>NC_071512.1:40326215-40952644 GCF_027887155.1 Malaclemys terrapin pileata | reverse complement strand
TCCAGCAGTGGGTGGGAGACGTCCTTCCCCTCCTCCGGCTCATCTCCAACTGAGCTAGAGGTACTGCCTTTTATACTTCCGGTTCCTGTCCCCCACCTCTACTTCTGGTGGGACGGGCATGGGTGTGCTGGTTCTGGCCACCATGGGGCAGGGCCATCCAGAGGATTTATAGGGCCCTACATAGTATTAATAAACTGGTGCCCCATGCTCCACTGAAGGCAGTCCCCAGCCAGCGCCACTGACCCCAGTGTGTCGAGGGGGCACAGCCACCACCCCCGCCTGCGAACCCCCAGAACCCCTTCCCATTGCTGACACACGCTGAGCTTCGTACGCAGCAGACACTGTGGCAGTGGCTCAAGGCAGGTTTTGTGCTGTCACATGGGGGCTGTATCTTGCCAGATGGACCTCCTGCAGCCCCTAGACACTCCTAGCTCACCATGAGCATTTTGACCAAGCAATAATAACAACAATAATACAAGTGTGTGTGTGTGCATGTGTGTGTATGCATGATAGTGTGTATGTATGTGAGAGAGAAAGCCAGTGTGTGTGAGAGAGACAGAGAGAGAGCCAGTGTGTGTGACTGTGTGACAGTGTGTGTGTAGGGGTGTGTGAAACTGTGTGTGGGGGGCAATCTGTATTGGGGGACTGTGACTCATGAGAGGCAGAGTGTATGTGGGTGTGAGAGTCAGTCTGTGTGAAAGAGAGAGTGTGTGTGTGTGTGTGTGTGTGTGTGTGAGGGAAGAGTGAGAGACAGTGAACGCACTGTCATTTTAAGTCCGCCCCCTCCATTCCTCTCCCGCTCAGCCTGGCTCCCCCACATACACACTCACTAATATGGAAGTTTCGCTCCTCCTGTCGTGTCCCTGGCCCGGCCCCCAACGGAGACCAAGCGGCGTAGGCAGGCAGAGTCCAGGGAGGGACTCCGCTCCGAGCAGTGGTGGGCTGGGCCACTGCGCCACCAGTGACCGGCCATGCAGCTCTGGGCTCACCGGGGCATGCTCAGTGCACCCTAAGTAGCAAATTAAGGCAGAGAGCAGTTTTTCACAAAACAGGTTGAACAAATGTTAGGGTTACCATATTTGAACTTTCAAAAAAGAGGACACTCTGTGGGGGGTAGCCCCGCCCCCTAGCCACTCCCTCCCACTTCCCGCCCCCTGACTGCCCCCACAGAACCCCCAACCCATCCAACCCCCCCTGCTCCTTGTCCCCTGATCGCCCCCTCCCAGGACCTCTGCCCCTAACCACCCCCTGGTACCCCACCCCCTATCTACGCTTCCCTTATCCATGTCCCCGACTGCCCACTCCTGAGACCGCCCCCAACTGTCCCCCTAGGACCCTACTCCCTACCTATCCCCTGACTGTTCTGACTCCTATCCACATCCCCGGGACTCCCACGCCTATCCAACCGCTGCCTGTCCCCTGACTGCCACCTGAACCCCCAACTCATCTAACCTTCCCTGTCCCTTGACTACCACAATCCCTCTCCACACCCCTGCCCCCTGACAGGCCCTCACCCAGAACCCCTGACCCATTCAACCCTCCCCCTGCTCCCTGTCCCCTGGCTGCCCCGATCCCTCTCCACACCCCCATCTCCTGACAGGCGCCCTGTGACAATGCGGTTCTGGCGGAACCCAACTGAGAGCGCCAACTCAGGACAAATTGCTAAAACAGGGCAATTACAGCCCAAGGCTGGGGTTTTTCCACCTCTAAGGCAAACCAAACCAGCCAGACTAAGACTTCGGTCTCATCCCACTGGCTAACCGCAAGTCTCACAAGCAATCTCCTTAGACACTCCAGTTTCCCAGTATTACCACCAATGCCACACTTTATGGGACAAATGGTTATGAAAACCAATACCCCAGTAAAAGAAAAAGGTTCTCCTGATCCCAAAGGACCAAGCCCCAGACCCAGGTCAATATACAAGTCAGATCTTACCCACAAATCACGCTGCTGCCAATCCTTTAGAATCTAAAATCTAAAGGTTTATTCATAAAAGGAAAAAGATAGAGATGAGAGTTAGAATTGGTTAAATGGAATCAATTACATACAGTAATGGCAAAGTTCTTGGTTCAGGCTTGCAGCAGTGATGGAATAAACTGCAGGTTCAAATCAAGTCTCTGGAATACATCCCCAGCTGGGATGGGTCCTCAGTCCTTTGTTCAGAGCTTCAGTTTGTAGCAAAGTTCCTCCAGAGGTAAGAAGCAGGATTGAAGACAAGATGGAGATGAGGCATCAGTCTTATATAGTCTTTTCCAGGTGTAAGAACACCTCTTTGTTCTTACTGTGGAAAATTACAGCAAAATGGAGTTTGGAGTCACATGGGCCAGTCCCTGCATACTTTGCTGAGTTACAAGGCGTATCTGCCTTCTCTCAATGGGTCCATTGTATAGCTGATGGTCCTTAATGGGCCATCAAGCAGGCTAGGCAGAGCTAATCTCAGCTTGTCTGGGATGTCACCCAGAAGCATAGCATAAGTTTGCCATACAGACAGTATAGAGCCAATATTCATAACTTCGACTACAAAACTAATACAGACATATAGACAGCATAATCATAACCAGTAAACCATAACCTTGTCCTAGACACCCCATTTGACCCCCTTTATACAAGATTTGCATGCCACTACAGGACCTTGGTTGCAACAATGATCTATACGGTCCCAGTTTATGTCAATAACGTCACACGCCCCCACCCCCATCCAACCCTCCCCCTGATCCCTGTCCCTTGACTGCTCCAACCCCTCTCCACACACAGGCCCCCCCAAAACCCCCGCCCCATCCAACACCCCTGCTCCCTGTCTCTTGACTCGCCGCGCTCCCTGCCCCGCCCCACCCCAGCTCACTTCTGCTCGGGCTCTGCCTGCTCCCCTGAGCGCACAGCTGCCCCACTTCTCCGCCCCCCCACCCCCCGGCTTGCCTCGAATCAGATGTCCACGCGGCAAGCCTGGGAGGGAGGGGGCGAGAAGCGGAGTGGCGCGGCTGTACACTCAAGGCAGCAGGCAGAGGCAGAGCGGAAGTGAGCTGGGGTGGGGAGCAGTTCCCCTGTGCCCTCCCCCGGGGTTACCTGCTGTGGGCAAACCCTCCCCGCGCCCACTTCCCCCAGCTCATCTGAGCGCTCTGCTTCTCCTCCCTCCCTTTTGCAGTGCAAAAGTCTGGGAGGGAGGGGGGTGGAGGGGAAAAGCGGCGCGCCCGGGGGAGGAGGCGGGGCCTGGGATTTGGAGAAGGGATTGGAATGGGGACAGGGAAGGGGTGGAGCCGGGAGCGGGGGGTGCCTATGCCCCACGCAGCGCTGCCGGCGTGCTGAAGCTGCAGGGGAGGCGGGGGGAAGAGGGGGAGGAGCTTTTGCTGCTGGAGAGGCCCCAAGTGAGTGGCTCAATCTGGCGCGGCTGCCCTGTCAGCCACTTTTGGGTCTTTAAATAGCCATCCGGGGGGAAATCCCAGACATTTTTAGCTTTTTACAAATTCCCCCGGACAGCTATTTAAAGACCCCAAAACCGGACATGTCCGGGGAAACCCGGACGTATGGTAACCCTAAAATATGGTAACCCTAGGCCCAGCAGGATCCCCCAAGTCTCCTAGTCTGTCGACAAAGCCTGGGGCTGCCTGAGGGTCTAATTCCAGCAGGAGAAAGCCCCTCCCACCCCCAGTCCCAGTGAGTGCTACTGCAGCCCAGAGTGGTAGTGAAGTGAAGGACAGAGGAAGGCGCTGGGCCGGAGCAGCTGAAAGTGATGGGTGCTGGGAGGAGGTGGGGCACAGGAATAGGGGAGAACATAGAACAGAGATCAGATACAGGATGACACAGATCAGCCTTCACCCAAACCCGGGAAGCTAATGATCCAACCAGTGGACCAACTTAGGTGATGAATCCTGGTCACGTGCTATCTGAGGCAGGTTGTGCATATGCTAAGAAGATAGCTGGGTGCAGGGCTCTGTGAAATACACCTGGCTGCTGCCTCCATTGTAATCTAGCAGCCCGAACTGGGCAGCTGTTGCTGCTTCCCCAACTGGGTCCAGTGCTGGGGAGAGCCCTTCATTAAAGGCCCTTTGGTGCCCAGCCAGGGGTGAGACATTCTCCAGGTGGAACCAGCCTCCTAGGGTAGCTCTGGGCTTTGCCAACATCAACTCCAGAGCCGGAGAATCCAGGTAATCCAGAGAGACCTCAGGGAAAGTCCTGGGGACTGGCAGGAAAGTGATTTTCTACACCAGGATTCATGCCCTCTCGCAGCCCCCGGAAACCTGTTTCCTCGCTGTTCAATAACCTGCAGGAAGGATGGGAGCTGATTGAACAGTGATGAAGCCCCTGCCCTCGCTCCGTCTCCAGCTCTGGTCAGAGATAGGAACCCTGGGGGTGGGGACTCCCCTTGATGTGTCTGGAGTCATCAGGAAGGGAAGGGATGAAAAATAAGGCCAGAAATAGAGGGAGGGGAAAGAAAAAGGGTAGATTGAACTGTCTCTGTGCACTCAAGGAATTCCAAGGGAAGGGTGGGGGAGGAATGGGTGTGTGCGGACATAGTCTCTGATTTTGCCACTTCGCTCTCAAATATTGATGAAATTCTCTCAAATTCCGTCTTCTTTTCTCTGTAATTATCAAGTATGGATGTAAAATCAATGTAGACTCTTGGCTCTCAACTTATTGACCCTTTATCTAGTCTCAGATTTTGCCCCACTGTCTCTGATTCTCAAATATTACTTTAAAAATGCCTCGAATCTGAGACATCTGCCCACCTCTTTTATGTGCAGCAAATTGTCCTTGTTTAGGTGTGAAATTGGTGCCCTGAGTCATTTGGCAAATGGGAAGGGGGTTAGCAGGCAGAACTGTGGAGAGAACTGAGATGTGGCTGCCTCTGCGGTAGGACAGATGACCCTGGCAGTCCTTTCTATCCCTATGGCTCTGCGACATTATCTGCCAGCAACAGGGCATGGAAGGGGCATAGAAGGGGAAGGGAGTCATCATTTTCCGTTGTTTATTGACCATTGCAGCATAATCCTCTCGAAGTTTCCCCCCTTTCCCCAGAATTACTGAATATCCCTCTAAAATCACCTCAAATGTTGTTTTGCTTTTACATTAGCAGATATTTAGTTTTTGCCCCATTTTCTTTGCAATTCTCAAATATATTACTTGAAAACGTTGCCCCATTTTCTCTCTAGTTATCCACGCTTGATTTTATTATCCCATGAGATTTTCCTGTCTAATTATCTGCTATTACCATCAAATCTCGTCAAATGTTGCCCTTTGATCAAATTCTTGAAAAATTGATTCCAGAATGCAAATGAACACACCATAGGGCAAAATGAGCTCAGCTCAAACCAACGCAACACAAGGCAGTGCAAAAACAATACAACATGAAACAATGCATCACAGTGCAAAGTGACACTATGTGACAGAGCTCAGCATGGAACAATGACACAGCACAAAACCACACAATAGAGTCATATAGAAAGGTAGGGCAGGGAGGGACCCCGAGAGTCAGGGCCAAGTATCCCTAGTCCATCACTGACAGGTTTTTGTATAACCTCTTCTTAAAATCCTCCAATGAAGGAGATTCTGCAACTTCCCCTTGAGGCCTATGCTATGCAATCGACAACAGTTGGCTTGTGGTTAAGGGCCAGGCTGTGACTCAGAAAATTTGGATTCAGTTCCCAGTTTGGCCCCATTATTCTCTGTGCAAAAACGGACAAATTACATCACGTCTTCAAGCCTCAGTTTCCCCATCTATAAAATGGCAACCACCCTCCCACACTTCGTCTATTTTGCCTGTGAGCTCTTGGCTGCAAGGACTCTCTTTCTCTGAGTTGTACAACATGTGGCAGAATCAGGGCCCCTACCCTTAGTTGGGGTTTTTGCAGTGCCTGGCACAACTGGGGCACCCACTCTTGGATGGGGTGTCTGCAGTGCACGGCACAATGGGGCCCCAATCTGGGAGCTATATGACAATAAAAAATCTCCCCTTTCATAGAATCATAGAATATCAGGGTTGGAAGGGACCTCAGGAGGTCATCTAGTCCAACTTTCTGCTCAAAGCAGGATCAATCCCCAACTAAATCATCCCAGCCAGGGCTTTGTCAAGTCTGACCTTAAAAACATCTAAGGAAGGAGATTCCACCACCTCCCTAGGTAACCCATTCCAGTGCTTCACCACCCTCCTAGAGAAAAAGTTTTTCCTAATATCCAACCTAAACCTCCCCCACTGCAACTTGAGACCATTACGCCTTATTCTGTCATCTGCTACCACTGAGAACAGTCTAGATCCATCCTTTTTGGAATCCCCTTTCAGGTAGTTGAAAGTAGCTATCAAATCCCCCCTCATTCTTCTCTTCTGCAGACTAAATAATCCCAGTTCCCTCAGCCTCTCCTCATAAGTCATATGCTCCCTAACCATTTTTGTTGCCCTCTGCTGGACTCTTTCCAATTTTTCCACATCCTTCTTGTAGTGTGGGGCCCAAAACCGGACACAGTAGTCCAGATGAAGCCTCACCAATGATTAATAGAGGGGAATGAGCATGTTTCTCCATCTGCTGGCAATTCTCCTACTTATGCAGCCCAAAATGCTGTTAGCCTTCTTGGCAACAAGGGCACACTGTTGACTCATATCCAGCTTCTCGTCCACTGTAACCCCTAGGGGGTAGCAGTGCATGGGATTCTTCTGTCCTAAATGCAGGATTCTGCACTTGTCCTTGTTGAACCTCATCAGATTTGTTTTGGCCAAAGCCTCTAATTTGTCTAGGTCCCTCTGTATCCTATCCCTATCCTCCAGCATATCTACCACTCCTCCCGGATTAGTGTCTGCTGCAAACTTGCTGAGGGTGCAATCCACACCATCCTCCAGATCATCCTGGTCCCATCGTGTGGCCATTTCCTTTTCTTCCTTTCTGTTAAAAGCTTTGGTATTTTGCACAGAAACATTATTTCCTCAGGAGAGACCCAGGAGCGGGGGCTGCATTCCTCTACCAAACAGTCACTAGAAGGTGGCAGAGAAATGCCTGTAAAATGAGGCATTCATCACTGTCAAAAAATCATCTCCCTCCTGCAGGTAACTCACAGCCTGAATTTTTTCCTTATCCTCCCAGAGTCTGGGGGCTGGCATCAGCACTATCCAGCCCCTCTGTATGTAGCAGGAACAAACGTAAACCTTTGCTTTAAAACAAGCTGTCCCCTTCCTTCTCAGGGAAGAGTTTTCTATGATTGTAGTTGAGCTTCAGTTTCCCTCTCATAGGGGTGGGTTGCGGGTGGGGCCACCTCCCAATGAGATCCGTTTTCACCTTGGCCCCCTTTCAGTCAGTCTGGGATCCTAACTCTGCTCACAGCTGTCAGGCAGCCTCCAGCCCATCCATCCTGCTTACTTGCTCCATGGTCATGTTTCACTACCTTTGCTAGCACACATAGCCTGCAGGAAAGCTGTCCAGGTTAGGTGCATTGCTGGTATAAAGGCAAGCATAGCTGCTTTTCAAGCAATCGATCTGGATTTAATTCCTGGCCAATAGATCTACTTTTTTTGTTGTTTCTTTGTCTGGAAGTGGTTTAATTTCAGTCACATTGTGTTAAAATCATATTAGCAATAGAATGAGACTATAAATCCCCCAAAGCCCAGCCAGTCTTACAGGAATGGAGGTGTACAAGGGACTGGAATATACAGGGAGCTGCAGTACACATCCTTGTGTCATCAGAGAAAGACAGAACACTTGGAAACCTGCATCTCCAATCCCCTTGCTTTCAGTGTTATGATTCCAGTTGTGTGAGATGTTTGTATGATGTTCCTGCACGATGGGGAAATAAAGTTTTTGCTCCTGCAGATTCCTTTGCTGTTACAATTATAATGAAATGAACAAAAGGGAGGCAAAATAAAAATAAACCCAAAATTGCAATGCAGTTAGGGAAAGAGAAGATCACGATTAAACCAAACACTTCAAAATAAAAATTGATACTAAAAAGGGAAGGCGGGGGGAGAGATCAGGTATGTGAAGAGCCCCTTGATATTTGAACTCACATTGCTGGAATCAAAGTTCAGACCTTGACACTGTAGAAAACCTGTTGCTGCCTGTCTCCCTGAACACCTGGGATGAGCAAGATTGAGTCAGGATACCTGTTTTGCTTCAATTATTTGTTCTCTGCCTCTTTCTCTCTCCTCCACCATTTCTTTTCTCCAATGTCTCTGCCTTTCCCCTTTTTCTCCCTCTCCCTCTGCCCTTTCCCAGGAACTCACAGTCTACAGCATTTAGCAAAAGCCAGAGCTTCCATGTTCTGTACATGATCCTGTATCAGAGGACATATGACCCAGGTCATAACCAGTCACCAAAACAAAAATGGAAAACTTTTCTGCCTACTCCCCCCAAAAAACCCAGAACCCTATGGCACCAGCACAGGGAGCCCAGTGAGATGGGATTATAGAATAGAAGGGGGCAGGGAAGAGAGGTGGCAGGCAGTCTCTCTTTTTCCTTCTCTCTTCACTTTCTGTTCTTCTCTTCCAGGAACTACAGTCACAGCAGAGAGGGATTTGTTTCATTATTAGGGATTCTGTGACTTTCTGCAACCTCCGTGACTTCTGCAGTGGCCAGTGTGGCTCCCCCCGAGGCCACCCAAGCTGCTGGCCCCAGGGACTGCCCAAGCAGCAGCTGATGTGGCTGGTCCTGGGGACCACTTGAGCAGCGGTCCCAGGGGCAGCAGGAGCTGTAAGAGAACACTTCAACCTCCCTGGCCACACAATAGCAGATGTAAAGGTTGCCATCTTACAGCAAAAAAACTTCAGGACCAGACTCCAAAGAGAAACTGCTGAGCTCCAGTTCATTTGCAAATTTGACACCATCAGATCAGGATTAAACAAAGACTGTGAATGGCTATCCAACTACAGAAACAGTTTCTCCTCCCTTGGTGTTCACACCTCAACTGCTAGCAGAGCACCTCACCCTCCCTGATTGAACTAACCTCGTTATCTCCACACTGATATATACCTGCCTCTGGAGATTTCCATTACTTGCATCTGAAGAAGTGAGGTTCTTACCCACGAAAGCTTATGCTCCCAGTACTTCTGTTAGTCTCAAAGGTGCCACAGGACCCTCTGTTGCTTTTTACAAGATTTGAAAGTATCTTGTCCCCTTATTGGTCCTTTAGGTCAGATGCCAGCCAGGTTACCTGAGCTTCTTAACCCTTTACAGGGAAAAGGATTTTGGAGTCTCTGGCCAGGAGGGGTTTTATAGTACTGTACACAAGACAGCTGTTACCCTTCCCTTTATAGTTATGACACGCCCCCCAAATCACAGATAGTGTTGGACGTTCGGTTCCACACTGGCTGTGATTTTTTTCCTGGAGTTCTAGGAGAAAACAGAGTTAATAAGACACATGTACCTTTAGACATACTACTGATTATATAAAAACTAACAATATGTTTTATTCCAAGAACAATTGTTAACCAGTTAACTCTGGGAAACTTTCCCAGGAGAGTGCATCAGCCACTTTGTTAGAAGCTCCCGAAATGTGTTGTATTTCAAAATCAAAATCTTGGAGAGCTAAACTCCACCGAAGAAGTTTTTTGTTATTTCCCTTGGCGGTATGAAGCCACTGTAGCGCAGCGTGGTCTGTTTGTAGTTGGAAACGCCGTCCCCAAACATATGGGTGTAGCTTTTCCAGCGCGTACACAATGGCATAGCATTCCTTTTCGCTGGTTGACCAATGGCTTTCCCTCTCAGACAGTTTCTTACTGAGAAACACGACAGGATGGAATTCTTGATCCGGTCCTTCTTGCATTAAAACTGCTCCCACGCCTCGCTCGGATGCATCTGTGGTTACTAGGAACGGTTTGTCAAAGTCTGGGGCCCTTAGCACAGGGTCAGACATGAGTGTTGCCTTAAGCTGGTTAAAGGCCTTTTGACATTCATCAGTTCACTGAACTGCATTTGGCTGTTTCTTTCTGGTTAGGTCTGTCAGCGGGGCGGCGATTTGGCTGTAGTGGGGTACAAATCGCCTATAATATCCAGCCAAGCCTAAGAAGGATTGGACCTGTTTCTTAAACTTTGGAACCGGCCACTTTTGGATAGCATCCACTTTGGCCTGTAGGGGATTTATTGTTCCTTGACCCACCTGGTGCCCCAGGTAAGTCACTCTGTTTTGGCCTATTTGACACTTTTTAGCCTTAACAGTTAGTCCTGCCTGCTGGATGCACTCGAAAACTTTTTCCAGGTGCTCCAGGTGCTCTGCCCATGAATCAGAAAAAATGGCCACATCATCAAGGTAGGCAACTGCAGATTCTCCCAATCCCGCTAGGAGACCATCTACAAGTCTTTGGAAGGTGGCGGGTGCATTTCACAACCCGAAAGGGAGTACATTGAATTCATACACCCCTGCCTGGGTGACGAAGGCTGACCTTTCCTTAGCGGGTTCATCTAGTGGTACTTGCCAGTACCCCTTGGTTAAGTCTAAAGTAGAGATGAATTGGGCATGTCCCAATTTCTCCAATAGCTCATCTGTGCGTGGCATTGGATAGTTGTCAGGACGAGTTACAGCATTTAGCTTACGGTAGTTCACGCAAAAGCGTATTTCCCCATCTGGTTTGGGAACTAGAACCACTGGAGATGCCCATGCATTAGAGGGGCGGATTATACCCATCTGTAGCATGTCCTGGATCTCCCTTTGTATAGCAGTTTTGGCATGAGGTAACTCCTGGTAGGGTGGGGTTCTAATAGGGTGAGCATTACCTGTGTCAATGGAGTGGTATGCCCGTTCGGTCCATCCTGGAGTGGCTGAGAAAATTGGTGCAAAGCTTGTGCACAGCTCCTTGATCTGCTGTCGCTGCAGACGTCCAAGGGTCGCGGAGAGGTTCACCTCTTCCACGCCACCATCCTTTTTTCCTTCGTAGTAGACACCTTCAGGCCACTCCGCGTCATCTGTTTCCTGGGCTGTAAACTGGCAAACATTTAATTCTCTGGAATAAAAGGGCTTAAGAGAATTAACATGGTATACCTTAGGCTTTATGTTGGAGGTGGGGGAGGCTATGAGATAGTTAACAGCTCCTAGGCGCTCCTGGACCGTGAATGGTCCTTCCCACGATGCTTCCATTTTATGGGCCTGGAGCGCCTTTAAGACCATGACTTGGGGTATGTCTACACTATGAAATTAGGTCGAATTTATAGAAGCTGGTTTTATAGAAATCGGTTGTATACAGCCGATTGTGTGTGTCCCCACATAAAATGCTCTAAGTGCATGAAGTCGGCGGACCACGTCCACAGTACCGAGGCTAGCATCGACTTCCGGAGCATTGCACTGTGGGTAGCTATCCCACAGTTCCCGCAGTCTCCGCCGCCCATTGGAATTCTGGGTTGAGATCCCAATGCCTGAATGATGCAAAACAGTGTTGCGGGGGGTTCTGGGTACATGTCGTCAGGCACCTCCCCCTCCGTCAGAGCAACGGCAGACAATCGATTCGCGCCTTTTTACCTGGGTTACCTGTGCAGACAACATACCACGCCAAGCATGCAGCCCGCTCAGCTCAGCTCAGTTCACCATCACCATATGTCCTCTAGGTGCCGGCAGACGTGGTACTGCATTGCTACACAGCAGCTGCTAATTGCCTTTTGGCAGTAGACGGTGCAGTATGACTGGTAGCCTTCATCGGCAATCTAGGTGCTGGCAGACCTGGGGCTGGCAGACGTGGGGCTGCATTGCACACAGCAGCAGCCCCTTGCCTTTTGGTAGAAGATGGTATATTATGATTGATATCCGTCGTCGTCGTCCTGCAGTGGCTGTCAATCATGGGCACCTGGGCAGTCTCGATGATGATGGCTATCAGTCGTAGTATGCTATTTTCTGCCAAGCGCCCAGTATTTTCTGCTAAGCACCCAGAAGATGCCGAGGGCTATCAGTCAAAATAGATTTGCTCTGTATTCATTTGCTTCCCCCTCCCTCCATGAAATCAACGGCCTGCTAAACCCAGGGTTTTGAGTTCAATCTTTGGGGGGGGCCATTCTGTGTGACAGTTGTTTGTGTTTCTCCCTGATGCACAGCCACCTTTCTTGATTTTAGTTCCCTGTACCTGTACGCCATGTTGTCACTCGCCCCTCCCTCCCTCCATCTGTCAGATACTAGTTTTGCGCCTTTTTTCAGACCAGACGCCATAGCACTGGGATCATGGAGCCCACTCAGATCACCGCGGCAATTATGAGCACTATGAACACCATGCGTATTGTCCTGGAGTATATGCAGAGCCAGGACATGCCAAAGCAAAACCAGGACCAGCCGAGGAGACGCTTTCTACGCGGCGACGAGAGTGATGAGGAAATTGATATGGACATAGACCTCTCACAAAGTACAGGCCCCAGCAATGTGCAAATCATGGTGTTACTGGGGCAGGTTCATGCCATGGAATGCCGATTCTGGGCCCGGGAAACAAGCACAGACTGGTGGGACCATATCGTGCTGCAGGTGTGGGACGATTCTCAGTGGCTGCGAAACTTTCGCATGTGTAAGCGCTTTCATGGAACTTTGTGACTTGCTTTCCCCTGCCCTGAAGCGCCAGAATACCAGGATAAGAGCAGCCCTCACAGTTGAGAAGCGAGTGGCGATAGCCCTGTGGAAGCTTGCAATGCCAGACAACTACCAGTCAGTCGGGAATCAATTTGGAGTGGGCAAATCTACTGTGGGGGCTGCTGTGATCCAAGTTGCCAGGGCAATGAAAGACCTGGTGATATCAAGGGTAGTGACTCTGGGAAACGTGCAGGCCATAGTGGATGGTTTTGCTGAAATGGGATTCCCAAACTGTGGTGGGGCGATAGACGGAACCCATATCCCTATCTTGGCACCGGAGCACCAAGCCGCCGAGTACATAAACCGCAAGGGGTACTTTTCAATGCTGCTGCAAGCCCTGGTGGATCACAAGGGACGTTTCACCAACATCAACGTGGGATGGCCGGGAAAGGTACCTGATGCTCGCGTCTTCAGGAACTCTGGTCTGTTTCAAAAGCTGGAGGAAGGGACTTTCTTCCCGGACCAGAAAATAACCGTTGGGGATGTTGAAATGCCTATAGTTATTCTTGGGGACCCAACCTACCCCTTAATGCCATGGCTCATAAAGCTGTACACAGGCAGCCTGGACAGTAGTCAGGACCTGTTCAACTACAGGCTGAGCAAGTGCCGAATGGTGGTGGAATGTGCATTTGGACGTTTAAAAGCGCGCTGGCACAGCTTACTGACTCGCTCAGACCTCAGCGAAAAGAATATCCCCATTGTTACTGCTGCTTGCTGTGCGCTCCACAATATCTGTGAGAGTAAGGGGGGAGACATTTATGGTGGGGTGGGAGGTTGAGGCACATTGCCTGGCCGCTGATTACGCGCAGCCAGACACCAGGGTGGTTAGAAGAGCACAGCAGGGCGTGGTGCGCATCAGAGAAGCTTTGAAAACGAGTTTTGTGACTGGCCAGGCTACAGTGTGAGACTTCTGTTTGTTTCTCCTTGATGAACCCTCCGCCCCACCCCCCCCACCCGGTTCACTCTACTTCCCTGTAAACCAAAAACCCCACTCTCCCCTCCCCCTTCAAGCACTGCTTGCAGAGGCAATAAAGTCATTGTTACTTCACATTCATGCAGTCTTTATTAATTCATCACACAACTAGGGGGATAATTGCCAAGGTAGCCCGGGATGAGTGGGGGAGGAGGGAAGGAAAAGGACACACAGCAGTTTAAAACTTTAACTCTTATTGAAGGCCAGCCTTCTGATGCTCGGGCAATAATCTGGGGTGGAGTGACTGGGTGGCCGGAGGCCCCCCCACCATGTTCTTGGGCGTCTGGGTGAGGAGGCTATGGAACTTGGGGAAGAGGGCTGTTGGTTACACAGGGACTGTAGCGGCGGTCTCTGCCCCTGCTGCCTTTCCTGCAGCTCAACCATACGCTGGAGCATATCAGTTTGATGCTCCAGCAGCCGGAGCATCGACTCTTGCCTTCTGTCTGCAAGCTGACGCCAGCTATCATCTTCAGCCCGCCACTTGCTCTGTTCATCCCGCGATTCAGCCGCCACCTCTCCTCTCATTCATACTGTGCTTTTCTGTAGTCTGACATTGACTGCCTCCACGCATTCTGCTGTGCTCTTTCAGCGTGGGAGGACATCTGGAGCTCCGTGAACATGTCATCCCAAGTCCGCCGTTTTCTCCTTCTAATCTTCACTAGCCTCTGTGAAGGAGAAACATTTGCAGCTGGTGGAGGAGAAGGGAGAGGTAGTTAAAAAGACACATTTTAGAGAACAATGGATACACTCTTTCACATTAAATTTTGCTGTTCACATTACACAGCACATGTGCTTTCGTTACAAGGTCGCATTTTTCCTCTTATATTGAGGGCCTGCCTGTTTGGTGTGAGAGATCACTCACGCGGTGCCAGGCAACAGATTTCGGCTTGCAGGCAGCCATGGTAAGCCACAGTCTTTTGGCTTTTTTCACCTTCTTAACATGTGGGAATGGTTTCAAACAGTAGCGCCCTCATTTCCTATACCAAGCACCCGTTGGGTTGTCCATTTAAAATGGGTTTGCAATGTAAAAGGAGGGGCTGTGGTCCCGGGTTAAGATGCAGCACAAACCCAACTAACCCTCCTCCCCCACACACACCCAATTCTCTGGGATGATCACTTCACCCCTCCCCCCACCGCGTGGCTAACAGCGGGGAACATTTGTGTTCAGCCGAGCAGGAACGGGCACCTCTGAATGTCCCCTTAATAAAATCATCCCATTTCAACCGGGTGACCATGAATAATATCACTCTCCTGAGGATAACAAAGAGAGAAAAGGAATGGATGTTGTCTGCATGCCAGCAAGCACCGGGACCATACGCTGCCATGCTTTGCTATGCAATGATTCCAGACTACGTGCTACTGGCCTGGCGTGGTAAAGTGTCCTACCATGGCGGACGGGATAAGGCAGCCCTCCCCAGAAACCTTTTGCAAAGGCTTTGGGAGTACATGAAGGAGAGCTTTCTGGAGATGTCCCTGGAGGATTTCCACTCCATTCCCATACACGTTAACAGACTTTTCCAGTAGCTGTACTGGCCGCGATTGCCAGGGCAAATTAATCATTAATCATTAAACACGCTTGCTTTTAAACCATGTGTAATATTTACAAAGGTACACTCACCAGAGGTCCCCAGTGTGCCCTCAGGGTCTGGGAGCACGCCTTGGGTGAGTTCGGGGGTTACTGGCTCCAGGTCCAGGGTGATAAACATATCCTGGCTGTTGGGGAAACCGGTTTCTCCGCTTCCTTGCTGTGAGCTATCTTCATTGTCTTCATCATCATCATCATCATCTGCCACGTACCCCTGTCATAACTATAAAGGGAAGGGTAATAGCTGTCCTGTGTACAGTACTATAAATCCCTCCTGGCCAGAGACTCCAAAATCCTTTTCCCTGTAAAGGGTTAAGAAGCTCAGGTAACCTGGCTGGCATCTGACCTAAAGGACCAATAAGGGGACAAGATACTTTCAAATCTTGGGGGGGGGAAGGCTTTTGTTTGTGTTCTTTGTTTGGGAGTGTGTTCGTTCTCCGGGAATGAGAGGGACCAGACATCAATCCAGGTTCTCCACATCTTTCTAAACAAGCCTCTCCTATTTCAAACTTGTAAGTAAATAGCCAGGCAAGGCGTGTTAGTTTTCCTTTGTTTTTCTCAACTTGTAAATGTACCTTTTACTAGAGTGTTTATCTTTGTTTGCTGTACTTTGAACCTGAGACTAGAGGGGAGTCCTCTGAGCTCTTTAAGTTTGATTACCCTGTAAGGTTAATTTCCATACTGATTTTACAGAGATGATTTTTACCTTTTTCTTTAATTAAAAACCTTCTTTTTAAGAACCTGATTGATTTTTCCTTGTTTTAGATCCAAAGGGGTTTTGGATCTTGATTCACCAGGAGTTGATGGGAGGAAGGAGGGGGGATGGTTAATTTCTCCCTGTTGTAGATCCCAGGGGGGGTTGGAACTGATTCACCAGGAGTTGGTGGGAGGAAGGAGGGGAATGGTTAATTTCTCCTTGTTTTAAGATCCAAGGGGTTTTGGATTTGTTTTCACCAGGGATTTGGTGAGGGTTTTTCAAGGCTTCCCAGGGAGGGAATCCATTGATGGTGGCAGCCGAACCAGAGCTAAGCTGGTAGTTAAGCTTAGAAGTTTTTCATGCAGGCCCCTACATTTGTACCCTAAAGTTCAAAGTGGGGATCTCAGTCCTGACAACCCCGAACCCGCTTCCCTGTTGCATGTTTCTCCACTGACGGAGTCAAAGCACACAGTTGGGATAGTGGTGGCTCCACCCCCTAGAATGGCATGCAGCTCCACGTAGAAGCGGCATGTTTGCGGCTCTGCCCCAGACCTTCCATTTGCCTCTCTGGCTTTGTGGTAGGCTTGCCTTAGCTCCTTAATTTTCACACGGCACTGCTGTGCGTCCCTGTTATGGCCTCTGTCCTTCATGGCCTTGGAGACCTTTTCTAATATTTTGCCATTTCTTTTACTGCTACGGAATTCAGCTAGCACTGATTCATCTCCCCATATGGCGAGCAGATCCCTTACCTCCCGTTCGGTCTATGCTGGAGCTCTTTTGCGATCCTGGGACTCCATCATGGTTACCTGTGCGATGAGCTCTGCGTGGTCACCTGTGCTCTCCATGCTGGGCAAACAGGAAATGAAATTCAAATGTTCGTGGGGCTTTTCCTGTCTACCTGGTCAGTGCATCTGAGTTGAGAGTGCTGTCCAGAGCGGTCACAATGAAGCACTGTGGGATAGCTCCCGGAGGCCAATAATGTTGAATTCCGTCCACACTACCCCAATTCCGACCCGCTAAGGCCGATTTTATCGCTAATCACCTCATCGGAGGTGGAGTAAAGAAACCGGTTTAAAGGGCCCCTTAAGTCGATAGAAAGGGCTTCATCGTGTGAACGTGTCCAGGCTTAATTCGATTTAACACTGCTAAAGTTGACCTAAACTCGTAGTGTAGACCAGGACTAGGTCTCCTACTTTGAAGGACCGTTCTCTGGAATGTTTATCATACCAGGCCTTTTGCTCTTCCTGAGCATTCTTTAGGTTTTCTTTAGCAAGGGCTAAAGAATGTCGGAGGGTGTTTTGTAGGTTGCTTACAAAGTCTAGAATGTTAGTTCCTGGAGAAGGCGTAAACCCCTCCCATTGCTGCTTCACCAACTTTGTTCTACAACAAACCGGGATCGGTTAGAAGAGCTGAAAGGCGGTGGGGTGCTCCGCGCCGCCGCCCAAGCTTTCTGAAGGCTGTCATCTGCTTCCTGCTCGGCCTGGAACTGTTCCCTTGATGCTGGAGACATCAGTTCCTCCTTGGACTGTGGACTGGGGCTTGGTCCCTCTGGGAGCGATGCAGGTGCTGGGGCTGTTTCCATTGTCTGTGAACCGCTGTCCGCTGGTGCACTATGTGGTATCTCAGGCTCTGGCTGAGCCTCTTGGGTAGGGTTATCTGCTGCTTCCACCAGGTCAGGCTCTCTGGTGCCCTCTGGCATTGGAGTTGTAGACGGGTTTGCAAGCGCTGGACTCAGGGCTCGCAATGGTTCTGGTACTGGTTGCGTTGCCATTTCCGGTTCTGGGACTGGCTTTGGCTGGGTCTCTGGGATTGGATCCACTACGGCTGTTGCAGTTGTTGGCAGGGGATCCAGTTCCACCACCTTTGTCTGGGTCTCCGGTAACACAGACGGGGCCCTGGTGGACAGCTCAGGAACAGGGATGGGGGTGAAAGCTTGCTTAGCCTGGCTGCGGGTGACTATTCCCACCCTCTTGGCTAGCTTCACATGGTTGGCCAAATCTTCCCCCAGCAGCATGGGAATGGGATAATTGTCATAGACTGCAAAAGTCCACATTCCTGACCAGCCCTTGTACTGGACATGCAACGTGGCTGTAGGCAAGGCTACAGACTGTGACACGAAGGGTTGAATTGTCACTGTAGCCTCCGGGTTGATGAGTTTGGGGTCCACTAGGGATTGGTGGATAGTTGACACTTGAGCCCCAGTGTCCCTCCAAGCGGTAACCTTCTTTCCGCCCACTCTCAAGGTTTCCCTTCGCTCCGAGGGTATGAGAGAGGCATCTGGGTTTGGGGATCTTTGGTGTGATTGGGGTGTAATGAACTGTAATCAGTTGGGGTTCTTGGGGCAGTGAGCCTTTATATGTCCCAGTTCATTACATTTAAAACATCGCCCTGCTAAGGTATCACCGGGACGATGTTGGTTGGTGGAGACTGGTGTGGTGGGGTTTCCCTTGGGATGTGGGTGGGGCCTTGGGTTGTCCCCAGTGGTAAGGTTTTGTTTCGGCTTGCCCCTTCTGATATTCGCTCCAACTGCTACTAGTTTTTTTCTTTTCTGCCACCTCCACCCATTTGGCTCCAATCTCCCCTGCCTCAGTTACAGTTTTGGGCTTCCTATCTAGGATGTACCTTTCTATTTCCTCAGGAACACCCTCTAAAAACTGCTCCATTTTTACTAGGGAAAGCAGATCTTCCAGAGATTTAACATTTGCTCCTGACACCCAGGCATCACAATTTTTGTCAATGTTGTTAGGGTCCACTAGGCATAGCTACCAGGTAACTCGGAAAAGTGGAAGGCCACAAGTGCCGATGAAGCTCTTTTGCTCTGGGTCTGTGAACCACAGTGACTCCATCTTGGGAACTCTCACCTACTTCTATGCTAACTGCTTACATGCTCTGAAGTAGGTTGAAGCAGAAATGTAATATCAGCTTTTTAGCAGATGGCTGCAGTTTCACTCACACTAGCAAAAATAATAAAGATAAGAAGCGGGGTAGTTAGTTTGCAAGCGTCTAACTCAAGGTCGCAAAGACTAAGAAAGTTTTCTCACAAGCTTATGTAGAGCTTATTGTAACAGTTGTCTGGAAGTGAGGGGTAAGAGAAAACAGCCAAACAAAAAAATGTATGCAAACAGTTTAAAGTATAAAAAGTAAAATTTGTTTGTATTTGTGGCATTGGATTTGAGACATGCTGGTCTCCTAGTGCCATTTCAGAGCTCTGAAATAAACTTGGCTTGCTTTCTCCCCTCAGTGTCTTTATTGGTGCCAAGCACACCGGGCGACGGACCATTGTTGTCCCCTCAAGCCCCTTAAGGTGGGCAACAGTTTTGGCGTCCCTGGGTGGGCTCGAAGCTGAAATTTAGCCTTGCCCGGATCCCTCCTGGCGGCCGACGGATTACGACGACGACCGACGCCCAGCGCGCACCGGTGACTTCATCGGGGGCCTCGGCGGAGACGTGGTTTGCTCGACCCCGGAGGGCACAACGGTGCAACGCACACAGACAGTGGAGAAGCAGCTGCGGGCGACAGTGAGGAACCGGTCCCGTTGATAGGGCGACGGTGACGGTGCAGAACCGGACCCTTCGATAAGGTAGGAACAGTCCAGTGGGGACTTGTCTGTTGTGACCTGGGAAAGCCCAGTGTCTGCCTGTTGTGACCTGGGGACGCCCAGAGTCTCCCTTGTTATGGGGCAGGGACAGAGTACAGCCGGCAGAATACAGTGTACACCTTTAGAAGGCATTCTGGTGAACTGGAAGTTGTTTAGATCTGATCAGTTGATTAAAAGTAAATTGAAAAGGTTCTGTACAGTTGATTGGCCTCAGTACTAGCTAGAGTGCCAAGAAAGGTGGCCACCGGAAGGATCACTTAATTACAACACGATCCTTCAATTGCTCTTGTTCTGTCAGAGAACAGGTAAATGGAATGAACATCTCTATGCGTATACGTTTATGGTGTTAAGAAATAGGACTGATATTTTGCTCAAGTGCCATTTGACTCCGACAGGCTCAGTAGTAACGGCTGCTAAACCCCAGAACCCTCCCACTGTTGTAATGCCAGAATCGGTGTCCCCTTCGGCTCCTCCACCCCCACAGGCTTCAGAGAGTACCCCCCCTCCCCCCCGTGGGATTGTATCCGTTGATTACTGAGAGTGTGGTAGCCCGTCCAGGAACACAAGAACGGCCAGCACAGATAGTATCTGTCTACTCGCATGTACCTTTTAACCCTGTACATCTGGCTGCTTTTAAGGCAGAGGCAGAAGAATTCTCAACGAATCCAAGCAAGTTCATTTCTATCTTTGAAGAATGTCTAGCTAGCCATAAGCCTGACTGGAATGATTGTAATATACTTATGAAAACCCTGTTGTCTGAAGTAGAGCGGAATCAGTTCATAGCCAAGGCTAAGAATAAAAACAAAAAAGGCATTTAAAGTTTAAAAAAAAAGCTATTGGACACCAGAAGTTGTACAAAGTGAAATCCTCAAAAATAAGTGTGCTCGTCCTAATTTGTTGCTTCAAAGCTCTGTACAAAAGTTATGCTACAAAAAAAATGTATAATGGCAATGTGTATGTGTTAATAGTTAAAAAAAAAGTGTATAAGTAAAAAGCAAAAAGTTCCTTTAAAAGTTAAAAAAAGCCAAAAAAAAAAAAAATAAGTTAACTGAGAAAAAAATACAGCAAGCAGGCTATCCAAAGACATTGTTCACAGCCAAGACTTGGCTGACAACCAAGAAAAAGAGAGACCTGAATGTACCCAAGCAACTGTGAAGTCTGCAAAATACTGCAAAGCATAATGAAGACAAACGAAGGGTTAAAAAGCAGCTTTGCTGGACAGTATTGGCCCAGGGATTTAAAAATTCCCCCACTCTGTTTGGACAGGCTTTGGCCAGAGACTTGGAGGAGTGGGATAATTCAAACAGAGCCCTCCTGCTGCAATATGTAGATGACTTGTTGATTGCTGCTGTGGGTCTAATCCCTTGTCTCAGAGCTACTGTGAGTCTCCTAAACTTTATTGGACTGCGAGGATACAGGGTATCTCAAAGCAAAGCCCAAATTGCTCTTTCAGAGGTTCAATATCTGGGATTTCACATCAGGCAGGGAGAGAGACAGCTCTCAAACGAAAGGAAGGAGGCTATCTGCCAAGTTCCCATCCCCAGCAACCGTAAATGGCTTAGGGCATTCCTGGGCATGGCAGGTTTTTGCAAAATATGGATTCCAGAGTTTAGACTGTGGGCTAAACCTCTGTATAAATATGTTAAAAAAGCGGAACATGACCCCTTTCACTGGTCCCCAGAAGCAGACAGGGCATTTAAAATCTTAAAAAAAAAAAGCTAATAGAAGCTCCAGCCCTGGGTTTGCCTGATATATCTAAGCCGTTCCAACTGTATGTGCATAAACAAAAAAGGGTAGCTTTGAGAATGCTTACCCAACTATTAGGTGCCTGAAAACGTCCTGTGGCATACTTTTCTAAACAACTAGATCAAGTTTCAAAGGGATGGCCAGCCTGTTTGAGGGCGGTCGCAGCTACTGCTCTAGTGCTTGGGGAAGCTAAAAAACTGACACTGGGAGGAACTGTGCAAGTGTATGTTCCCCATATGGTCCGAGCCTTGCTGGACACTAAGGGTGGTCTTTGGCTCACACAGGCTCGGGTTGCTCGGTACCAGGCAAAGCTGTTAGAGAATCCTAAAGTCACCCTGCAGATCTGTCCCTCCCTTAATCCAGCTACACCGGAGACAGAAAAGCAAGAACATGACTGTCTGGAAATCATAGATGTTCAGTATTCTAGCCGCCCAGATCTAAAAGATCAGCCACTCCCAAATGCTGACTTAGAATGGTATACGGATGGCAGTAGTATTGTTGTAAATGGGCAAAGGAGGGCTAGTTATGCTATTGTGTCTCTTCATGATACCGTGGAAGCTGAAAGTTTACCGGCAGGAACATCTGCCCAGCTTGCTGAACTAGTGGCCCTGACTCATGCACTCGAGCTGGCAAAAAACAAACGAGTTAATATCTTTACTGACTCAAAGTATGCTTTTAGGGTATTGCATGCTCACGCTGGTCTGTGGAAGCAAAGGGAAATGCTAACAGCCCAAGGCTCTCCTGTCAAGTATGGGTCTCAAATTCTCCGGCTTTTAGAAGCAGTACAACTCCCCTCAGCAGTAGCAGTGGTGCATTGCAAAGCCCATCAAAAGAAAAATCAAGATGTATCCAAGAGTAATGCCAGAGCAGACAGGGAAGCTAAGCAAGCTGCTACCCTGAAATCACCAACAGAGGAGAATGCCCAAATGCATGCCCTCATCCCATCAGTGGGTGAGCTTGCAGCCCCTCAGTACTCCCATGATGACAGAAACCTGGCTGACAGGCTCGGTCTCCAAGAAAAAGAAAAATGGCTTTATTCCACAGAGGGAAAAATCTTCCTGCCCAAGGGCTTGCTTCGACCAGTGTTGCAGAAACTGCATCAAACCACACACGCAGGCAGAGAGGCTCTTACCCAGCTCATGAATAAATATTTTCTAACCTCTAGACTTAAACCCCTAGCATCACAGGTACAAGCTGAATGTTTAATCTGCCAAAAGAATAACCCTCGACCAGGAGTAGCAGTGCCACCAGCCACCCTGGAACCTACCCCAGGACCAGGATTGGTGTGGCAAATAGACTTTACTGAGTTTCCCAGGACCCCAGGGTACAGGTACCTTCTCGTCTTAGTGGATCGATTCAGCGGATGGCCTGAGGCCTTCCCATGTCGCAACAACACTGCCAAAACAGTGGCTCTTAAGTTTGTCAAGGAAATCATTCCTCACTTCGGCCTTCCTCAGTGGATGGAATCTGATAATGGAACACACTTCACATCTCAAATTGTTCAAAAGATATCAAGTGCTCTGCAAATCCCCTGGAAGCTCCACACACCCTGGCGACCACAAGCCAGTGGAGTAGTGGAACGCACAAATCAGACACTCAAGCGACACCTCTCAAAGGTCTGTCAGGAGGCCTCTCTTAAGTGGCCTGATGCCTTGCCCCTTGTGTTACTTCGCATTCGTGCTCTCCCTAAGGGTAGGATTATGTTTGAAAGAGCATGGCCTATGAATAGTACCCCAGTTCTGGCAGAAGAATGGGAAGTGGGGTGTGGTTTCTTGTCTCAGTACATGTGCTCTCTGTCTGCTGTTCTTTCTTCTCTTCACAGGTATACCAAAGATTCACAGCCTCTTCTGCTGGATACTCCGGTCCACTCCCTACAGCCTGGAGACTCCGTTCTCGTGTGAACCTGGAAGGACGAGCCTCTCCAAGAGAAGTGGAAAGGACCCCACACTGTCCTGCTTGTCACCCATACAGCGGCAAAGGTCGAAGGACACAAGAATTGGATTCATCACTCTCGACTAAAAGCAGTGCCCACTCCTAAACAGTGGACTATCCAGCCTGCGAAGAAAACTGCTAACAACGATTTGGGACTTAAGCTGTTATTCAAAAGACAGTAAGGGTCACTGGGAATGCGTTGTAATCTTTCTGAACAGTCACAGCATACTCCCCGCGAGAACCCTGAGCATTGGTTTTATTTTCTCATAGAAGGCCGACTTGGCCTCTATATTTGGTCTTGTTATTTTTTGACTTGTTTAGTGTTAACAATTCTTCTTATCTTCTGGGCATTTGGGTTGTTGTAATTGTCTGTGCCCTTATTGGAGAAGAGTGTTGTACCTATGTCCCAGAGTTTTCACAGGACATTAACAAGCACATCTTGTCAGCTAAACGGGCCTTTAACCAGTGGAAGGCCCAAAAAAGAAAACCCACTATTTTGAATTCCCTTTGAAATTAGATACCTGGTTTAAAAAAACTAAAGAATATAGAAAGAAGCACTGTTCGCATCTTGCTCACAGGTGTGGTGATATGTTTTGTTCTTGTTCTTTCGCTCATTTGCTGTAAAGTGTTCATACGTAAAATTTGTACCTCCCATACCCCAGAAGTTCCCTTATACCCTCTCATTGATAATCCTGATTGCATGAAGCTTAATCGCATTTTGTCTTTAAAGTATGAGAAAACTCTGACAAAGGTTTGTTGAGTGTTCTCAAAGAAGGAATTGTTAGGGTCCACTAGGCATAGCTACCAGGTAACTCGGAAAAGTAGAAGGCCACAAGTGCCGATGAAGCTCTTTTGCTCTGGGTCTGTGAACCACAGTGACTCCATCTTGGGAACTCTCACCTACTTCTATGCTAACTGCTTACATGCTCTGAAGTAAGTTGAAGCAGAAATGTAATGTCAGCTTTTTAGCAGATGGCTGCAGTTTCACTCACACTAGCAAAAATAATAAAAATAAGAAGCGAGGTAGTTAGTTTGCAAGCGTCTAACTCAAAGTCGCAAAAACTAAAAAAGTTTTCTCACAAGCTTATGTAAAGCTTATTGTAACAGTTGTCTAGAAAAAAAGAGTAAAAAAAAACAGCCAAACAAAAAAATGTATGCAAACAGTTTAAAGTATAAAAAGTAAAATTTGTTTGTATTTGTGGCACTGGATTTGAGACATGCTGGTCTCCTAGTGCCATTTCAGAGCTCTGAAATAAACTTGGCTTGCTTTCTCCCCTCGGTGTCTTTATTGGTGCCAAGCACACCGGGCGACGGACCATTGTTGTCCCCTCGAGCCCCTTAAGGCGGGCAACAATGTGGTAGGCATGACGGGTAAATGACACATCGGGTTTCCACTTTAGGGCTCTGAACCGCCGACGGGCATGCTCGGGTGTTAGCCCCATTCTGAGTCTGGCCTTGTTTTTAAAAAGTTCATAACTGTTCATGTGTTCCTTAGGCATTTCAGCCGCCACCTCTGCTAAGGGTCCACTGAGCTGCGGCCTCAGCTCTACCATGTACTGGTCTGCAGCGATGCTGTATCCAAGGCAGGCCCTTTCAAAATTTTCTAAGAAGGCCTCAGTATCATCGCCTGCCTTGTAGGTGGGGAATTTTCTGGGATGCGAAGTGGTACCTGGAGGGGGGTTGTTAGGATTGCCTGGTGCATCCTGCTTAGCCTTTGCTACTACCAGTTCATGCTTCCTTTCTTTTTCTCTCTCCTCCATCTCTTTTTCTTTCAGCTCCACCTCTCCCTTGTGGGCCTCCTCTTTGGCTTTTTCTTCTCTTTCTTTTAGCTCCATCTCTCTCTTGTGGGCCCCCTCTTTGGCTTTCTCTTCTCTGTCTCTCAGCTCTATCTCTTTTTCTTTCAGCTCCATAGCTCTCTTGTGGGCCTCCTCTATGGCTTTTTCTTCTTTTGTAGTCATTTTCCTGTTTTCTTGTGCTGGGTCACCCCCTCTGCAGTTGACTGAAACTGGGAAGCTCTCAGCTCTGGCTGCTGCTGAGTTAACAGAGACTTTCTAACTAGCTACTCCCAAGGATGTAAAAAGAAAAAAAAAACAATTCAGCTTGTAAATTCCCTTTACCTTTGTTTGCCCATTTGAACACTTCTTTTAACAAAGGACCTTGTTAAAAAAACTTAACACCTCTGCCTTCAGGCAAGGAGAGATAAGATATGCATCTATCTACCTCCAGCTCGGCTTTCCAAGCAGCTAGAAGGAAAAAAAAATCTCACTGGCTTTTGGGTTTAAAATGATCCCACCGCTCTACCACCATGTCAAGGCTGGATCCCCACTTTGAACTTTAGAGTACAAATGTAGGGGCCTGCATGAAAACCTCTAAGCTTAACTACCAGCTTAGCTCTGGTTCCGCTGCCACCGTTTCAATGGATTCCCTTCCTGGGAAGCCTTGAAAAACCTTCACCAATTCCCTGGTGAATACAGATCCAAACCCCTTGGATCTAAAACAAGGAGAAATTAACCATTCCCCTCCTTCCTCCCACCAACTCCTGGTGAATACAGATCCAAACCCCTTGGATCTTAAAACAAGAAAAAATCAATCAGGTTCTTAAAAAGAAGGCTTTTAATTAAAGAAAAAGGTAAAAATCATCTCTGTGAAATCAGTATGGAAATTAACCTTACAGGATAATCAAACTAAAAGAGCTCAGAGGACTCCCCTCTAGTCTTAGGTTCAAAGTACAGCAAACAAAGATAAACACTCTAGTAAAAGGTACATTTACAAGTTGAGAAAACAAAGGAAAACTAACACGCCTTGCCTGGCTATTTACTTACAAGTTTGAAATAGGAGAGACTTGTTTAGAAAGATGTGGAGAACCTGGATTGATGTCTGGTCCCTCTCAGTCCCGAGAACGAACACACTCCCAAACAAAGAACACAAACAAAAGCCTTCCTCCCTCCAAGATTTGAAAGTATCTTGTCCCCTTATTGGTCCTTTAGGTCAGATGCCAGCCAGGTTACCTGAGCTTCTTAACCCTTTACAGGGAAAAGGATTTTGGAGTCTCTAGCCAGGAGGGGTTTTATAGTACTGTACACAGGACAGCTATTACCCTTCCCTTTATAGTTATGACGAAGAGTGATGATAGTGTCAGGACCCTTTGGGATGCTTAGAGTAGCAATTAATTTTAAGAATAAAGCCTTTATTAAAGAAGAATTAATAATAGTTTAAATGAGAAAATCCAGTAATGGCAGCTATAGGGTGATGCAGTGAAAGATTCTATAGGAATACATAAGAATTTATAGGAATGATGCAATCAGGAGACGGTATTGCATCACTCCTGTGGGGAATGACTCAGCAAAACTCCATAGAAATGCATTATAGGCCGTAGGACTATATGAGACTTTCAAACAAGCAGTGGCTAGGATTCATCCAAAGGTCAGAGCAAGTAGCTAGGGTTCATCCAAAGGTCAGCTAAGAAAAAACCCATAGGAATACATAGGAGCCCACAGGAATGTATAGAGATAATGCAATCAGGAGGTGCGATTGCACCATTTCTGGGCGATGCAATAGAGGCAAGGGGTTGCGTCAGCAAAGTCCCATAGAGATACATTGTAGCCCCATAGAAGTCTATGGAGGGGGAGGAGCTACCTATCAAGGCAGAGCTAAGAAAAGTTGGAAGCTGATTGGCTGAGCTTGGGAGAGCAAATAGTATATAAGACCGACAGCTGACAAGCTAAACCCTGTAGTGGGATCGGGGACCTTGAAGAGAGAAGAAGCTGGAAGACACCTGCAAGGAAGAAGACACTTGTGCAGAAAAAGCCACCTGAGAAGCAACACAGCAGAAGAAAATAGGCAGCTTTGGGTGGAGGCTTGTTAGGATTTGGGAGGGAGCGCAGCTGTCCCTCCGGCCATCTGGAAGAGAGGCCATGCCCCCTCGCTATACATGCCCACATTTTGAATACAGCATGCAGGTGTGGTCACCTCATCTCAAAGAAGATATATTGGAATTGGAAAAGGTACAGAAAAGAGCAACAAAATTGATGAGGTGTAAGGAACAGCTTCCATATGAGGAGAGAGAAATAAGACTGGGACTTTTCAGCTTGGAAAAGAGGCAACTAAAGGGGATATGCTAGAGGTCTATAAAATGATGACTGGTGTGGATACAGTAAATAAAAAAGTGTTATTTACTCCTCATGACACAAGAACTAGGGTTATCAAATGAAATTAATAGGCAACAGGTTTAAAAGAAACAAAAGGAAGTATTTTGTCACACAATGCACAGTCAACCTGTGGAACTCTTTGCCAGAGGATGTTGTGAAGGCCAAAACTATAACAGGGTTCAAAAAAGAACTAGATAAATTCATGGAGGGTAGGTCCATCAATGGCTATTAGCCAGGATGGGCAAGGATGCAAAACCATGCTCTGAAATGTCCCTAGCCCCTGTCTGTCAGATGCTGGGAATGGGTGACAGGGGATGTATGATCGCTTGATGATTATCAGTTCTGTTCATTTTCTGTGAACCATCTATCATTGGCCACTGTCAGAAGACAGGATAGTGGGCTAGATGGACCATTGGTCTGACCCAATATGGCCTTTCTTATGTTCTTAGAAAGTGTGTGAGGGGCATTGAGGGTACAGATGGGAAATGTAGGAGAGGTGAGTGGGGGGTGGGGATGGTCTTGGGGAATTTGAACTGCAGCAGGAATCACAGAGGGAAAAGGTTTGGGGTGCATAGAACTGGATGGAGCTGGATGAGGAGAGTGAGTCTGGGGTCCCAGCTCACAGTAATGTCCTGAGCACCCCAAGTCCCACTGACAGCTGAACTCTTCCTGCCCATTGAAGCCAGGAGAGAAATTGGGTGGTGGGTGGGTTTGTACCCCAAATAACTGACACAGTCAACCAAGGAGAAAAGAAATGTTTGCTTCAGTCTCTTTTTTCCTCACTCTCTCTTTCCCCTTCACTGATAATCAGCAATGGTAAGAGAAGAAGAGGTTAAAATTTCTGCTAGGGGGTGGCTAGATTTGGATGACAAATTTAAAACAATCACAGTGCCCTCTAGTGAGACACTGACATGATCAGATTCTGACCTTTTATTGACACTTCATTAATAAATGTTTCTCTTAATGATGTTGCTATGCTTATTTCAATGGCTCCTACCCTGATACCTGCTGCCCCTTCTGGCTGGTTCATTGGGCTATTTGGAACCTGCACCTAAAATTACCCCATTCCAGGAAGCAAGATTCAAAACTGCCCAAGGAAACTCCATTGGATTTCAAGTGCAACACAGGCAGGCAGGCGAGGATACAGCACAGGAGTCTCTGAGCTCTTCCTTTGTCACAGGGTCTAGTGGGCTAAAACAAGGGGGGGCTGAGTTAAGAGTCCTAGGTTCTAACCTTGCTGAGTGGGGGGCAGTGGTTAGAGCCCATGGATGTAGCCTGAGAGTCAGGCCTCCTGGGTTCTATTCCTGTTTGGGACAGGGGAGTGGGGCTTAGTGAGTTAGAGTAGTGGGGGCTGGAGTCAAAGAGAAAATACATCCCTTTTCAGCACAATGCACTTTGTAGAAGCATATGGCTTCTCATTTCTTAGGTTCTGGCACCATCGTGTGGCCATTTCATTTCACTTCTTATTGTTAAAAGTTTTGGGTACTCTGCACAGAAACATTATTTCCTTGGAGAGTCTGAGAAGTGGAAGCTGCATTGATTTAATCCTCAAATAAATAAATAAATAAATAAACATACTAGGGCTGTCAAGCAATTAAAAAAAATAATCGTGATTAATCGCTGTGATGAGTTGCGTCACAGAAACCACCTTGGGACTGCCACCTGATGGGCTGAGACTACCTCTAAGCCCGTTTTCCCTGGCAGGTTGGGACTTCAGTACCCTGCCTGGTTGTGCCAGACACGCTAGCCTGCTACAAACACAGACCCAGGTCTGAACCACGTCCCCCAAAAGCTGCAGGCTTAACTGAAAACAGCTTAAGAAGTGCTCCTGTCTCCAACACCCAGATACCCAGTTCCCAATGGGATCCAAACCCCAAATAAATCCGTTTCACTCTTTATAAAGCTTATACAGGGTAAACTTATAAATTGTTTGCCCTCTATAACACTGATAGAGAGATATGCACAGCTGTTTGCTCCCCCAGGTATTAATACTTGCTCTGGGTTAATTAATAAGTAAAAAGTGATTTTATTAAATATAAAAAGTAGGATTTAAGTGGTTCCAAGTAATAACAGACAGAACAAAGTAAATTACCAAGCAAAATAAAATAAAAAAACACGCAAGTCTAAGCCTAATACAGTAGGAGACTAAATGCAGGTAAATCTTACCCTCAGAGATGTTCCAATAAGCTTCTTTGACAGATTAGACTCCTTCCTAGTCTGGGTCCAGCAATCACTCACACCCTCATAGTTACTGTCCTTTGTTCCAGTTTCTTTCAGGCATCTCTTGAGCCAGCTGAAGACAAAATGGAGGGGTTTCCAGGGGCTTATATAGTCTTTCTCTTGTGGGTGGAAACCCCTCTGTTCTCCTGTGTAAAATCCCCTCAACAAGATGGAGTTTTGCAGTCACCTGGGCAAGTCACATGTTTATGAATGTCTATGAATGATTCAGCTTTTTGCAGGCCGACGCCATTGTTTACATTAGTTTGAATGTTCCCAGGAAAGCTTAGATGTGGATTGGATCCCAAAGTCCATTGTTAGACAAGTACTCCCAATTACTTGAATAACCACTTCACACTATGTTGACCAAATCTGCCGTGTGCTTCCTACAGCAAACACTTTAAACACAAGCATAGAGTCACCGCTCATAACTTCAGATATAAAAATGATACATGCATACAAATAGGATGAATCCATTCAGTAGAACATAACCTTTGCAAAGATATGTTACATGGCACATCTAGCATGAAGCATATTCCAGTTATGTCACATTTACACTCATAAGCATACCTCCATAAAGTATTATGGGGTGCAATGTCACAATCGCACGACTAAAAAAATTAATCACGATTAATTGCGATTAATCATGCAATTAATCGCATTGTTAAACAACAATAGAATACCATTTGTTTTAAATATTTTTGGATGTTTACTACATTTTCAAATATATTAATTTCAATTACAACACAGAATACAAAGTGTACAGTGCTCACTGTATTTTTTATTACAAATATTTGCACTGTAAAACAAAAATAATTGTATTTTTCAATTCACCTCATACAAGTACTCTTTGCAATCTCTTTATCATGAACGTTGAACTTACAAATTTAGAATTATGTAAAAAAAACCTGCATTCAAAAATAAAACAATGTAAAATTGTAGTGCCTACAAGTCCACTCAATTCTACTTGTTGGTCAGCCAGTCACTCGGACAAATAAGTTTGTTTATATTTGCAGGAGATAATGTTGCCTTCTTCTTGTTTACAATGTCACCTGAAATTGAGAACAGGCATTTGCATGGCACTGTTGTAGCTGGCGTTGCAAGATATTTACATGCCAGATGTGCTAAAGATTCATATGTCCCTTCATGCTTCAACCACCTTTCCAGAGGACATGCTTCCATGCTGATGATGGGTTCTGCTTGATAACGATCCAAAGCAGTGTGGACTGATGCATGTTCATTTTCATCATATGAGTCAGATGCCATCAGCAGAAGGTTCATTTTCTTTTTTGGTGGCTTGGGTTCTGTAGTTTCCGCACCTGAGTGTTGCTCTTTTAAGACTTCTAATAGCATGCTCTACACCTCGTCCCTCTCAGATTTTGGACAGCACTTCAGATTCCTAAACCTTGGGTCAAGTGCTGTAGCTATTTTTAGAAATCTCACATCGGTACCTTCTTTGTATTTTGTCAAATCTGCTATGAAAGAGTTCTTAAAACGAACATGTGCTGGGTCATCATCCGAGACTGATATAACATGAAATATATGGCAGAATGTGGGTAAAACAGAGCAGGAGACATACAATTCTCCCCCCCAAGGAATACAGACACAAATTTAATTGACGCATTATTTTTTAAACAAGCATCATCAGTATGGAAGCATGTCCTCTGGAATGGTGGCGGAAGCATGGAACGGGCATACAAGTGTTTAGCATATCTGGCATGTAAATAACATGCAACGCCGGCTACAAAAGTCCCATGTGAATGCCTGTTCTCACTTTCAGGTGACATTGTAAATAAGAAGCATGCAGCAGTATCTCCCGTCAATGTAAACAAACTTATTTGTCTTAGTGACTGGCAGAATAAGACATAGGACTGAGTGGATTGGTAGGCTCTAAAGTTTTACACTGTTTTGTTTTTGAGTGCAGTTATGTAACCAAAAAAATCTGCATTTGTAAATTATGCTTTCACAATAAAGAGATTGCACTTCAGTACTTGTATGAGGTGAATTGAAAAATACTATTTCTTCTGTTTATCATTTTTACAATGAATATATTTGTAATAAAAATAATAATATAAAGTGAGCACTGTGCACTGTGTACTCTGTGTTGTAATTGAAATGAATATTGAAAATGTAGAAAAGCATCAAAAATATTTAATACGTTTCAGTTGGCATTCTATTGTTATAAGTGCAATTAATCACGATTAATTTTTTTGAGTCAATCGCATGAGTTAACTGCGATTAATTGACAGCGCTAATATATACATAAAGGATTGAAATATTCCCCAGACAGCTCAGTCCCAACTGTCCTCCTTCGTTGTTGCCAGTGAAGCTCAGTTCTGTCCCACAGCCCCAAGAACAGCTGGCTGCAAGTCCTGGCCCTGATGTGAAGAAAATGTATGGGTGACTCTGGCTGCCTAGACTTTTCAGTAGAAAAATTCAGACACAATACTATGTTTGGTGAAGGACATACAGATGTGTTGTTTGATTGTTTCCCTCATTTTAAATGTTCTTGATCATTTCCATGAGACCATGAAAAAAGGAAGAAACCGTGAAAATACCCATGGGAGAGAGGGAGGTTTCTGAGAGGTGGGGTAGAGATGGAGATTTTCATGAAAGGGAGAGAGGCCAAAGTAGGACATTTAGCTGGAGCAAAGGGAGAGGTTTTTTGGGCAGTTTCATTTTAACCAGCCTACATCCTTTAGTCCCTAGTGATCTAGAGCCTCCACTCTGGCAAAGCCACCTGTGACTCCTGAGACAGCCCCATGTCTGGCTCTCCTCCCCACTGCAAAACTGCAGAGCCCCATGGACTCCCTCTCCTAGCTGAATCCCGTAGCAGCCAGAGTTCTCTGCAGAGCTGTGGTGGTTACTCTCCTAGGTGTCTGTTCAAGGACGACTATTGGCTTATCCTGAGAATGCAGCTGAGAAATGACTCTCCCTTCTCTAGATTCTCACTTCTGGGCTCTGAGAAGCAGGCTGGAGTCTGTATGATAAAGTCCATTCAAGGGGGAGGGATAGCTCAATGGTTTGAGCATTTGCCTCCTAAACCCAGGGTTGTAAGTTCAATCCTTGAGGGGGGCATTTAGGGATCTGGGGCAAAAATCTGTTTGGGGATTAGTCCTGCTTTGAGCAGGGGGTTGAACTAGATGACCTCCTGAGGTCCCTTCCAACCCTGATATCCTATGAAATCCCCCCTCACTCTTCTCTTCTGCAGACTAAATAGCCACAGTTCTCTTAGTCTCTCCTCATAAATCATATGCCCCAGCCTCCTAATCATTTTCCTTGCCCTCCGCTGGACTCTTTCCCATTTTTCCACATCCTTCTTGTAGTGTGGGGCCCAAAACTTGACACAATACTCCAGGTATGGCCTCACCAATGACGAATAGAGGGGAATGATCACATCCCTCGATCAGCTGCCAATGCTCCTACTAATACAGCCCAACATGCTGTTGGCCTTCTTGGCAGCCAAGGCACACTGCTGACTCATATCCAGCTTCTCGTCCACTGTAATGCCCAGGTCCTTTTCTGCAGAACTGCTGCTTAGCTGGTCGGTCCCCAGTCTGTAGCGGTGCTTGGGATTCTTCCTTCCTAAGTACAGGACTCTGCACTTGTCCATGTTGAACCTCATCAGATTTCTGTTGGCCCAATCTCCAATTTGTCTAGGTCCCTCTGTATCCTATCTCTACCCTCCAGCGTATCTACCTCTCCCTGCATCTTAGTGTCATCTGTGAACTTGCTGAGGGTGCAATTCATCCCATCATCCAGATCATTAATAAAGATGTTGAAAAAAAACAGTCCCAGGACCGACCCCTGGGGCGCTCCGCTTGATATCGGCTGCCAATATCCCTAAATCACTGCTCTATTAAGTCATTAATTGCACGTTCCTCATCTGTGAAAGGGTTCAAAGAAACTAAGTTGTTGGATATAATTGGTTCATTGAGACCTTTTAAGCTTCTGCTTATAACAGTCTCAATAAGGTCTATATCTGTGTTGTGGTGAGGCGGCGGCTTTAATTGGCTCTGAGGTTGTGGCTTAAAAAGTAAGCAATAATTTGTTTTCAGTATTGAAATATTCAATTAGCTCAGTCTGGATTGCACTGGTTGATTTCAATTCTCTCTTTTAGGATTTATAAGTGTTGATTTTCTGCTGTATTAATCTGATGATTTGCTTAAGCTGGTGACCTGGTTCCAATATAATAAACTCATTGATTTGACCCAAACGTGATAACAGTATTATTTCTCCCTTAGCTAACTGAGTGGTGTTTATAGTAGTTTTGCCTTAGTGAGCTGTATTCGTGATTGTACTGGTTCATTTTAATAAACTGTACAAAAGGGATATAGAATCAAAATTCTTTCACTGAGCACCATGAGCTGGAACTGTAGCAAATCTGGGTGGAGATCAGCCTCTCCACCACAGAGTCCCATCGGCTCCCTCTCAGTTTAACCTCTGGTTCTCACAGGGGAGCAGTTGAGGTGGGTAGCAATCTAAGAGCCAGCTGAATCCTGTAGCACTCAAGGCGGTACAAGGGAAAATAATCTCCCCCATGCAGGCTTTTTGGGAGTGTGTGTGAGGGCTGTGTGGCTGAGGGAGGGATCACTGCACTGGGAGGTGTTATGAGTGGGTGGAGCTTGTTAGGTATTTACTGTCCTACCCAGGCATAGTCAGGGACCTCATCTGGCTCACCCTGTTCAGGGCAAGCTGAGGCTGTAGATCTGGTTTGAAGAGATCTAAATGGAAGGGAAAAGCTCCTCCTCTTGGTGGCCTGAGAATTCAGGCTCCAACACTGAGCTTCACTCGAGCTTCCCAGGAACTGGCAACACACAAATACCTTCTGTCTGGAAAAGGCATGGAGTAGCCCCAAGCACTGCAGACACATGCTCCTTCAACCCTACTCCAGTAGTGTAACACCGACAGATCCCGGTCGTCTGTGGGTGGGATTGAATCTGGGACTTCTGAAACTAAATGCATGAGCCTCTATTGCATGAGCTAAAAGCCACATGGCTCAAAGCTAATGCTGTAGAGCAGACTCATTAATCTCTCTCTAAGTGGTCTCGGTGCCACTAGATGGGACAAAACACCACACCCAGGTGGTGCGTGGGTTACAGTAGCGCACCTCTCACATGCCTCCAGCTACAGGAACTAGCCCCAACAGCTGCAGCAGTAACCAGAATTGGGAGCAGGGCCGGCTCTAACTTTTTTGCTGCCCCAAGCAGCAAAAAAAAGCGCCGCCCCTCCGAGCGCCGCACCACGCTGCGCTGCCGGAACCCCTCCCTGAGCGCCATGCCCCGCGCCGCCCCCCCGCCGAGCACCGCGCCGTCGGAGCGCACCCCCCCCGAGGAATGCCGTGCCGCGCCGCACTGCCTCCCGCCACCCCAAGATTGGCCGCCCCTTACCAGGTGCCGCCCCAAGCATGTGCTTGGTTGCCTGGTGCCTGGAGCCGGCCCTGACTGGGAGGTGGGGGGAGGTTCAGTCTAAGCCTAAAAGCTGCTCCCTCCAAGGAAAGTCAGGCCCTGGGTGAGCACCAAAACTGAAGGTGGATTTCTTTCACGCTCTGTGTAGAGCCTTGCACTGCTGCAGGAGAGAGCACTCAAGGAGCAAATGTGCCAAACATTCTACACATCCTGCCTCAGAAAGGAAATCCAAGTCAGCAAATTCACTTAAAGATAGAAGCAGAGATACAGTTCACCCTACCATCAACAGTGAATGCAACCATCTAAGAGAGACAGCAACACCCCAGTGCTTTTCATAAGAGCACAAGCTCTTTTTCCCTCCAGATTGCAAGGCCAGGAAATTGTGCCTACAGTGCCAAGCATTAAAGGGCATTTTCTCAGGAAGGCCACCTACTGAAGAGAAAGAGTAACATCAAGGTCCTGGGGCATGCACGAGAGAGAAAGGCTCCCTGCCTGATCAGTAAGGCTGCGAGCCAATCACGTAGCTCACGGAAGTCACGGATTCCGTGACTTTCCTTGACCTCTGTGACTTCTGCAGTGGCTGGTGCTGGCTCAGTAGCTGACCGAGCCAGGCAGCCCCTGGGCTAGCAGCAGCAGTTTGAGTGTGTAGGAGGGGGCTCAGGGCTAGGGGCAGGGAGTTGGGGAGTGCAGGGGGTGTGACATTATGAGTGTAGAATAATATTTCATTGAAAGATGACAGGGCCAGAAAGAGTTAATTAACTCAGACTGACCTGACCCAGCGGTGAACTGTATAAACTGGTTAGGAAGATATGTAAAGGAATAGAGCTTTGAAATGCAAGTCTGCATTGTTAGAGATCTCAAGGGTAGATGTTTGCTCAGGTCTTGTGATGTAAGCAAACAAGTCTTGTCTATTGCTGTAACTTTAATTCAAAGATCAAAAAGGAATATTAACATTTATGTTGATACTTTAGTGAAATAGTATTATTCTCTATATGTCTCTGAAGGTTGTGGTAACCTGTGTCTGAACTGTTGAATGGATAAATTACTTTTGCTAATTGCCAGGATGTTTGGAAGGAGGATCAAGTCTATTGTTTTCTCAGGCCGAAAGGCTGCTGAAAATGTATAAGAAGCCTGGGACATGATGCTATTTCATCTCACATCTGCTTTGGGTTTCAAGAGGGGGAAACCTTAAGCCACAAGGATTGAGATCCCCAGTCATTGACTGGAGCCAGCCTGAATATGGACATTGGACTATAACCTATGGACTATTTCTAAATGGACTTTTGGCAACTACAAGCTCACCTCTGCTATGCATCTGAACCTCAAGAATTGAATTCAAGTCTGTATGTATATTGATCTTTTAACCAACACTCTCTCTCTTTTTTTAATAAATTTTAGCTTAGTTAATAAGAATTGACTATAGTGTGTATTTTGGGTAAGATCTAAGTTATAATTGAACCTGGGTATGTGGCTGATCCTTTGGGATTGGAAGAACCTTTTCTTTTATATGATGAAGTAAGATTTTCAGTAATTTTCAGTAATCATCATCATATCTGACAGGTGTGTCTGGACGGAGACCTGAGGCTGGGTACTTTAAGGGAACTGCATTGTTTGGCCTTCCGAGTAACCAGTGAGGTACTATAGAAGCTGTTTTGTGCTGGCTTGGTAAATCTAAGTATTGGAACATCCACCAGCGTTTGGGGTTTGTCTGCCCCGTTTTGTTTGCAGTTCACCCTGATTGAGTGGCCTCAGTTGGCTCCCATGGGCAGCACCGTCACAGGGGGTGCTTACCTCGGGGTGGGGGGCTCCTTGGCTCCCACTGGCATGGCCACCTGCAGCTCCTAGGTGGCGGAGGGGAGGAGGGTCTCCGCGTTGTGTGTTGGCAACAGACCCCGCCTCCACAGTTCCCATTGGCTGCGGTTTCCAGCCAATGGGAGCTGCAGCAGCCGGCACTTGTGGTGGGAAAATACCAAAAATACCCGTGACTAAAACATAGCCTTATTGATCAGGGCTGGCTCTACCATTTTTGCTGCCCCAAGAAAAAAAAAAAAGCCGCCCGGACTGTGCTGCCCCAAGAATCAACGGAATGCCGCCCCTTAGCATGTGCCACCTCAGGCAGGTGCTTCCTCCACTGGTGCCTGGAGCCAGCCCTGTGCCCACCACAATATCACCCTTGTTGCTCTCCCCTCTAAACTTAACGAAAGACTGGAGAAAAGCCTATTGACAGTTTCATATTGGAGCTCTGAGTAACCATACTGCTCTCTTACATACAGTGCAACTCTTCCACCTTTTCTCCCCCACCTGTCCTTCCTGAAGAGTTTATACCTATCCATGACAGCGCTCCAGTCATGTGAGTTACTGCACCAAGTTTCTGTTATTCCAATAACACTTCCTTGGTTGTGCCAGGACTTCCAATTCTCCCTGCTTGTTTCCCAGGCTTCTTGCATTCATGTAGAGGCACCTAAGATAACTAGCTGATTGCCCTACTTTCTCAGTATGAATCAGAAGGCCTCCCCTGTTGCACCCTCCTCCTTGTGTTTCCTCCCGGTATCCCTGTAACAATGCTGGTTCTGGCGGGACCCAACTGAGAGTGCCAATTCAGGACAAATTGCTTACAGCAGGGCAGTTACAGCTCAAGGCTGCAGTTTTTCGACCTCTAAGGCAAACCAAATCAGCCAGATAAAGAGGACTTTGGTCTCACCCCAGCGGCTAACCACAAGTCACACAAGCAATTCCCTTAGACACTCCAGTTTACCAGTATCATCACCAGTGCCACTCATTATGGGGACAAATGGTTATGAAAACCAATGCCCTAATAAAAGAAAAAGGATTATCTCCATCCCAAAGGACCAAGCCCCAGACCCAGGTCAATATACAAATCAGATCTTACCCACAAATCACCCTGTTGCCAATCCTTTAGAATCTAAAATTGAAAGGTTTATTCATAAAAGGAAAAAATATAGATGAGAGCAAGAATTGGTTAAATGGAATCAATTACATACAGTAATGGCAAAGTTCTTGGTTCAGGCTTGTAGCAGTGATAGAATAAACTGCAGGTTCAAATCAAGTCTCTGGAGTACATCCCCAGCTGGGATGGGTCATCAGTCCTCTGCGTAGAGCCTCCATTTGTAGCAATGTCCCTCCAGAGGTAAGAAGCAGGATTGAAGACAAGATCGAGATGAGGCATCAGCCTTTATAGTCTTTTCCAGGTGTAAGAACACCTCTTTGTCCTTACTGTGGAAAATTACAGCAAAATGGAATCTGGAGTCACATGGGCAAGTTCCTGCATACGTTGCTGAGTTACAAGGCCTATTTGCCTTCTCTCAATGGGTCAATTGTATAGCTGATGGTCCTTAATGGGCCATCAAGCAGGCTAGGCAGAGCTGACACCAACTTGTCTGGGGTGTCACCCAGAAGCATAGCATAAGCTTGAAATACAGACAGTATAGAGCCAATGTTCATAACTTCAACTACAAAAATGATACACACATATAGACAGCATAATCATAACCAGCAAAGCATAACCTTGTCTTAGACACCTTATTTGACCCCCTTTATAAAAGATTTGGTGCCACTACAGGACCTTGGTTGCAACCATGTTCTATACGGTCCCAGTTCAAGTAAAAAACATGACAATTCCACTTCTCCACTTACCTCAGGGCTTAGATCTCTACCCACCGGTAACCTTGTTTAAAGTCCTCCTCACTAGGTTAGTAAGCCTGCCTGCAAAGATGTTCTTCCCTCTCTTCGTTAGGTGGATCCCATCTCTTCCTAGCAAACCGTCTTCTTGGAACAACATCCCATGGTTGAAGAATTCAAAGCCTTCTCTCCAACATCACCTGCACAACCATACATTTACTTCCACAATTCGATGGTCCCTACCTGTCCCTTTTCCTTCAACAAGGAGGATGGATGAGAATACAACTTGCACCTCAAACTTCTTTATCCTTCGTCCCAGAGCCACATAGTCTGCAGTGACCTGCTCAAGGTCGTTTTGGCAGTATCACTGGTGCCCACATGGAGAAGTAGGAAGGGGTAGTGGTCTGAGGATTTGATCAGTACACTATATCCACTGGATCCCCCTTTTCCACATGGTTGTTGAACCCCGTAAACAATTCTAGTAGACTGATGAGGCATCATTTCCCTTTACAAAAACCACGTTGACTCTTTCCCAACTAATTATGTTCATCTATGTGTCTGACAATTTTGTTCTTTACTATAGTTTCAACTAGTTTGACTGGTACTGAAGTCAGGTTTACTGGCCTGTATTTGCCAGGATCACTGGAGACCTTTTTAAAAATTGGAGTCACATTAGCTATCCTCCAGTCATTTGATACAGAAGCTGATTTAAATGATAGGTTACAGACCACAGTTAGTGGTTGTGCAATTTTACATTTGAGTACCTTCAGAACTCAGGTGAATACCATCTGGTTCTGGTGACTTATTACTGTTTAGTTTATCAATTTGTTCCAAAACCTCCCTATTGACACCTCAGTCTAGAACAGTTCCTCAGTTTGTCACCTAAGAAAGAATGGGTCAGGTTTGGGAATCTCCCTCACATCCTCAGCTGTGAAGACTGATGAAAAGAATTCAATTAGTTTCTCCGCAATGGCCTTATCGTCCTTGAGTGCTCCTTTAGCATCTTGATCGTCCAGTGGCCCTACTGGTTGTTTAGCAGAGTTCCTGCTTCTGATATACTTAAATTTTCTTTGCTATTACTTTTTGAGTATTTATCTAGCTCTTCTTCAAATTCTTTTTTGGCCTTCCTAATTATAATTTTGCACTTCATTTGCCAGAGTTTATGCTCCTTTCTATTTTCTTCACTAGGATTTAACTTCCACTTTTTAAAGGATGCTTTTTTGCCTCTCACTGCTTCTTTTACTTGTTGCTTAGACACGGTGGAACTTCTTTGGTTCTCTTATTATGTTTTTTTAATTTGGGGTATACATTTAAGTTAAGCCTCTATTATGGGGTCTTCAAAAAGTTCCTACGCAGCTTAGAGGGATTTCACTTTTTGCGCTGTACCTTTTAATTTCTGTTTAACTAACCTCCTAATTTTTGTGTAGTTCCCCTTTCTGAAATTGAATGCTACAGTGTTGGGCTGCTGTGGTGTTTTCCCCACAACAAGGATGTTATATTTAATTATCTTATGGTCACTATTACCAAGCGGTCCAGCTATGTTCACCTCTTGGACCAGATCCTGTGCTCCACTTAGGTCAAGAATTACCTCTCCTCTTGTGGGTTCTAGGACTAGCTCCTCCAAGAAGCAGTCATTTAAGGTGTCAAAAAACTATATCTCTGCATCCCGACCTGAGGTGGCATGTAACCAGTCAATGGGGGGATAGTTGAAATCCCCCATTAGTACTGAATTTTTTATTTTAATAGTCTCTCTAATCTCCCTGAGCATTTCACAGTCACTATCACAATCCTGGTCAGGTGCTCGATAATATATTCCTACTGCTAGATTCTTATTACTAGAGCATGGAATAACTATCCATAGAGATTCTATGGTACAGTTTGGTTCATTTAAGATTTTTACTTCATTTGATTCTACGCTTTGTTTCACATATAGTGCCACTCCCTCACCAGCACGACTTGTTCTGTCCTTCTGATATATTTTGTACCCTAGTATTACTGTGTTCCATTGATCACCCTTATTCCACCAAGTTTCTGTGATGCCTGTTATATCAATATCCTCATTTAATACGAGACACTCTAAATAATAAAATGGGTGAACTAGACTTCTAGTATTTGTATATAAGCACTTTAAAAACTGCTCTACAGTCTTTTTAATTTTAACTAAGGGCTTGGGGAAAGCCGACAGGTGTGGGGGAGCATGTGGTTTGAACAGACACATCCCTTAGGGGAGGATCTATTAATGGAGATTCTCTATGTCCTAGTAAGGAGGAGAGGATGGAAGATGATAAAATACAGGTAGGGTCTGATGAGAAACAGTCAAATGAAAAAAAGTACCATTCTATTACATCATGTAATGGAAGACAGCTAAAAAGTGACAAGTTTTTAAAGTGCCAGCAATCTGGTTCCATTTTGGTTTAGGTGGAGCTCAACCTTCCTGTATAGACGCCCCCTTTCCCAAAAGTTTCCCCAGTTCCTAATAAATTTGAACCCCTCCTCCCTTACACGATCCCTACATGCATTGAGACCCTGAAGTTCTGCCTGTCTAACTGGCCCTGCACATGGAATTGGAAGCATTTCAGAGAATGCTATCATGAAGGTCCTGGACTTCAATCTCTTACCTAGCAGCCTAAATTTGGTCTCCTATCCTTCCCTGTGTCATTGGTACCTACATGTACCACGACATCATAAAGTTCCTAGCTGAACAGAATTCAGACTTGCCTGACCTGCTGAGTGTCATGGATTGGAGCGACAACTCAAAGCGATCAGGGGAGGTCCTGGATGACTGGAAAAAGGTTAATGTAGTGCGTATCTTTAAAAAAGGGAAGGAGGAGGATCCAGGGAACTACAGGCAGTCAGCCTCACCTCAGTCCCTGGAAAAATCATGGAGCAGGTCCTCAAGGAATCAATTCTGAAGCACTTAGAGGAGAGGAAAGTGATCAGGAACAGTCAGCATGGATTCACCAAGGGCAAGTCATGCCTGATTAACCTAATTGCCTTCTATGACAAGATAACTAGCTCTGTGGATGAGAGGAAAGCAGTGGATGTATTATTCCTTGACTTTAGCAAAGCTTTTGTTACCGTCTCCCACAGTCAGGGCCGGCTTTAGGAAGAGCGGGGCCCAATTCGAACATTTTTGGCGGGGCCCCGGCAGGGATGACTAAAAAAAATAAAACACGTAAAAAAAACCCTTTCATTTCTTCCATGTAATATTTACTTTCCATAACTATATAAATAATAACAAAATTATGTATTACGTACATTGCTGGCTGGAGGTATGTCAGGGGCTGACTGGCAGTAGGGTCTGGCTGGAGGCAGGGCAGGGGGTGTGGGGCTGGCTGGAGACAGGGCCTGGAGGCAGGACAGGGGGCAGCAGGGGCTGGCTGCAGGCAGGCGGGCAAAGCACGGGGTGTGAGGCTGGCTGCAGGCAGGGCAGAGGGTGTGGGGCTGGCTGGAGACAGGAGCTGGTGCGGGCAGGGCAGGGGGTGTAGCAGGGGCTGGCTGTAGGCAGGCGGGCAGGGCATGGGGCTGGCTGCAGGCAGGGCAGCGGGTGGGAGGCTGGCTGGAGACAGGGGCTGGTGCGGGCAGGGCAGGAGGTGCGGGGCTGGAGGCAGGGCAGGGGATGCAGCAGGGGCTGGCTGCGGGCAGGGGGTGCAGCAGGGGCTGGCTGGAGAAAGGGGCTGGCTGCGGGCAGGGCAGGGGGTGCAGCAGGGGCTGGCTGTGGGCAGGGAGTGCGGGGCTGGCTGCAGACAGGGGCTGGCTGCGGGCAGGGCAGTGGTGCGGGGCTGGTGCGGGCAGGGGGTGCAGCAGGGGCTGGCTGCTGCTGCGGGAAGGGCAGGGGCTCCCCTGCTTCTACCGCCCTGGCCCTTTAAATAGCTGCCGGAGCCCTGGGGAAGTAGCGGGGCTCTGGCGGCTATTTAAAGGACCAGGGTGCCTGTAGCAGTTGGAGCCCCGGCCCTTTAAATAGCCCCCGGAGCTCCCCCACTACCCCAGGGCTCTGGGGGCTATTTAAAGGGCCCGGGGCTCCCCTGCTTCTACTGCCCTGGCCCTTTAAATAGCTGCTGGAGCCCTGGAGAAGTAGGGGGGCTCCCGCAGCTATTTAGAGAACTGGGGTGGCAGAGGCAGCTGGAGTCCCGGCCCTTTAAATAGCCGCGGGAGGCCCCTGCTACCCCAGGGCTCTGGGGGCTATTTAAAGGGCCCAGGGCTCCCCTGCTTCTACCGCCCCGGCCCTGCACGAGTTGCAGCCGGTCCGGTTCCAGACCACGCCACGAAAACTTTTGTACACGCTCATGCTCCACACCCTTCATGTCCTCACCCTTGCATCCTGCCCTGACACCAAGTGGCGGGACCTCTTGTCACCTCTGGAGGGTGAGGCGCCCCGGTGGGCCAGCCTGTATTCCACCCTGGTCCCAGGGCCCACCGGGGACGTAGGCTGGCGAATCCTTTATGGAACCGTGAGCACGGGCATGTACTTGGTGTGGTTCACTCCCCTTCCAGACACCTGCCCCTTTTGCTGTGTGAGGGAGACCCTGGCACATGTGTACCTGGAGTGCACCTGGTTGCAGCCCTATTCCGGCTCCTCCTAGATATTTTATTACATTTTTAGTTGCACTTTTCCCCTCACCTTCTCATCTACGCACTCCCTATCCGTGGCCCCACAACGTCTTGAGACCTCCTTGTCAAAGTCCTCCTAGCCCTGGTCAAAATGACCATCTACAAAACCAGGGAGTGGAGGTTGGCTGATGGGGTTTCCCACAACTGTGGGGCCTATTCCCGCTCCTCAGTCCGCTCATACATCTGGGCAGAGTGGCTCTTGGTGGTGTCCACTGGCTCCCTTGACACCTTTGTGGAGCAGTGGGCACTGTCCAGGGTTCTCTGCTTGGTGTCCCCATCAGGTTCCCTTTGTTTAGCCCTGTGACCTCATTCCCATTCCTGTTATATCATTAGTTGTCCCCCACAATTATTTGGAATCCCAGAGCTGTAGAGAGGTCCGTTAGATCCACTTCCTGGATCCCAACAAGACTACTCTGCTGTACCCCACTGGCTTGGGTCTATCACAGTATATATAAGAGTAACACATTACTCTGTGTGTGTGCGCACACACACACACACACCTCCCCCTCACCCTCCTCCAGGAGAGGTCCCAGAAGACTGGAGAAGAGCTAAGGTAATGCCCATATTTAAAAAGGGGGGGAAAGGAGGAGCCAGGGAACTATAGGTTAGTTAGTCTGATCCAGATACCAGGGAAGCTACCAGAGCACTGTAGAAAACATTCAATTTGTGAATACCTGGAGGATGAAGGGGTAATCGTTACCAGTCAGCATGGCTCTACTAAGAACAAATTATGCCAAGCCAGCTTGATTTCCTTCTTTGACAGGGTAACTGGTTTGGTGGATAGAGAGAATGTGGTGAACGTAATATATGTGGACTCAGCAAGATTTCTGCTGCAGTCCCACCTGATAAGTAAGCTGGAAAAATGCAGGCTCGATAGAACTATCATTAAGTGGATACATGATTGGTTAAACAACCTCACACAAAGAGAAGTTATTAATGGAATGATGTCAGATTGGAACCCCATTTGAGACCTCCCTCCATAGGGATCTGGCCCAGTGTTTAATATCTTTATTAATGACCTGGATGTAGAAAGAGAGATCCATACTGATCAAATTTGCAGATCACACAAAGCTAGGGGGGTTACCAAGACTTTAGATGATACTGCTAAAATTCAAATGTATTTTGATAAATTGGAGAACTGGGCTATAGACAACAAAATGAAATTCAACAAAGACAAATGTAAGGTGCTACACTTAGGGGAGAAAAACCAAATGCATGAATACAGAATGGGGGATAACTGGCTTGGCAGTAGCAGAGCTGAGAAGGATCTGGGAGTTGTGATGGATCATAATCTGAACATGAGTCAGCAATGCGAGGCTGTTGTGCATTTGCTTTTTTTTTTTTTTTTTTAAAGGTTAGGTTGCATTAACATAGTACTGGGAGGTGATAGTACCGTTCTATTCAGCGATGGTTAGGCCTCAGCTGGAGTACTGTGTCCAATTTTGGTCACCAGTTACTGGTGCTGCAATAGGCAGAGAGGCATGGTGTCACACTGCTGGGGATACCCAGGGCTGTGAGCCACTGTATTGCCGTTCTACCTCAGCAAGTGTGAGGTTTCCTGGTGACTAGACTTTGTCAGCTTCCTGCCCTGCAATGTGTCTTCCTCACCAGCAAACTCCTGAAGTTACTTCTGGCCCAGACCTTGCCTACCAGATAGCAATCATTGGACTTCAGCTCCCGAGCTGCTCAGAGCTGTTTCTCTGCAATGCACAGCTCCTACCATCTTGCATTCACAAAAGATATTAACTTCACTGCTCTGTTAAAGAGTCAGGCCTTGTCTACACTAGCCATTCGGTCCCTAGTCTGTAGCAGTGCATGGGATTCTTCCGTCCTAAGTGCAGGACTCTGCACTTGTCCTTGTTGAACCTCATCAGGTTTCTTTTGGCCCAATCCTCTAGTTTGTCTAGGTCCCTCTGTATCCTATCCTGAACGTCCAACATATCTACCACTCCTCCCAGTTTAGTGTCATCTGGAAACTTGCTGAGAGTGCAGTCTACGCCATCCTCCAGATCATAAATGAAGATATTGAACAAAACCGGCCCCAGGAACGATCCTTGGGGCACTCCACTCCCGGCTGCCAACTAGACATGGAGCCATTGATGACTACCCATTGAGCCTGATGATCTAGCCAGCATTCTATCCACCTTATAGTCCTATCCATCTCTGGAACCACTCTTCCACCCTGTCCTCTAAATCTTGCCAGTTTTCTCGCAGACACGGATGCCTAGCAGAAAGGTAAACGCCAAGATAGAGCAACGGACCCGCGCTCCACCGGATGGCCTGAAGTGCGGGTGGGAGGGAGCTCGCCTGATACCTGTCCCTGACCATTGGGCCAGAGCTCTTGACCCCATTGACCCGCGTGGAGGAGGCCGCCAAGTAGACGGCCTGGCAAGCCTCTACCCCCACCAAGTCGCCCGGGTCCTGGACCACAAGGAGCACGTTGTTGGCATATGCCGACAGGACCAGCTGCAGCTCCGGCTCCTGAGCATCAGTCCTGTCATCCTCCAGCAGAGGATCACCAGAGTGTACAGCTGGCCCGAGAGGGGGCATCCTTGCTGTACTCCCCACCTGAAGCTGTCTGGCTTGGTCAGGGTCCAGTTGAGCCTGACCAGACACTCTGTGGAGGCATACAGCACCTGGAGAAAACCCACAAACTGGGGTCCAAAGCCAAACACTTGCAGAGTGCCCAGGAGATACCCGTGGTCCACCCTGTTGAACGCCTTCTCCTGATTCAGGGACAGAAGGGTGAACAACAGACCATCCCTACACAGGAGCGCCAAGAGATCCTGGACCAAATAGAGATTATCAAAGATGGTATGGCCAGGGACAGTGTAGGTCTGGTCTGGATGGACTACGTCCGCCAGCAGGGACCCCAGCTGCAGCGAGATGGCCTTCACTACAACTTTATAGTCTGTGCTGAGGAGCGAGATGGGATGCCAATTCCGAAGGTCGTGAGGGTCCCTCTTCTTTGGGAGCAAGGTGAACAAAGGCACCCCAGGCCCAATGGTCCTCGAGGGCCCGGAGCGCCTCCTGCTTCTCCCGGCATGCTCCACAGAGGGATGGATCCTTGGGGCTGGCGGCCAGATGCCTCTCCAGCGCTAAGACCTCCCATTCCAACTGCTCTATCGTCGCATCCCTCTGTCAGCTGCCGACCTGGGTGTAATCGCAGCAGAAGAGCCGGGCGTGCACCTTCCCCACGTTCCACCCCCGCCGCGCCAAAGGAAAGGCGTGCCTCCGCCCTCGCCAGGCCAGCCAGAACTCCCAGAAGGACGCCACAAAGCCCACATCCTCCAACTAGCTGTTATTAAAGTGCCAATAGGCCGGACCCAGACTCTCCATGCAGAGAGAGGCCATCACGGTCGCTAGGTGGTGATCCAAGAATGGGGCCAGCTGGATGCTGGAGGAGTGGGCCCATGAAAGGTGACAGCACGAGAAGTAAATGCGGTCCAACCGTGAGTGGCGCAACCGATGGGCCTCCATCCGGACAAAGGTGAACGTTGAGACGTCGTCCGGGTGGTGGTCACGCCAGACATCCACCAGGGAGTGATGGTTGACAATCTCCTGGAGGACGTCTGCGGCGGCCGGGCACTGCTTGGTCCCTGAACGGTTCTGCTCCTCAAGGGTGATGTTAAAGTCCCCACTCAGATCCAGGCACTCGCAAGAATCCAAGGAGCTGAGGAAGGCGGATGCCTGCTGATAAAAATGCAGCCACTTTGGGCCCGATGTCGGGGTATAAACATTGACGAGGTTGACCACAAGCCCCTCCATGTGGACCCGAAGGTGAAGCAGGTGGCCCGGCACAGCCTCGGCGACCCCCAGCACCTCGAGCCATAGGTTGGGGGAGAACAGGGTGGCCATCCCAGCCAAAGTGGTGGTGAGGTGGCTAAAATAGACCCTGTCCCCCAACTCCACCTGCCAACTTGTTTTGGCAGCTGGATCCGTATGGGTCTCCTGCAGGAAAACCACATAGTGCCACCCCTTCTGAAGGAAGGAGAGCACCTGGCACCTGTGGAGACCCATCCTACAGCCCCTGGTGTTTAACGTTGTGAGATGATGGGCATCATGTGAAGGGCTGGGGGGGAAATCCTCGCCGGCAGGAATGCTCATGGCCCCCGTTGGGCCGCGCAGCAAACTGTGACCTACCCCATAGGTGAGCAAAGAGTCACGGAAGCTGCGGGCCCGCTGGTAGGCCAAAGCGGCCTGCCTCCTGATCCCTTTACCCTCCCCTGGAATGGTCCTTATGGCCCGGAGGATTTGATAAAATTCCCCCCAGAGCTGGAGAGCGAGCTGCACCTTGTTCCGGGACCCACGGGCATCTTGGAGAAACTCTTGCAGCTCCTCTCACAGCCTATCGGGGGTGGGGTTACAGGCCCCTGGCTGTCCTCTAGTGGGGCCCCTGCTGAATCCCCATGGCCTACCGAGACGGGCAGGCAGGGGGCAGACCCTGGCATGGCACCCGATGTGTCGGTACCACACACCCCGGCTCAGACCCAGGCTCAGTGGGGGGTGGCGGAGGGAAAATAGCAGCCCCTATGGGGTCGGGAGAGGGGGAACACGAAGGCCGCTCCCTGGGGGTCATCCTCCAGGAAGGGGAAGGAGATGGCACCGGCACCAGGGGCAGCAATAGCAGCATGGGAGGTGGAGGGGAGAGGGGTGGAGTCAGCAGCAAGGGCAGGGTAGGGGTCAGGAGCAGGATTGGGGAGAGGGGTAGAGTTGGAACCGGGGGCCTGGAATCAAGCTGCTTGGGGTGGTGGCACCTCTCAGTCAGGCTCAGGGGTCTGTGGAGTGGGATGGGGGCCCTCAAGAATATTGGGCTTGCACTCCAAGGAAGGTGTTGTGGCCATGGCATCGATATGTGAGGAAACAGCAGTGGGGTCCCCACCTGGGACGGAGGTCGCATCAACGAGGGATGGCCCTGATAACTTGGGTCCTGGCCGCGTGGCACTGGCTGTTGCCTCAATAGACTCGGTGGCAGTTAGCAGGGGGCCATCTGCGTCCTGGCTGGTGGAAGAGTCCAGGGGTTCCTCAGAGGCGGGAGCAGAAGCAGCAGTTAGGGGGAGAGAGCATGGGGAAGGGGACGCTGGGGTGAGATTGCCCAGATCGAGGCCCACAAGCAGAGGATCATCCTCCCCCTGGGTGACTGGGGTCAGACCCAGGGCCTCGATCTCCTGAAAGATGGAGGGGAAACAACCGCCCCACCACCCCGGGGACCTCCTCACCAGAGCCCTAAGTGACTCTCACCTCGGAGCATGCAGAGAGGGCAGGTGGCAAGGGGGCAGGAGGGGTTCCATTGGGGGCCCCCTAGGGAGGGACTCCGGAGGAGGGGTAGTGCTACCCTCCATTGCTGCCACGTCATCCCCAGCCAGCTCTAGCAGATGGGATACACCCGGGGGCAAGGCAGAAGGCTCGGTGTCAGGGGCCCCCTTCCTGGGCTTTCGGGGGGCATCGGCATCAGATGGAAGGAGCAGTGCTCGAGCCTTCTGCTTGCCCCGCTTCCCCTGTACTTGGACCCAGCCCTCTATGGCATCATCCGTGGGCTAGTGGACAGGGGTTCGGCCGGGGGGCAGGGGCAGTGGCACTGAAGCTCGGGGAGTTACTGGTCGGGCAGCATGAGGGAGGGAAGATTCACCCTGGGGCAGGCCCTCTCCCACGCCCGGCGGTAATCCCGCCATACCCTCCTCAATAGGCCCTGCCATACTACATGTAGCAGAGGCAGGGTTCTCATGCTCGTCTGGGCATGCTGAGGGAGGTGCGCTCAGCACCTGAATGGGAGAAGTGGTGGGCTGGGAAGGAGGAGGGGTGGCTCCGGGCGCTGGGCAGCCAGGGGCACTGGCGATGACATGGCCAGCACCCTGCTGGGGCTTGGGGCTCCCAGACTCTCCTCCGTGCCAGGCCAAGGGGCAGTCCCTCCGGACGTGCCCCATCACCTGGCAGAGGTAGCACCAGGCTTCCCACATAAAGTAATGCACCTGGTAGCAGGCCTCTGGTAGGGAACTAGAAAGGACCCCTTGAGCTCCTCTCCGACACAGCGGTGGCAGTTGAAGCTGTACCTGCTGGAGTGCGGGGTCTTTGCAGGCCAGCAGGAGAGGGCTGACAACAGAGATTGGTTTCCCCAGGGCAGAAAGGGCGGGTAACAGGTTGGCGTTAGGGAGGAACAGAGGTCAGGACCAACCAGATGCCAGGGTCCTCCAGGGCTCCAGGGCAACGAACTGCCCCCCCCCAGGCCCTTCTCCACCGCCTCTTGGGTCGCAGTCTCCGAAGCCAGGAAGAAGACGACCTTCCCACAATGGCCGTGGGCCTCACCACCCTCACCAATGCCCGCACGCAAGTCTCCACGTGGGGCAAGGCAGGCACCAGGAGGCAATGGACGCCATGCTTCATGCTTCAAAGGGAAGGGGTCCCGGCCCCCGGAGATGGTAGCAGAGGCGGTGGCCGGGAGAGATGACGTAGCGGCAGGCGGGGAAGTGGCCGCCCCCTGGGTGTATGCCCTGGGGGCCGGGAGAGGAGCACCTGCAGAGCTGGTGGAGGGAGCAACAGGGAGGGACGCCATGGCCGGTGGCAGGGCTGCGGTAGAGGGGGCAGTCCCTGCCATGGAGGACTTAACCTTTTTGGCGGGGCCCTTACCTTCTTTTTTCCTTGGCCTTTCCCACAGGCTGGGAGGGCTCCCTCAGAATCGGAGAGGGCAAGGGACATGGCAGCAGTGGAGTTCACCCTGTTGTCCGCCGCTGCCCCAGCAGGGGCAGTATCAGGTGGATTGGCAGCGGTGTTTGAGATGGAAGCCACAGGGGATAATGGGGGGGGGCAAGTGGAGGAGGGGCAGCGTGGTCTACCTGAGGGGTCCCACCTACATTGTCCCCTGCCCTAATGGGCAGGGAGGGAGGAGAGACAGCGGACTGGGGTAGGGAAGGGGGAAACTGGACGACCACTCCTCCCCGCTAGGCTGCAGGGAGGGGAGGAGGGCACCAGAAAAGCGGGGGGGGGCTATCAAGGGTCAGTCACCAACTCAGTTTGGGTTTCCAGATCCTCTAGCTGCACTAGGGGAGGGGGGTTATAATAGCATTGTGCGGGGAGTGCAGTGAGACAGGGGCCAAACAAACAGGAGAGGGGCACAAGCGCACGGAGCAAAGGGCCAGGCAGGCACGGGGAAGGACAGGGAAATGAAAGGGCTAGCTTCAGAGGCTGGGGTAAACAAAACTGCAGAGGGAAAAGGATGGGGCAGGAAAACAAACTGAAGGTGCTGAGGGACTGGGGCAAAGTCAGAGGGAGAAGCAAAGGGCTGCAAAGGGAGAGGGGGTGACTGCTGCAGGGAAGGGGGTGTCAGTCCAAGGGAGGGGGGACTATGTGCACCCACGTGCACTTGCAAATAGTCAATGTTTGCTGGCTTCTGTTTCAGACCCAAATGGTGGAAACAGGGCGTGGCAAGCCAAGCAAGCAGCTGAGTCCTTGAGGCAGGAGCTGAGGCAGATGGTAAGTGTCCACTGGTGGTGGTGGTGGAGGAGGGAGCAGGGGGAGGACACAGATGGGGCAGGAGGCAGCTCCACACCACACTCCCTGTGTCCTCACAAACACAGTCAAGACCCACAATGACAGAGTGGACCTCTACCTAGAGTGCTTCCGCAGACATGCACAGGCTGAAATTGTGGATAGACAACATCATCACTTGTCCCATAACCTCAGCCGTACAGAATGCAATGCCATCCACAGCCTCAGAAACAACTCTGACATTATCATCAAAGGGGCTGACAAAGGAGGTGCTGTAGTCATAATGAACAGGTCGGATTATGAACAGGAGGCTGCCAGGCAACTCTCCAAGACCACATTCTACAGGCCACTATCCTCTGATCCCACTGAGGTATATCAAAAGAAACTACACCATCTGCTCAAGAAATTCCCAGCTACAGTATGGGAACAAATCTACATGGACACACCCCCAGAACCCCGACCAGGGGTATTCTATCTGCTACCCAAGATCCATAAACCCTGGATGCCCCATCATCTCAGGCATTGGCATTCTTACAGCAGGATTATCTGGCTATTTGGACTCTCTCCTCAGACCCTACGCTACCAGCACTACCAGCTATCTTCGAGACACCACCGACTTCCTGAGGAAACTACAATGCATTGGTGTTCTTCCTGAAAACACCATCCTGGCCACCATGGATGTAGAAGCACTTTACACCAATATTCCACATGAGGATGGACTACACACTGTCAGGAACAGTATCCCTGATGAGGCCACAGCAAGACTGGTGGCTGAGCTTTGTGACTTTGTCCTCAACCACTTCAGATTTGGGGACAACTTATACCTTCAAGTCAGTGGCACTGCTATGGGTACCCACATGGCCCCACAGTATGCCAACATTTTTATGGCTGACTTAGAACAACGCTTCCTTAGCTCTCGTCCCCTAGTACCCCTCCTCTACTTGCGCTACATTGATGACATCTTCATCATGTGAACCCATGGAAAGGAGGCCCTTGAAGAATTCCACCTGGACTTCAATAATTTCCACCCCACCATCAACCTCAGCCTGGACCAGTCCACACAAGAGATCCATTTCCTGGACACTACAGTGCAAATAAGTGATGGTCACAAACACCACCTATACCGGAAACCTACTGACCGCTATACGTACCTACATGCCTCCAGCTTCCATCCAAGACATATCACACTATCCATTGTCTACAGCCAATCCCTAAGATACAACCAAATTTGCTCCAACCCCTCAGACAGAGACAAACGCCTACAAGCTCTTTATCAAGCATTCGTAAAACTACAATACCCACCTGGGGAAGTGAGGAAACAGATTGACAGAGCAAGACGGGTACCCAGAAAACACCTACTACAGGACAGGCCCAACAAGGACAATAACAGAACACCGCTGGCCATCACATACGGCCCCCAGCTAAAACCTCTCCAGCGCATTATCCACGATCTACAACCTATCCTGGAAAATGATCCCTCACTCTCACAGACCTTGGGAGGCAGGCCAGTCCTCGCTTACAGACAACCCCCAAACCTGAAGCAAATACTCACCAGCAACTACACACCACACCACAGAAACACCAACCCAGGAACCAATCCCTGTAGCAAACCTCGTTGACTACTCTGTCCCCATATCTACTCTGGCGACACCATCAGAGACCCAACCACATCAGCCACACCATCAAGGGCTCATTCACTTGCACATCAGTGGTTTGAGCATTGGCCTGCTAAACCCAGGGTTGTGAGTTCAATCCCTGAGGGGACCACTTAGGGATCTGGGGCAAAATCAGTACTTGGTCCAGCTAGTGAAGGCAGGGGGCTGGACTCTATGACCTTTCAAGGTCCCTTCCAGTTCTAGGAGATGGGATATCTCCATTAATTTCATATTTCATGCCATCATGTGCCAGCAATGCCCCTCTGCCATTTACATTGGCCAAACCAGACAGTCCCTCCGCAAAAGAATAAATGGACACAAATCGGGCATCAGGAATGGTAACATACATAAGCCAATAAGTGAAAACACTTCAATCTCCCTGGTCATTCTATTACAGATTTAAAAGTCACTATCATTGAACAAAAAAAACTTCAGAAACAGACTTCAAAGAGAAACAGAACTAAAATTCATTTGCAAATTCAAGGCCATTAATCTGGTCTTGAATAGGGACTGGGAGTGGCTGGCTCATTACAGAAGCAGCTTTTCCTCTTCTGGAATTGACACCTCCTCATCTATTATTGGGAGTGGATTACATCCACCCTGATTGAATTGGCCCTGTCAACATTGGTTCTCCACTTGCGAAGTAACTCCCTGCTCTCCATGTGTCAGTATATAATGCCTGCATCTGTAACTTTCACTCTATGCATCCGAAGAAGTGAGGTTTTTACCCACGAAAGCTTATGTCCAAATAAATCTGTTAGTCTTTAAGGTGCCACCAGACTCCTTGTTGTTTTTACAGTCAAGACCCCCACCACAAGAGCACAGTTCGAGAGTTACTCAGTCCTTGAAGGCCCCCTCCATGGTGGTCTGCAGTCTCTGTTTGCTCTCCCAGCAGCAGATGGTCCCCTTCTTCCTCCTCTTCAAAGCTCTAGTAGCTCCCAGGCAGTAACAGCAGCTCCAGTCAGCAGTCCGGTGCCCAGGCAGGAAGGACCCCTCTCAGGTGGTGGTGTCCACAGCAGCAGTAGCAATGGTTAGGGCTCCTCACTCCCCTCCTCTGGGAAGCAGGCCAGCAGGCCCCCCCCTCAAGGGGCTGCAGCAGGAACAGCAACAACCAGGGGTGGTCCAGCAGCCAGGTAGCAGAGAAGGGGGGGGGGTTGTTTGGCTCAGCCAGGGGAATAGCTGGAGCAGAAGCAGCAGCAGCAAAGGTCCAGAGCCTAGCAGCAACAGCACCTCCTATTGGAAAACCCAGGAGGTGTGCAGGTGCAAGCCCATCCACTTCTAAAGGCCCCTCCCCCAGCCTAGCAGGAGGGACCACTGGACCCAGGAACCAAACGAATGCGGGGGACAACTAATGAAAAACGGATTGGAGTGATGGTCACAGGTTCAAAACAAGGTACTGGGTGGAGACACTGAGCAGAGGACCCCGGACAGCACCCACTGCTCCTCATCAGTGTCTAGGGAGCCAGCAGACGCTGCCCAGTGGAACTCTGCCCATAGACGTGAGACCAGGGAGGAACAGAAATAGGCCCCACAGTCACAGAGCACCCCCTCATCCAACATCTTCCTCCTGGTGTTATAGATGGTGACTTTAGCTAGAGCCAGGAGGAGGTTGACAAGGAGGTCTTGCGGCTTTGTGGGGCCTCGGATAGGGTGTGCGAAAATGAACAGGTGTGTGGAAAAGTGCAGCCAGAACCTGGAGGAGCCGGAATAGGGGCTGCAACCTGGTGCATTCAAGGTAAGCATGCGCCAGGTTCTCCCTCACGCTGCAGAAGGAGCAGGCCTTGAGTGTGGGGTGAACCGCGCCCGTGCTCACAGCTCTGTGAAGGAGCCGCCAACCGATGTGCCCGGCGGGCTGTGGGACCAATGTGGAATAGAGGCTTGGGGCGCCTTCACCCTCCACAGGTGGTAAATAGTCCTGACACTTGGTGTCAGGGAGGGATGAGAGGGTGAGGAAAAGCAACGTGTGGAGCACGAGAGTGTACAGTTGGTCCCCGGGTGCGGTTCGGAAGCGAACCGACTGCAGGGTGCGCAGCTGGCTTGGAGTATGGGAGCTGGGAAGCCGGGGGAGGGGGGGTTCACGGAACAGGGGCCTGATAAAAAGGTCCAGAGGGCCTGGGGTGAGGGGTGGGTGGGGAGCGCCCTCCTCCTGGAGTACATGCAGAAGGGTTGGAAAGGTGGAGAGCCCCATGTGCCGACCTAGCACAAGGGGATCCACCCAGTCACCCCTGTGATAGTCCAGGAGGTCTCCCTGGTGATTTCTGCCAGGACACACCTCTGGCACACTGAGGGAGACTTTGCCACCTGCACACGTAGACCAGGGATATGTAGCAGGGGCTCCATGAGGAGGTCTGCTCCCTCGGTGGCCACAACAGACCTAGTCACTGAAAAAAGCTTCCAGGTCAGGAGAAGGTCCTGGTAGAAGACTGGCACCTCTGAGAGGTGGAAGTCCCCTCGGGTGAAGAAAAAAGAGCTGCCAGTCATATCTGAGCCCTCAGAAGCGACAGAGGAAGGCGTGCGCCAACGTGCTCCATGCCGGACTACGTGCACCATAAAGGGCCTGGAGGCGGAAGATATTGACCTGGCTATGAAGGCAGACCAGGCCATGTCCTCCCACCTCCAGGGGAAGACTCAGGACCCCTGCAGAGACCCAGCGTAGTCCTGGCCAGAAAAACTTCAGGGCTGTCCTCTGGAGCCTGGCCAGGATCGCTGGGGCCGGGCTCAGGGTGTTGAGCTGGTGCCAGAGCATGGACAGGACTAGCTGGTTCAGCACCAGTGCCCTCCCCTGCAGTCCTGTCCATCTCCGCAGCTGCTCATTCACCCTGGCCTCCAAATCCTGCCAATTCTCCAGCGGAGAAAGATGTGTGTCAGAAAGGTAAACGCCGAGATAGAGCAGCGGACCCGTGCTCCACCGGATGGCTTGAAGCGCGGGTGGGAGGGAGCTCGCCTGCCACCCATCCTGGACCACCAGGCCAGAGCTCTTGACCCAGTTGACCTGGGTGGACAAGGCCACCGAGTAAACAGCCTGGCAGGCATCCACCCGCACCAGGTCACCTGGGTCCTGGGACCACCAGGAGCACGTCGTCGGCGTATGCCCACAGGACCAGCCACAGCTCCGGCTCCCAAAGCACCAAACCCATCAACCTCCGGCAGAAGAAGGGCTCGATTGCCAGAGTGTACAGCTGGCCCAAGAAGGGGCAGCCCTGCTGTACTCCCGCCTGAAGCTGACTGGCTCGGTCAGGGTCCAGTTGAGCCTGACCAGACACTCTGCGGAGGCATACAGCACCTGAAGAAAGCCCACAGACTGGGGCCTGAAGCCAAACGCCCGCAGAGTGCCCAGGAGATACCAGTGGTCCATCCTGTCGATGGCCTTCTCCTGGTCCAGGGACAGGAGGGCAAATGACAGACCATCCCTACACCCCAGCTCCAAGAGATCCCAGACCAAATAGAGATGATCAAAGCTGGTATGGTCCGGGATGGTATAGATCTGGTTTGGATGGACCATGTCCGCTAGCATGGACCCCAGCCGCAGCAAGATGGCCTTCGCTACAGCTTGATACGTGCTTCTTGGCCCTCCTCTTTTTCTCCAGGGAGTAGAAGAAGCGGGAGTCACGATCCATCTCCCGAAGGAGGTGGATGCGGGATCGAACAAAGGCACCCTGGGCCCGATGGTCCTCGAGGGCTCGGAGCTCCTCCTGCTTCTCCCAGCATGCTTCTCCCTCAGAGAGATGGATCCTCAGGGCTGGCAGCCAGATGCCTCTCCAGCTCTAAGACCTCCCATTCCAACTGCTCTATCGTCGCATCTCTCCGTTGGCTGGGGCCCCAGGTGTAGTAGTGGCAGAAGAGCCAGGCACGCACCTTCCCCACGTCCCACTACCGCTGCACCGAGGGAAAGGTTGGGGGGGGAAACAGGGTGGCCACCCTAGCCGAAATGGTGGTGAGATGGCTAAAATAGACTCTGTCCCCCCAGTCCAGCTGCCAACTTGCTTCGGCGGCTGAAGCCATATGGGTGTCCTGCAGGAAAACCACAGAGTGCTCCCCCTTCCAAACGAAGGAGAGCACCTGCGGAGACCCATCCTACAGCCCCGGGTTTTTAATGTTGCGAAGATGATAGATGCCATGGGGAGGGCTGGGGGGGATCCTCGCCAGCAGGGACACTCACAGCCCCCGTTGGGCTGTGCAGCAAACCGTGACCTATCCCGTAGGTGAGCAAGGAGTCACGGAAGCCGCGGGCGTGCTGGTAGGCCGAAGCGGCCTGCCTCCCGGTCCCTTTACCCTCCCCTAGAATGTGTCACGGACTCACAGACCGTGCCCACTCTTGGCCCCGTGCAGTCTGTGGGGGATGTAAACTGGGGCCTTCTCTCCTTGCTTCTGTCCTCTGGCTGGAACCGGCTGGTTAGGTCACTGGGTCCTCACTCTGCAGCCCATTGTCCACCCACTAGCCAGAACCGGCTGCGTCTCCTCAGCTGGGCCTCCAGGTCACCAGTTCACCGGTCACCGGGGTATCCATCCTCCAGACCATCGGTGGGGTCCCCAAGTCCTCTCTCCGGTCCTCTACAAAACAAACTCCTTCTCCCGTCACCTCGTTAAACCAGTAACACTCAGGGAAACTGAGTCCCACCCCCTCCGCATGCAAACCATTGAACACTCCACAGAAAACAAGAAAACCCCCCACTTCGTCACATCTCTCCCCCCTTCGAGATGTAAAGGAGCAGGGTCACTTAGCCAGTGACCTGGGGAAGTTCAGGGTCCCCGCCCCGCGATAAAGCATCCGCTATAACATCGGCACTCCCCCTCACATGGACCACCTCCATGTCATACCCCTGGAGGAGCAGGGCCCATCTCAGCAGCTTGGCATTAACCCCTTTCATTTGGTGCAGCCACGTCAAGGCGAATGGTCGGTGTACACGGTGAAGCGCCGCCCAAATAGATATGGTTGCAGCTTTTTAAGGGCCCACACCATGGCCAGGCATTCCTTCTCTATGGCCGCATAGTGCTGCTTGCGGGGCAGCAGCTTCTTGCTCAGGTACACAATGGGGTGTCTCTCCCCCTTAGTATCAGTTTGCACCAGTACTGCCCCCAACCCTGTGTCCGAAGCATTGGTGAACACCAGGAAGGGTTTGTTAAAATCCAGGTTTACCAGCACTGGGCCCCGGATAAGTCACAAGGGGATAAGTGCCCCCTTCAGCGCACAGAGAGCCCTCTGGCACTGCTCGGTCCAGACCACCTTGTCCAGCTTTCCCTTCCTACACAGCTCCGTGAGGGGAGCTGCCAGGGAACTAAAGTGGGGCATAAATCTCCGGTAGTACCCCGCCATCCCAATGAAAGCCTGGACCTGCTTCTTAGTCTGGGGGGGGGCGGGCCAGGCTTTGATTGCCTCCACTTTAGCTGGCTCTGGCTTCAGGTGGCCACCCCCAACCTTGTGGCCCAGGTATAAAACCTCTGCCATCCCCACCTTGCACTTTTCAGCTTTTATGGTCAGTCCTGCATCCTGGAGGCGACCCAGCACCCTCTTCACCTGGGACGCATGTTCCTCCCAGGTCTGGCTAAAGACACAGATATCATCAATATACGCTAGAACAAAGCCCTCCATCTCCCTTAGTAACTGATCCACCAGGTGCTGGAAGGTGCCCCCTTGAGGCCAAAAGGCAGGACCAGGAACTCGAAGAGGTGGTGAAGGCGGACTTCACCCTGGCCTCTGGGTCCAAAGGCACCTGCCAGTAGCCTTTGGTAAGATCCATGGTAGTGAGGTACCGGGCACCCCCCAACTTGTCTAGGATCTCATCGCTCCTAGGTGTGGGGTAGGCATCGGACACGGTAATTGCATTGAGCTTCCGATAGTCCACACAGAACCGGATTGACCCATCCTTCTTGGGGACCAGCACCACGGGCGAGGCCCAGGGGCTGGCGGACGGCGGGATCACCCCTAAAGCCAGCATGTCCCAGACCTCTCTCTCCAGGTCCTAGGCTGTTTTCCCAGTGACCCTGAATGGGGAACACCTGATGGGATGCTTGGTTCCCGTCTCCACCTGGTGGACAGCCAGGTTAGTGAGCCCAGGCCGGCTGGAGAACAGCTGCCGGTATTAATGCAGCACCTCTCTGATCTCTGCCTGCTGGGCAGGGGTTAGCTGGTCTGAGAGGAGAATTGATTCTAGCGAGGGGTTAGCCCCAGCCTCAGGGAGGAGTCCCACCAGGGGGTCCTCTCCTTTCTCCTCCCACTGCCCACACACAGCCAGCACCAACTTCTCCCTGTCCCAGTACGGCTTCATCATGTTGACGTGATACACCCGGTGGCTGTGAGCCCGGTTGGACAGTTCCACCACATAGTGCACCTCGTTTACCTGTCTGCTGACCGTGAAGGGGCCGTCCCAGGCCGCTTGCAGCTTGTTCTTCCTCACGGGGATGAGGAGCATCATCTGGTCCCTGGTAGCATATGAGCGGGCACGTGCTGAGCAGTTGTACCAGACCTTCTGCTTCCTCTGGGCCCTTGCTAGGTTCCCCCTAGCCAAGCCCATGAGCTCCACGAGCTTTTCCCAGAAAGTCAGTACATACTCTACCACTGATTCCCCATCAGGAGAGGTCTTTCCTTCCCACTCGGCCCTCATCAAGTCCAGGGGCCCCCCTCACCCTCCTTCCGTACAGCAACTCGAATGGGGAGAACCCTGTGGATTCCTGGGCACTTCCCTGTATGCGAACAGCAGATGGGGTAAATACTTGTCCCAGTCCTGCGGGTGCTGGTCCATAAAGGTTTTCAGCATCCTGTTTAAAGTCCCATTGAACCTGTCCACCAGCCCGTTGGACTGAGGGTGGTAGGGTGAGGCCCAGGTGTGTCGGACCCCACACAAGCACTGGAGCAGGGTTGACATGAAGTTAGACCCCTGGTCTGTAAGGACCTCCTTGGAGAACCCCACTCTGCTGAAGATGGTCAGCAGTGTGTCTGCCTCGATAGAGGACAAGGCCACTGCCTTGGGGTAGCGCGTAGCAAAATCTACCACCACCAGGATGTATTTCTTCCCTGATCAGGTCACCCTGCTGAGGGGCCCCACTATGTCCATAGCCACCTTCTGGAAAGGCTCCTCTATGATGGGCAAAGGTCTCAGTGGGGCTTTACACTTATCCCAGGGCCTTCCCTACCCTCTGGCAGGAGTCACAGGACCTGCAATACTGTTGGACATCAGAGACCCCGGACCAGTAAAAGTTCTGCAGCAGCCTCTGCCTGGTGCGCCGGATGCCCTGATGCCCCAAAAGGGGGATATCGTGGGCCAAGAACAACAGTTTGCGGCGGTACCTCTGGGGAACCACCAGCTGCCTCCCACCTTTCCACGATTCAGTTTGCCCTGAACCAGTCCATTCCCGGTACAGGAATCCCCTCTCCCACCGGAATTGCTCCCGGCAGTCCTCCCCCTGGGACCTGCACTGCCGTGGCTAGCCAGGGCCCTCAGTTTCTCCAAGGAGGGATCCACCTGCAGCTCCGCTTGGAATTCAGTTACTGGGTCTGAGGATACAGCCCTGGCTGGTGGCACCTCGGTTTCCCCACCCTGGGACGGAGGCTCCGGCCCAGCCCTGTCGAGCCCTACCCTCGGCACTTCAGCCCCCTCGGGAGGTCCTGCGCCCCTCGCTGGCTTTGGCTCCGGGTAAGGACCAGGGCATTTTGAGTGCCATCCAGCCAGTTCTCCAAGTCACTACCCATTAGCACCTCAGTAGGCAGGTGGTTGTGCACCCTGACCTCTTTGGGTCCCTCCTTAGCCCCCCATTTCAGGTGTATCCTCGCTACAGGCACCTTGAACGGGGGCCCAAACACTCCCCTCAGGGTCAGGTAGGCATCGGGCACTAGCTGGTCGGGTCCACCACCTCGGACCACACCAGCGTCACCTCTGCACCCGTGTCCCAGAACCCCTGGACGCATCTTCCCCCCCCTCAATGGGGATGATGTGGTGATTGTCCCCCGGGCCTGTCCCATGCTCACCCGGCAGATTGGGTACGGGTGCTCTGGACCTGGGGCCCCCCATTCCCCTGCTGGCCTGGCCTGGCGGTCCCCTCTCCCTGGCATAGCCCTCTTGACTGCAGCCCCTGGGCCCGGTGGTGCCCCCTCCTGGTGGGCTTCCACCCAGTTAACACCCTGCAAGTTCTGCTTGGCCACCATTTCCTTCATCTTCAGGCACTGTGCCACCTTCTGCCCCTTTTGGTCACAGTAATTACATCTCAGGTCCCTCAAGTCCCACGAGGGGGGTCGCCCCACCCCGGCATCCCCGGACACCCCTGAGTTGGGCTTCCTGGAGTCCCACCTTTGAGAGGTCTCTAGGTGACTCCCCTTATGAGTCCCCGATGTGGGTCTCCCTCCTACCCCCGATCTGCTGTCCATGAACTCCTCTGCCAGTGCACCTGCACTGCGCAGATCCTTGGGCTTCCGGTCCACTAGCCACATTTTAAGGTCTGGAGGGCAGATGTCATACAGCTGCTCCAACCCCACCAAGTTATACAGGTCCTCTGCGGTAGTGGTCCCTGCGCGCTTCCCCCACTTACGGAGATATTCCCCCAGCAGGTTGGTGACCTCCTTGTAAGAGACACCTGGGGTCTTGCGTACACCCTGGAATCACTTCCTGTACACCTCGGGGGTCAGTTCCTACTTCAGTAGGAAAGCCTGTTTGAACAGGTCATAGTCCCCCGTCTCAACACCATTCATTTGGCTGAACGCCTGTATGGCTTTGGGACCCAGCAGGGGGTCAGACAGTGAAGCCTGTCTGCAGGGTCAATCTGGTCAGTTCACAAGCCTTCTCAAAGGCTGTGAGGTAGGCATCAACATCCCCCCCTCCTCAAACTGGGTAGCAGTTTGGTGTCTAGATTCCCCACACCACTGGCGTCTCGGGGCCCTTCCCCACTTACCCTGCGGCAGGCCCTCTTGGCCTGCCTCTCGTCCATCTCCAACTTGTGCTTCCACTGTTCTACATGGTCCGCTCATTCTCTCTCTCTCTGTCCACTAGCCTCCGATCCTCTACCTCCAGCTCCTTTGCTTTCAGCTGCAGCTCCAATTTCCGCAGCTCCTCTAGGGAGGACCCTGACTGGGGTCTCCCTGTACTGACTGGGGAGCCAGGTCTGACCCACTCCCGGTCGCTACACAGACTGCCCCCATGGCTACTCGCCAGCTCTCCGGATACCCTGGGAGCCCCCCTGGGGTCTGGAGCCTGTGCCTCAGACTGGTAATTCTCTACAAGATGAGCAATCAGCCGCTCCTTAGCGAGCCTCCCCACGCTCAGCCCTCTCTCCCTGGACAGACGTGCCAGGTCGCTCTTACGGAGCTGGTTGTAGGCCATTTCCAGGCTGGTTCCGCTCAATACCCTCGTTCTATCGCTGGCAGCCACTCACTGCAAAGCGCCTGCACCCGCAGCCAACGACTACAGGGTGCATCCACGAAACATCCCACTTCTGACACCACGTTGTCACAGACTCACAGATTGTGCCCACTCTTGGCCCCATGCGGTCCGTGGGGTCACGGTCAGTGCGACAGCCCTTCTCGGGGGTCCACTCTCTCGGGGTCAGGCCCCTCCATCTCCTGGAGCCGCACCTCTCTGAGCCTTAGCACGTCTGTCTCTGCCGTGGGCCCCCTCAGGGAGTCCACTCGCTCTGGACCCCCGGGGCCTCCACCCACGAAGGATTGATGCAACCCTGTTCTCTAGACCGGAATGACTCTCAGCCAGCATAAAACAGGAGGATTTATTGAGAGGTGAACACAGCACAGGAAACTCAGGGCCTCAGGCCTGGCCTCCCTCAGCCCAGCACATCCCAGTCTCTCTGCATCCAGGTGGGCTCTGCCTGCTCCCCCTCTCCAGCCCCGAGCCCCCCTGCTTCCCAGCTGGGCATCTGAGATCACCGGTCACAGGCCCTCCTCTGTCCATTGTCTTCTCTCCAGGTAAAGAGGGTTGTAAACTGGGGCCTCCTCTCCTCGCTTCTGTCCTCTGGCTGGAACCGGCTGGTTAGGTCACTGGGTCCTCACTCTGCAGCCCATTGTCTGCCCACTAGCCAGAACCGGCTGCGTCTCCTCGGCTGGGCCTCCGGGTCACCAGGTCACCGGGGTATCCATCCTCCAGACCATCGGTGGGGTTCCCAAGTCCTCTCTCCGGTCCTATGCAAAACAAACTCCTTCTCCCCTCACCTCGTTAAGCCAGTAACACCCAGGGAAACTGAGTCCCACCTCCTCCGCATGCAAACCATTGAACACTCCATAGAAAACAAGCAAACCCCCCACTTCGTCACGGGGCCTCTGCCAAAGTCCCATGGCCTACCGAGATGGGCAGGGAGGGGATGGACCCCCAGTGTGGCGCCCGATGTGCAAGCGCTACGCAGCCTGCCTCAGACCCCTGCTCAGTGGGTGGTGGCAGAGGGAAAATAGCAGCCCCTAGGGGGTCGGGAGAGGGGAACATGAACGCCACTCCCTGGGGGTCATCCTCTGGGAAGGGGAAGGAGACGGCCCCAAGGGCGGCTATAGCATCACGGGAGGTGGAGGGGAGTGGGCCGGGGTCAGCATCAGGGGCAGGGCAGGAGCAGGGTTGGGGAGAGGGGCAGAGTTGGAACCGGGGGCCCCCGCAGCCGAGCTCCCGGGGGGTGGCACCTCTCGGTCAGACTCAGGGGTCCATGGAGTGGGAAGGGGGCCCTCGACAATATTGGGCTCGCGATCCAAGGTGGGTGTTGGGGCCACGGCATCAATAGGTGGAGAAAAAGCAGCGAGGCCCCCACCCGTGAAGGAGGTCGGCTGCCCCACAGCAGCAAGAGAAACCCCCGGTGACTCAGGTCCCAGCCATGTGGCACCAGCCGTCGCCTCAATTGGCTTGGTGGCCGTTAGCGAGGTGCCATCTGCGGCCGGGCCGGTGGAAGAGTCCAGGGGTCCCTTGGAGGCGGGAGCAGAAGTAGCGGTTAGGGGGAGAGAGCATGTGGAAAGGACAGTCGGGGTGAGGTTGGCCAGATCGAGGCCCGCTGGCAGAGGGTCGTCATCCCCCCGGTCACTGGGGTCAGACCCAGGGCCTCAATCTCCTCAAAGATGGAGGGGAAATCACCACCCACCATCCTGGGGACCTCCTCATCAGTGCCCGAAGCAACTCTCACCTCGGAGCATGCAGGGAGTTCAGGTGGCAAGGGGGCATGAGGGGTTCCATCAGGGGGCCCCCCCCAGAGAGGGACTCCGGAGGAGGGGCAGTGCTACCCTCCATTGCTGTTACGTCATCCCCAGCCAGCCTTAGCAGATGGGATATACCCAGGGGCAAGGCAGAAGGCTTGGTGTCAGTGGCCCCCTTCCTGGGCTTTCGGGGGGCCTCCGCATCAGACAGAAGGAGTAGTGCTCGATCCTTCTGCTTGCCTTGGTTTCCCTGTACTTGGACCCAGCCCTCCATGGCATCATCTGTGGGCTGGTGGACAGGGGTCAGGCTGGGGGGCAGGGGCAGTGGCACTGGAGTTTGGGGAGCTAGTGGTGGGGCAGCATGAGGTAGGGAAGATTCACCCTGGGGCAGGCCCTCTCCCATTCCTGGTGGTAATCCCGCCACACCCTCCTCCACAGGCCCTACCAGACTACATGCAGTGGAGGCGGGGCTCTCCCCAGCACGCCCAGATGAGTGGGAAGGTACCTCCAGGGCCCGAGCTGGAGCAGTGGTGGGCTGGGAAGGAAGAGGGGTGGCTCCGGGCACCAGGAAGCCAGGGGTGCCGGTGATGACAGAGCCGGCGCCCTGCTGCGACTCGGGGGTCCCGGACACTCCTCCTTGCCGGGCCAAGGGGCAGTCCCTCCGGATGTGTCCCATCACCCGGCAGAGGTGGCACTCGGCCGAGGTAGCACCCGGCCTCCCCTGTAGAATAATGCACGTGGTAGTGGGCCCCCTGGCAGGACGGACCCCTCAAGTGCCTCTCTGTCATGCGCCGCCAGCGGCAGTTGAAACTGCACCTGCCCAGTGGGAGAGGGCTGACAACAGAGATTGGTTTCCCTAGGGCAGAGAGGGTGGGTAACAGGGCAGCATTAGGGAGGAACAGAGGTCAGGACCAACCGGATGCCCAGGTCCTCCAGTCCAAACATGCCCCCCCACCGCCAGACCCTTCTCCGCCCCCTCTTGGGCCACAGCCTCCAATGCCAGGAAAAAGACTGCCTTCCTGTACATTACGGAGGCTGCCACGATGGCCGTGGGCCCCACCACCCTTGCCAACGCCTGCACATAGGTCTCAACGTGAGGCGAGGTGGGCACCAGGAGGCAAAGGACGCCATGCTTCCTGGTCAAGGTGGGGACGGGGCCCCAGCCACCAGAGATGGTAGCAGAGGCGGTGGCCGGGAGAGATGACGTAGCGGCAGGCGGGGGAGCCACCACCACCACCTGGGCGTATGCCTTGGGGGACGAGAGAGGGCACCCGCAGAGCTGGTGGAGGAAGCAAGGGGAAGGGATGCCACGGCCAGTGGCGGGGCCGCGGTATAGGGGGCAGTCCCTGCCATGGAGGGCCTAGCCTTTTTGGTGGGACCCTTACCCTTCTTTTTGCCCTGGCCTTTCCCGGGGCTTCAGCAGGAACAGCAACAGCTGGGGGTGGGGGTGATCCAGCAGCCAGGTAGCAGAGAAGGGACATGGTGTCTGATCCAGCCAGGGGAGTAGCTGGAGGAGGAGCACTAGCAGCAGTAAAGGCCCAGGGCCTAGCAGCAGCCCCAGTAGCCTCCCACCACTTTCCAAGCTAGAGGGCTATAGGAGAGAAGTCAAAGGACAAGCTACTAGCCACTGCAGAAACAACAGGGTTCTGTTCCCTGACTGACCAGAGCAGGGGCTGTTCTAGGCTAGAGTGGACACATGACTCCAGTTAGCCTGCAAAGAGTCAGTTAAAGCCCTTAGGCAAATGAGAACACGTGACTCCAATTAACGTGCAAAGAGTCAGGTGAGGCTGTTAAGCTAATGTGAACACCTGACTCTAATTAAGGCCCCTCTGATACTATAGGGTTACCATATCTATTAAATAAAAAAAGAGGACCCTCCACGGGCCCTGGCCCCGCCCATTTCCCCACCCCCAGCCCCGCCCCAACTCCGTCCCTTCCCCGCCCTAACTCCGCCCCCTCCTCCCTCCCACTCCCAGCCACAGGGAAAGGGCTGCCCGAGCGCTACCGGCTTCACGGTTTGCCGGGCAGCCCCCAGACCCTGCGCCCCCGGCCGGCGCTTGCCCAGCGCAGCTGGAGCCCGGGAGGGGAAGCGCCCAGCCGGGGGCGCAGGGTCTGGAGGCTGCCCAGCAAACCGTGAAGCCGGTAGCACTTGGGCTTCGGGGAGGAGCAGAGCAGCCGCGGCTGGAGGCTCTGCTCCTCCCCTGACTCTTCGGCTCTGTTTAAGAGCCGAGCTGCCCCAGCGCTACCAGCTTCGGGCAGCCCCCGTGGCTCTGGACCCTGCACCGCCAGAGCCCGGGAGGGGAAGTGCCCGGCCGGCGGCTGGGGTCCGGAGGCAAGAGGGCTGCCTGAAGCCCATAGCGCTCGGGCAGCTCGGCTCTTAAACAGAGCCGAAGAGTCAGGGGAGGAGCAGAGATGCCATTTTCCCGGACATGTTCGGCTTTTTGGCAGTTCCCCCCGGACGGGGGGTTGAGTGCCGAAAAGCCGGACATGTCCGGGAAAAAGAGGACATATGGTAACCCTACATTACCGGAATGCTCTTATCTGTAAGGCTTCCTCTCTCCGGCTTGGCAGTAACAGTAGAAAGTGCAGCCCCTGAATCCAAAAGACAAGAATAGGCGGTTCCTCCCAATGTTAGGCGAACCTGTGGGTCTGTGAAGGAACAAACATAAGTGGTAAAATCATTTGAATAGATGACCCCCCCGGTTGCCGTCATTCCTCATTAGCAATAGCGTCTGTTCTTGTTACAGCTATCTGTTGTTGAGATCAGTCTCGGCGACGGGGTTGTCCTCCGGCAGGTCGGTTCGGACACTCTCTCTTCCAGTGGCCAAGCTGCTTACAGTAGTTACATATGTCATTGGCGTGTCTCGGGGTCCTCCCATAATCCGATTTTGGTTGCCACCTGGGGGGGTCCCTGCCGCCCTCCCTGTTTTTCATTTCCAGTGTTTACAAGGGCTGCTAGCATCCTCTCCTGTTTGGTCTCTTGAACTTTTTCCCTTGTATGATATACCCGGGTGGTCACGCTTACCAGTTCCTCCAGGGATTTTCCTTCAGCACCCTCGAGCTGCTGCAACCGCTTCTTGATGTCCAGGGCTGACTGGGAAATAAAAATAAGATTGACCGTGGACTGTGTCCGTGGCCTTGGGATCTGCATTGTGGCATCCTCAATCTTTGTTGGTAATATCTGTCTCGGTAGACCTACTATCGTGGGCTCCGTTGAGGAGGGTACCGGGTCCACCGCAATTGGTAATGCTGCCGCCGGGGGTGGGTGTGGTCTAGAACAATACATGGGGTGCGATATCCTCCAAATAATCAGCCTTGTGAGGGGCAGAAGCTTTCGGGAATAGAGGGGCCTGAATCTGTACCTTCTTCATGCAACGATGAGCCTCATCGTCCCACAAAAACCAATAGTCCATTTGCCCCGGCGCTTGGTTTTCCAGTGTCAGGCGTAAGGGGGTTAAATGGGTAGGAATATCAAAGGAGCCATACTCGGGCCATGCAGTACCCAGGGCTGGCCAATCCTGGGTGAAAAGTTGTAAAAAACGCTTCCTTGACATCCCTTTTTGAACACTGGGTAAGGGCCATTTGCTTAACATATAATCCAAAGGACTATCCTTTGAGGGCTTTACCAGAGACCCAACCATCTGCCTGCTGACACTCTAACGAAGAATTACACAGAGAACAGAGGGGAATTATGGCCTAATAGGAGCCTATTACAGGAATTTCTACTAATACTGACTGCTAGGGGACGGGACAGAAGGATCCCAATTCGACCTCAGAGCTTCATCGCACATGATGGCTTCCACTCTGAGGAATTACGAATGAGAGGCTCAGTTCCGTCCACACACACACCTAACGCCCAATGTATAAGACAGAAATTCATTAACCGGTTAACCAGACCAGAACCAGAATCAGATAGTGTCTCCTTATCTTATTAGGACTCACCTTATCGGAACACGAACCCCAGGGGCTGCGGTGAAGCAGTGAAAAGGGGCGAAACACCCCGTTGGCGCTGTTCCCAGTTCGCCGCAGCCGTCCAGAGTCCAATGTCCGAGCTAGGAGAGTCCCGGCAGAGGGACTGTCACCGAAATATCGGGTCCACCTAGCTGAGAGCCAATAACAGCCAGACAGGGATAAGGAAGAGTTGCTTTATTCTGCAGAAGAAAGGAGAGCCTTGTACCTTGGTACAAAGACTGTGTCTTACACACATTTTACAGATTCTTTATACACATTCAGACCAAGGTCCTTGCAGTGTTAACACTTGATTGGTGGTTGTCAGACCCGTGCTTTTGCTATCTGGTCAGTGAAAACCGGCTTGGGACCAGCTCCAGCTACCTTAAGGCCTTGAAGGTAAAACAGTTGAAAAGTTCAGGCTACTGTGTCCTTAAGGTGTCTGCTTCCCCCTAATGGCCGCTGGCTGACATAACGACTGCTCTATTAAGGGGGGGGGTCACTAGTAACTTTCACAGTTCCTTGTTCACCAGGAGCAGTTGTATCCTCTGCTTGTGTTGCCAGATTATCAATATAATGTCTTTTGTCCTCTCTCACAAGGAGTTTGACCTCACGGTGTGCCTTGCAATACTGCTTGTGGTCTTTGTCCTTTAGCTTCTGGGATTTTGTATAAAACTTTTTTTTTCTTCAGGGCTCATGTGGTTTCTATGGTGTTCCATGTGCTGGGTGTAATCCACTCCTTCCTTCTCCTCTGCCTGTAGCAGATTGTGCAAGGGTGCTGTTCAATTGCAGTGATTTGGACTCGGGCTGGAGCCTGGGCTCTGGGATGCTCCCAGAGTTAAGGCTGCAGCTCCACCCTGAACATTTACACCAAAATTACACAGCCCCCTTATCCCCAAGCCCCATGAGCCCGAGTCAGCTGACATGGGTAATCCGCAGGTGTCTAATTGCAGTGTAGACATGCCCCCATTTGGCTCGCCCAACCCCTTTCTAACTTGTTTCCTATTACAAATGTAAAAAAGCATTACAGATATTCTCCTACTACCAACTCCAAAAGCAGACTGTCCCTGACAGCTTCCCACCCATCACTCCTAGGACTGTGCATGGAATGAGTGTGTAGAATTGTGCTAGGTATTGATAAAAGGTTGGAGATTGACAAATACAAAGATGCACTTGTCAGAAATGTGAACCACTGCTGTGAAATGCTGCCTCGGTTTTCCCCATCTCTGCAATAGGGACAATGATTCTGAATTTCCTTTGTAAAACATACTGAGATCGACAGATGAAAAGGTCACTGGATGTACTAATCATTATGGCCTGGCAGTGCGGTACCTAAGGAAGGGCATCCAAGAAGTCTGAGTACACTTTGGAAATTGCACCGTGCCATGTATAGAAATAATGACTGTAGTGAAAGGTTTTTAACAAAGAGATTATGGAGGGGGTTTGTAGGGACTCCAGGTGTACAAACTCTGCCAGGGAGCAGTTGAGGTGGCACAAAGTGCCACAAATCCTCCCTCTGCGGTAGGATCCAGAGTAAGCCAGGGCAGACCATAAGCAGGTCGAGGCAAGAGAGATGCCGTGGGCCATATTCTTTGCCCCACACCAAAGAGATACAAAAGGGCAGCAAATCCAACCAGCTAAAGATTCTTCCAGGATGGGGGAATCCCCAGCTGGCTTATTGCTAAAATACTAAGCTCTATCCCAGCCCCCGCTACAAGAAAGAAAAGATGCCTTAGGCAAATCATCGCTGCCCTTTGGGATTCCCTGGCTTCTGGACAACCCTTTGTGGCCACTGGCCATCTTAGAGCCACTTAGGGTTTGACAATAGAATCCGGCAACATGAAGGTGACACAAAACCACCTCTGTTCCCACACCTGCTCAGGTACGTGCCCAGTGCACATTGTCTCACGTTTGTGCCACATCTCACTATCTCATTCTCTGCATCTGTCTGCCTTGATATGAATGTAATCTGTGAAGCAGGGCCCCTACATGCACAGAAATAGAACATACCCTGTTTCTGTGTCACCTAGGCATTGAGGTCCAGGCATGTTGCGGAGTTTTGTGGTTTTTCAGCAAGCTTCTTGCTGCTGTCATTACCAGAGGGGAAGAAAGTTTTGGTTTGGGGAATTCTGAAGGCTGTGTCCAGAGCTGGCTCCAGGCACCAGCGTAGCAAGCAGGTGCCTGGGGCGACCAATGAAGAGGGGGGCGGCACGTCCGGCCGTTTGGTTGCAATTCAGCAGCGGGGCCGTCACTCCCTCTTGGAGCGCAAGACCTGCTGCCAAATTGCCGCCGATCGCGATCATGGCGTGCGTGCGTGTGTGTGTGTGTGTGTGTGTGTGTGTGTGTTTGGGGTGGCAAAAACACTAGAGCCGGCCCTGGCTGTGTCCCATTGTCCCATTCTTACACAGTACCATCTGCAATGGAGACAGCATCAGAATGAAAGAATTGCCCACAATTGAAGAGGGAAGACAGGAGTTCAGGAACCAAGACCTCTTCGAAACCCAGGTCTTTTTTCAGAGGTCTTTGAAATCAGCCCACAGGAAGCTCCTCTGTGTGTAAAATACAAAATGAAGCAGACATCATTTTGAACAAGTATTTGAAGGAAGATTAAATGAGAAAGGAACTGTAATAGTCTTTCCTTTGTGTCTCAGGCTTTTCTTATTGTAATTCTCCTACCTCCTTTGGCCTCCAATTTTGTCCTGGCATTTCCACTGTAAGAAACAGTATGAGAAGCTCAGAAAACTTTATTACTTTTTGTGTAGGACTAAACATGGAGTAGGAGGTCAGAAGAGCCATTTTCCTCTAATAATGAGATGTTGGACACTGTGGAAAGCAGGGACATGAAGAAGAGCAGCAGGTGATGGAGACAGCAGCTGCTTTACTCTCCTTTGCGTAGAAGTCACCAGGGACCAGAATAATAGACCAGATATCATGCCAGGAAGCTATTAAAAACATATGCACCATCTATAACTTCAAGACATGTCCAGTCTACTGAGGACAGCCATGGTGTAGCACACGGACAGAGACATCCTCTAAATTATGTGTTTACTTATTCATTAAAGTTTATATTCATGATAGCTGTCTCCTTCAGCTGTCACAGCCAGGTTGTCAGCAGCCAGACCTAGTGGTCAGAGTCAGAGTTCACAGACACAAGACAGGAGTCAAGAGACAGCTGGATCAGGATACTGGGAGATTAGAAGCAGGAGACAAACTTGAGATCAGAACTATGAGTTGGGAATCAGAGTCAGGCCAGGTCAGGATATGAAGGGCTTAGAAGCAGGAAAAAAACCGGAGGTCAGAAAATACAAGTCAGATGCCAGGAGTCAAACTGGATCAGGATACCAGGAAATGAAGAGCTGTTCAGACAGTTTCCTGTTCCTGTTCCTGGCTTAAGTAGGACCATAGGACCAATTTGCCATTCAGGGGCTGCGCCAGTCAGACTACAGGGGATGAGCCTCACCCTGGAGCTGAGCTTCATGGGACCTAGGAAAGCCATCTACAGGCTGCCTTGTGGAGGGGTGGAGTGTGGCTGCAGACCTGGGTTTGAGACCCATAGGTCATGACTAAGTCTGCGATTCTGTCACAGAGATCATGGATTCTGTGATCTCTGTGACTTGTGCAGCGGCCAGTGCAGCTGATAACAGGGCCACCCGAGCAGCTAACCACTGGGTCCTGCTGCTGCTCGGGCGGCCCTGAGGAGCACCCCTGAGCAGTGACCAGTGCGACTGACCCCAGGGAGCTCCCGAGCGGCAGCCCTGGGGAGCGCTCAAGTAGCAGCTGGTGTGGCTGGCCCCGGGGAGCTCCCAAGCATTGGTTCTGGGCGTGCCCAAAGCAGCGACTCCAGGGAGCACCCGAGGGTCATCAGTCCCAGGGGCAGCCCCGTGAACCCTCTGAGCATCAGCGGTCCCGAGTGTTGCCAGAGTAGCAACCCTGGGGAGTGCCTGAGCATTGGTCCCGGAGGAAATTGGAGCAGTGGCCCGCCGGGGGCAGTCAGCCCCCACCACTGGAGCAGGGGCCCCCAGAGCAGTGGTGTCCCAGGAACAGAGATTTAGTCATCATCGGTATTTATAGTAAAAAAGTCATGAACACGGGCTGTGAATTTTTATTACCCTTAACCTGTCCATGACTTTTATTACAAATATCTGTGCCTAAATCTTAGCCTTACTTATGGCATCAGCTTGAACTGATGTGATGTGCTTTATATGGGGCTATGCCTTAAACCTATTGACTATTTGTGATGATGCTGCCCGTGGAAGCCAGCTGAGGTCACTCAATTAGGGTGAACTGCAAACAAAACAGGGCAGACAAACCCCAAATGCTGGTAGATATTCCAATACTTAGTTTACTAAGCCAGCACAGAACAGCTCCTATAGTACCTCACTGGTTACTCGGAAGGCCAAACAATGCAGTTACCTTAAAGTACCCAGCCTCAGGTCTCCGTCCAGACACACCTGTCAGATATGATGATGATTACTGAAAATCTTACTTCATCATATAAAAGAAAAGGTTCTTCCAATCCCAAAGGATCAGCCACATAGCCAGGTCCAATTATAACTTAGATCTTACCCAAAATGCACACTATAGTCAATTCTTATTAACTAAGCTAAAATTTATTAAAAAAGAAAAGAGTGTTGGTTAAAAGATCAGTATGCACACAGACTTGAATTCAATTATTGAGGTTCAGGTACATAGCAGAGATGAGCTTGTAGTTGCCAAAAGTCCTTTTAGAAATAGTCCATAGGTTATAGTCCAATGTCCATGTTCAGAGTGACCCCAGTCAGTGACTGGGGATCTCAATCCTTGTGGCTTAAGGTTTCCCCCTCTTGAAACCCAAAGCAGATCTGAATGAAGAAGGATATTGTCCCAGGGTTCTTATAAATTTCCAGAAATGGAACATTCTGGGGCAAGCAGGGAGGGTCTGTCCAATGTCTAGGAACCTGCTCCTCCAACGTACTATTTGTTAGTATATGAAGTAGGCTGGATTCTCTGACTACTGCGTCATGTCTCTTATCCTCCGTGCAAGGTCTACACTTAATGTGCAATTAAAGGCAAGCTCAAAGGAAACCTCCACTTATGTTAATCCTGTTTAAAACAGATACAATGTATATTACAGAACTGTGGTGGCAAATATAGAGCTGTATTGGGGGCCACTTTAATTTTAAATTTTCTTCCAAATGTTTTTGTTTGAGCAGAAATTCCTTATGCTGCTTCTCAGCCTAAAAGTGAATTAATTTTTGGAAGTTTTGTAAAATTGCAAGCAGCTATTTTTGGTATGGGAATTGTTGGATTGAGATTCTCTTATTCAGCAAATGGATTGAACATATCTTTATTAAGGCAAAATACTCAGCAAAACGCAGTTATTCACAGGCTCATCGGGATGATCTTATCACAGTTTCCTCCAGCACCAGATCATACAGCTTCAACCTCCCTGTACACAAATTTATTTATAACTTTTTATTATCTTTTTCATATACATTTGCATTAGTCTCTCATTTCCATGTTAGCTCTCTTCCGCTGTCAGTACAGGGTTAGTGTAAGTTCAGACCAGTCTTTTCTAGCTTTTAAATTATTTTATATTTTCTTTTTCTCACAATTACCCTGCAGTTTCTCACACAGGTGCAACACTAAACACGATATCTCTGCAATTTCTTACACATGCACAATTCTTATGCTTATGCTGTTAAACATCAGAACAAACTCTTAAAATCCACAGAAGGATTCTGTCTGGCCTAAATCTGCCTTCGCTCCCATCAGGACTCATATTTTGAGATTTCTTATGTATGTCAGATCTAAACAATAGTATTACAGAAAGGTTTTCTTCATTCTAACAATACACAAATACAACATTAAGATAGCACAGTTTTAATACAATCAGAAAACTCCATAATATTGTGACTGTAGGAACCCTAATCCAGCCAGATGCATATCCCATTTATATAGCTGTTACACACAAGTAAACTATGTTAGAAGAACATTATTGAAGATGAAAAGTTAAGCACTCAATAGTTAGGAGATGCTAAAATTCTGACAGAAGGAAGAAAGGAGAGCAGCAGAATATGGACCCTGGACTTCAGAAAAGCAGACTTTGACTCCCTCAGGGAATTAATGGGCAGGATCCCCTGGGAGGCTAATATGAGGGGGAAAGGAGTCCAGGAGAGTTGTCTGTATTTTAAAGAAGCCTTATTGAGGGCACAGGAACAAACCATCCTGATGTTCAGAAAGAATAGCAAATATGGCAGGCAACCAGCGTGGCTTAACAGAGAATTCTTCAGTGAGCTTAAACACAAAAAAGAAAGCTTACAAGAAGTGGAAACTTGGACAGATGCCTAGGGAGGAGTATAAAAATATTATTTGAGCGTGAAGGAGTGTAATCAGGAAGGCCAAAGCATAGTTGGAGTTGAAGCTAGCAAGAGATGAGAAGGGTAAAAAGCAGGGCCGGCTCTAGCTTTTTTGTTGCCCCAAGCAGAAAAAAAAAGCGCTGCCCCCTGGCCCCCCTGCCGAGCGCCGCCCCCCCCAACCGAGCGCCACGCCGCCCCCCCGCCGAGCGCCGCCAGAATCACCCCTGATCGCCCCCCCCGCGCCGCCCCCCCCGCACTGGAGCCCACCCCCCCGCGTGGCGCGCCGCCGGAACCCCCCTCCAAGCGCCGCGCCCGCGCCGCACCCCCACCGAGCGCCGTGCGCCGGAACCCCCCCCGCGAGCGCCAAGCCCCACGCTGCCCACCAGCCGAGAGCCACGCCACCGGAGCCCGACCCCCGCCAAGCGCCGCCGGAACCACCTTCCAGCGCTGCACCCGCGCCGCCCCCTCGCCGAGCCCCGTGCAATCAGAGCCTGCCCCCCCAGCGCCGCGCCGCCGGAGCGCCCCCCCGCGGAAAGCCACGCCGCCCTCCTCCCCGCCGCCTCTTACCAGGTGCTACCCCAAGCATGTGCTTGGGTGCCTGGTGCCTGGAGCCGGCCCTGGTAACAAGAAGGGTTTCTACAGATATATTAGCCATAGGCGCTGACTCCGTGGGTGCTCTGAGGCTGGAGTACCCATGGGGAAAAATTGGTGGGTGCTCAGCACCCACCAGCAGCTCCCCACTCACCTCCGCCTCTGCTCTGCCTCTGCCTCCTCCCCTGAGGACGCTGCATGCCAGCTTTCCCCCCCAGCTCCCAGTGCTTATGCTGCAAAACAGCTGTTTTGCATGGCTGGAAGGGGGGCGTAGGGAGAACGTGGTGCGCTCGGGGAAGAGGCGGGGCTTGGGTAGGGATTTTGGGAAGGGGTCCAATAGGGGCAGGGAGCGAGTGGAGTTGGGGCAGGAACTTTGGGGAAGGGGTTGGAATTGGGGCGGGGCAAGGGAGGAGTTGGGGTGGAGCGGGGGGCGCAAGTGCCCACCAGCGCCGGTGAAAGTTGGCACCTATGATGTTAACAACAGGAAGAAGGCCAAGGAAAGTATGGGACCCTTACTGAATGGAAGAGGCAACCTAGTGACAGATGATGTGGAAAAAGCTGAAGTGCTCAATGCTTCTTTTGCCTTGGTCTTCACAGACAAGGTCAGCTCCCAGACTGCTGCACTGGGCAACACAGTATGGGGAGGAGGTGAGCAGCCTTCAGTGCTGAAAGAACAGGTTAAGGACTATTTAGAAAAGCTGGACATGCACAAGTCCATAGGGCTGGATGCAATGCATCCAAGGGTGCTGAGGGAGTTGGCTAAAGTGACTGCAGAGTCACTGCCCATTATCTTTGAAAACTCATGGTGCTTGGCGGAGGTCGTGGACAATTGGAAAAAGGCAACTATAGTGCCTATCTTTAAAAAAGGGAAGTCTGGAAAAGTCCACAATGCTAGGAACTCAGTTCTATTTACTTTACAAATAAAGGAAAGTTTGCTCCCAGGATCACTATGGACATGATTGGTGTGGAGATTACTCCAGTTATCCCTGGAGACCAGGCTTATCCCCTGCTGCCCTGTCACAGGCCAGGCCACTTGGACAGTAGAAAGGCACTGTTTAACTACCACCTCAGCAGTTCCAGAATGACAGTATAGATTGCATATGACCCTCTGAAAGGAGGGTGGTGTTGCTTGTGGAATAAATTGGAAGCTGCAAAAACAAACAAGCAAACAACCCCATGCCAAAGGCTATGTTTACACTTGGCACATAATCGAGGACTGGGCTGTGCTGGACACACCTATAGTGCTCTATACACATATATTACCATGTCCACACTCCCACTGAAGATATGTGACGTTAATGCTTCCATTTCAGCAGTGGTATCCCTGGCTTATATGTGTCACAGGGAGACACTCTACGAACCACTTTGCTGTGTGTTGTTTGGACTGTCCCCTGCTGAGGGCACATCCTGACCATTTCATCCTTCACTGTTGTTCCCTGAAAAAGTGGGTGGAACAAATGGAGAGTAGTATAAGGGGTTTACCGTCAATCAAACATTGGCTCCTCCCCCTTACCTATTAGCCCCCCCATCTGTCGCCCTAAGACCCGCCCACTATGATATTACTTCCAGGATCAAGACAGAGACATGACCCGAAACAAGGGGTATCATGTGACCCCTCTAAGAACTCTTCCCATCACCCTCTACCAATCAGGATGGGTTTCAGCCACAGAGAACCACCCAGAGAGCAGATTTGACCAATTGGGGAATCTCTGGGGTGGGGTAATTCATCTGGAAATGTGTCATGTGACCCATCTAAGAACTCCTCCCATCACCCTCTACCAATCAGAGTGCAGCACCACTACCCTATAAGTCCCAGCGCCATATGGAAGAGGCCATGTCATTGTGTGAGTTTTAGAAATGAGAGCTCTGAGGGTTTCAACCACCTGCGGAGAAAGCACTCCATCAGCGAAAGTTCCAAGGAGGAAGAAGAGAGAGCAGCTGAGAGGAGCCCTTTGGCCCAGCCATTGATGGATACGTTGGAACCTGACCCTGAAACCCAAGCGTTCATGAGGAAGACCAATGAGCGTGATGGCCTCTTGTTGGCCAACCCCTATGGAGGAAGGTGACCGAGGCTTGTGGACAAGGTGAATGGAAAACACATCGCTCAGGTAAATGAACAATTAAGAAGTGACAGTAGAGGATGAGGTGTAATAGGGTCAGGAACCAACCCGGGATTGCATAAATCTAAAAACAAGCAGTGGGGGCTTACAGTTGTTTCTTTTATGAAAATCTCTTAACAGCGCAACGATGTCTTTCTAGAGGACCTGGGGGCCCTGAAGAGCATTGTATCAGACGAGGAAGATGAACCAGGCCTGTCTTATTTTTGCTCAACACCGATACAAATAGTTGAAGAGGACACTGAGGATGACAGCTGGAGTTTAGGAGTGGGCTTGGCATGGAACTAAATGACCCAATGCCACGTCATGAGCATAAGAAAGTCATGTGGTCTATTGTACATGTTGCTGTTAATGCTGTCCTTAATCACTGTCTTAGGGAAAAACTTTTTGAAGATCCTGAGGGCTATGTGACTTGGACTTCAGAGGATATAAACTGCAAGCTCCAGGACCCCTGTGCTGAACTGTGTTTTGAAAGTTTATTAAATGCAGTTATTGCCATAGGTTATGCACTGCAACAATATCTGTGTTTAACTCAAAAACATTTAGCATAAGGGGTGATCTTGGTAAATGCTGTGCAATTCGGTCAAGACCCTGATAGTATTTTAAAGAAAATGACGAAACCAGAGGATGTCTGCTCAGAGTGTTATATTGATTGTCTGCTCCGCACAAAAAGTTACAGAACCCTGCTTAGAAAAAAGACTATTTGTAAGAAATCTAAAAGGATTAAGTTAGGTCTGGTCTATACTACCCGCCTGAATCGGCAGGTAGAAATCGACCTCTCGGGGATCGATTTATCGCGTCCCATCGGGACGCGACAATCGATCCCCGAATCGGCAATCTAACTCCACCAGCGGAGGTGGTAGTAAGCGCCGCCGACAAAAAGCGGCAGAAGTCGATTTTTCCGCCGTCCTCACAACGGGGTAAGTCGGCTGCAATACGTCGAATTCAGCTACGCTATTCACGTAGCTGAATTTGCGTATCTTAAATCGACTCCCCGCTGTAGTGTAGATGTACCCTTAGAGAATGGTGAGGGGACAAACATGTGATATAAAAGTTGGTAGCTGTAAATAAAAATATCTATTGAAAAGGGCTTTGTGACTATCTGTGTTTCTGTTAGAAGGTCTGTGTGGCCCTTAAATAAGATAAAAGTTTTTATGGAGCATCTTGGTTTGTTGTTAAGGGGCTGTATGTCTTTTAAATAAATACAAAAATAGTTTGTGAGAACCTAGTTCTTGTGTCTTTGTGTAAATGAGACCCATTTACAGCAAAAGCTGAAATGTGTGTAGTAGAATCTTGTGGGGGGAAAAAAAACAAAAAATGTGTTTAAAATAAAAGCAAATAAAAATTTTTATACTATATTCTGTATAAAACAGGGATGTTTGAGTACAATAGAGCTGACTCATTCTGTTGAGCTGATGGTTTAACCACATCCCCACTAAATAGTAAGGGTGACTCTATTACCTTAAGGAGTTTGTAGGCCTAGGTGTGATTATCCACCCTTGTTTCCATCAGGGTTAAATTTATTAGTGATCAGTAATTAAATTTGATGGGTGTACACCCACAGTAACGGGAGTGGGTGGAGATATCAAGCTCTGATTAATATTAAATGAAATAAAACCTCAGGAGTTTGTAGATGCTATTGGACTGTTTAAATACAACCCCAGAAGTTGGTTGAACATTATGTGTCATGCTTTCTAGCAACTCAGTCATTAAAAGTTTAAAATAATATATTTACAAAAAAACCCCAAGGATCTTACCCAAAGCTCAAACGTTTCAAGAGTTCACAAACCTCCAACATACTTTTATAAAACAAGCATTTGCTGTAAAAACATTAAAACATTTAAAAGCTATGGGTATTTTTAGGGTGTTTACTATGGTTGTGATTCATCCATTTTATTTCAAAACAACCCAAAACTTTAAACATGAAACAAACATGTTTTAAAAAAACAACAACCCACAAGACAGTCATTGATATCTGCAAGGTGCCCCTACTCAGGAGAGAATATAGTAACATTAAGGATTTTATGTAAGTGGATTCACTGTTTAATACTGTAAGATGGCCCTACAGTGCTCTGTTTTTTCATTGAAACAGAAAAATGTATTTTAACTAAAAGAAAAAAAATGCCCAAAGCAGCCCAGTTCTGTAGACAACTTAATTTTCACACACACCCCAGATCACAAAAGGGAACGTTTGGGGAGGGGTGCCTCAATTCCTTAAGTATCTCTTAATTCAGAGTTGTAGTGATCAAATCAAACCGCTAACTACAGACTTTTGTTTGAAACAAAGAGTTAGGATGGTATAAAAAAACAGGTTTTTGGAGACGGTACTCTTTTTATCTTGAAGAGAATAGCTGCTGGACTGCAAGTAAATGTATGTTGCTTGTTTTTAACTCTGAAAATATATACTATATAATGTCCCTCTTTGTCCATGCTGTTCTTACTAGCTATCTTTATTGCAGGGTGATCTGTTTGGTATGGCAACAGCAACTTCAAGCTCTGTTTCACCAGGGCCAGGTAAAACCCCATTTTAACTATAGTTGTGCTTAATACTCTTAAATTAAAAATTTAATTATAGTTGTGCTTAATCCTCTTAAATTAAAAATTTTTAACACCAGGTAATACACAGGTTGCATAGGGATTTGACGCTGTGGAAGCAGAGAAAGAACTGACAGGAAGGGGATGCAATGCATGACAGTTCGTTAGCAAGAGTTAGGCTAACTGAAACCCTAATAACGCGAGATTTGTAGAAGCGAGGAATGTGTGAGACGAGTTGGAAAGAACTGTGTGAGAAGTTGTTTCGACCTTGTGTAGATAATGTGTAGATAATATGTAATGTAGACTGAGAGTCTACATTAGTGAGCAAAACAAGATATCAGAATGACCTATGTATAAACAAAATGCAGCTGTTGCTCATTATTGTCTGTAACAAAAGGTATAAATGCTTGTTGTAATTGTTTACCTGTTGAGAGACCTGTTTAGCTTTCTCCCTCTATGCAATTGATAGAGAGAAAATAAAGTATCTGATTTGCTGTACCCAAACAAAAAGTGAAACTCTGTTATTCTCCGACAACGCATTTGGGAAATAATACCAACTAATTTTTTTCTTTAACCCAAAGGCCCAAATATACATGGGGAAAACAGAATAACAATAACAGCATCCCTTTACCCTGGGGTGGAAGGCAACTTTCTGCAATTGATTTTTAAAAGGGTGTGTGTTTTAAAATATTTTTTTAAATTAATTTTAATGTTTAAATTGTGAGTTAGGGGCCTGTGCAAGACATAGGTATGTTTATTGAAAAGTATATTGTTGCAGACTGTTGGTTTGGTGTGTTTCAAACTAACAGGGTTTTTTACTGAGCAAAATGTAAGAATGGGTTGTTTTAAAATTAGTTTTAATGTTTAAATTGTTGTTGGTGATTTAGGGGGCCTGTTGAAGACCTAGTTATGGTGGGGGATTTAAAAGTATTTTATTGCTAACTTGCATGGTGGGAACGTGCTTGTATTAAAAAATGTCTAGATTTTGGAGAAACACTAGTGGTAGAAATAAATTCAAATCCTATATTGGTTGTACAGACTTAAATGGATTATTTTGTTTAAAGCTATGACTTTTTACCTAGAAAAACACCCTAATGAATATTTTATTTTTATGTTTGCAAGACTGTTTCATGTGTTTGCTCCACAGTATGGTCAAAACATGAGACCCTTAGACAAGAGGGTAAACAAGCTCAAAAGAAAAAGGAAAGAGACAGCGGAAAAGGCAAATTCAACAGCATCAACGGCTGATGGATGGGTGAAGCCTAGTAAATATATTTTACTTATTGGTTTGGTGTTTTATGAGGTTTTGTATTTTAAGCAAATACGTAAGTGTGGGTGAGAGAGATGGTAAAGTTAAGTTTTGTGGTTTTGGTGAACTTTGTAAAATGTTTATTTGATGCTAAATTGGAACATCTCTGTTTTTCCTAATCAGGCATGGGCAAATCCCCTGACAATGCCGTAGTCAGAGCTACAGGGACTCCTCCACCAGAACTGCCAAAGAACCAGAAATCTGCTCTTGGATCTTTAATAACAACGCCAATGCAAAACAGCAGAAGAGTGCAGACAAAACATCAGGATAGTCCAAAGCTCGTATATATCAAGTCAAAGGATAAAACAAAAGATTCTGGTAAAAAGCAACCACGCAAACACAACTCCAGTTCCTCAGAAGTCAACACCACACCAAGCCCTGAGAAAACTGTGAGTGAAAACACACACATTCACAAATCCAGAGCACGTGCTTTATGGGTTATGAATAAAAACCCAAGGACTGAAAGCTCCTGTGATGCTGGGGTATATTCTTATGAAGTATCTGAAAATTATTACGAATCATTTTCCCAATAAAATAAGCTCAGCACAGCTCTTTGGTATTCTAAAAAGATTTGGGAAAAATGCGATGCTTCATTCAGAAAGCTGATGGATCCTGTATCCTCTGAAACTGTAAAAGAAAGGAGGACTGGAAACTACATCCAAAATGCAAAAGCTCTTGCGGGTGACTTTTTGAAAAATACTTCAGTTTTTCAAGATGATGGCTCTGAGCATGACTAGTCATGGAAAGGGCCTGGGTAAAAGGGGCATCCTCAAGGGTAAACATCAGCTAAGGTGTAAATAAAAGGGGGGGGGGGCAGCATTTGGGCATGGCTGCCCAAAAGTTATGTCCCAAATTGTAAATTTTTTTAAAAGGCTAACGAGGTGATGAGGACAAAAAACAAAGAGATGCACTCTATTGGAGGCTCTCAAACAGGTGCGTCTGAGAAGGGAGAGGTGGAATCCAACTTGCGGGGCGGTGGTGATTCTCACAGAGTCTGATTTAGAATATTCCCCACAATGCTCTCTAGATAGTCCCCATCTACTCCTGATGATCCTCGCAGTGGCCCCTTGGAGTCTGAGTCTCAAATATTGTCTGACTTAGAATTTGTAGCTGATTGTCCCATAGAGGAACCCCCAAATAACCCTGAAAATGCAGCTGCAGACCCCCCCAAACAGACGTGTATATGGAGTGAGTGAGAAGTTGGCAATGGGAATTACCTAGATTTGGGGGTTCGATGTATTGTGAGGAATTTCATTTTGTTAATCTTGAGCGATTAAATTCAGCTCAGCAGGTTGTTGAAGCTGTATACGGGGATACAGTTAGTTCTTGATGACATTAGCAGTAGCCTAGCCCCTGACCATTATGTTCAGTTAGGTTTAGAGAGTCATAATTTAACCAACCCTTTGTTTTCGGTAAGAAGAACTACGGATGAGCTGTCTGCTGATGATTTCTTAAATCAGACTGTGACACTCTGCATCTTGGGCGAACACGCTACAGCCCCATGTTCTCCCTTATAATATGATTGCACGGTATCCAATGCAAAGTTTGTCATGTTGAGTGTCTTTGGAAGGCTCATGATGCACTGAGCATTGTTATTATAGTAATGTTATACGTTGTAATTTCATGTATATAGTTATGAGGCTGAAAATGTGTCCTCATGGCTTAAAAAAAGCCTAGGCAAAACTCTCCAGGAGCAGAGGGGCAGTTCACACCTCATCAAGGCATGTATGGGACAAACTCAGCCCAGCCTCACAAGAAGAAAGGACACTGGCCTAGTAGCAACAAAGGATCTCTTGGAATCTCAAGTGAGTCACCCCCCCTTCCCTTGGTCAGTTTGGGGCTACGATGAGATAATGCTAACCTGACTCTGAAGGGTGGAGGGCAAAGCCAAGAGAGAAGAAAGAACATGATAAAAGGAAGCGACGTTTGCCATGCTCTCTCTCTCTTCCATCTCCACCTACAGACACGACCGCTAAGCAACTGAAGTGCTGATCAAAGGGGAGAGCCTGGCTGAAGGGCAACCAGCCACCTGTGGTGAGAAGCATCTAAGTTTTTAAGGGCACTGAAAGTGCTAAGATCAGCTTAGAATGTATTTTGCTTTTATTTCATTTGACCAAAAAAAGACCAAAAAAATGACCAAATCTGACTTGCTATGCTATTACTTAAAATCTATCCTTTGTAGTTAATAAATTTGTTTGTTTATTTTACTCGAAGCAATCTGTTTGGTTTGAAGCGTGTCAGAGACTCCCCTTAGGATAACAAGACTGGCACATATCTATTTCTTTGTTAAATTGACGAACTCGTATAAGTGCCCAGCTGGCATAACTGGAGGTTCCTAGTGTTGTGTCTGGGACCAGTGATATTGGCTGGTGTCATTCAGTTGCACAATCCAAGCAGTGGCTGGCCAAAAGTGCTCATTTACATAGTTGGGAGCAGTTTACATGCTAGAGTCTATGTGTGAACAGTCCAAGAGTGGGGGTTCTCAGCAGAGCAGGCTAAGGCTGGCTCCCAGAGCCAAAGATTGGAGTGGCCTAGCAGATCACTGGTCCAGGGGAACATCACACAGACCTCAAAGCTGTTACAGAGTAATAGAGAGATGCATGTCGATGGTACGTTGCACCTCATTGTGATGGCTGTAAAATCATGGGAGGGGGTGACCATAGAATTTTACATTCTATCCTCAATAGTCAAATTGTCCATAGAAACAGACAGTGTTTAGTAGGCCTGACTTACCTGACCGGTACCAATCTATGTTTCGCGGGTGGGGTCTTGGCTGTCATATCCAACTGTAAACATACAGATGCAGAATTGTTATTTGCATGAGAAACTGGGGTGGTCAGATTAAAAAAAAATATGCTTAGCGACGTAGCAGTGTTTGAACAGCATTTACCAATCAACATACGTCTTTCTACCTTTGTTAAGACCTTCTGTCAAGGCTGTATCCCCACTTTGAACTTTAGGGTACAAATGCAGGAAAAGACTATTGGTTTTTTTTTTAAAAATGGGGGGGGCCCAGTGTACCCCAAGACTTTTATTTTCATCCTATTGCACCATGAGCATTACTATAGGGCGCTGGATGTGAAAAAGTTGTTCAGTGCAAAAAATTATTGTGAGTTTTGCCACGTGGTGTACAGTCACGACCATTCTTGCAGGTGTCGTTGCTTCCTCTTCTTGAGTTCGACTTGCTCAGACAGTGTGGGCGTGCAGCTGAGGAGTCCTAGCTGTAGACTGTATTGTCAGTCCAAAGAGTGTTTAGACAGACATGTAGACTGTGCATTGTTGAATGCCTGTCTAATGCTTTATGTGATAAGTGTCAGTGTTATGTGGACAAGGGGCACAAGTGTAAAGGGAGGCGTTGAAAGCAGTGTCAGGGTTTGATCACTGGTGATGTAGACAGCCACCTGTGTTTTTCTGGACAACATTAGAAAGCCCAAATCACCAGAAAAATGTATTTTTTACAATTTTGAATGCACGCAGGAGACTGGGTTGCATGTGCCCAATTATATTTTTGCTATAAGTTTGACCCTCAGTACAGGGTCAAACTTAAACTGGTTAAAGGCTTTCTGACACTTATCAGTCCACTGAAGTGCATTTGGTTGTTTTTTCCTGGTTAGGTCTGTTAGTGGGGTGATAATTTGGCGGTAGTGTGGTACTAATCATCAATAATACCCGGCCAAGCCCAAGAAGGACTGGACCTGCTTCTTTGACTTAGGGACAGGCCAATTTTGGATAGCATTTACCTTAGCCTGTAGGAGTTGATAGTACCTTGACCCACCTTGTGTCCAAGGCACATTACCCTGTTTAGGCCTATTTTACACTTTTTGGCCTTAATGGTTAGTCTTGCCTCCCTTATCTGCTGGAAGACAGCTTGGAGGTGTTCCAGGTGTTCTGCCCGTGAATCTGAGAACTATAGCCACATTGTCGAGGTAGGCAACTGCTAATTCCCCAAATTGAGCCAGAATGTTATCTAACAATCTCTGGAAGGTGGCATATTAAATGCATACAGCCCTACATGGGTGATGAAGGCTGACCTTTCCTTGGCTGGGTCATCTAGTGACACTTGTCAGTATCCCTTAGTTAAGTCTAAGGTGGAGATGAACTGGGCACGTCCCAGTTTCTCCAATAGTTTATTTGGGCATGGCATTGGATAGTTTTCTGGGTGAGTTACAGCAAAAGAGAATGTCCCCATCTGGTTTGGGAACCAGAACCACTGGAGAGGCCCATGCACTCTCAGAGGGGCAGATTACACCCATCTGTAACATGTCCTTGATTTCCCTTTCTATTGCGGTTTTGGCTTGAGAAGCCATCCGGTTGGGTTGGGGTCTAATTGGGCGAGCATCACCTGTGTCAATGGAGTGGTACGCCTGTTCTGTCCCTCCTGGGGTGGCTGAAAACATTGGCGCAAAGCTGATGCACAGCTCCTGGATTTGCTGTTGCTGCTTAGGCCCAATAGTGACGGAAAGGCTCACCTCTTCTACACCACCATTATTTTTTCTGTCAATAGACTCCTTCAGATCAATCAGCGTCATCTATCTCCTGGGCTGTAAACTGGAGAACCTTGAATTCTTGGGAATAAAAGAGCTTTAGAGAATTAACATAGTATAGTTTAGGTTTTAGGGTAGAGTCTGGGAACGCTATAAGGTAATTAACAGCTCCCAGGCATTCTCGGACCATAAATGGCCCTTCCTATGACACTTTCATTTTATTGCCTTGGAGCGCTTTCAGGACCATGACTTGGTCACCTACTCTGAAGGAATGCTCTCTGGCATGTTTATCATACCAGGCCTTTTGCTCTTGTTGAACATCCTATAGGTTTTCTTGAGCAAGGGATAGTCTTTGAGAGCGTTTTGCAGGTTGGTTACAAAGTCCAAAATGTTAGTTCCTTGAGAAGATGTAACCACCTCCCTTTGCTGCTTCACCAACTGAAATGGCCCCTTAACTTCATGGCCATAAACGAGTTCAGGGGGTGAAAACCCCAAACTGGGATGTGATACAGCCCTGTAGGCAAAGAGCAACTCCTGCAACACTAAGTCCCAATCATTGGTGTGCTTATTCATGAATTTACGTATCATGGCCCCAAAAGTCCCATTAAACTTCTTCACTAGGCCAACCAAGCGGTTCACCCCATTAGCTTCACAAAGACATTTCATGGTCCCTGTCAGGAAGTTAGTTCCCGAATCTGTAAGGATGTCAGAGGGCCAACCTATCCTGGCAAAAATGTCTGCCAATGCCTGGCTCACGCTTTTAGACCTTGTGTTGCTTAGAACTACTACTTCCAGCCATTGGGTAGCAAAATCCATGAAAGTCAGTATGTACAGCTTTTCTCTGGGTGTCTTTTTAGGGAAAGGACCCAGAATATCCACAGCTACTCGCTGAAATTGAACCTCAATTATGGGGAGTGGCTGGAGAGGGGCTTTGACCTGGTCTTGGGGTTTTCCCACTCTTTGGCACACCTCACAAGACCGGACATAGGTAGAAACATCCTTGCCCATTCCCTCCCAGTGGAATGACCTCCCCAAATGGTCCTTGGTCCTGTTCACCCCAGCATGGACTCTAGGATGATTGTGAGCGTAGCTCAAGAGCTTTTCCCTACATGTAGTTGGAACTATCAATTGTCTCTGAGAATGCCAGTCCTTCTTGCGCCCACCAGAAAGGGTCTCCTTGTATAAGAGTCCTCTTTCAATAACAAACGGCCTGTCGGAAGAGCTGAGAGGCAGTGGGTTGCTCCGTGTTGCCATCCAAGCTCCCTTCAGTTTTCCATCCACTTCCTGCTCTGCCTGGAACTGCTCCCTTGATTCTGGAGACATTAGTCTCCCTTGCTCTGTTGTGGACTTGGGCTTGGTCCCACTGGAAGCAATGCAGGTGATGGGGTTGTTTCTGTCGATTGTGAACGGCTCTCCACTGGTGCATTAGGTGGTATTTCAGGCACCGGTTTAGCTGCTGCTGCAGGTGCAGGCTCTGTGGCACCCTTTGGTGCTGGATCCTCTGACTCTGGTGATGTTGCAAGCTTGGGCTCTGGTGCTGACTGCACCACCAGTTCTTATCCTTGGGCTGGTTCTGGCTGGGTCTCAGGAACTGGATCTACAACTGCTGCCATAGACTCTGGTCTGGAGTCACGTTTCGCCACCTCTAGCTGGGTTTCTGTCGGAGGCTCAGGAATGGAGTTAGGTGTGGAGGCCTGTTTAGCCTGGCTGTGGGTGACCATCCCCCCACCCTTTTTGTTAGCCTTACATGTTGGCTAAGTCTTCTCCCAGCAGCATGGGAATGGGATAATTGTCATAGACTGCAAAAGTTCATATTCCTGACCAGCTCTTGTACTGGACAGGTAACTTGGCTGTAGGCAAGTTAAAAGAATTGGCTGTAAAGGGTTGAACCATCACTTGGGCCTCTGGATCGATTAATTTGGGGTCCACCAGGGATTATTGGATAGCTGACACCCGTGTGCCAGTGTCTCGCCATTCAGTAATCTTCCTCCCACCCACCCACACACAGTTTCCCTTCGCTCTGGGGGTATTTGTGAGGTATCTGGGCCTGAAGGCTCCAGTGGGACTCTGGGGTGAGGAGTTGCAGTCAGTCAGTGCTTTTGGGGTAGTTAGCCTTCACATGCCCCAACACATTACATTTGAAGCATCACCCACCCAGCTGACTGTGGGCTAGGGCGAGGTGGGTGATTGGAGAGTGGGGTGGTGGGACGAGAGGGGTCCTGGAGTCTCCCTGGCTGTATGGAGGGTTCCTCCTTGTGAGGTGGGGCTTTGGGCTGAGCCTGATGGTGGGGTGTTGTCTCGGGTTGCCCCTTCTGTTATCTGCTCCAGCTACTAGCTTTCTTCTTCTCCGCCACCTCCACCCATTTGATTCTGATCTCCCCCGCCTCAATTACAGATTTCTTGCAATGGGGAGCAGTACCTGGAGAGGACTGTTAGGATTACCATGTTGAGCCAGTTTAGCCCTTCTAGCTTTAAGCACTTCAGTTCCATTTCCGTCTCCAAGCGCTTAATTTCCAGGCACTTCACCTCTCTCCTCTCCTCCGCATCCGCCTCCAAGAGCTTGTCCTCTGCTTCCAAGCGCTTCATCTCTAGGAAGAAATTCCTTTCTGCCTCAGTTAGAACTCAGCCTGAGTTAAAGGCATCCCTCCATCCTGGCACCTGGATCTCAGGTTGGGGAGGGCTGACCCTTCCCTCCTGGATAGGGGTCGGGGCAGTCAGGGGACTGGGTCAGGGGGGGGTTGGTGGAGGGTGGGGTCCTAGGGTGGTGGTTGGGGGAGGTCTTGGGGGGGTGGTGAGGGGACAAGGAGCAGGATGGGTCGGGGATTCTGAGGAGGTAGTCGGGGGGCAGGAAGTGGGTGGGGGGGTCGGTTGGGGTAGGGCCAGGCTGTTTGGGGAGGCACAGCCTTCCCTACCCTAAAGCTCATTCAGCAGTTTGATGCTTGCAGACAGCTATTTAACACAAAGAGACAAGCTGTTATCTTTTCCCTGAGGGCTACCACTTCTCAAATGCCAAATTATAGTCTACATTTAATTTCATGTCAGAGGAGGGTAGCTTCATTTAAAATTAGCCACTTTAGATTAACAGTGAGAGAGCTAAGAGAGCCATTGGGGAGGGATCACATGAGAAGAGCAATATCCTACACTACCTACTTCCTTCCCAACCCTACCAAGGGAGAACCCCCCGCCTGCATTCCCAGAGGCTCCAGAGGGATTAATTCAGTGGTTCTCAAACTTTTGTACTGGTGACCCCTTTCACATAGCAAACCTCTGAGTGTGACCCCCCCTCCCTTTATAAATTAAAAACACTTTTTTATTTATTTAACACAATTATAAATGCTGGAGGCAAAGTGGGGTTTGAGGTGGAGGCTGACAGCTCGCGACCCCTAGTAATAACCTCATGACCCCCTGAGGGGTCCTGACCCCCCAATTTGAGAACCCCTGGCTTAATTTAATTTTAGCACCCTGTGTCCATTCGCATACATGTGCTATTTTGAGCATTTCAGTTTTCACAACATAGGCTCATCCCAAATTCTGGAACAAGCTCAAATGCTCAGTTTGTGGATTATGTACATAAGCTGTACTAAAGACAAATCCACAGTAACCGTCTCCAATCTGTGAGGGACCCCATGGAGCCAGTCTCTAGGAAACAGATACATTCATGGAGGTTAAATCCATTAATGGCTATTAACCAGGATGGGTAAGGAATGTTGTCCGTAGCCTCTGTTTGTCGGAGGGTGGAGATGGATGGCAGGAGAGAGAGATCACTTGATCATTGCCTGTTAGGTTCACTCCCTCTGGGGCTCTTGGCATTGGCCACTGTCAGTAGACAGGATATTGGGCTGGATGGACCTTTGGTCTGATGCAGAATGGCCATTCTTATGGTCAAACCTAAATGAACCCAAAGTTATGGAGACAGATATGAGTCAAGGAAACCAGCAGAATATCAGAAACCTGGAAAAATCTCTGACTGGATGGGCACAGGCATATGATCACAAGCTGAGGTGGTTCAAAAATTTTGGATTTTTTTTTTAAGCAGAATTTTTTTATTGTTTCTTTAAACAATCAAACACAGCAAACAGCAAATATTTAGCCACACACATCTAAAACCTAAACCATGTTCAGGTTTTGGCAGACCAATTTCAGCTTTTTAATTAAAAAAAAACACAACAAAATTTGAAGGAAAGCAGACATTGTCCGTGATTTTTTCTGCTTTTTAAAAACCCCTAGTTTTCGATCCAAAAAAAGTTTTCACGGAAAATATTTCTCCAACCCTTTTAATGCGATTTAGTGCCTTTTAGCACTAGCTGATGCTGAGAACCAGTGATACCTTGTAAAGGTGACATGAAAAGAAGTTTTCTCAAAAAATACGGAAGGTTTTTAAATGTTTATTTTTCCCAGGGCCGCCCGGGGGTGGGGGTAGGGGGAAGTGGGGCAATTTGCCCTGGGCCCCCAGGGGCCCCACGAGAATATAGTATTCTATAGTATTGCAACTTTTTTTGTGGAAGGGGCCCCCGAAATTGCTTTGCCCCACTTAATCCGTTTATAGATACAAGGATTGAAACCCCCTGTGATGTCTGCTGAGAAGGGGATTTTTTGGATGCTGGGCTTGGGGACCAAACCCAGAATATTAGCTAGCTCCCTGCAGATAGAAAAAGTATAAGTAAAATCAGCAGATTTATGTCTGTTTTCTAACCACAGGGTTGTAGTTCATGACCACCTCACGCGGATGGCGAGCCAGGGTACTGTTCATATGATCCAGTAATTTGGGTATGGACAAATAATAACCTCGTTGTAGGATGAAACTCCATGTTTTAAATCCAAAGTTGATTTCGAAAGAGGTGTCTTCATTGATACTGTTCCAGCTGTGCAGGTATTGTAGTTCATAGAATGATAGAATCATAAAATATTAGGGTTGGAAGAGACCTCAGAAGGTCATCTAGTCCACCCCCCGCTCAAACCAGAACTAACACCAACTAAATCATACAAGCCAGAGCTTTAAAAACTTCTAAGGATGAAGATTCCACCATCTCCCTCGGTAACCCATTCCAGTGCGTCACCACCCTCCTAGTGAAATAGTGTTTCCTAATATCCAACCTAGACCTCCCCCACTGCAACTTGAGACCACTGCTCCTTGTTCTGTCATCCGCCACCACTGAGAACAGCCAAGGTTCATTCTCTTTGGAAGCCCCCCTTCAGGTAGTTGAAGGCTGCTATCAACCCCCCCACACAGAAGAGAACTTCTGCAGACTAAACAAACCAGGTTTCTACAGCCTCTCCTCGTAAGTCATGTGCTCAGCCCCCTAATAATTTTTGTTGCCCTCTGCTGGACTCTCTCCAATTTGTCCAAATCCTTTCTGTACTGGGAGGTCCAAAACTGGATGCAATACTCCACATGTGGCCTCACCAGTGCTGAATAGAAGGGAATAATCACTTCCGTCGATCTGCTGGCAATGCTCCTACTACTGCTCCTATTAATATGCTGTTAGCCTTCTTGGCAACAAGGGCACACTGCTGATTCATATCCAGCTTCTCATCCACTGTAATCCCCAGGTCCTTTTCTGCAGAACTGGTGCTTAGCCAGTTGGTCCCCAGCCTGTAGCGGTGCAGGGGATGATTCTGTCCTAAGTGCAGGACTCTGCACTTGTCCTTGTTGAACCTCATCAGATTTCTTTTGGCCCAATCCTCTAATTTGTCTAGGTCACTCTGGACCTTATACCTACCCTCCAGCATATCTCCCACCAGCTTAGTGTCATCTGCGAACTTGCTGAGGGTGCAATCCATCCCATCATCCAGATCATTAATAAAGAGGTTGAACGAAACCAGACCCCTGGGGCATCCCGCTTGAAACTGGCTGCCAACTAGACATCAATCCATTGATCACTATGTGTTGAGCCCAACAATGTAGCCAGCTTTCTATCCACCATTCATCCAATCCATACTTCTTTAACTTGTTGCCAAGAATACTGTGAGAGACGTATCAAAAGCTTTGCTAAAGTCAAGATATATGACATCCATCACTTTCCTCATATCCACAGAGCCAGTTATCTCATCATAGAAGGCAATAGGGATGGTCAGGCATGACTTTCCCTTGTCGAATCCATTTTGACTGTTCCTGATCACTTTCCTCTCCTCTAGGTGCTTCCAAATGGATTTCTTGAGGACCTGCTTCATGATTTTGCCAGGGACTGAAGTGAGGCTAACTTGTTTGTAGTTCCTTGGGTTCTCTTTCATCCCTTTTCAAAAGATGGGCACTATATTCGCCTTTTTTCAATTGTCCGGGACCTCTCCCAATCGCCACAAGTTTTCAAAGATAATGGCCAATGACTCCAATCACATCAGCCATCTCTCTCAGCACCCTCGGATGCATTATATCCGGAACCATGGACTTGTGTATATCCAGGTTTTCTAAATAGTCCTTTACCTGTTCTTTCACCCCTGAGAGCTGGTCACCTCCTCCCCATACTGTGTTGACTAGTGCAGCAGTCTGAGAGCTGACCTTGTCTGTGAAGACCGAGGCAAAAAAGCATTGAGTACTTCAACTGTTTCCACATCATGTGTCACTAGATTGCCCTCCCCCCATTCATTAAGTGTCCTACACTTTCCCTGACCTTCCTCTTGTTGCTAACATACCTGTAGAAACCCTTCTTGTTACCCTTCATATCCCTTGCTAGCTGCAATTCCAGCTGTGCCGTGGCCTTCCTCATTACACCTCTGCATGCTCGAGCAATATATTTATACTCCTCCCTAGTCATCTGTCCAAATCTCCACTTCTTGTAAGCTTCCTTTTTGAGTTTAAGCTCCCTGAAGATTTCACTGTTAAGCCAAGCTGGTTGCCTGGCATATTTCCTATTCTTTCTGCACATCGGGATGGTTTGTTCCTGCATCCTCAATAAGGCTTCTTTAAAATACAGCCAGCTCTCCTGGACTCCTTTTCCCCTCATATTAGTCTCCCAGGGGATCTTGCCCATCAGTTCCCTAAGGAAGTCAAAGTCTGGTTTTCTGAAGACCAGGGTCAGTATTTTGCTATTCTCCTTTCTTCCTTTTCTCAGGTTCCTGAACTCAGCCATCTCATGGTCACTGCTGCCTAGTCATCCCACTTCCCAGGCACCTGGGAGATCCAAGGCTTTAATTAGCTGTATTATAAAGTTCAAGCTGGTGTTTTGGGGAACAACCCCAGAGCTGGCATTGCTGGGCAAAGTGATGGAAACCCCCCCATTGCTCATTTTACTCATTTCTCTCTTTCTTTGCAACAAGAATTGTTTTCGTTTGCCTGTAAATGTCACGGAGTTGAGAAGCTTCCACCCAGCTGTTTAACTTATGGGGCCACCACAACTGTTTCACCAGTAGCTGCTTTTTTCTCCCTTTTCCTTTCTTTGCAAGAATTTTTTCAATCCTGTAAATCCTGTCTCATTTGGGGTTTACTTTTTGTAATTCTTCAGGGTAAAAAGATCCAGTTATATTCTCACCCTTGTAATATTTTAATTGGTATACAGGTCTTCGGCCTCTGGTTAAAGCTTCATCCACTATGAATATCTCATCGGTAAACATTTGTTCATAACCTTTTTCAAAAGCTCCTTTGGTTTCAGAAAGTCTCATGTAGTCACCTTTTATAAAATGGGCAACAACCGATTTTATTTTAAAACCATGTTTTCTGTACCTTCAGAGAATTTGAGGGTTAGCATCAGTGGGTCTGGTACATATAATTCTGTGAAAGCTCCGGTTGTAACTCTTTATAAAGTCAGGTAATACGTCAGTGTAACTAAAGGTGTTATGGGCTGTAAAATATCTCCACGTCCTAGATTTTAAAGTTTTGTTAAATCGCTCCACAACCCCTGCTTTGACTTCATTATTAGCAAAAAATAGTGAACACAATGCCGCTTTAAAATTCTGCTTAAAAGTTTGTTTAAAAATTCATTTCACCGATCTGTTTGTAATTTTTGAGGCACTCGACCTTTGCTGAAAATAGCTTTAAAGGCCTTAGAGACCTCACCACCCATCTTGTCTTTTAGGCCTAAGGCGCGGGCGTATTTGGATAGAATGTCTATTGCTGATAAGATGTAGTTAAAACCCCTGTTGTGTTTGGAGAACCAGTGCATATCCACCAAATCTGCCTGTCATTGCCCATCCACATCTAAAAACAATGGTCTTGTTTCTTTTCAAATGTATTCGAGCTGGTTGGTGTAAAGCGTAAGTGTCCTGGTCTGAAAGTCAAGCTGTTACCTGTTTTCTATTCCAAGTTTTACTATGCTTTTTGGCCACTTGAAAAAGAAGGGTCCACTCCACCGAAGCTCCCAGCTACCCTGGGGGTGTAATATATTTTCTTTAACAGAGCTGTCTGCGTAGACATGACTGTTACTTGTATCATCTTTTACTAAAATGAGTATGAAGTGGACACATTCACATTGACAAATTTAAACAAGTTTTATTAATCACCTGGTTTACAGCCACCTGCAAAAACGGATGAAATGACCCCTATCATTAGGGAGTCTGAGCTGGTTCATTCTTCCATTTTGATCTTTTCTGGATTTTTCCTCTCGAGATCTGTCTCAGACACAAGCAAAAACCTGATGCAGGATAGATTTACTCCCACAGGTTTACTCATATGTAAGTTAAAGTTCTCAAACACCTCTAGGAAGGCATCATCGAGCTGTTGAGAGATTTTCAGAATAGAAACAACTGTATACCCCCCACTGCTTGTTTTTAGATTTACACAACTCTGGGTTGGTTCCTAACCCCATTACACCCCATCCTCGACTGTCATTTCTTAATCGTTGATTTACCTGTGAAATGTCTTTTCCATTTACCTTGTCCACCAGAGCCTCCCACGAGCCTCGGTTGCCTTCCTCCACAGGGGTGGACAATGAGAAGCCATCATGCTCATCGGTCTTCTTCATAAATTTTTGGGTTTCAGGGTTAGGTTCCAGCATAGCTATCAAGGGCTTCTCCCCCCTTTTTGGCCTCTTGTAACCTACAAAGAAACCTTCCACTCTCCATTCACACACCTTTGGCCCTCCCCAAAATGCTTTGCGATACTTGCAACAGCATTAGCAATATACAATGCTGATCTACTTTCCCGGGGGGGGGGGACTCCCTAAGGGGAGGGGACCATTGGGGTGTGACACAGGTACACTAACACATATATGCCTGTCCCGTTGCAACAGCTAGCTAAGTTAATGGCGGGACTTTCCATTATCCCCTAGGCCAGCCAAAGACATTCCCTCTGAGATATCTTTTTATACATCAATGACAACAAGTTATGTACTGCGACTCTGACATAGTTAGTTGACACCCTCTGATATAACCAGTTACCACCCATCATGTACATCTCTATCAATCAGACCGTCATCCTGACCTTATCTTTAGGATGGGTCAGCGTGTTCCTGTTATCATTAGGGAATGTGTTGGTATTGAGGTATTCTGGTACCACCCTTCTGGAATGTGTTTGCGGGAGTGCTCTGCGGCTAGCACCTCTTAGGAATGTATGTTTTTGCAATATCAGCCCTGTTCTTGTCCGATTCTGTGAGTTTGCAAGCAGGCAGAGCTCATTTTGCTTCTTTGCTTTATATCAGCAAAGCTTGACCACTACTTTATTTCTGCCCTTAGACCTGACCCCAGGCCTATGATACAGGGCCTTACGTTTCAGGCTCTCTTGCTACTACAACAACTCCCACTGCAAGGAGTCAAGGACCAATTGAGGAAGATGAACCAGTCTAGCTAGAGGGTGAATAGTGGGATGATAAACTGTCCTGAGACACATCTGAAGGGGGCAAAGGTGCAACCTTGCAAACTGAACCACTTGTGTGCAAGCGGACATGTGGCCCAAAACCTCAGGCAGGTCCAAACTTTCATGAAAGGCTGAGACTGGAGACTGAAGCAAAGGTGGTGAATTGTCTGAAAATGGTCAGCCAGTAGAAATACTTTTGAAGTAGTGGAATCTAACAAGGTGCCAATTAACTCATTTTTCTGAGTGGGAGATAAGGTTGACTTCCTGATGTTTAGGATGAGATCCAGAGGGTTGTGTAAGCATGGTGTGATTCTGATGCAAGAACTTCCTCGCTCGGTAACCAGTTGTCCAGATATGGGAATATGTTAATTCAAAGTAATGAACATTGGAAAACATAATCCCAACTATATATATATATATATACACAAAATAATGGAATATAAATTAGCTGTTACCACTCAAGAAAGAGTGGCTAGTTCTCTGAAAACATTTGCTCACTGTACAGCAATAGTCAGAAAAGCTAACAATGTTAGGAACCATTAGGAAAATAGATAATAAGACAGAAAATATTAAAATGCTGCTGTATAAATCCATGCTATGCCCAAACCTTGAATACTGTCTGCAATTCTGGGCACCCCATCTGAAAAAAGATATATTGCAATTGGAAAAGGCACAAAGATGGGCAACAAAAATGATGCGGGATATGGAACAGCTTCCCTATGAGGAGAGATTAAAAAGATGGGGACTTTTCAGCTTGGAGAAAAGATGCTAAAGAGGGGATATGATAGCGATCTATAAAATCATGAATGGCATGGAGAAAGTGAATAAGGAAGTGTTATTTACTCCTTCACATAACACAAGCACCAGGGGTCACCCAAAGGAATATTAATTCAGCACGTTAAAAAAAAAAACAAAAGGAAATACTTCTTCACACAATGCACAGTCAACCTGTGGAACTCATTGCCAGGGGATGTTGTGAAGGTCACAAGTATAACAGGGTTAAAACTAGAATGAGATAAGATGATGGAGGATAGGTCCATTAATGGCTATTAGCCAAGATTGTCAGGGATGCAACTTCATGCTCTGGATGTCTAACTCTGACTGTCAGAAGCTGGGAGTGGATGAAAGGGAAAGCGCGACAGGAGATGGATCATTTGATGATTGGCCATTCTGTTCATTCCCTCTGAAGCACTTGGCATTGGCCACTGTTGGAAGACAGGACACTGAGCTAGATGGACCATTGGTCTTACCCAGGATGGCCGTTCTTATGTTCTTAAGCACAGTGTACCAAAAGTGGCACTCTGCTATGATGAATAGAAGGAACTTTCTGCGGCTCGCGTAAATCGCCACATAAAAAGTAGGGATCTTGAAGGTCCAGAGCAGTCACTTGGGGGGTACTTGAAAGATACTTAGCAGCACTCTGGGGAGCAGCTGAATTAGGAAGATGAGATAGCAGTTGCTGTTGGACTGGTTCAGTGAACCCTGAACTCAGCTACCAGTTCAGTGAGCCTCTCCATTAGGGAATTCTCCTGTTCTCTACAGCGTGCCTCCTGCTCCATTAACTGGTACATTAGTGTCTTCTCCTGCTGAAGAGCCCACTCCTATGCCCCAAGGAATTCAAACTGCTCCTTGCCTCTCCTGTCCATCCCTAGGAGCAGCTCTTCCCGGGTCCTTCTCTGTCTGCCTCCGCTGTCTATGGGATGCTACTCCTGCCCTCCTGGTATGATGGTTTCCATCTCAGGAGCTGAAAGTCCTACCAATTCAAAGAGAAATGCAACATTAATTTTGCCATAGAAGGCCCCAATTTATTCCAGGAATGTGACTGTTAGACCATCTTAGGTTTTCAAATAACTTTTGCAGCTGAGGAGGAAGGATCAGAGGCTAATAATGGTAAGAAAACTGTACTAATGTATTAAAAAAGTTTAAATATTCATAGGTCTCAAATGGGGGTAGGGGTTAGTTTCTTCCCGGGCCTATGTTACCAGGTTATAATTTCTTCTTGAAAGGCTGACCAACATTTGGAAAGTATAGCTGGTTTCAAGGTACCAGAAAAGGAAACAGGAATGGCTTTCCAGTCCTGTGGCGGAGATATCTGCAAAGGACATTTCTGCTAATGGTCATGCCTCTACATATTGCCAAATGAAGAGGTCAGCTGTGAAGATGGACCTAGCAGATTTGAGCTGCCATTTAACTTCAGGACCCAGCTACACCAGAAATTGGCTGAAATTTCCACTGGAAATATCCACTGAAATATCTACTGGAAATTGACCATATTCTCAGCTAGCATATGGGGTTTCCATGAAAAGGGAGATTCAAACCCAAACCACAAGCACTGCCCACCCCCCCATGGCATCACTAGAAAATCCTGCCCCAGTGCCTAAAACAGTGAAACAGATGATAGAGAAGAAGACACACCATAACTATTTCCTTCCCTGAAGTTTCATCTGAGCATCAAAAATCCCTTGCCTCTCCACCGCAGAGACCCCAAAGTATGTTTATCCAGCTGCTAGACAAGATCTTTCTCCTACCCCTTGCCCCCCAGCTTGTGCAGCATAGGTCAGCGCAGGGCTCAGTCAGACATCTGGGACAGGTAGAGTACAAAACTGTTTATCTTCCAAGAGAGAAAGGACAGCTGTGACTAACTTTTCCTCAAACTATCAAAGTACTCTACAAGTGTGTTCTGTTGCTTTCCACTTCATAGGCCTAACCCCCTGACGGTGTTCTACATGGCTCCCTTTTGTAAGATCAGAGATTGGGGGAGAAGCACTGAAACTGTGTAATCTTCCAGGGGACAAAAGACAGCTGTGACTAACTTTACACAACCAACTATAAGTTTTCTACAACTTTTCCATCCACAGCCAGGGGTTGTGTAACCCATCTTCTCCCATACTCGACTCTGCTCAGACCTTTGCTGACTGACTGCTGGCTGAGAAACACACAGACATGGGACAGTGTTTTTCCTTAATAATCAGATTTATAACTGTGTCTTGATCAGGGACCATTTCAGGGCGGATTGGAAGGTGGGCTGGATGGAGGAGAGAAAGTTGGAGGCTTTTTGTGAGAGGCCAGGGCATGACAGTGCCATGGTTTCAGCAAGACAGTTCAAATTCGCAGACATACTAATGTAATGTAATATAGCCACCCGCAGGTCTGTCACTGAATGACCAGTCAGGTTAAAGTTTTCTCCCACTTTTGATTCCTGATGTCAGATTTGTGGTGGCTGAACTTTGTGATTTTGTCCTCACCCACAACTATTTCACATTTGGGGACAATATATACCTTCAAGTCAGCAGCACTTGTATGGGTACCCGCATGGCCTCACAATATGCCAACATTTTTATGGCTGACTTAGAACAACTCTTCCCTAGCTCTGGTCCCCTAACGCCCCTACTCTACTTGCGCTACATTGATGACATCTGCATCATCTGGACCCATGGAAAAGAAGCCTTTGAGGAATTTCACCATGATTTCAATAATTTCCATCCCACCATCAACCTCAGCCTAGATCAATCCACACAAGAGGTCCATTTCCTGGACACTACTGTGCTAATAAGCGATGGTCACATAAATACCACCCTATACCGGAAACCTACTGAACGCTACACTTACCTACATGCCCCCAGCTTCCATCCAGGACACACCACAGGATCCATTTTCTACAGCCAAGCTCTAAGATATAACCGCATTTGCTCCAATCCCTCGGAGAGAGACAAGCCCCTACACGATCTCTATCAAGCATTCTTAAAACTAAAATACCCACCTGCTGAAGTGAAAAAACAGATTGACAGAGCCAGACGAGTACCCAGAAGTCACCTCCTACAAGACAGGCCCAACAAAGAAAATAACAGAACACCACTAGCTGTCACCTTCAGCCCCCAACTAAAACCTCTCCAGCGCATCATCAGAGATCTACAACCTATCCTGAAAGATGATCCTTTACTCTCACAGATCTTGGGAGACAGACCTGTCCTCGTTTACAGACAACCCCCCAACCTAAAGCAAATACTCACCAGCAACCACACATCACTGAACAAAACCACTAACCTAGGAACCTATCCTTGTAACAAACCCGATGCCAACTCTGTCCACATATCTATTCAAGTGACATCATCATAGGACCTAATCACATCAGCCATACCATCAGGGGCTCGTTCACCTGCACATCTACCAATGTGATATATGCCATCATGTGCCAGCAATGCCCCTCTGCCATGTACATTGGCCAAACCGGACAGTCTCTACGCAAAAGAATTAATGGACACAAATCTGACATCAGGAATCAAAATACTCAAAAACCAGTTGGAGAACACTTTGACCTGTCTGGTCATTCAGTAACAGACCTGCGGGTGGCTATATTACAACAGAAAAACTTCAAAAACAGACTCCAACGAGAGACTGCTGAGCTAGAATTGATATGCAAACTAGACACAATCAACTCCGGTTTGAATAAGGACTGGGAATGGCTGAGCCATTACAAACATTGAATCTATCTCCCCTTGTAAGTATTCTCACACTTCTTCTCAAACTGTCGGTACTGGGCTAGCTTAATTATCACTTCAAAAGTTTTTTTTCTCTTATTTAATTGCCCTCTCAGAGTTGGTAAGACAACTCCCACCTGTTTATGCTCTCTGTATGTGTGTATATATAAATCTCCTCAATATATGTTCCATTCTATATGCATCCGAAGAAGTGGGCTGTAGTCCACGAAAGCATATGCTCTAATAAATTTGTTAGTCTCTAAGGTGCCACAAGTACTCCTGTTCTTCTTTTTGCGGATACAGACTAAAACGGCTGCTACTCTGAAACCTATCAAATCCCATGTCACTCTTCTCTTCTGCAGACTAAATAAACCCAGTTCCCTCAGCGTCTCCTTGTAAGTCATGTGCCCCAGCCCGCTAGTCATTTTCATTGCCCTCTGCTGGATTCTCCAATTCGTCCACATTCTTTCAGTAGTGGGGGGGCCCAAAACTGGATGCAGTACTCCAGATGTGGCCACACTAATGCCAAATAGAGGGGAATAATCACTTCCTCGATCTGCTCCTACTAATGCAGCCCAATATGCCGTTAGCCTTCTTGGCAACAAGGGCACACTGTTGACTCATATACAGCTTCTCATCCACTGTAATCCCCAGGTCCTTTTCTGCAGAAATGCCGCTTAGCCAGTCAGTCCTCAGCCTGTAGCGGTGCATGGGATTCTTCCGTCCTAAGTGCAGGATTCTGCACTTGTCCTTATTGAACCTCATCAGATGTTTTAGTCCATTCCTCTAATTTGTCTAGGTCACTTTGAATCCTATTCCACATCATGTGTCACTAGATTGCCCCCCTCCACCCATTCATTAATGGTCCTACACTTTCCCTGACCTTCTTCTTGTTGCTAACATACCTGTAGAAACCCTTCTTCTTACCCTTCAAATCCCTTGCTAGCTGCAACTCCAATTGTGCTTTGGCCTTCCTCATTATACCCCTGCATGCTCGATCAATATTTTTATACTCCTCCCTAGTCATCTGTCCAAGTTTCCACTTTTTGTAAGCTTCCTTTTTTGTTTAAGATCATTGAAGATTTCTCTGTTAAGCCAAGCTGGTTGCCTGACATACGTGCTATTCTTTCTGCACATCAGGATGATTTGTTCTTGTGCCCTCAATAAGGCTTTTTTTAAAATACAGCAAGCTCTCCTGAACTCCTTTCCCCCTCATATTAGCCTCCCAGGGGATCCTGCCCATTAGTTCCTGAGGGAATCAAAGTCTGCTTTTCTGAAGTCCAGGGCCCATATTCTGCTGCTCTCCTTTCTTCCTTTTATCAGGATCCTGAACTCGACCATCTCATGGTCATTGCTACCCAGGTTGTCACCCACTTCTACTCCCCCCTACCAATTCTTCCCTGTTTCTGAGCAGCAGGTCAAGAGGAGCGTGGCCCCTAGTTGGTTCCTCCAGCACTTGCACGAGGAAGTTGTCGCCAACACTCTCCAAAAACTTCCTGCATTGTCTGTGCACTACTGTATTGCTCTCCAAGCAGATTTCAGGGTGGTTAAAGTTCCCGATGAGAAACAGGACTTATGATCTGGAAACTTCTGTTAGTTGTCTGAAGAAAGCCTCGTCTACCTCATCCTCATCCTCCTGGTCTGGTAGTCTATAGCAGATGCCCACTACGACATCACCCTTGTTGCTTCTTCTTCTGCTTTCTGGTGTTGAGTGTCAGGGCTCAAAGTTAAAAAGGGTCGTTAGATGGCTTGAAAGAGCTGGTGGTCTCTGGGAGCCCAGTTGTGGAGGCATAGCAGGGAACTTATGCTGGTGTTCCCAGTACCTTGTATTGTCCAGAGTCTACAGAACATGGCTGGGTCCTGTCTGAGGGGATTTTAGCTAGTGGTACAAGGAATCTGCTTTCGCCCATCCCCACAATCTCTGCCATTTGGCCAGGTAGCATACTGGCCTTTGGGACTACACTCTGCTTAACCAGAGAGATCTGGGCCCCTGTATCCCTCTGTCCCAAGTACTCCCTGCCATTAATTTGGACAGCCTTAACATGCACCATATTTGGTTCTGCAGAGGCTAACCTCACAAAACTCATATGATAGGTTTCAATTGCTTGGGGGTTTCTGTGTTGAGGACAGCAGAGCTAACACGAGCTATTGGTTGCCTGTTCCCTCTCAGCGCAGGGCATTTATTTCTCAGGTGATCAGTAGAATTACACTGATAGCACCTTTTGGGCTTTTCTGCTTTGACAGGAGATTTGGGATAGGAGTTACCAGTAGAGGAATGTTTTGGGGTAAAAGAATGTTTAGGCTCCCAAGCCCCTTCTCTCTTTCCAGGGGCAAAATTGGATCCTCTCTTCCCACCAGTTTTAAACCCCTCTTTCTGTGGCCTTCCCTCTATAGATGCCTGATTCTGTTTGAAGGCATCAGCTAAAAAAGCCATCTCATCCACAGACTTTACATCTTTGTCCCATAGACACTGCTTTACATCAGCCGTACGTATTCTTAGGAAATGCTTTTGAGCAACAAGATCCATTTCCTCTAAACTTGCCACCTCTGTACCCCTCACCCATGTTCCCCACAAATGTTTCATTTTGTTTACATATTCCCCATTACTCATACCAATATCCCTCTTAAGATTCCAAAATTTAACTCTATATGTTTCAGGGGTAATCTGAAAACTTCGCAAAACAGTATCTTTAAATTTACAGTAGTCTAAAGCATCTTCAATAGGCATTGCATTGAATACATTTCGAGCTTTACCAGTTAATTTCGCAGTCAGGGTAGGAACTCTTTTATCATCATTACATATTACACACAGCCTTTTGAAGGTAGTCAGATATTCAGCAATATCATCATCCTCACTGTATGCAGGACATAAGGGTTCCCATTTGTGGATATTTAGAATGATGGGAGTCATTGAAGTCGGGGGGGTTCTGGTTCTGCTTCTCTAGCAGGTCCAGTTGGTGTTTTCGCTCTCTTTCTCTTTCTTCCCGCTCTCTTACTCTTTCTCTTTCTTCTCTCTCTCTTTTTCTTCTCATGCTTTCTCTTTCATAGCCCTTCTGTATGCAACCTCCTCTTCTTTGAGCCTCATTTTTCCTTGCCACATCTGAAACTCATGGTCCTTTTACTTCTCTGCAGCTTCCAGTCTGTCCAGCTCTAGTTTTGTAGCTGCCTCACTGGTTGTCATTTTTCTGCTTTCTTGAGCTTATTTCCCTCAACCGAAATAAACAAACAGAAAATAACAAAACTGTGACCTCTTGACTGTTCTTAGCCACTGCACTTAAGACACTTAAAATCACAAATATCAGTGATCAGTGTGAACTTCACCTTGGGGTAACAAGCTGCACATACACCCTGCTCGCTGCGCCACTGTGGCATCCCACTCTGCTGGTATCTGGACCGGCGATCTGCTAGGATTCAGAGGCAAGCAACAAAGATGATCAAAGAGATGGAATGCAAGCCATATGAGCAAAGACTGAAGGAACTGGGTATGTGTGATGTTCCCCTGGTGTTATCTGGACCAGTAATCTGCTAGGTAACGCCAATACTCGGCTCTGGGAGCCAGCCTTACGCTGCTCTGCTGTGAGAACCCCCACTCCTGGGCTGTTCATGCACAGCCTCTAGCATGTAAGCTGCTCCTTGGATTGTGCAACCGAATGACGCTAGCCAATATCTCCTGTCCCAGATACAACCCTAGCAACCTCCGTCTTGCAGTGTCCAGTTATGCCCGCTGGAAACTGCAAGCTTATATGAGTTTGTCAATTTAACAAAGAAATTGATATGTACCAGGCTTGTTATCCTAAGGGGAGTCTCTGATACACTTAAATCCAAATACACTGCTTCAGGTAGAATAAACAAACAGCTCTATTAACTCCAAAGATAATTTTTAAGTGATTATAAGTCAAAGCTCAAGTCATATTTGGTCTAAATGAAATAAAAGCAAAACGTATTCAAAGCTGATCATAACACTTGCAATGCCCTCACAAACTTAGATGCGTCTGACCACAGGCTGGCTGGTTGCTCTTCAGCCAGGGTCTCCCCTTTGATCAGCACTTCAGTCGCTTGATGGTGATGGTCTGTAGATGTACGTGGAAGAGAGGGGAAAAGCATGGCAAACGTCTCTCCTTTTAATTATGTTCTTTCTTTCCTCTTGGCTGAGCCCCCCCCCTTCACAGTCAGGTGAGCATTACCACATCACAGTCCCAAACTGACAAAAGGAGGGGGGGGTGACTCACAAGAGTCCAACAGATCCTTTTGTTGCTGCCTAGGCCAGTGTACTTTGTTCCTGTGATGCTAAGCTGGGTTTATCCCATGCAAGCCTTGATGAGGTGTGAACTGCCCCTCTGCTCTTAGAGAGTTTTTGCCTGGGCTTATTTTAAGCCATGATGGTAGATTTTCAGCCCCATAACTATATACAAGAAATTATAACCTACAACATTTACTATAACATCACTATAACAACAATGCTCAGTGCATCATGAGCCGTTCAAAGACACTCAACATGACAAACTTTGGATTGGTTACCACACAATCATTTTATAAGGATGAAAATGAGGGTATAAAATGTTCCCGTGAGGTACCGAATGTGACAGGCAGTTGAAAATATCCCTGGAGAATTGCATTTTATCCCTGCCTCTGCCACAGCACCTTGTGTGATGTTAGGTCAGTCACTTAAACCAAACTTGTTAGGCTGGCCTGACTCTTGATGATGTTACACTGAAGCAGGTGACTAGGAGGCAGAGAATGGCCTTATTCAAAAATGGCAAAGGGCAGCACAACGAGACCAGGATGATCCCTCCAGAAGTGCTGCAGGAGAGACAGGAAATTGTGAGCTATGTCACATGCAGTGGCCTTACAGCAATCCCATATATTGTACAGACCAAAATAGAGCAATCTTTCAATCTGAGCTTCTGCTTTATCTCCCCTGCAGACATCCCCGCTCCCCAAGTCCGACCTGTACCTCATCGTGGTGGAGGGGGGGTGTAACATCTGAAGTAGGGGATTACTCATTGGAGCTATGCCATCAGCGATGAAGGCTTGTCCGAAATATCGCCTTGGGCATTATACGAGATCGACAGATCCAATGTGAACCCTGAAAATGATGGCTAACAGGCGGCGAAAATGCAGGGTAGCAGCTGCACCTAACTACCCGAGGCAAAGGAAGTCGCTGAGAAAGACTCAATGGCTCCGGTCGTACAATGTGAAGATAGTACTGGTAGACCAGGAAAAGGGTCATGTTACTGTGCTTCCGTCTCATCCCAATGGGACGAGGTATTTCCTTGGCATAATTGTTCGCTCTTGTTTTTTTGACCATGAATAACCTAGTACTCAACACCAAGGCTAGCGCCTCTGCCTCTCTTTCAGCTGTAGATGCCTTGTCGATGCTGTCACCCCACGGTGCAAACATGACAGGTTCGTGCCAAAGCCACCGGGGATGCGCATCCTCTGATGTTGGCAGACATGTCTGCAGTACATTGTGACAACGCATCCAATTGTATCTGGGATCTTCGACAGTCCACCAAAATTGCAACTTGAATGTTGCAACTCTTCACAGACATGGTCATCAGGTCACTGTCTGACACAAAATGGACCATCTTGGTATATCAATCGCAGGACTAACAGAAACAAGGCTGATAGATCACAGACGTCATGAGGTGGAAGAATCTTTACTTCTGTATTCTGGTGGCCCAACCATTTATATGGGATAGCACTACTACTGCAAGAAGAGGCAAAGTCCTCCCTGACAACCTGGACGCCCGTGTCTCCTTGGTGACTTATTGCACCTCTTAAACATCGGCACGGTTACTTCACTGTCATAGTAGTCTATGTGCCGACAGAGGAATCTGTTAAATCAGTTAAAGATCATTTCTACAATCAATTGGAATATCTAGTATGCACAGTCCCTCCATATGATAATCTAGTGATCCTGTGTGACCTAAATGCAGTTATTGGCTCTGTGTAAACTGGGTTTGAACAGGTCATTGGTCATTATGGTTCAGGCACACTCAATGATAAATCTCGCTGCTTGCTTACATTCTGTGCCTCCCAGAATCTTTCCATTCTTGGGTCATGGTTCAAGCAGCGACGCATACACCAGATGTCATGGATCTCTCATGATGGCGTCACTCAGAAGGAGTAGGACCACATCATTACATGCAATAGGCATCTCTTCACCTCCTGTAGAGTATATCATGGTGCACAATGCATGATGAACACAGATCACCATCTAGTGGTCGCCCATATGGTGTTGATTCGCCAATGAGCAGGTAAGCCTTCTGCGATGATGAAGAAGTTTGACATCGATGCACTCCATGTTCCAGGTTTAGACAAAAGGTTTTGTACTGATGTCAGCAATAGATTCTCGGTGCCAACTAATCTGCCAGATAACGTGGAGGTTGCCTGGTCCCTGTTCACTTCTACCCTCAACCAATCTGCTGAGCAGACGATTGGCTATAGGCATCCAGCATCCCGAACAGGACCACATTAGATGCCATTTTGGCCCTTCGCTTGTTGTCAGAGATACATTGCGAGTTCAGGAAGCCCTCTTGCACGTAGCATATGTTGAGCTTAAGTCTCCATTTGATTCAGTAGACCATGTCGCGTTATGGAAGGCCTTAAGGGGCGTAGGTGTCCCTACAATTCTGCTGGACTTGATTAGAGATCACTGCCTATGGTCATCTGGGGAACTGGATGTCAGCGCCTTTTAAATCAGTATCTGGTGTTAGGCAGGGTTGCGTTTTGGCTCCTGCACTCTTTTGTCAGGCAATGGATTACATAATGCAGCATTCCATCATGTCCATAGACATTGAGATTGGTGATCTCTCACTCAAATACCTTGACTGGTGACACTGTTCTTTTAGTACAGAGCCACCACAGGTTTCATGAGGCACTCCAGCATGTGGAGGAGGAGTCAGCTAAAATTGGCCTCCCATGTTTCTTGGTCAAAGACAAAACCGCAAAATCTAGGACCTACCCACGACTCTGAGTTGAGGATTTATTCGCGCTGTATCCTTCCCATACTGTTGTACAGCTGTGAAACATGGACACTATGCCACTCAGACTGGACAAAGCTGGAGGCTTTCCACACAAAATGTCAATGTCGTATATCGGGCATAAAGTGGAATGACTTCATTGGTAATGCAGATGCTTATGGTTGCGCGGGTCTACAGACTACTGGGGCCAATGTCCACAGGCAGTGCCTTACGCTTTTCGGACATGTCGTAAGGAGCTGTTCCAGCAAATGCTGTTCTCTGGGTGGCTTGTAACATCCAGGATAAAATTCCACTCAAGGGGTGGAGGTGGCCTCTATTACATAGTTTCATCAAGTCTGTTCCAATGTTGGACTCTCAGGCTGTCAAGCCTTTGTGGTTGTGCAGGAACAGACAAAATGTCGAATGATCTCTATGTCCGACTGTCTGGCTAAGCGTTGAAGAAGAAGACATACTGAAAGTGCAGAGAAAAATAGATCGGGGTCTGCACTGATTGGTTGAAACCTTAACTGCTCCAAGACTTTCTCTATGTGTAAGCTTATGACAAGCCTTTAAAAGCTATACAGCCAAAAGGCCAGAGAAAGGCTTGCCCCTGATCATAGCACAACCTCACTCTTTACCCCTCATATGGGGTACAAAAAAGGTGGGACATAGACCCCCAGACCCACGCCCCCCCCTCCAAAAAACAGAACATGGTCATAAGTTGTAAGGGGTGGGACGGTGGACATGCATTTCAGATATAATTATGCCTGCTGAGGAGGGGTGGGGTCGGAGCACTGAAAAACAAGACTCTGTGGCCTAACCCCAATAAACATTGCATTGCCTGCACTTTGGACTTCTGGTCTTCTGCTTTCTGTCTGTGTGGTAAGAACGAGGGGAGCGGGTGAAGGGAAAGCCCTCTAACATTGTGTCCTACCCTGTTATTTTCCCTATCCCCTGTCTATTTTGTCCCCTGGGGCTCTCCCCACACACTGAACTATGAGCATTTCATTTGCCCCTGGAGCCAGCAGTAGTTGCAGCTCAGGGTGATAGAAGGGCTCTGGGCTGGGATTGTCACAGACTTTGAGTGTAGTTCTACTCTTAGACATGAATAAAAAAGTGACACGTCTTTGCACAAAAGGCCTGCTCCCGGTGTGTATCAGAGTAATAGGGCGTTGGCTTAGTTTCTGACTTGCACATCAGTGGAATTGTTAACTAAGTTGTGACTGGAGACTCTTTAACATGTGAGCCAGAAAGAGACCAGCTGTGCTCTCCAGTCTCTGGGGGGAGCTTGTAGAACTGAGCATTTGGGAAAAAACCCTCTTAGCATATATAAATTGGGCTGATTTGCTCTGGAATCAGTGAGAGACATGTAAGCAGGGTCTTAATGAGCATGCCATCTAGTGACAAACTGGGGGGCAGAGGGAAGATTTCAGAAGTAGCCTGTTTTTGCATAAACCCACCTAGGTGCTCAGCAGCTGGAGCTGCTTTCCCCAAGTGATCAATTTTGGTTGGTTTTGGTTTATAACTCACTTTAGTACTGAGTGATGAAATGTTGCTATCCTTACTGTATGAGTAATGGGCAGCAGACTGTCATGATTAAAGAGGCCTATGCAAATATAGGCTGCTCCTGCAGTCTTCCCCCACAGTTCATCACTAGATGTCAGGGAAGAGTTCATTCAAACCCTGCTTATAGATAGTAAATATGGAACTCCATGGTGCCATTTATACAAAAGCACTTTTCAAATTATAATTGCAATTTGGAGGTGACCAGCAGAGGATTTTTTGAAAAATTGTTTGTGACGTTGCACTCCATATGTTTTATGGAAATATGCTTACGAGTGTGAATATGATGTAACTGGAATATGCTTTATGCAAAAGGTCTCTTGTAAGGTATTATAACAAAGGTTATAACTTACTGAGTATATTCCTCCCATTTGTATGCATGTATCATTCTTGTATCTGAAGCTAGAAATATAAAGTATAACTCTGAGGCCCTATTGTAATTATGCGAAGTGTGGGCTATTAATGGTGGTTTAGAATCTTGATGGCTCCCAATGACTAGGCCAATTGGTTGTAAATGGTTTATTTACCTGCACACCTTCCTGTGTACGTGTGGGCCAACCCAGGAAGAATGGAGACGAGGGGTCTCACAGTCACATATGACCATGTCACATGATATAGGAATCCATCTTAATCCTTGTACTTTTCCTTTGATGAGGCAGGGGTGGGGGTAAGCACAGACAAAAGATTCCTGTCTTGTGCCAAAGCTATAAAAGGGGTGGCGGGGAGCAAGACAAAAGAGGCTGCCAGTTTTTCGCCTTCCTCCGCAGCATGGGGAGGGGGTAGCTAGCTGGAGGATTCTCTGCGACTTGAAGTCTTTAAATCACAGGATTTGGGGACTTCAACAGCTGAGTGAAGCGAAAGGGGGGTGGGTCCGCTTTTGTGGCCTGCATCATGCGGGAGGTCAGACTAGATGATGATAATGGTCCCTTCTGACCTTAAAGTCTATGAGTCTATGAGTCTATGAGTATTCTATGCTGCTAAAACAAAGAGCAGAAACAAAAGCCTTCCCCTCCCCAAGATTTGAAAGTCTCTTGTTCCCTTATTGGTCCCTTGGGTCAGGTGTCAGCCAGGTTACCTGATCTTCTTCACCCTTCACAGGTAAAAGGATTTTGGTGTCTCTGGCCAGGACGGATTTTATAGGATTGTACACAGGAGAGTTGTTACCCTTCTCATCATAGTCATGATAAAGCTGCTCATTAAAGAGCCATGGAAGCTCAGAGGTTAGCTCAGCAAGCTGCTCAAGAAGAGAATGAAAGAGAGAAGCAGCAAGCCCTAGAATTAAGAGACAAAGAAATTGAGGCCGAGAAACAGGCTCAAATGAAGCACAAAAAGCTGCCTTGGAACTCAGGCAACTGGAGGCTGACAAAGAAAAAGCTGCGCACCAGCAAGCCCTGGAGTAAAAAGACAAAGATTGAGATCCAGAAACATGAACTGGCTATAATGGAAGAGACAAAACCCTTCAGCACCTGGCTCCACTTTCCCCAAAATCCACAAATGGGAATGGCTATGCTCACCATATGAGGAATTCCTGAGGAACAAAAGATGACTACTTTGGTTGCAAAATTGACGGGGAGAGCTCTGGTCATATTCAATAAGATGCCTATTGCTGATGCTTATAGTAGCCCCATCTAAATTGTATTTGCCTAGTTTATCGATAAGAATATCATGTGAGACCGTATCAAATGCTTACTAAAGTCTAGGTATACCACATCCACAGCTTCTCCCTTATCCACAAGACACATCCTATCAAAGAAAGCTATCAGATTGGTTTGACATGATTTGTTCTTTACAAATCCATGCTGGCTATTCCTTATCACCTTACCACGTTCCAAGTGTTTGCAGATGATTTCCTTAATTACTTGCTCCATTATCTTCCCTGGCACAGAAGTTAAACTAACTGGTCTGTAGTTTCCTGGGTTGTTTTTATTTCCCTTTTTATTGATAGCGAAAGCTTATGCTCCAATACATCTGTTAGTCTTAAAGGTATCACAGGACTCTCTATTAAATTCATACAGCCCTACATGGGTGATGAAGGCTGACCTTTCCTTGGCGGGTTCATCTAGCAGTACTTGCCATTACCCCTTGGTTAAGTTTAAGGTAGAGATGAATTGGGCATGTCCCAATTTCTCCAATAGCTCATCGGTGCGTGGCATTGGATAGTTGTCGGGATGAGTTAGAGCATTTAGCTTACGGTAGTCCACGTAAAAGCATATTTCCCCATTTGGTTTGGGAACTAGAACCACTGGAGATGCCCATGCACTGTTAGAGTGGTGGATTATACCCATCTGTAGCATGTCCTGGATCTCCCATTCTATAGCAGTTTGGGTGTGAGGAAACACCCGGTAGGGTGGGGTTCTAATTGGGTGAACATTACCTGTGTCAATGGAGTGGTACACCCGTTCAGTCCGTCCTGGGGTGGCTGAGAACATTGGCGCAAAGCTAGTGCACAGCTCCTTGATCTGCTGTCACTGCATAAGTTGAGAAGAGGTTCACCTCTCACACGCCACCATCACTTTTTCCTTCGTAGTAGACACCTTCAGGCCACTCAGCGTCAACTGTCAAATCTTTTTTAATTCTCTGTAATAAAAGGGCTTTAGAGAATTAACATGGTACACTTTAGGCTTTAGGTTTGAGGTGCGGGATGCTATGAGATAGTTAACAGCTCCTAGGTGCTCTTGGACAGTGAATGGCACTTCCCATGATGCTTCCATCTTATGGGCCTGGAGCGCCTTCGAGACCATAACCTGGTCCCCTACTTTGAAGGAATGCTCTCTGGCATGTTTATCATACCAGGTTTTTTGCTCTTCATGAGCCTCTTTTAGGTTTTCTCTAGCAAGGGCTAAAGAGTGTTGGAGGGTGTTTTGTAGGTTGCTTACAAAGTCCAGAATGTTAGTTCCTGGAGAAGGCATAGAAGCCTCCCACTGCTGCTTCACCAACTATAATGACACCGTAACCTCATGGCCATACACAAGTTCAAATGGTGAAAACCCTACTCTGGGATGTGGTACAGCCCAGTAGGCAAAAAGCAACTGCTGCAACACTAGATACCAATCATTGGAGTGCTCATTTACAAATTTACGTATCATGGCCCCCGAAGTTACATTAAAATTCTTTACCAGGCCATTTATTTGTTGGTGGTAAGGGGTGGCAACCAAGTGATTTACTCCATGAGCTTCCCACAGGTTTTTCATGGTCCCTGACAGGAAATTAGTTCCCAAATCGGTAAGGATGTCAGAGGGCCAACCAACCCTGGCAAAAATGTCTGTTAGTGCCTGACACACACTTTTAGCTCTGGTGTTGCTTAGAGCTACTGCTTCCGACCATCGGGTGGCAAAATCCATGAAAGTAAGTATGTACTGCTTTCCTCTGGGTGCCTTCTTCCCGCCCACATTCACAGTTTCCCTTTGCTCTGAGGGTACCTGGGAGGCGTTTGGGCCTGAGGACCTTGGGTGTGACTCCGGCGTAATGAACTGCAGTCTGTTGGGGTTCTTGGGGAGGTCGGCCTTCACATGCCCCAGTTCATTACATTTAAAACATCACCCAGCTGACTGGTCACTGGGCCAAGGTGGGTTGGTGGAGACTGATGTGGTGGGACGATAAAGCTTTCCTTGGGACGTAGGTGGGGCCTTGGGTTGCCCCTGGTGATAGGGTTTGGTTTCCGTTTGCCCCCTCTGATATTCTACTAGTTTTTTTTCTTTTGTGCCACCTCCACCCATTTGGCTCCAATCTCCCCCCCCGCCTCGATTACAGTTTTGATCTTCCCATCTAGGATGTACCTTTCTATTTCCTCAGGAAAACCCTCTAAGAACTATCCCATTTGCATTAGGAAGGGAAACTCTTCTGGAGATTTAACACTTGGGCCTGATATCCAGGCATCCCAATTTTTCACAATATGGTAGGCATGTCGGATAAACGAAACATCTATTCTCCACCTTAGGGCTCTGAACTGCCGACAGGCATGCTTGAGTGTTAGCCCCATTCTGATTCTGGCCTTGTTTTTAAAAAGTTCATAACTGTTCATGTGTTCCCTTAGGCATTTCAGCCGGCACCTCTGCTAAGGGTCCACTGAGCTGCGGCCTCAGCTCTACCATGTATTGGTCTGTAGAGATGCTGTACCCAAGGCAGACCCGTTCAAATTTTTCTAAGAAGGCCTCGGTATCATCACCTGCCTTGTAGATGGGGAATTTTCTGTGATGGGAAGCGGTACCTGGAGAGGGGTTGCTAGGGTTGGCTGGTATATCCTGCTTAGCCCTTGCCCTCTCTAACTCCAGTTCATGCTTCCTCTCTCTTTCCCTCTCCTCCATCTATTTTTCTTTCTCCATAGCTCTCTTGTGGGCAGCCTTGTTGGGTTTCTCTGCTCTTTCAGCAGCTTCTTTCTCGAGTTTTTTTAATTCGAGCAGTCTCTTATGATTCTTTTTAGTTTCTTCTGCTGCCAGTCTGGCCAGCTTTAGTTTATTAATGGCGTCACTGGTACTCATTTTCTGCTTCCTTGTGCTGGGCCACACCCCCTCTGCAGTTCACTGAAACTGGGATGTACTCAGCTCAGGGCTGCTTAGTTAACAGAGACTTTCAGAGCATTCAGTGTTTAGCATTAGCGAGTTAGAAAGAAAAAAAATTCAGCTTGTAAATTCCTTTTGCTAGCTGCTTGCTCACAGCTTGAAATCTTCCCTTAACAAAGACACTTCTTAAAAAAACTTAAAACCTCTGCCTTCAGGCAAAGAGAGATAAGATCTGCATCTACCTTCCCAGCTGAAAAGGCGAAAAAAAATCTTACTGGCTTTTCTTTTAAAATTATCCCACCGCTCTGCCACCATGTCAAGGTTCCTTCCCCACTCTGAACTCTAGGGGATCTGCATGAGAACCTCTAAGCTTAACTACTAGTTTATATTTGGTTTTGCTGCCACCACACAAATTATTTATGAGTCATTTGGGAAACTGTCTACCTCCCCCCCAGAAGATCTCCCTCCCAAGTACTATAAACCTTCCCTGGGTAGCCTTGAGAGACTTCTCCATCAATTTCCTGGTGAACACCGATCCAAACCCTTGGATCTTAAAACAAGGAGAAATTAACCATTCCCCTCCTTTCCCCCATCCGGTGAGACCAGATCCAACCCCCTTGGATATTAAAACAAGGAAAAATCAAACAGTTTCTTAAAAAGAAGGCTTTCAATTAAAGAAAGAAAGGTAAAAATTCATCTCTGTAAAATCAGGATGGAAAATAACTTTACAGGGTAATCAGATTCAAAGAGCCCAGAGGAACCCCCTCTAGCCTTAGGTTCAAAGTTACAGCAAACAGAGGTAAACCCTCTAGCAAAAGGAACATTTACAAGTTGAGAAAACAAAGATAAAACTAACAAGCCTTGCCAGGCTGTTACTTAAAAGTTTGAAATATGAGAAACTTGTTTAGAAAGAATTGGAGAGCATGGATTGATGTCCGGTCCCTCTTAGTCCCAAGAGTGAACAACCCCTGCATAGATAAGCCAGGAAATTTTTAGAAAGTGTAGGGGACAATTTCCTGGTGCAAGTGCTGGAGGAACCAACTAGGGGCAGAGCTTTTCTTGACCTGCTACTCACAAACAGGGAAAAATTAGTAGGGGAAGCAAAAGTGGATGGGAACCAGAAGGCAGTGACCATGATCTCATGGTCGAGTTCAGGAGCCTAACACAAGGAAGAAAGGAGAGCAGCAGAATACGGACCCTGAACTTCAGAAAAGCAGACTTTGACTCCCTCGGGGAACAGATGGGCAGGAACCCCTGGGAGAATAACATGAAGGGCAAAGGGGTCCAGGAGAGCTGGCTGTATTTTAAAGACTCCTTATTGAGGAGTTTGCAGGAACAAACCATCCCGATGTGTAGAAAGAATAGTAAATATGGCAGGCGACCAGCTTGGCTAAACAGTGAAGTCCTTGCTGATCTTAAACGCAAAAAAGAAGCTTACAAGAAGTGGAAGATTGGACAAATGACCAGGGAGGAGTATAAAAATATTGCTCAGGCATGCAGGAGTGAAATCAGGAAGGCCAAATCACATTTGGAGTTGCAGTTAGCAAGAGATATTAAGAGTAACAAGAAGGGTTTCATCAGGTATGTTAGCACCAAGAAGAAAATCAAGGAAAGTGTGGGCCCCTTACTGAATGAGGGAGGCAACCTAGTGACCGAGGATGTGGAAAAAGCTAATGTACTCAATGATTTTTTTGCCTCTGTCTTCACGCACAAGGTCAGCTCCCAGACTGCTGCACTGGGTAGCACTGTATGGGGAGGAGGTGACCAGCCATCTGTGGAGAAAGAAGTGTTTTGGGACTATTTAGAATAACTGGACGTGCACAAGTCCATGGGGCCGGATGCACTGCATCCGAGGATGCTAAAGGAGTTGGCCGGTGAGATTGCAGAGCCATTAGCCATTATTTTTGAAAACTCATGGCGGTCGGTGGAGGTCCCAGATGACTGGAAAAAGGCTAATGTAGTGCCCATCTTTAAAAACGGGAAGAAGGAGGATCCGGGGAACTACAGGCCAGTCAGCCTCACCTCAGTCCCTGGAAAAATCATGGAGCAGGTCTTCAAGGAATCAATTCTGAAGCGCTTGGAGGAGAGGAAAGTGATCAGGAACAGTCAGCATGGATTCACCAAGGGCAAGTCATGCCTGATTAACCCAATTGCCTTCTATGAGGAAATAACTGGGTCTGTGGATGAGGGGAAAGCAGTGGACATGTTATTCCTTGACTATAGTAAAGCTTTTGATACGGTCTCCCACAGTATTCTTGCCAGCAAGTTAAAGAAATATGGGCTGGATGAATGGACTATAAGGTGGATAGAAAGCTGACTAGATCGTCGGGCTCAACGGGTAATGATCAATGGCTCCATGTCTAGTTGGCAGCCGGTTTCAAGTGGAGTGCCCCAAGGGTCGGTCCTGGGCCGGTTTTGTTTAATATCTTTATTAATGATCTGGAGGATGGTGTGGACTGCACTCTCAGCCTAAACTGGGAGGCGTGGTAGATACACTGGAGGGTAGGGATTGGCTACAGAAGGACCTAGTCAAATTAGAGGATTGGACCAAAAAACACCTGATGAGGTTCAACAAGGACAAGTGCAGAGTCCTGCACTTAGGACGGAAGAATCCTATGCACTGCTACAGACTAAGGACCGAATGGCTAGGTAGCAGGTCTGCAGAAAAGGACCTAGGGGTCACAGTGCACAAGAAGCTGGATACGAGTCAACAGTGTGTTCTTGTTGCCAAGAAGGCTAATGGCATTTTGGGCTGTATAAGTAGGGGCATTGCCAGCAGATCGAGGAACGTGATTGTTCCCCTTTATTCGACATTGGTGAGCCCTCATCTGGAGTACTGTCTCCAGTTTTGGGCCCCACACTGCAAGAAGGATGTGGAAAAATTGGAAAGAGTACAGCAGAGGGCAACAAAAATGATTAGGGGTCTGGAGCACATGAATTATGAGGAGAGGCTGAGGGAACTGGGATTGTTTAGTCGCCAGAAGTGAAGAATGAGGTGGGATTTGATAGCTGCTTTCAACTACCTGAAGGGGGCGGGGGGTCCAAAGAGGATGGAGCTCGGCTGTTCTCAGTTTTGGCAGACGACAGAAAAAGGAGAAATGGTCTCAAGTTGCAGTGGGGGAGGTCTAGGTTGTATATTAGGAAACACTATTTCACTAGGAGGGTGGTGAAACACTGGAATGCGTTTTACCTGGGGAGGTGGTGGAATCTTCTTCCTTTTTAAGGCCTGGCTTGACAAAGCCCTGGCTGGGATGATTTAGTTGGGAATTGGTTCTTCTTTGAGCAGGGGGTTGGACTAGATGACCTCCTGAGGTCCCTTCCAACCCTGAGATTCTATGATTCTATGAAAGCTACATTTCTGGAGTTTTGTGAGCAGCTTGCCCTAACTCTCCAGTGTAAAGACACCCTTGCTGGTCCAGAAGCGGGTTGCTATAGCTGGCTACCCCAGAGGTCCATTGCAAAACAGTTTTGTTTTGCTGGGAATTTGACTGTGGGTAAAGTGGTGGTGGAGGTATCTGAGGAAATCAGGTGTGTGGTTTGCCCTAACATGGCAGGCATAAAAGAAATTCCTAAAGTAATTGTTGGCTTTGAGAGACTGGGGTTTCCAAGCTGTGCCGGGGCCATTGATAGGAGTCCTGTGCCTATAGTTTGCCCCCCCCCCCCCAGGAGCACATGAGTACCTAAATCACAAAGGGTACTATTCCATTGTTATGCAGGCCCTCATGGACCTCAGAGGCAAATTTATGAATATCGGCATGGGTTGCATTGGGAAAGTTCATGATGCCAGGGTTTTTCACTGATCCGGAATCTACATTCATGGACCGGCTGGAACATTATTTCTACCAAATGACATTTGTCATAAATGGAGTTACTGTCCTCACCATTATTCTGGGGGACCCTGCACACCAAATTTTGCCTTGGCTTATGAAACCAAACCCTGATTTCAGAGGCCATGGCAAAAGATGGTTTAATTATACTCTTAGCAGATTGAAATCCCGTTGGAGATGTTTACAGACCCATTTGGATTCCAATGACACTGATATTGTCCACATCATTGTGGCTTGCTGTGCTCTTCAAAATCTCTGTTAAGCCAGATGTGAGCCATTTCTTCCTGAATGGACCTATGAGATTCGCTGAATCGGTACGCTCAACCAGAAAGTGCTCCTACCACAGCTGGAGCTGGATGCATGCAGGAAACAATGTCAGGGATGCCTTGTGCTTCCACATTATGGACTTGCATCGTCCAGTGGAAGAGGGAGAATAGCACCTCTATAAATATGCTTTGGGGGCATGCGGGCTCAGTGATTGTGGGGAGGGGCTGAATGTTTGGAGAGGGGTATGGAATTTTAGTGTCATGCAATGTACTTATGAATGACATGGCCACTTATGAAACGGGGAGAGGGGTTATTCACAGTATGGACTTTTAGAAGACTTTCCCTTCACCCCCTCCCTTGGTTCTTGTCATGCAGACAGAAAGCAGAAGACCAGAAGTCCGAAGTGCAGGCAATGCGATGTATATTGGGGTTACTTCCAAGCAAGCATATCCATAGATCTACACTCCAGCAGAGTCTGTTTCCCAGTGTTCCATTCCCAGATCTGACGCTGCAGAGCGTTTACCCCGTGATTCCCATCCCAGCTCTGACACCACAGAGCCTTGCCCTGTGTCTCCATTCCCCCCTCCCCATTCCCACCTCCTCTTTCTTAGCAGGCCCAAATATACCTGCAATGCACTCCCTGGGTCCCACCCATTACAATTTATGGTCATATTCCATTTTGGAGGGTTGTGAGTCCAGGGTCTTCATCCCACCTCTTCATCCCACCCCATAGAAGTAGTGAGGAGTGAGGTTGTGTTATGGTTAGGGACAGACATTGCTTTGGCCTTTTAGTGTTTTATCTCCCCCCCCAACCCTCCTTGTCCTGCCCAACTAGTTGCTTGACCTTGCCTTGAGAGAAGAGCCAGGCACCCTTTCAGTGTATGCACATATATTACACTCCTACCATACCCTGTAACACTTTAGCTCTATCCCTTATCTTTTCTCATTGTACTAAAAGCCCCATCTGATTGCGGGAAATGCAACACACACTGTTCATTGTTCTTTACACATATTAGTATAAAAAATTAGTATCAAAAAGTCAAACCCAAAATTCTATCTCAGGCTAACAAACAAGCCTATATACTAACATGGACTGATATAAGGAAGTGATTGAAGTTTGAATTGCTGTAGATAACTATACTGCGGGAGAGTCTTTGCATACTAATGCCTAAATGTCCCTGAGAAGGTGTTTACCTTTATTATTTTGAATACCCACCATATGATGTGAAGCAGTGATAGAAATAAACTTTCTTGATGAAATCAAAATCTTTTTTTATACACTTGCATTAGAAAAGTACAACATTTACCCATTCTCAGGCAGGCTAGCTGCCATTTACACACCAAAATACAGTAACAATAGAACCTTACAGAAAAAATACCCCAATAAAAACAAAGTGCATGAAGAAGTTCAAACAGTGAAACCATGTACAAGACAGAAACTCCATACTGAGGCATGTCCCCTGGCCGATTGTCCTGTCACTTCTTTCCCTGTTTGCAGCACATGTGGTGCTGTGGGGGGGGGAGACATCAACAGGGGAGGAGATGCCCAGCCCAGTCATGCATGGGGCCCGATTGCGTGGATTAACCAACCATGGAGTCTCCCAAGTTGCTTCTGGACTGCAGCACAGAGTAGTGCAAAGGGGACTCAGACCACAGGTGTGTGTGTGTGGGGGGGGGGAAGGTGATGCAGTGAGAGCCCTACTCTTGCAGTCCTTAGTGATCTGTTCTAGCAACTGTGATGCAAGTGCATGCTCCCACACTGAAACTCTGTCCTCAAGCTGTGCAGCCAGCCTGAGCTTTTCCCTTTGCCTATCGCAATGCCTTTCCTCTAGCCACAAGTCCCTCTGTCTTTGAGAGACCTGCTTGTTGGCCTGCTCCAGAATTTCAACTATAAGTTCATCACAGAAACACTCCTCTTGAAACAGGCTGTGAAGGTACATTGGCCCAGGCTTCTGCTGCTGAGTGAGAGAGCTGTGGAGGTACTGCACCAAGTAAAGGTTGAGGGACCTAGAACAAGAAAAGACACAGTGGTTATAGTCTTAAATAGCTCACTGCAGGAATACAAAAAATCCTCATGGAATTTCAATGGCATAACATGAAAATTTTACAAACTGAAGTTCAATAGATAGTGGGAGGGATGCTTCAGACCACAGACCCTTCCTGGACACAGCCTGGTTAATCGCAGCAAAAGAATTGCAGGCACAATTATAAGTTAAAAATGCTGCTTTTTTGACTTTAGAGATTTGCAAAACTACTTGGGTTTGGGAGGGAAATACGGGGGGCAGGGAGTTACCATCAGTGGCCATTCTCCAAAAGCTTTTTCCAGCCTTCTACAGTTTGGAGGACATAGTTCTTGTGGTGCCTGACTAGAAAAGGGAGATGTTATTCAAAGCTACTCGTGGGAAACATGCAGTTTCTACAGCCAAAGTATTCAAACATATACTGACTGAACAAAACATCTCTGATTGGAGTGGGCTGGTCAGCTACCAAAGTGGCTCTGGAAAATACGCCCTTCCCTGAAATAATAGAACTGTAAGGCTAGAGGTCATCTAGTCCAGTTCCCTGTACTCATGGCAGGACTAAGTATTATCTAGACCATCCCTGACAGGTGTTTGTCTAACCTGCTCTTAAAAATCTCTAATGATGGAGATTCCAAACCTCCCTTGGCAATTTATTCCAGTGCTTAACCACCCTGACAGGAAGTTTTTCTTAATGTCCAACTTAAAACTCTCTTGCTGCAATTTAAGCCCATTGCTTCTTCTCCTATGCTCAGAGGTTAGGAAGAACAATTTTTCTCCCTCCTCCTTGTAACGACCTTTTATGTACTTGAAAACTGTCATCTTGTCCCGTCTCAGTTTTCTGTTTTCCAGAATAAACAAACCCATTTTTTTCAACCTTCCCTCATAGATCATTTTTTCTAGACCTTTAATCAGTTTTGTTGCTCTTCTCTGGACTTTCTCCAATTTGTCTACATCTTTCCTGAAATGTGGCACCCAGAACTGTACACAATACTCCAGTTGAGGCCTAATCAGTGCAGAGTAGAGCAGAAGAATTTCTTCTTGTGTCTTGCTTATAACACTCCTGCTAATATATCCCAGAATGATGTTTGCTTTTTTTGCAATAGTGTTACACTGTTGACTCATATTTAGCTTGTGGTCCACTATGACCCCCAGATCCGTTTCTGCAGTACTCCTTCCTAGGCAGTCATTTCCCATTTTGTATGTGTGCAACTGATTGTTCCCTCCTAAATGGGGTACTTTGCATTTGTCCTTACTGAATTTCATACTATTTACTTCAGACCATTTCTCCAGTTTGTCCAGATCATTTTGAATTATAATCCTATCCTCCAAAGCACTTGCAACCGGGTTGGTATGATCCACAAACTTTATAAGTGTACTCTCTATGCCATTATGTAAATCACCGAGGAAGATATTGAGCAGAACCAGATCCAGAACTGATCCCTGCGGGACTCTTTATGCCATGCCAGCATGATTGTAAACCACTGATAACTACTCTCTGGGAATGGCTTCCAACCAGTTATGCATCCACCTTATAGTAGCTTCATCTAGGTTGCATTTCCCTAGTTTGTTTATAAGCAGGTCATGCAAGACAGTATCAAAAGCTTTACTAAAGTCAAGATATACCATGTCTACTACTTCCCCCCGTGACATTCTCCTGGTGATATCTGGACTGGTGATCTGCTACGTTACTCCAATCCTTGACTCTGGGAGCCAGCCTTACCCTGCTCTGCTATGAGAACCCCCACTCCTGGGCTGTTCACGGACAGCCTCTGGAAGGTAAGCTGCTTGGATCATGCAACCAAATGACACTGGTCAATATCTCCAGTCCCAGACACAACCCTAGGAGCCTCCGTCTTGCAGTGTCCAGTTATGCCCACTGGACACCACAAGTTTATATGAGTTCATCAATTTAACAAAGAAATTGATATGCACCAGGCTTGTTATCCCAAGGGGAGTCTCTGACACACTTCAGACCAAACACACTGCTTCAGGTAGAATAAACAAATTTATTAACTGCAAAGATAAATGTTAAGTGATTATAAGTCAAAGCATAACAAGTCAGATTTGGTCAAATGAAATAAAAGCAAAACACATTCTAAGCTGATTTTAACACTTTTTTTTTTTTTTTTTTTTTGCGAACAGGGGCTGCTAACAGGGAGTTTCGCAACGGAGTTTGGAAGGGGAGCAGGAAGGGGGCGAGGGTCCCTTGCCGGTTCCATCTATTTTCTCTTTATTCCCCTTAATACCTATAAACCAATTACATTCAAAACTTCTTGCTTAAACAACCCTTTCAGCCGACAGGGGGCTGCAGACGGGAGTTTGACAGAGGGAGGCTTACGATGGTTAGGAAGACCCGCAACACCTGTGCCAGCACTGCTTCTGTCTCCTCCACCTGTGCCTGTAGCCAGACAGAGCGCCTAAGCATGGATGCCTCTACCCAGATCCTGGTGTGGTTTTGCAGAGACTGTAACTTGCAATTTCCACTTACTGATATCCAGGCTGGGGGGAACCATCCAATGTGAGAGGTGCCTGCTGGTGGAATCTCTCAGGCAGCAGGTGGGAGAGCTACAGGAGGAGGTGGCTAGGTTGAGGAGCATCCGAATCCACGAGCAATTCCTCGACAGTGTCCATGTGGAGACAGCTGAGGTAGCTGTCCCAGTACGCAGGACTGCTGATACACCACTGGTGGAGGAGGAGATGGCTCAGGGTGGACACTGGCAGCTGGTTACTTCTGGCAGCAGGCAGTGCTCCACCCCTGCTCCGAACCCTCCTGCTGTGGTAATAAGTAACCGTTATGCTCTTCTTGATACAGGAAAGAAGGAATAACTCCCTAAAGTAAAGGAGGAGAAGCCTCGTACCCCTAAGGCTGGGAGGTCTGCTGCCACCACTGCGAATAGGAAACATAGGGTAGTGGTGGTCGGAGACTCTCTGCTGAGGGGGACAGAGGCGCCCATCTGTCACCCTGACATTTCATCTCGGGAGGTATGCTGCCTGCCGGGAGCCCGTATCTGAGACGTTATGGAGGCATTGTCGAGGATTATCCAGCCCTCTGACTATTACCCCATGCTACTCATCCATGTGGGCACAAATGATACTGCGCGGTGTGACACTGAGCGGATCAAGAGTGACTACAGGGCTCTGGGAGTACGGGTGAAGGAGTTTGGAGCGCAGGTGGTATTCTCTTCAATTCTTCCTGTCAAAGGTAGGGGCCCGGGCAGAGACAGATGCATCATGGAGGTGAATGCCTGGCTGCGAATATGGTGTCGCCAGGAGGGCTTTGGCTTCCTAGACCACGGGATGCTATTTGAGGAAGGACTGCTAGGCAGAAATGGCGTTCACCTTTTGAGGAGAGGAAAGACCCTATTCAGACACAGACTGGCTAGTGAGGAGGGCTTTAAACTAGGTTCGACGGGGACAGGTGAGCAAAGCCCACAGGTAAGTGGGGAACATGGAGACCGGGGAGATGGGTCGGAAATGAGAGGGAGTGTGGGCTATATTGGCAGAGAGAAAGGAGGGTCAGGACAAAACTGGGAGGAAAGATCAAACCAGTATCTTAGATGCCTATATACAAATGCGAGAAGTATGGGAAATAAGCAGGAAGAACTGGAAGTGCTAATAAATAAATACAACTATGACATTGTTGGCATCACTGAAACTTGGTGGGATAATACACATGATTGGAATGTTGGTGTGGATGGGTACAGCTTGCTCAGGAAGGATAGACAGCGGAAAAAGGGAGGAGGTGTTGCCTTATATATTAAAAATGTACACACTTGGACTGAGGTAGAGATGGACATAGGAGACGGAAGTGTTGAGAGTCTCTGGGTTTGGCTAAAAGGGGCAAAAAACAAGGGAGATGTCATGCTAGGAGTCTACTACAGGCCACCTAACCAGGTGGAAGAGGTGGATGAGGCTTTTTCCAAGCAACTAAAAAAATCATCCAAAGCCCAAAATTCGGTGGTGATGGGGGACTTCAACTATCCGGATATATGTTGGAAAAATAACACAGCGGGGCACAGACTATCCAACAAATTCTTGGACTGCATTGGAGACAACTTTTTATTTCAGAAGGTTGAAAAAGCTACTAGGGGGGAAGCTGTTCTAGACTTGATTTTAACAAATAGGGAGGAACTCATTGAGAATTTGAAAGTAGAAGGCAGCCTGGGTGAAAGTGATCATGAAATCATAGAGTTTGCAATTCTAAGGAAGGGTACAAGGGAAAACAGCAAAATAGAGACAATGGATTTCAGGAAGGCAGATTTTGGTAAGCTCAGAGAGATGATAGGTAAGGTCCCATGGGAATCAAGACTGAGGGGAAAAACAACTGAGGAGAGTTGGCAGTTTTTCAAAGGGACACTATTAAGGGCCCAAAAGCAAGCTATTCCGCTGGTTAGGAAAGATATAAAATGTGGCAAAAGACCACCTTGGCTTAACCACGAGATCTTGCACGATCTAAAAAATAAAAAGGAGTCATATAAAAAATGGAAACTAGGACAGATTACAAAGGATGAATATAGGCAAACAACACAGGAATGCAGGAGCAAGATTAGGAAGGCAAATGCACAAAATGAGCTCAAACTAGCTACGGGAATAAAAGGAAACAAGAAGACTTTTTATCAATACATTAGAAGCAAGAGGAAGACCAAAGACAGGGTAGGCCCACTGCTTAGTGAAGAGGGAGAAACAGTAACAGGAAACTTGGAAATGGCAGAGATGCTTAATGACTTCTTTGTTTCGGTCTTCACCGAGAAGTCTGAAGGAATGCCTAACATAGTGAATGCTAATGGGAAGGGGGTAGGTTTAGCGGATAAAATAAAAAAAGAACAAGTTAAAAATCACTTAGAAAAGTTAGATGCCTGCAAGTCACCCGGGCCTGATGAAATGCATCCTAGAATACTCAAGGAGCTAATAGAGGAGGTATCTGAGCCTCTAGCTATTATCTTTGGAAAGTCATGGGAGACGGGAGAGATTCCAGAAGCCTGGAAAAGGGCAAATATAGGGCCCAAATCACGTCATACCAACCAGATAGCTTTCTTTGACAAGGTAACAAGTCTTGTGAATAGGGGGTGTGTGACAATCTGTGTCTTGGGGGAGCACTCTGCACCCCCATGTTCATCCTTATAACATGATTGTGTGGTATCCAATGCAAAGTTTGTTATGCTGGGTGTCTTTGGAAGGCTCATGATCCACTGAGCATTGTTGTTATAGTAATGTTATAGGTTGTAATTTCATGTATATAGTTATAAGGGTGAAAATGTGTCCTCATGGTTTAAAACAAGCCGAGGCAAAACTCTCCAGGAACAGAGGAGCAGTTCACACCTCATCAGGGCATGTATGGGACAAACCCAGCCCAGTCTCACAGGATCAAAGGACACTGGCCTAGGCAGCAACAAAGGATCTGTTGGACTCTTGAGTGAGTCACCCCCTTCCCTTGGTCAGTTTGGGACTACGATGCTCATCTGATCCTGAAGGGGGGAGGGTTGGTATGACGTGATTTGTACTTGACAAATCCATGCTGAAAATTCTTATTTTCTTCTAGATGTTTGCTTAATTATTTTCTCCATTATCTTTTCGGGTACAGAAGTTAAGCTGATTGGTCTATAATTCCCTGTGTTGTCCTTATTTCCCTTTTTATAGATTGGCACTATAATTTTCCCTTATCCAGTCTTCTGGACTGTCATAAATATAAAGGGAAGGGTAACCACCTTTCTGTATACAGTACTATAAAATCCCTCCTGGCCAGAGGCACAAAATCCTTTTACCTGTAAATGGTTAAGAAGCTCAGATAACCTAGCTGGCACCTGACCAAAAGGACCAATAAGGGGACAAGATACTTTCAAATCTGGGGAGGGGGAATAGGCTTTGTTTTGTCTATTCTTTGTCTGTCTGTTCTGTGTGCTTGCCGGAGACAGATCAAGAAGGCAAGCAATCCAACTCAATTAGAATTAGTAAGTAATAATAAGGGAATGCGTTAGCTTACTTTTATTTTGGCTTGTGATTTTCCTTGTCTAGAGGGAGGTTTTGTCTAGAGGGAGGTTTATCCCTGGATTTGTAACTTTAAGGTTTTGCCTAGCGGGGAGATCCTCTATGTTCTTGAGTCTTTTGTTATTCTGTAAAGTACTTACCACCCCGATTTTACAGAGGTAATTCTTTTACCTTTTCTTTAATTAAAATTCTTCTTTTAAGAACCTGAGTGATTTTTCATCATTTTAAGATCCAAGGGTTTGGGCCTGTGTTCACCTGTTCTAATTTGTGAGGATATTATCCTCAAGCCTCCCCAGGAAAGAGGGTGTAGAGACTTGGGGGATTATTCTCAAGCCTGCCCAGGAAAAGGGGTGTAGGGGCTTGGGGGGATATTTGGGGAAGGAAGGGCTCCAAGTGGCCCTCCCTAAATGTTTGTTTAAATCACTTGGTGGTGGCAGTGTTACTTAATGAAAGGAATAGGGAGTTTTTAACTTAAGCTGGTAGAAATAAGCTTAGGGGGTCTTCATGCAGGTTCCCACATCTGTACCCTTAAGTTCAGAGTGGGGAGGGAACCCTGACACGGTGGCAGAGCGGTGGGATCATTTTGAACCAGAGATCATTTTGAACCAAAAGCCCAGTAGAATTTTAAAAGGACATTTTTTCCTTTTTGGCTGATTAGAAAGCAGATAGAGATTGTATTTCATTTTGCCTGGAGGCAGAGGTATCAGGTCCTTGTAACAAAGGGATGTTTTTAAGCTGTGAGCAGCTGGAGTTTTTTGTCTCTGCCTGAGGGTAGGGTAGTTAACTTTCTACAAGGGAATTCACAAGCTAGTTTTTTTTTTTTATAGCTCTCGGGTTAGGCTAGGTTAAGTACAAAAAGCAGGAACATGACTACCAGTGAAACAGCTAATAAACTAGAGCTGGCTAGACTGGAAGCAAAGGAAAAAGAGAATGAACATAAGAGACTGATTGAATTAAAACAACTAGAAATTAAGGCACAGGAAGCTGCCCACAAGAGAGCCCTGGAGTTACAAGAAAAAGAGAGGAAGCAAGGGCTAAGCAGAATGTACCAGACAACCCTGGCAATCCTTTTCCAGGTACTGCTTCCCATCCCAGAAAGTCCCCCACCTACAAGGCAGGCGATGATACCGAGGCCTTCTTAGAAAATTTTGAAAGGGCCTGCCTTGGTACAGCATCTCTACAGATCAGTACATGGTAGAGCTGAGACCACAGCTCAGTGGACCTTTAGCAGAGGTGGCGGCTGAAATGCCTAAGGAACACATGAACAGTTATGAACTTTTTTTAAAAAAGGCCAGAATCAGAATGGAGCTAACACCTGAGCATGCCCGTCGGCGGTTCAGAGCCCTAAAGTGGAAACCAGATGTGGCATTTTCCCGACATGTCTACCACATTGAAAAAAAATTGGGATGCCTGGATATCAGGAGCAAGTGTTAAATCTCTGGAAGATCTGTCTTTCCTAATGAAAATGGAGCAGTTCCTAGAGGGTATTCCTGAGGAAATAGAAAGGTATATCCTAGATGGGAATCCCAAAACTGTAATCGAGGTGAGGGAGATTAGACCCAAATGGGTGGAGGTGGCAGAAAAGAAAAAAACTAGTAGCAGTTGGAGTGGATATCAGAAGGGGCAACCCAAGACAACACCCTACCACCAGGGGCAGCCCAAGGCCCCACCTACATCCCAAGGAAAACCCCAAACATCTTATCATCCCACCACACCCGGTTCTAGCAACCCACCTCGCCCCAGTGACAAGTCAGCTGGGCAATGTTTTAAGTTTAATGAGCTGGGGCATGTGAAGGCCGACTGCCCCGAGAACCACAATAAACTGCAGTTCATTACACCAGAGTCACACCAAAGGTCCTCAGGCCCAGATGCCTCCCAGGTACCCTCAGAACAAAGAGAAACTGTGAGTGTGGGCGGGAAGAAGGTTACAGTGTGGCGGGACAGGTGTCAGCTATCCACCAATCCTTAGTGGACCCCAAATTCATCAACCCAAAGGCCCAAGTGATGATTCAACCCTTTATGTCAAAATCTTTAAACTTGCCTATAGCTGAGTTGCCTGTTCAGTACAAGGGCTGGGTAGGAATGTGGACTTTTGCAGTCTATGATGATTATCCCATCCTCATGCTGCTGAGGGAAGACTTGGCCAACCATGTGAAGGTAGCCAAGAGGGTGGGAATGGTCACCCGCAGCCAGGCTAAGCAAGCTTTCACACATATCCCTGTTCCTGAGCCTTCCACCTGGGCCCTGTCTGTGTTACTAGAGACCCAGATGGAGGTGGTGGAACTGGATCCCCTGCCAACAACTCCAACAGCCATAGTGGATCCAGTCTCAGAGACCCAGCCAAAGCCAGTCCCAGAACCGGAACTGGCAAAGCAACCAGCACCAGAACTATTGCCAGCACCGAGTCTAGCGCTTGCAACCCCGTCTACAGCTCCAACACCAGAGGGCACCACGGAGCCTGCACTCACCGCAGCAGCAGATAACCTTACACAAGAAGCTCAGCCAGAGCCTGAAATACCACATAATCCAACAGTGGAGAGTGATTCACAGTCAACAGAAACAGCCCCATCACCTGCATCGCTTCCAGAGGGACCAAGCCACGGTCCACAATCCAGTGTGGAACTGTTGTCTCCAGCATCAAAGGAACAGTTCCAGGCTTAACAGGAAGCAGATGAAAGCCTCCAGGGAGCTTGGACGGTGATACGGAGCAACCCACCGCCTCTCAGCTCTTATAATCAATCCCGGTTTGTTGTAGAAAGAGGACTGTTATACAAGGAAACTCTTTCTGGTGGGCATCAGGAAGACTGGCATCCTCAAAGACAGTTGGTAGTACCGGGTAAAGCTCTTGAACTTAGCCCACGATCATCCTAGTGGCCATGCTGGGTTGAACAGGACCAAAGACCATTTGGGGAGGTCATTCCACTGGGAGGGAATGAGCAAGGATGTTTCTACCTATGTCCGGTCTTGTGAGGTGTGCCAAAGAGTGGGAAAACCCCAAGACCAGGTCAAAGCCCCTCTCCAGCCACTCCCCATAATTGAGGTTCCATTTCAGCGAGTAGCTGTGGATATTCTGGGTCCTTTCCCAAAAAAGACACCCAGAGGAAAGCAGTACATACTGACTTTCATGGATTTTGCCACCCGATGGCCAGAAGCAGTAGCAATACCAGGGCTAAAAGTGTGTGCCAGGTATTAACAGACATTTTTGCCATGGTAGGTTGGCCCTCCAACATCCTTATAGATTCGGGAACTAATTTCCTGGCAGGGACCATGAAAAACCTGTGGGAAGCTCATGGGGTGAACCACTTGGTTGCCGTCCCTTACCACCATCAAACAAATGGCCTGATGGAGAAGTTTGATGGAACTTTGGGGGCTGTAGCGGGGTGAACACCCGGCTCTAGCCCGGAAGGGGTTGGAATAGCCCTGCAGAGGGCTGGGGCTGGGCAAGGGAGTAAAACCCCGGCTGATTGGGGGAAGTGGCTGCAGCTGGGGCCACGCCCCAAACTAAACAACTGGGCCTTATAAGAAGGCCAGGGAAGCCAGAGGGAGCAGTCTCACTCTGACTTGAGAGGGAGACAGGCTTGGCTGCTGGGGAACTCACCCAGGGGACCTAGAGGGAGGCAAGGGCTGGGGAAAGGCCTTAGGATCTGGGAAGCCCTTAGGATCTGGGAAGCCCTAGGCCAGCAACTCCCCAGGCTGCAAGGCCTAGTTTTAGGCTTCCTAGGTATTGGGCTTGCAGAGGGGCAGCCGGAGGGTGGGTAAAGGCAGCCAGTTCAAACCGCTTGTTGACTGTGATCGGCTGATAGACTGCAGTCCGCCCCAGGGTGCGAGGGCTAAACAGAGACTGGCAGTAGCCATGACTGAGGCGACATGGGGATAGGGGGTGGGGGAAACCCAGCAAGACTGTGTGGTAGTGCAGGAGGCAGAAACCTGAGACAAGGGCACTGGGGTCCTGGGAGGGACACGGGGAACAACCACAAGCGGATCACTGGCCTGCAGAGGGCACTCCTGGGTTGACGAGCTAATTCCCAAGGACGACCAGTAGGAGGCGCCGCAGTGGTGAGTCTGCATTGTGCTACACGTGGTGGAAAATGCGGGTATGTGCGGTCTGCCCCGATACAAAGGGCAGGGCAGGGACTGTGGACGATTGCCATTGGTGAGAGGTGGAGAAGCAGGGGATGATGACCCTGGGTACGCTGGGGTTTACTATGCAGAGGCCCCAGGTACCATTCCTGGATGGGGCCTGGAGGCAGCGACCTGGTGAAAGGGTGCCAAAGAGCTGCTGAGATTACGGGAGACCCAACAGGAACTGTGGGAGGTGCTATGGAAGAACAGCGGGCCCTGTGGAAACCCCTTGGGTAGGAGTTAAGAAGAGACCACAGGGGGCTGGAGCAGTGGAGCGCCAAGGCCTGTAGGAGGGTGCCGGGCTTGCTACACCTGCAGTATGACTAGACACATAAGACGGGACTGTCCCTATGGGGTTGGAGGCAGAGCGCCTCGCCCTGAACAGAAAAAGCAGCAAGTCCCTCAAGCTGGCTGCTGGGTGAGGGAACCCAGGCGGCGGAGGATATGTTGGGCCTGTGGGCGGGAAGGCCACCTGTGGTGGGCATGCCCAGGCCCGAGGCAAAGGGTCCAGGTCAGCCCCGGCGAGGAGGCGGGACCTCTGAGGGATCCTGAAAGGCCCACGACAGCCAAGCAGCAGCAAGTTTGCTGGTGCTGCCAGCAACTAGGACGTAAGGAGGCACTGCCCCCTCGGGGAAACTGAGGGGGCCTGAAGAAGGTGCCTGGAGGCCTGGGAGGGCCAAAACCGGATAAGGCCAGGGTGGAAGTTGCTGAGGTGACAGTGGACTTGCCCAGGTGCCACCCACAGGGGGCGGCGGATAAAAAACCGGGAACTGAGTGGGCCCGGCAGGAGGCTTGGACCCAGACCATGGCCAGGACCACCCTTACCCAGGAAACCCAGACTGAGTGGGCCCAGCAAGAGGCTGGTCTGGGAGCAAGCCATCAAATGGACCCAGACCCTGAGGGAAGAGGGTCAGGGGGAGGCTGACCTGAGGGCGTGGCTAGAGGCCGCGGAGTTGGCCTGGAGGAAGGCAGAGACCCAAACCTGGGAGATGGCCTATGGCTGGGAGACTGTGGAAAGGAGGGCAGCAGCCCTAGAGGGGCGGCCCTGAAGGGTCAACTTTGGGGAGTTGAGGCCATGAGTCTCCTCCCCACTTCCCCCAGGGGTGGGGATTTTGAGGGTGTGTGTGTGTAGCGGGATGAACACCCGCTCCAGCCCAGAAGGGGTTGGAAAAGTCCTGCAGAGGGCTGGGGCTGGGCAAGGGAGTAAAACCCCGGCTGATTGGGGAAGTGGCTGCAGCTGGGGCCACACCCCAAACTAAGCAACTGGGCCTTATAAGAGGGCCAGGGAAGCCAGAGGGAGTAGTTTCACTCTGACTTGAGAGGGAGACAGGCTTGGCTGCTGGGGAACTCACCCAGGGGACCTAGAGAGAGGCAGGGCTGGGGAAAGGCCTTAGGAGCTGGGAAGCCCTAGGCCAGCAACTCCCCAGGCTGCAAGGCCTAGTTCTAGGCCTCCTAGGTATTGGGCTTGCAGAGGGGCAGCTGGAGGGTGGGTAAAGGCACCAGTCCAAACCCCTTGTTGCCTATGATGATTGGCTGATAGACTGCAATCTGCCCCAAGGTGCGGGGGCTAAACAGAGACTGGCAGTAGCCAGGACTGAGGCAACATGGGGATAGGAGGTGAGGGTTTCTCTGGGGTGGGGGAAACCCAGCAAGACTGTGGGGTAGTGCAGGAGGCAGAACCCTGAGACAAGGGCACCGGGGTCCTGGGAGGGACACGGGGGGCCAACCACAAGCGGATCACTGGCCTGAAGAGGGCGCTTCTGGGTTGAAGAGCTAATTCCCGAGGACGACCAGTAGGAGGCGCCGCAGGGGTGAGTCTGTGTTGTGTCACAGGGGCCATGATACGTAAATTTGTAAATGAGCACTCCAATGATTGGGACCTAGTGTTACAGCAGTTGCTTTTTGCCTACAGGGCTGTACCACATCCCAGTTTAGGGTTTTCACCATTTGAACTTGTGTATGGCAGTGAGGTTAAGGGGCCATTACAGTTGGTGAAGCAGTAAAGGGAGTGGTTTATGTCTTCTCCAGGAATCAACATTCTGGACTTTGTAAACAACCTAAAAAACACCCTCCGAACTTCTTTAGCCCTTGCTAGAGAGAACCTACAAAATGCTCAGGAAGAGCAAAAAGCCTGGTATGATAAATATGCCAGAGAGCGTTCCTTCAAAGTAGGGGACCAAGTCATGGTTTAAAGGTGCTCCAGGCCCATAAGATGGAAGCGTCGTGGGAAGGGCCATTCATGGTCCAAGAGCGCTTGGGAGCTGTTAACTATCTCATAGCATCTCAAACCTCAAGCCTAAAGTGTATCTTGTTAATTCTCTAAAACCCTTCTATTCCAGAGAGTTAAAGGTTTGTCAGTTTATAGCCCAGGGATGAGATGATGCTGAGTGGCCTGAAGGTGTCTACTTCGAAGGAAAAAGTGACTGTGGCATGGAAGAGGTGAACATCTCCATGACCCTTGGACGTGTGGAAGCAGAGAAAGAACTGACAGGAAGGGGATGCAATGCATGACAGTTCGTTAGCAAGAGTTAGGCTAACTGTAACCCTAATAACGCGAGATTTGTAGAAGCGAGGATTGTGTGAGGCGGGTGAGAAAGAACTGTGTAAGAAGTCATTGACCTGGTATAGATAAGATGTAGAAGACCTTGTATAGATAAGGTATAGAAAATATTGTATGTTGGCAAGAGTCAAAACAAGTGAGGAAATGAGATATCAAGATGGCCTATGTATAAACAAAATGCAGCTGTCCCTCATTTCTGTAATGAAAGGTATAAATGCTTGCTGTAATTAGTTACCGGGGAGAGACTTGCTTAGCTCTCTCACAATTGCGCAGAGGGAGAGTTAATAAAGCATCTGACTTGCTGTACCTAAACAAATAGTGAGAACTCTGTTTTTCTCCGACAGACGTATGCAGCGACAGCAGATCAGTGAGCTAGGACTAGCTTTGCGCCGATGTTCTCAGCCACCCCAGGACGGACCGAATGGGCATACCACTCCATTGACACAGGTAATGCTCACCCAATTAGAGCCCAACCTTACCGGGTGTCTCCTCAAGCCAAAACTGCTGTAGAACAAGAGATCCAGGACATGCTACAGATGGGTGTAATCCGACTCTCTAGCAGTGCATGGGCATCTCCAGTGGTTCTAGTTCCCAACCAGATGGGGAGATACGCTTTTGTGTGGACTACCATAAGCTAAATGCTGTAACTTGCTGTAGCGGGGTGGTTACGCTGCTCCTGCTGCCTTGAAGGGCTTAAAACCGCCCTGGGAGAGGGCTGTGGCAGGGAAAGCTGGACTGAATGGGGAAACAACCTCAGTTGTGGCCATGCCCCAAACAGACCCAGCTGGCTCTATAAAGGCAAGGGAAGCCAGGAGCAGAGTCAGTCTCCTCTAACTGTGGAGGGAGATGGGCCTGGCTGCTGGGGAGCTAGATAAGGTACCGGGAGTGGAGCAGGGCTGGGGGAAGGCCAAAGGAGCCTGGGAGCTCAGGCCTGGAAACCCCCCAGGCTGTGGCCTAGTATAAGGCCAAACGGGTACTGGGGGTAGCAGAGGGCAGCCCAGGGGTAGGCAAAGGCAGCAAGTCCAACCCCCCCTTGCCAGTGATGAGTGGCATACACTGCAGTCTGCCCCAGGGAAGGGGGGCTAGTTGGTGACTGACAGTAGCCTTACACTGAGACAAGGTGGGGATAGTGGGTGGAGGTTCCCCGGGGAGAGGACACCCCGAGACTGAGGGGTGTACGGCCAGGGGGCCGCACCCCAGATAACGGGGAACCGGGTCCGGGAGGGACACGGGGGGGGCCAAGCAGCAGTGGGACCCCAGCCTGCAGAGGGCGCTCCAAGGCTGGAAACAAGCTAATTCCCGGAGACTAACAGCAAGAGCTGCCGCAGGGGTGAGTCCCGCACTGCTACACTCGCTCAGACAACTATCCAATTCCACGCACAGATGAACTATTGGAGAAACTGGGACATGCCCAGTTCACCTCTACCTTAGACTTAACCAAGGGGTACTGGCAAGTACTGCTAGATGAACCCGCCAAGGAAAGATCAGCCTTCATCACTCATGCAGAGATGTATGAATTTAATGTGTTCCCTTTCGGGCTGCGAAATACACCTGCCACCTTCCAGAAACTTGTAGATGGTCTCCTAGCGGGATTGGGAGAATCCATAGTCGCCTACCTTGATGATGTGGCCATCTTTTCTGATTCATGGGCAGAACACCTGGAGCATCTACGAAAAGTCTTCGAGCACATAAGGGAGGCAGGACTAACTGTTAAGGCTAAAGTGTCAACTAGGCCTAAACGGTGTGACTTACCTTGGACACCAGGTGGGTCAAGGAACTATAAACCCCCTACAGGCCAAAGTGAATGCTATCCAAAAGTGGCCTGTTCCAAAGTCAAAGAAACAGGTCCAATCCTTCTTAGGCTGGGCCGGATATTACAGGCGATTTGTACCATACTACAGTCAAATTCCCACCCCACTGACAGACCTAACCAAAAAGAAACAGCCAAATGCAGTTCAGTGGACTAAAGAATGTCAGAAGGCCTTTAACCAGCTTAAAGCGACACTCATGTCTGACCCTCTTCTAAGGGCCCCAGACTTTGACAAACCGTTCCTAGTAACCACAACAAACCACAACCGTTCCTAGTAACCGCGTCCGAGCATGGTGTGGGAGCAGTTCTAATGCAGGAAATACTGGATCAAGAATTCCATCCTGTTGTGTTTCTCAGCAAAAAATTGTCTGAGAGGGAAAGCCACTGGTCAATCAGCGAAAAGGAATACTATGTGTAATCCATATTGTGTATATGCTGGAAAAGCTACGCCCATACGTTTGGGGATGGTGTTTCCAACTACAAACAGACCATGCTGCGCTGAAGTGGCTTCACACCATCAAGGACAATAACAAAAAACTTCTTCAGTGGAGTTTAGCTCTCCAAGATTTTGATTTTGAAATACAACATATTTCGGGAGCTTAGAATCATAAAATATCAGGGTTGGAAGGGACCTCAGGAGGTCATCCAGTCCAATCCCCTGCTCAAAGCAGGACCAATTCCCACTAAATCATCCAAGCCAGGGCTTTCTCAAGCCTGACCTTAAAAACTCCTAAGGAAGGAGATTCCACCACCTCCCTAGGTAACCCATTCCAGTGCTTCACCACCCTCTTAGTAAAAAAGTTTCCTAATATCCAACCTAAACCTCCCCAACAGCAACTTGGAACCATTACTCCTTGTTCTGTCATCTGCTACTACTGAGAACGGTTTAGATCCATCCTCTTTGGAACCCCCTTTCAGGTAATTGAAAGCAGTTATCAAATCCCACCTCATTCTTGTCTTCTGCAAGACTAAACAATCCCAGTTCCCTCAGCCTCTCCTCATAAGTCATGTGCTGCAGCCCCCTATTCATTTTTGTTGCCCTTCGCTGGCCACATCCCAATTTTTCCACATCCTTCTTGTAGTATGGGGCCTAAAACTGGACACAGTACTCCAGATGAGGCCTCACCAATGTTGAATAGAGGGGAATGATCACGTCCCTCGATCTGCTGGCAATGCCCCTACTCATACAGCCCCAAATGCCGTTAGCCTTCTTGGCAACAAGGGCACACTGACTCATATCCAGCTTCTCGTCCAGTGTAACCCCTAGGTCCTTTTCTGCAGAACTGCTTCCTAGCCATTCGGTTCCTAGTCTGTAACAGTGAATGGGATTCTTCCGTCCTAAGTGCAGGACTCTGCACTTGTCCTTGTTGAACCACATCAGGTTTATTTTGGCCCAATCCTCTAATTTGTCTAGGTCCCTCTGTATCCTATCCCTACCCTCCAGCGTATCTACCACTCCTCCCAGTTTAGTGTAATCTGCAAACTTGCTGAGGGTGTAGTCCACATCATCCTTCAGATCATTAATGAAGATATTGAACTAAACTGGACCCAGGACCGACTTTTGGGGCACTCCGCTTGAAACCAACTGCCAACTAGACATGGAGCCATTGATCACTACCCGTTGAGCCCGACGATCTAGTCAGCTTTCTATCCACCTTATAGTCCATTCATCCAGCCCATATTTCTTTAACTTGCTGGCAAGAATACTGTGGGAGACCGTATCAAAAGCTTTACTATAGTCAAGGAATAACATGTCCACTGCTTTCCCCTCATCCACAGACCCAGTTATTTCCTCATAGAATGCAATTGGGTTAATCAGGCATGACTTGCCCTTGGTGAATCCATGCTGACTGCTCCTGATCACTTTCCTCTCCTCCAAGCGCTTCAGAATTGATTCCTTGAGGACCTGCTCCATGATTTTTCCAGGGACTGAGGTGAGGCTGACTGGCCTGTAGTTCCCAGGATCCTCCTTCTTCCCTCTTTTAAAGATAGGCACTACATTAGCCTTTTTCCAGTCATCTGGGACCTCCCCCGATCGCCACGAATTTTCAAAGATAATGGCCAATGGCTCTGCAATCACATCTGCCAACTCCTTTAGCACCCTCGGATGCAGCGCCTCCGGCCCCATGGGCTTGTGCTCGTCCAGCTTTTCTAAATAGTCCCAAACCACTTCTTTCTCCACAGAGAGCTGGTCACCTCCTCCCCATACAGTGCTACCCAGTGCAGCAGTCTGGGAGCTGACCTTGTTCGTGAAAACAGAGGCAAAAAAAGCATTGAGTACATTAGCTTTTTCCACATCCTCTGTCACTAGGTTGCCTCCCTTATTCAGTAAGGGGCCCACATTTTCCTTGACTGACTTCTTGTTGCTAACATACCTGAAGAAACCCTTCTTGTGACTCTTAACTTCTCTTGCTAGCTGCAACTCCAAGTGTGATTTGGCCTTCCTGATTTCACTCCTGCATGCCTGAGCAATATTTTTATACTCCTCCCTGGTCACTTGTCCATTCTTCCACTTCTTGTAAGCTTCATTTTGCGTTTAAGATCAGCAAGGATTTCACTGTTAAGCCAAGCTGGTCTCCTGCCATATTTACTATTCTTTCTACACATCAGGATGGTTTATTCCTGCAACCTCAATAAGGATTCGTTAAAATACAGCCAGTTCTCCTGGACTCCTTTCCCCATAATTTTATTCTCCCAGGGGATCCTGCCCATCAGTTCCCTGAGGGAGTCAAAGTCTACTTTTCTGAAGTCCAGGGTCTGTATTCTGCTGCTCTCCTTTCTTCCTTGTGTCAGGATCCGGAACTCAACCATCTCATGGTCACTGCCTCCCAGGTTCCTATCCACTTTTGCTTCCCCTACTAATTCTTCCCAGTTTGTGAGCAGCAGGTCTAGAAGAGCTCTGCCCCTAGTTGGTTCCTCCAGTTTCAAACAATGTGACTGATGCACTCTCCCATGAAAGTTTACCAGAATCAACTGTTTAAAATTGTCCTTGAAATGTGGAAAATATTGTTAGTTTTTATATGTTCAGTAGGATATCTAAAGGTACATGTGTCTTATTAATTCTATTTTCGTCTAGAGCTCCAGGAAGAAATCAGAGCCAGTGTGGAACTGGCTGTCCAACACTATCTGATTTGAGGGTGTCATAAATATAAAGGGAAGGGTAATCACATTTCTATATACAGTACTATAAAATCCCTCCTGGACAGAGGCACAAAATCCTTTTACCTGTAAAAGGTTACGAAGCTCAGGTAACCTAGCTGGCACCTGACCAAAAGGACTAATAAGGGGACAAGATACTTTCAAATCTGAGGAGGGAGAAAAGGCTTTGTTTTGTCTGTTCTGTGTGCTTGCTGGAGACAGATCAAGAAGGCAAGAAATTAGAATTAGTAAGTAATAATAAGGGAATGCGTTAGCTTACTTTTATTTTGGCTTGTGATTTTCCTTGTCTAGAGGGAGGTTTATCCCTGGATTTGTAACTTTAAGGTTTTACCTAGAGGGGAGACCCTCTATGTTCTTGAGTCTTTTGTTGTTCTGTAAAGTACTTACCACCCCGATTTTACAGAGGTAATTCTTTTACCTTTTCGTTAATTAAAATACTTCTTTTAAGAACCTGAGTGATTTTTCATCATTTTAAGATCCAAGGGTTTGGGTCTGTGTTCACCTGTACCAATTTGTGGATATTATTCTCAAGCCTCCCCAGGAAAGGGGTGTGGGGGCTTGGGGGAGAAATTATTCTCAAGTCTTCCCAGGAAAGGGGGGTTAGGGACTTGGGAGATATTTGGGGAAAAGCAGAGTTCCAAGTGGCTCTCTCTAAATATTTGGAACACAAGTGGTGGTGGCAGTGTAAATTTAACCTCACCAATTAGGCTTGGTGAACACAGATCCAAACCCTGGGCTCTTAAAACAATGAAAAAATCAATCAGGTTCTTAAAATAATTTTAATTAAAGAAAAAAAGGTAAAAGGAGTAACTAAGATTAGAATGAAAGATAATGTCACAGAGAATCAAATTCAAAACACAGAGGGCAAAACTTTAGTTACACAAAGAACCCAAATTTATCCTCCTTCTTATTTGCAAAAGAACTCACAAACAAGAAAATAAAAGTAATCTAATACATCCCTTCTCTAAATACTCACTACTCTATAGGAGTGGGTTGGCTCCTTCTTTCTCTGTCTCCGGCAAAAGCCCCCACACAGCACAGACAAAAGACTTTTCCCCCCCTTCCAGATTTTAAAGTATCCTGTCCCCCTTATTGGTACTTCTGGTCAGGTGTCAGCTAGGTTATGTGAGCTTCTTAACCCTTTACAGGTAAAAGAGGAATTAACCCTTAACTGTATGTTTGACACTTGTTCTCTCCCTATTTTAGCCTCTGATCTGCTGAAGTGGGTTTTAGTCCATGAAAGCTTATGCTCAAATCAATTTGTTAGTCTCTAAGGTGCCACAAGTACTCCTCGTTCTTTTTGCTGATCCTACCTCTCTTTCACTGGCATCACTATGTTAGACATCCAATCACCCCCAACCTTCTTGGTGAAAACCGAAACAAAGGTCATTAAGCACCTCTGCCATTTCCACATTTTCCGTTATTGTCCCCCCACCCCATTGAGTAATGGGCCTACCTTGTCCTTTGTCTTCTTGCTTCTAATGTATTTGTAGAATATTTTCTTGTGTTCCTTTATGTCTTTGATCTTGTTTTGTCCATACATACTATTTATTTATATTCGTCCTTTGTAATTTGATCTAGTTTCCAGTTTTTGTAGAACTTTTTTTGATTTTTAGATAAATGAAGATCTCCTGGTTAAGCCAGGGTGGGCTCTTGCCATACTTCCTATCTTTCCTACACAGTGGGATAGTTTGCTCTTGTGCCCTTAATAATGTCTCTTTGAAAAACTGCCAACTGTCCTGTCTTCAATTGTTTTTCCCCTTAGACTTGATTCCCCTGGGATCTTACTTACCAACTCCCTGAATTTGCTAAAGTCTGCCTGCTTGAAACCCATTGTCTTTATTTTGCTGTTCGCCCTCCTACCATTCCTTAGAATCATGAACTCAACCATTTCATGATCACTTTCACCCAAGCTGCCTTCCACTTTCAAATTCTCAACCAGTTCCTCCCTATTTGTCAAAATAAAGTCTAGAATAGCCTCTTCCCTAGTAGTTTTATCCACCATCTGAAATAAAAAAATTGTCTCCACTACATTCCAAGAACTTGTTGGCTAATCTGTGCCCTGCTGTGTTATTTTCCCAACAGATATCTGAGTAGCTGAAGTCCCCCATCACCACCAAGTCCTGTGCTTTGGATGATTTTGTTAGTTGTTTTAAAAAAATGTGACTACCTATCTGGAGTTCCTGTGGCAGGAAAACTTTGCAGCTCAGGAAAACCTCAGAACCCAGGATTAGGTCAGAATGTTAAATTCTGCATGGCATACCCAGTTCTGGCTGCATGCCAACACACAGTACTGCACAGCCTTCCTCCCCCTGCCCCCAGCACATTTCTGGACAGAATTTCAACCCCCTGTTATACTTTGGACAAATGATTTTGTCACTTATGGACTACCTCTAACTGAAATGGACTAGATTTGTAAATGGAACACATTACCACCTCCCTCACATCCACACAGTTCACTGTTTCCAGGCTCCTTGATAACCATTGAATGGTCACAGAATGGCATACTTATAGGCATGTTGATGTAAGGTTATTATTCTTAAGCAACAGGAATGCCCTAGCAAAAATCTGTACCTTTCCAGTAAAACTTCACTTTAGAGTTATTCTTTACTGTTTGCATTTGCTGGTTGCCATTTTGATCTCCACATGATGGTGAGGAAGGGGATGGGAAGACACCAACGTGCTGGGATACAATCTGCCGTTAGTGGATACATGCTGCTACCTAGGGCTTCTCATAACTTTTGCATTGTTTCATACAGAGGAGAGCCCTCCCATTACTGTATTAATAAACATTAAAATGGGGGCAGAAACTTACCAGACTCAGGGGCAGCTTCTGTCCCTTCCTTGTCTGTTGAAGGATCTGCAGTGGGCTGTTTCTCAGGGGGTGCATCAAACAGCTCCTCTGAGTATGGTCCCAGAATTTGTTGCTGCTGCTCCTGTTCCAAAGCCTGCTTTGGGACCAGTTTCAGCAACAGAGTGACTTAACTGTCTTCACTTGGTGCCTGCTGGTTGCTCCCCTCGATCCCCATGCTCGATTAAGGGGCCACACATCATGCACCATGGTTGGCTCCGTGCCCAGCACCCAATCAAATTCCTCATAAAAGGGGCATAATTTGGCAAATTGCCTGAGGTGCAGTTCTGAACCCTGGTTTTCCAATGCTCGCTCTTGACCCACTTAATCCATTCTCTGCACTGGTTACCTGTCTGGTAAACTTCGCTATTTGTTGGTACATGTGGTCATTCCTGGTACTTTTACTAATGTTCACAGTTTTGCTGGCCTCCGAATGGCTTTGTTCCTGTGACCATGAAGCAGCGTGATTTGCAAAAAGCTTCTTCTGTTCAGTCTCCATTGCAAGCACAGAAGGCTCTGCTCTCTGATGGTGTGTTTGCAGCTCAGTGGTCAGAAGACAATGGAAAGGTTAATGCTGATTCACTGAGCTGCTGCACTGCACAACAGGAGGATGTTACCATTTTAAATAGAGCAGATTCGAGATTTTTGGGATAGAGAGGACAAAGAGAGCTGGCCTATGGGATTGTGGGATACTTTTGGAGGACTCCCAGGAACTGAGGTGGGGGGCTATGTCTACACTACAAAGCAATAGGGCTCAAACCCTGGGTCAAGGGTGGACTCTGGCTCAGACCCTACAGCCCTCAGGATCCTGGGACCCTGGGGCTGAACCCTGGGTTAGCATGATTTATATGCAGATGGTAGGGGGGGATAGGCTTGAACCTGACTTTGAACCCTGGGAATATATTGCAGTGTAGACATACCCTACTCTGTCATGTAAGACTGGGTTCAAACTCAGGCTGAAGTCTAACCCGACTTCTGTTTGCACACAAGTCATGCTAACCCAGGGCTTGGACACAGGGTCCCAGTACCCCACAGGAGTGGAGCATCTGAGCTTGAGTCAAGCTGGGACCCTTGCAGTGTAGATGCAGCCCCGCTGGACTTATGCTCTGGGTGCCCACCAAATGTATCCCATAATCCCATAGGCTAACTTTCTTTGTCCTCTGGGCAGTCAAGTTTGGTGGACAGTCAAGTTTTGCCACGCTGCACCACGAACAACAGGCTAGAACAGCCACATTTTGGGAGGGCACTAGGAAGTCTGGGATATGCATGGTTAGACTTGAGCCTGCATAATGCAGTGTAGACAATGGAGCCCCAGGGTTCAACAATTTCTAACCTGGGGTTACAAATGAGTCTAGATGCTCAAGCCCTAGGTTAACAAACCCAGAGTCTGCTAACTTAAGTTCTGTTAACCATGGTGTGGTAGGGTCGCGCCGGGGCTCTACCCTCCGAGACGGGGGGGGGAGGGGGTGCCACACCGGCTCACTATAGCGCAGTCAAAGCTCAGGTCCCTTTACGCAGGAGCTGAGCGGCCCGCAGTTCAGGGATCTCAGGCCCTTAGGCAGGGGCTGAGCACTAATCAACAGTTTAGGCAGGCCCAGGCCCTGGATCAGGGCGGGGCACAAACAGTCACAGCTCAAGCCCTTTGGGGCAGGGGTTGAGCACTAAGCAACAGTTTAGGCAGGGCCCGCCCTGGGGTCCGGGCGGGGCACGAACTGTCACAGCTCAGGCCCTTGGATGAAGGGGCTGAGCAAACAAGCAGTTAAGGAACTCAGGCCCTCTGGTGCAGGGGCTGAGCAGGCAAGCAGTTAAGGAGCTCAGGCCCTCTGGTGCAGGGGCTGAGCAGACAAGCAGTTAAGGGGCCCAGGCCCTGGGTCAGGGTGGGGCACAAACAGTCACAGCTCAGGCCCTTGGATAAAGGGGCTGAGCAAACAAGCAGTTAAGGAGCTCAGGCCCTCTGGTGCAGGGGCTGAGCAGACAAGCAGTTAAGGAGCTCAGGCCCTGGGTCAGGGCGGGGCAAAAACAGTCACAGCTCAAGCCCTTTGGGGCAGGGGTTGAGCACACAAGCAGTTAAGGTAAGCCCAGGCTCCTACACCTGAGCGTTGGGTGAGGGGGAAGCCTGCCACCCGTGAGCGGGGTGGCAGGGGGGAACGCAGGCCCACCCACTCCACTGCGTTCCAGCCCGGGGCCCTAGCAGCAGTTATTGCCGCTGCTGGTCAGTGGGGTATCCTGACCGAAACACACTGACATCGGCTACTTCCGTACCCCCGGGCTACTTCCGTGTTCCCCCTCGGGGCCTACCTCATTGGCGATGCTGGGTTCGGGCCAGTCCAGCAGCATCGGCTCCTCTGGTGCGGGGCTTGGGGGCTGGTCCGGCAGCTCTCCCCCATGGTAGCTGGCACGGGGCAGGCTTGACCAGTCCTCCTCGGGGTAGCTGGTCCAGGGCAGGCTTGGCCAGTCCTCCTCGGGGTAGCGGGTCCGGGGCAGGCTTGGCCAGTACCTCCTCGGGGTACCTGGCAAGAGGTAGGCTCGACCGGCGCGGGGGGGTAGCAGGCGGCTTGCGGCTTCCGGCTGTCTCCCAAGTGGGAGCTCGGTCCGGGACGTCTGCTCTCTCTGGTGGTCTGGGCTTCACTGAGCTCTGCCGGTGGGCTTTTATATTTCCAGGTCGGGGCCGTGACCACGGAGGGGCGGGGCCCAGGCCCGGTGGCTCCGCCCACGCTGGGGTTAGAGGAAGCTCGGCCCTATCCGAGACGGAGGGGGTGCCACACCGGCTCACTACACATGGGCTTACATTACAGTGTAGACATACCCTAGCAATCAAACAGGTCCAATTGCTACACCTGAAATCTCCATCTCCAGATCTGCTCTAATGACTCCCGGGTATAATTTGATGGAGAAGCAAATGTTCTGGAGGACACAGCTGAGCAATAATGGCTTTCACCATCTTCATGCCTGAATGAATACCAATGTGAGATCTTCTTTGACAATACTACTTGAGGCCTCTGTCATGAAAGGAAAGACCCAGTGATCATTCAGTAGTTCAGAGCAAAGTTGGCCATGATGGTGACCCCAGTTCATTAAGAGGCACTGCACCCAGCCAATGGCATCTGCGCTATACCTGCCAGTCGCCAAAAGAGCTGACAAAATGTTCCAAGTGTCTCAGTGTAGATTTAAATATTTTTATCAGCACCCAGGGGTTCTCTTGTAGCTTCAATAGCTAAGGAAAGACACAGGCCTTGGACAGTTTTATAATCTATGCTGGAAGAGGCGGGTAAAAAGTTCTGGAAAGCTCTGCAGAGCAAGTCATAATTGTCAGCTTCATTGATATTATTAATTGCAAATTACATTGCTGGTAATTTGTTGGTGTGGCTTCTGTAGGTGGAGTAGTGGTTTTTACTGCTGGGGCATCTTGCTGAATCAGAATGGAAAGTGAGGCATAATTTGTGCTCTCTGATGGACTGAATTAGCTAAATATATGGGTGGTGCAATCTGACAAGGCAGGCCAGCTGGTTACAACTGTCATTACCATGACCATAACTCTGGCCTGTTCCCAGAGGTTCAGGTGAAGATGAGTTATCACTTCAAGATGAATTCAGCTTCTAGACATGTGCTGTGTTGAAAAAAGTGGGGGTCATGCAATCCAGATCACTGTTCTTGCACCTACGGTAATCATACCCACATGGAAATTCATAATAATATTCCAGAGACAGTCCTTCTCCCTGCAGACTGGGGGTCACTTACACTGTCCTCACCAAACACAGTCTTTTCCAACTGGGCACTGGGGTGGACATGAAAAAAATAAGTCTTTCTTCTCCCACTGCTGCTGCTTTGCCTAAGGCAACTTCCGGCAAAAAGCAGATTTGATGGGATGCTCAAGAGGCCATCATTGAACCATACCATCAACTAGCATCTCCGGGACACCTTTCACCACAACATATTAAGGGACAAAGTAATTTCACTCCTGTAGTTGGGAGCAACTCTGAAAGAGATTTGGGGGTTGTGACAGGATCCCCCCAAGTGCATCCTAGGACCGTGGGATTGCTGTGTTCCCTAAACTCTCTCCAGCCTGGGCTGTCTCAAACAATGCCTTGCTAGTGACCAGCAGCAAGCTCCTCCAGGCGCTGTGATCACTCAGCACAACAGCATGTGGAGTCACACACCCAGTTATATTGCATGAATGCTCTCAGAGCCACTTGTGAATCACACAGAGAAAGACACCAGCCAAATCCCCCCTCCCCCAGCTCCCAGTACTGTACCTCAGGAATATACCATCTAATTTATTAATTGGTTCAACACTTCAACAATGGAAAGTGGACATACAGCAGCCTTTGTCAATTTGAGCAGATTTGCCCCCACACATCATATCAACTCACTGGTAAAGATAAACAGTTAAACAAATGTATTGACTATAAAAGTGATATTAAGTGATAGGCAAAAAGTCAGAGTTACTTACCAAAATAAAATAAAATATAAGCACGCAGTCAAAACTCTCAACCCTATTAGACTGGGCAACATCTAGACTAAGCAGTTTTTCTCACGTCACTGGATATTGCAGTCCTTAATATACAGGTTTGTTCCTTAAACCTGGGCCAATCTCCTCTGGTGGAGTCTTGTCTTCTTCTCAGAGTCTTAGTTGCTTGCAGCGTAGGTGGGGATAGGAGAAAAGGCGTAGTATGTGTCCACTTTGTCTGTTTTATACCCTCAGTCCATGTGCTTGGAAAACACAAGTCCAGGCATGTCTGGGGGGCATTGCTGAATCTCTCCAGGCAAGGTTGAGCAATTCTCCTGGTGTGGCCTCATGCAGGTGAGTCATTGCATTGTAGCTCCTTTGCTGGACAATAGCTGTTGATGGGTTGTTTCACACCCCACCCAGGTGTTGGTTACTTTCCTTGCTGTTGCCTCTGGGGAGCTAATACCTGGCTGATTCCCCAATTTACAGCATTTTTTAGTGACAACCATACAATACAATTCTCCTAACTTCATATGCATTAATGATATACATATATGGATAGAGAAATGACTTTCAGCAGATCATAATCTTTCCCCGATGCCTTACAAGCCATGCTTTATATGTAATATCACAATTATATACAGATGAGGAATATGGCAGGTTACCGGGTGTTTCCCCAAGGTACAGAACATCACAGGGGTCATTGGGGATAATCAGCTGAACAGGAGCTCCCAGTCCAATGCTGTGGCCAAAGCAGAAAATGCGATCCTGGGGCACATGAACAGGGGAATCTCGAGTAGGAGCAGAGAGGTTATTTTATCTCTGGATTTGGAACTGGTGCAACTGCTGCTGGAATACTGTGTCCAGTTCTGGTGCTCACAATTCAATAAGGACATTGATAGATTGGAGACAGTTCACAGAAGAGCCACAAGAATGATTAAAGGATTAGAATACATGTCTTATAGTGATAGACTCATGGAGCTTAATCTATATTTAGCTTAACAAAGAGAAGGTTCAGGGGTGAGACTACTCGAAGTACTTCCTGTGCTGTGTTCCAGTTTATGAATAAACTCTACTGTTTTGACAATGCTGTGTGGGTATCACTTCAAATGCTTGGTGAGATGCGTTAATCTCAGCAGAGTGGACGAGTCTCCATCAGGAATCTGTCCCTGTTGGACTCACTGAACAGAGCTGACAGTGTGAATCATGAGTGTCGAAGGCCCAGTGGTCCTGTCTAATGAGGCAGTGAAGCGATGTGTCTTAACATGGAAGAAGAATGAGACTGCTTGAGGGTCTGGAACACTGAAGGGGTTCCTCCTAGAGACTGTTCCAAAGCTGGGGGCATAGCATTAATCATGTGCACTTGCAGAATTCTAGAACCCAGGTCTTGAGTGCTTGCTGACCCAAGTCAGATTGATTTGTATGTGGACAGAAGGGAGGCTTGGGCTCAAATCTGAATCAGTGTATATTGTATATAGTGGGTATAGTTGCTCTGTGAACAAATCCACTATTTTCTCCCCATGAAGGTACATTGTAATCAAGTAATCTCTGTCTTCTTTTTGACAAACTAAACAGATTGAGCTCTTCAAGTCTCTCACTATAAAGCATTTTCTTAGTCTTTGAATATTTTTCTTCTTACTATTTACTGCATTCTCTTTATTTTTTCAACATCTTTTAAAAAAATCTGGACAGGAGAACTGCATGCAATATGCTAATGTAGGTCTCACTAGTGTCATATATTGCACTTAATAACTTCTAATATATACACCTCTACTCCGGTATAACGCTGTCCTTGGGAGCCAAAAAATCTTACCACATTATAGGTGAAACCACGTTATATCGAACTTGCTTTGATCCACCGGAGTGTGCAGCTCCCCCCCCCCCCCCCCAGCACTGCTTTACTGCGTTATATCCGAATTTGTGTGATATCGGGTCGCGTTATATTGGGGTAGAAGTGTATTCATTGCTGCCTATTTCCCCTTTTTTCATTTGTTATATGTTGCTTTTTCATTTCTAATTGCTGCCTTCAATTTGCCATGGAACCAAGAATAAAGGCTTTTGGTCATCTAATAAACTTTCCTTAAAGAACTCCCAATTTTCATTCATATTCTTACGTCTACATTTTTTCCCCACAAAAGCTGAGAATTCATAATTTTGCTAAACCTTGGGAAATTAGCCTTTCTGAAGCACCAAGCTTATATATTACTGGTTGGGGATTTTCTCAATTTGCCCATACTGAATGTCATCATGATTACTGGTCCCCAGACAACCACCAACTTCCATTTCAGTTATCAATTACCATAATCTAACATAATTATAGCCCAGTGTAAATCATGATTTCAAGGACTGCATGGAAATTGTGAAATTAGCTTAATGCTGTGATTTTTCAAATAGTGAGGAAGCAGAACCCCACTTCCCCTCTCCACTGAGACTGTGGCTGCTTGGGGGGGGAGGGGGGGTTAGTGGGCCTGTCCTATCCTGGGAAGTAGGGGCAGGGCTGCCAGCCCAGGAGGGTATGTCTTTCCACATGGCGCCAGCTGGCCTGGCCTAGCCTGGCCCAGGGCAGGGACTGGGGTTCAGTCACTCTGCACTCCGCTCTGGCCCAGGTTGCCACCTCTGCTTTCCGCTGGCCAGCATGATCAGGATGGTGGTGCAGACAACATGGTGATGAGAAGCCCCAGCCCAGGCCAGGCCTGGGGGAAACCTTGCAGTACCAGGATTCATGCCCCCCATCTTAGCCAGCATCACCACCACTTTGACCATGAGCAGCTGAGGAGGGCCCTGCCCTGGGGAGGGATTGGGTATGGGAGTGGTCCTGCCCAGGGGGGTATTGAGGAGAGGGAGGGAGATCTATCCTGGGGGGAGGTACTGGACTGTGAAGGGGAACTCTGCCCAGGCAGGGGGAATTGGAGTACATTTCTGCTGGTTCTCCCCCAGCAGAAAGATTGGTGACAGCCAGGGGCCTTAGACCAGTGTGGGGATTGGGATCTGTGAGGGGGGACATGGCCGCAGTAGGGGGTTTGGGTGTGAGGGGACCCTGTCCTGGTGGGGGGCTTTTGAGGTGTGAGGGGCCCTGGCCCTGTGTTGGGGATCAGGGATTGAGGGGGCCTGGCCCAAGCAGCAAGATTGGGAGTGGGGGGGCTTATCCAGGTTGAGGGACTGGGATGTGAGGGGGGGTCCTGCCCCAGCAGGGGAATCAGGGTTTGATGAGATGTGCCTTGGCATGGGGAGAGATTGGTGTGTGAAGCATCGTGTCTTGGCAGGGGTAATGGGCTGTGAGTGGGGCCTACCCGGGGGGGGATTGGGGTGTGAGGTGGCCCTACCTTGCAGGAGGGATTGGGGTTTGAGGGACCCTGCCCTGGAGGAGGTATTGGGGGTGAGAGGGAGCCCTGCCCCAGTAGTGGGGGAATCAGGGTGTGAGGGAAGGGCTGCTCTGGTGGAGGGATTGGGTTGTGAGGTGGGCCCTGTCCTGGTGCGGGGATTAGGGTGTGAGGAGGGGCTGTCCAGGTGAGGGTATCGGGGCTGTGAAGTGAGAATTTTTAATTCTTCTTGCCTGTTACCCAGACTCCCAGCACTCATATATAAGCAAGTGAACATTTTCTTCTCTTCACTCTTTTCTACATTGGTTCAATTTGTTTGTCACATGTTGAGTTTGAGTTTGTACTGCATTTGCCTTCTTAGTAGAGCTAGTTACAGAGTGACAATTCCATTTTGTGACAACTTTTGAGATTCCCAAATTTGTTTTTGTTCTATATTTGAATGAAAACAAAACCTTTCGAACCTTTTTATGAAACAGAATTGAGTTGAAATGTCTATCTTTCGTCTGAAAAGTTCAGGTCTCTCTGTCTCTCTCTGTGTGGAAATAACTGGCTAGTCCACCCCACACCCAGAAACCCTCTCATTGAAAATGTTGGTGAAATTACTACAGCTCAATGAAACAGCATATTTCGACAAAATAACATTTTGGCAAAAATGTTTTGACCAGCTCTACTTCTTAGCACCCTCATATTGTTAAATATCCTTCTGGCTGTTCCAGTCAGTACCAATTGATGAGGTTAGCCCTCTTACTTATGAGATGCAGGCCGTCTCATTTGTAATCCTCGTTTTCCCCTGCACTGTAGCCCAATGCTTCATATAACCAAAACCTTCAGTTTCACAACAGTCATGTAGCCAATGGTTCACCGCTATTATTTTGTGTCTTCTGTGTTCTCTCGCTTGTGAGACCAGAAGGATATCTGAGAATATCACTTGGACTATCTTCTTCTTCAGTTCCATTCCAAGTTTCCTGAAGTCTTCTATAATCTGTGTAGTTAAACATGATGCTGAGTCATTGGTTCAGTGTGTATCATCTCCAGTGGCGGTTTGCCAGATGACATCATCGGGTCTTTTGAGAGAAATTTGGGGGCCCAGTACATCAAGTTCACTGGGTCCCCATACTCTCTCATTTTACCCCCATTTTACCCATTACAGATATCTTGGGGGCCACCTGGCTTGGGGCCCTGTGATGGGGTGGGTTAGATCTGGAGGCCCCCTTCTGGAGGCCTTATGGCCCTGCCACACCCCACCTCAAAAAAGGCTGTAGAGAGGTCCTCCAAGCTACCTAGACTGGCTGCATGGGAAGCAGCCAATCAGGGACCAGCAGGCTAGTATAAGAAGAGCTGCAGGGGCAGAGTGAGATCAGTTCCTTGCTGGAGCTGGAGGAGTGTGGATGGTGCACCTGGCTGGCTGAGTGAGCCTGGACAGAGCAGTGCTGGCACAGGCTGAGGAGAACGCAAAGGAAATCCAGGTTGGCTGCTGGGACTCAACCAGGACAAGTCCCCGAGGTAAGGGCGAAGAATGAACTGGGGCTGCAGGGAAGTAGCCAAGGGAATTGTAGGGACATGGTGAATGGCTGCTATCTATAGGGTCCCTGGGCTGGGACCCAGAGTAGGGGGTGGTACCACCCCCTCCCTACCCCCTCCCCACTGGGAAAATGTCCTGGACTTTGAAACACCCCAGAAGGGGAACGGAACTCTTTTAGTGGCCCAGCTGAAGAGCTTGGGCCAGAAAGGCCCAGAAAAGTGAAGAGTCTCAAGGGAGGCAGTCCTGGAGGACGTGGCCCCACACCAGGGCTGGGACTGCTTGAAGAGCAGAGACAATTTGAAAGAGGCCAGAAGGGGCTGAGAGACAGTTTGAAGCATGGTACTGCAATAGGCCCTGCTGGACTGATTGAAGAGTGAGCCCAGAGATAAGGCTGCAGATCGAGGGACCTTACAGAGGGCGCTGGGATAGGCCCCCTGTTGGACTTATATGCAGAAGGGGGTTGATTTTTATCTCATATACAGACTGTGTGACTCGGCTGGAAGCCTGAGTCACCAAAGAACCACCACACACTGAGAGAGAGTAGGCACACACACTGAGGCTAGGTCTCTACTACCCGCCTGAATCGGCGGGTAGAAATCGACCTCTCGGGGATTGATTTATCGCATCCCGTTGGGACGCGACAATCGATCCCCCAATCGGCGCTCTTACTCCACCAGCGGAGGTGGTAGTAAGCGCCGCCGACAGAAAGTGGCAGAAGTCGATTTTGCCGCCGTCCTCACAACGGGGTAAGTCGGCTGCGATACGCCAAATTCAGCTACGCTATTCACGTAGCTGAATTTGCGTATCTTAAATCGACTCCCCCCTGTAGTGTAGATGTACCCTGAGACAGGTGGTGTTCACAAAAGGTGAGTGCACCCCATTACAGGACCTGATACAATTGTCTCCCTTTCCCTGCTTCTTGTCAGCCCTGGACTTCATAATTCTATCCAGTCATGCAGTTACATCTCATATTTTTGCTCGGGGGAGACAGTATCCAATCCTGCTGTTCTTGTGTCCCTTGCTGAATTCTCTTCCACTCTTCTTAATATGGAGTTGCTGATGATGGCTGTTTGCTTTCTTAAGATGGTTAAAAAGCCTCTCTTGGTAGCTCCTGGCTTCATACCACAAGGATGCCCATCAGGTATGTCCCTTGTATTTTTCTGGTCCATTCCTCTGGAGATAGGTTCCTCGGTAGCTGACTCAGTGAGTATCTGATAATGATCCAATACTCCTAGCTAGGGAAAAGCAGAGGCGACTACAGGCAGAGCCAGAAAACTGCCTGTCATTAGAGCCAGAAAGGAGAGAACCTGCGAGGCTACCTCTATGGGAAGGCATGCCACTTTCTGTGTCCCAGGGGACATGTAACCCACATGCTTTGTTGTGCAACATTTGGCTGTGTTTGGCCCAAAGAAAGGGAGAGAAGCTGTGGGGAGAGGACATGGCGTTTAATTGGAATATTCGGTGTCTTTGCACATGTGTGGAGTGCAGGACAGGGCATTTCAGCTAGACAGGCACAGAAACATCTAGACCTAGGATGTGTCAGCTACTACATATCTAGTATAGGTAGGAGAACCTGTAGGAGAACACTTCAGTAGCTGTTTCTGAAGCTTTCATTGTGGGCAAGCAGCCTGGCACGTTATACCCACTCACTCTCTGAGAACTGAGCCAATCCGAGCATGTGAGTGGGAAAGATTATAAATATAGGAGTTAAAGACAGCCAGTGGACTCAGTGGCTGTTCGATACATGATGGAGAGATGTGTGTGCATTAAATATATTTGACTGAGGCCATAGCTATACTACAAAACTGTGGTCGACGCAAGTTAGTCTGGCATACAACCAGGGGCGGCTCTAGCTTTTTTGCCATCCCAAGCACAGCAGGCAGGCTGCCTTCGGCGGCATGCTTGCGGGAGGTCTGCCAGTCCCGCGGCTTCGGCGTACCCGCCACTGAATTGCTGCCAAATCCGTGGGACCGTTGGACCTCCCGCAGGCATGTCGCTGAAGGCTGCCTGACTGCCGCCCTCGCAGGGACCGGCAGGGCACCCCCCCTCCCCCGCAGCTTGCCGCTTGGAGTGCTGGTGCCTGGAGCCGCCACTGCATACAACCACCCAAGTTTGTATATTGTTTGGGTGCATGCATACGTGGCTGCTTGCATCTGCTCTGTGCGTAGCCATCAGGAGTGCTTGTGTCAATGTAATGTGGTGCACCATGGGTATGCATCATCCCAGTATACCATGCATCCCTATCCAGCACAATGCCTTTTGGGAACACTTATCAAGGTGTTGTGGGGTAGAAGTGACAAAGATCTCTGGGAGCAAGGGTTCAAGTTCCTAGCATGCAACTTTCTCCATCCCATAATGTCATCTATATCATATGACTTTCACACCTTTCCTAAAATATTCCCACAAGTCTGCATGACACTTCTCAGTGTCTTCCATCTCTGACAGAAACATGGAGCCCACAGAGTTCTGCACTATTCTCATGTATTTTGCAAATACAGGACGCACAATTCTCCTGTATTTGAAGACCCACAGGAAGTACCACAATAACCAGGGAGATGTGGATGTCTTCAAGGACAGATTGCTGAGGGACACAGCTGTCAGAATTCAGGGCAACTGCACCTGAATTTCCCCCCAGTGGTCCAACAAGAACAGCCACTCTCAGGCTTCAAGCCCTTAGTTCAGAGGTCCCAAAACTGTGAGGTGCCTCCCCCTTAAGGGGTGCAGAGGAACGTTCAGGGGTGTGTGGCTGGGACCCAGGCCATCCCCCGCAGGGGAGGGAGCACCACCCAGCTGCATTCCTGGCCCCACACCCAGGGCTCCGGCTGCTGTCCCCGTGACCAGGGCTCCCAGTGCCCCCAGTGCCTCCCATCTGTGGTCACAGCGGGGGCGGGGGGGCAGAGAGCGGTAAGGGGGGGTGCAACCCTGAAAAGTTTGGGGACCAGTGCCTTAATTTAAGAATTTCTCTATAATCTTTTTAATTTTACATGCCAGCAATCTGGTTCTGGTTTGGTTTAGGTGGAGCCCATCCTTCCTGTATACAACACGTCAGAGATCTTCTGACCAATTTGAATGGATTCAAGTCAGCAGAGCCTGATATTATTCATTTGAGGGTACTGAAGGAATTTCCTGAAGATATTGTGGAGCCACGGGCAATTATATTTGCAAACTCATGGATGACAGAAGAGATCCTGGAAAACTGGAGAAGGTCCTGGAAAACTGAAAAGACTGTTTCCTGGTGTGCCTGGGGCAGTCCTCACTGAAAAGGGAGAGCAGATACTCCTAAAACAGGTTGTTAACACTGAAGTTAAACTCACCAACCACTCACAAACTGTGCTTCTGATCCCCCACACTGGTTATCAAGAAGTTGAAAAAAGAAATCACACAGCTGTCTTTATTGCATTCCAGTTTTATGGCTCCCAATCAGCACCTACGTCCTGAACTGTGAGAAGTTATTTAAAAACTCTGCTCACATATACAAAATGTTCCTCTGACCCCAAAGGGTCAGCCACATTATCAGGTCAATATTAGTTTGAATCTTATCCAAAATACCACATTGCTAATCAATACGTTTGTGTCTAAAACTAAAGGTTTATTATACAGAAAGAACAAGACGAGAGTTGTTAAATGGTAACAACGAGGTTAAATGGTAAAGCAATCAGATACATATAGAGACTTCAAAGTCCATATATCAGGTTCTTAGGAGTAATCGTGAGTTTGCTGGCTTGAAAGTCCCTCTGGAACACATCCAAAGCGTGAATGGGTCATTTAGTCCTTTGTTCAGAGCTTCATTTGTAGAAAAGTTACTCCAGAAGAAAGACGCAGGAATGAAGACAAAATGGAGAAGATGCAGCTGCCTTTTATATTCTTTTGCCATGTGGCCTGTACGTCCTTTGTCCCAAACACAAGTATATAGACTGTTCTCAGTGGTACCAGATGAGAGAACATGGAGTAATGGTCTCAAGTTGCAGTGGGGGAGGTTTAGGTTGGATATTAGGAAAAACTTTCTTACTAGGAGGGTGGTGAAGCACTGGAATGGGTTACCTAGGGAGGTGGTGGAATCTCCTTCCTTAGAGGTTTTTAAGGTCAGGCTTGACAAAGCCCTGGCTGGGATGATTTAATTGGGGATTGGTCCTGCTTTGAGCAGGGAGTTGGACTAGATGACCTCCTGAGGTCCCTTCCAACCCTGATATTCTATGATTCTATGATCAGACAAAACTGGGGGGAGTGGGGGGTGTTGCAAGCACTTTGGAGGATAGATCTAAAATTCAGAAGGATCTTGTTAAATTGGAGAACTGGGGTATAGACAACAAAATGAAATTCAATAAAGACAAATGTAAGATGCTACATTTAGGGAAGAGAAACCAAATGAACAAATACAGAATGGGGGATAACTGGCTTGGCAGCAGCACTGCTAAGAAGGATTTGGGAGTTGTGGTGGATCACAACCTTAACATGACTCAGCAATGCAATGCTTTTGGAAAAAAATCAAATGCAATTTTAGGTTGCATTAACAGAGGCATAGCATGCAAGTCATGGGAGGTGATAGTACTGCTCTATTCAGTGCTGGTTAGGCCTCAGCTGGAATACTGTGTCCAATTTTGGTCGCCAATGTATAGAAAGGATGGAGAAAAACTGGAAAGGATCCAGTGGGTGACAAAGATGATCAAAGGGACGGAATGCAATTCATATGAGCAACTGGGTATGTTTAGTTTGGAAAAGAGGAGATTAAGGGGAAGATGATAGTTGTCTTCATATACTAGAAGGGCTGCCATAAAAATGATGGAGAAAAGTTGTTCTCTCTTGCCACAGAGAGCAGGACAAGAGGCAATGTGTTCAAACTACAGCATAGCAGATTTAGATTAAATCTCAGGGAAAAACTTTCTAGTTGTAAGAACAGTAGGACAATGGAACAGACTGCCTAGGGAGGTTGTGGAAGCTTCTTTTTTTCAAAAGAAGGGTGGATCGCTATTTATCTTGGATGGTTTAGACACAGCAAATCCTGCCTCATGGCAGGGGGTTATACTAGATGACCCTTGCGGTTCCTTCTAACCCTCTGGTTCTATGAATCTATCATCCAGTCTGACCTTCTGCAGAGCTTAGACCAGAGGATGTCATCCAGGGAGCACTGCATTCATTTCAATAACTTGTGACTGACCAACAGCATTTCTACCAAGTATCAGAGGGGTAGCCGTGTTAGTCTGAATCTGTAAAGAGCAACAGAGGGTCCTGTGGCACCTTTAAGACTAACATAGCAGAGGGGCATAAGACTCCTGCTACAAGACAGGCCCAGAAGAGAAACCAACAGAACTCCACTGGCCATCACCTACAGTCCTCAGCTTAAACCTCTCCAATGCATCATCAGTGATCTACAACCCATCCTGGACAATGATCCCTCACTTTCACAGACCTTGGGAGGCAGGCCAGTCCTCGCCCACAGACAACCTGCCAACCTTAAGCATATTCTCACCAGCAACCACGCATCGCACCATAACAACTCAGGAACCAACCCATGCAACAAACCTCGATGCCAACTCTGCCCACATATCTACACCAGCAACACCATCACTGGACCTAACCAGATCAGCAACAACATCACCGGCTCATTCACCTGCACGTCCACCAATGTTATATATGCCATCATATGCCAGCAATGCCCCTCTGCTATGTACATTGGCCAAACTGGACAGTCACTACGCAAGAGGATAAATGGACACAAGTCAGATATATCAGGAATGGCAATATACAAAAACCTGTAGGAGAACACTTCAACCTCCCTGGCCACACAATAGCAGATGTTAAGGTAGCCATCTTACAGCAAAAAAACTTCAGGACCAGACTCCAAAGAGAAACTGCTGAGCTTCAGTTCATCTGCAAATTTGACACCATCAGATCAGGATTAAACAAAGACTGTGAATGGCTATCCAACTACAGAAACAGTTTCTCCTCCCTTGGTGTTCACACCTCAACTGCTAGCAGAGCACCTCACCCTCCCTGATTGAACTAACCTCGTTATCTCCACACTGATATATACCTGCCTCTGGAGATTTCCATTACTTGCATCTGAAGAAGTGAGGTTCTGACCCACGAAAGCTTATGCTCCCAGTACTTCTGTTAGTCTCAAAGGTGCCACAGGACCCTCTGTTGCTTTTTACAAGTTCCGGATGCTGCAGCAACACAGGCTATCGTGAGTACATCACACCTGTCCTCTGCTCTCTACATTGCCTTCCCATAGACTAGTGAGTTTAGTTCAAAGGATCAGTCCTTATCTTCAAAGTGCTCAATGGACTGGGTCCAGCACATCTATATGATTGCCTAAAGCTCAGGAATGAGGAGTGTGGTTCACAACTCTGCTTCTCAGAAACAGTGAGAAAATGGAAAAACTCATCTGTGCAGGAGACAGAGCTTTCTCAGGGGCCAGTCCCAGACACTGGAATTAACTCGCACTGGAGCTAAGGATTATTACAAATGCCACCACTAGAGCTGGTGGGGTTTTTTCCTCATGGAAAATTTTGTTTTCCTGGAAATTTTCAATAGAAGATCTTTAATTTTCAGCAAAAAATTGAAAGCAAAAATATTTGATTGAAAACATTTAGTTTAAACCTGAAATTTTCCATTTGGTAATGCTGTTATCATGCCTCAAGGGTGCAGTGTGTCTGAATTTATTAACAATGTGAGATGTCAGATAATCGGCTGAATTTACTTGTTTAATTACAGATTATTAGTCGAAGATTACCACAGTACAGAAAAGAAAAGTAAACATACCAGTCTGGGGAGCAGCTTAGCAGTGTTAGTCTGTTCCAACAAGGTCCCAGAATTATAGCTCCTTAAATATTGGTATAGGAAAGTCCTTTAAAATCTTTCCTTGCCATACTTTGATTTTATTTTGCAAATTCTCAATTTACCTAATCAAATCAGCCAGTGACATCTATAACTATTTTACCACTACTGAGACCATCTGTGGCCACAATTAGAGCTTAATGCTTAGACATTAATGAATACATGGTTTGCTGTTGTATTGATTGCAGAACACATCGGCAATACCAAATGTTCCCTATTCATTTTGTTAATTACTAATATTTGATCAATTACACTGGTTTTATGACAACAAGCATCTGTTAGGGTAGTTTTGATAAGCTAAATGCATCTTTTGATAAATCAGTGGTTTTCCACCTTTTTTCATTTGCAGACCCCCTAAAAAATTTGAATGGAAGAGTGGACCCCTTTGGAGAGCGTAGACAAAGTTTGTGAACTCCCAGGGGTCCATGGACGACAGAGTGAAAACCACTACAATAGATCATGATGTTATTCTGTCTTCATCAATTACAAGTGGTTCCTTTCTGGCGAACTGGACACATTTCCCTAAGGCTCAAGGTTTAGAGTAAAATAACACACAATCCATTATTTAACATCAGGATAAAGTCTAGCTAAAATTCAACTTACCGATAACACACTAGGATCAGCTAAAGTAAAATTAGTGTGGATAATTGAGTAGAGACTTAATATGATTACAAGTATCAGGGGGTAGCCGTGTTAGTCTGTATCTACAAAAACAACAAGGAGTCTGGTGGCACCTTAAAGACTAACAGATTTATTTGGGCATAAGCTTTCGTGAGTAAAAACCTCACTTCTTCGGATGCATAGAGTGAAAGTTACAGATGCAGGCATTATATACAGACACATGGAGAGCAGGGAGTTACTTCACAAGTGGAGAACCAGTGTTGACAGGGCCAATTCAATCAGGGTGGATGTAGTCCACTCCCAATAACAGATGAGGAGGTGTCAATTCCAGGAGAGGAAAAGCTGCTTCTGTAGTGAGCCAGCCACTCCCAGTCCCTATTCAAGCCCAGATTAATGGTGTTGAATTTGCAAATGAATTTTAGTTCTGCTGTTTCTCTTTGAAGTCTGTTTCTGAAGTTTTTTTGTTCAATGATAGTGACTTTTAAATCTGTAATGACCAGGGAGATTGAAGTGTTCACTTACTGGCTTATGTATGTTACCATTCCTGATGTCCGATTTGTGTCCATTTATTCTTTTGCGGAGGGACTGTCCCGTTTGGCCAATGTACATGGCAGAGGGGCGTTGCTGGCACATGATGGCATATATGACATTAGAGGATGTGCAGGTGAATGAGCCCCTGATGGTGTGGCTGATGTGGTTGGGTCCTCTGATGCTGTTGCCAGAGTAGATATGGGGACAGAGTAGGCAACGAGGTTTGCTACAGGGATAGGTTCCTGGGTTGGTGTTTCTGTGGTGTGGTGTGTAGTTGCTGGTGAGTATTTGCTTCAGGTTGGGGGGGTTGTCTGTAAGCGAGGACTGGCCTGCCTCCCAAGGTCTGTGAGAGTGAGGGATCATTTTCCAGGATAGGTTGTAGATCGTGGATAATGCGCTGGAGAGGTTTTAGCTGGGGGCTGTATGTGATGGCCAGTGGTGTTCTGTTATTGTCCTTGTTGGGCCTGTCCTGCAGTAAGTGATTTCTGGGTAATTTGTGATTTGTTGAATGTTTATGTTTTCTTTTGTTTGATTTTTAGATGAATATGACATTTTCTTTAGAAAACAGACGTCTGCAAAAAAAAAAAATCCTTCATTTGAAAACCCAATTTTCTATGCAAATTTCCACCTCACCTCCTTTTGCTCTAAATGCAAGGTGCCCTTCTCCGCCTGACTCCTTGTGAATGTCCTGCTTTGAGATGAAACTTAGCAGTGCCAGAACTGAACTTCTGATCTTTCCCCATAGCCCTTCTACCCTGTTTTCTGTCATGGTGAGCACCACCATCATCCCTATCACTCAAACCTGTCATCTTGGCTTCACCTTTGACTTAGTCTTCTTCTCTGAGCCATACAATGTTGCTTGCTGCTTCTTCCTCCACAACATCACCTGGACCCATACTTTCCTCTCTGCCAATGCTACTGTGGCTCTGTTCCAAGCCCTGATTATCTTGCACCTTGACTAATTTCTCTGGCTTCAATGCCCGAAACCTCTCCTCTCCAAACCCATTCACAATGCTGCTGCTAACTCATCTCCTTGGCTTGTTGCTGTGCCTACGTCACCCACTTTGAGTCCATCCAGTGGCTCCCCACTTCCACCACATTAAAGAACAAACTCATTGTCCTTAAATCCAGAGTCCTCCATATCTTAGCCCCTCCCTATTACTTCAGTATAAGCTCGATTCCCATCTTTATTGTCCTGCCTGATTGCCCAGTTCTCTGCTTCTCTCAAACCACTTTCTCCCAGGCTGCCCCTTAAAAGTGGGAAAAACTCCCAGTCAAAATCCATAAAGCTATTGCTGTGTCCTTCTTCAAGGCCATCCTCCAAAACTCACATGTGCTGTAATGCATGCAGGAAACTGCAACCTGATAACGGCTGGGCAGGAGGAGAGCTGCGATCTTTGCTCTGACTGGCCCAGAGTCTGGACATCCTAATGGATTTGTTTCTCTGTCTTGCTCTCCCACCCCAGCCTGCTCATTTGTCTCATCCATATGCTATGGCTTGTCATTTTGACAGTATGTCCTTTGGTGCAGGGGTTGTAATGCTTTATTCTATGATTATACAGGCAGCAGGAGAATGGTGCCCAACTATTAGGCACTCTGGCAATAAATAAATTAATTAAATTAAATAATAATCAATAAGGGTGGGAGTGGCATAAGAACCTCAGAAAAATAGAATAGAATAGATGCAGAAATCCATGGGTGACATTCTTTGGCCTGTTTTAGGCAAGAACTCAGATTAAATGACCATAGTGGTCCCTTCTGGCCTTACAATCCCCACCTTTATGAATAAAGGGGGTTGGCAGCCTGAAGTTAGCTTTGGAAATCACACTGTAGCTAACTAGTCTTTACAAAGTCACCAGAGGAACTGTCAGGGTAAGAACTGATTCAGACAGTGAGCAAGAGCTGTGCTGCTACATCAGGTTTCCTAGTTTTTATTTACTTCCCTATCTACTTAGGAAATCCTCTGGCCATAATTCCAGGACCAATGTGACATTAACATCTCTGTGTCTGACGTACGTGATGTGAACCTGCAAACCTTGGAGTTAATGTGTTTCTCTCTACGCGTGACGCCATGAGCAATGCTTTGAGTGGAAAATGAGGATGGTGATTCTGCCAAGCACTGTTCTTCAGATGTGGGAGATGCTGGCCTGGCCAGAGCTGTCTTGCTATACTTTCAGGCTGTCTCTCCATTCTGATGCACTGGAGATGCTAGGGGAACTCTTCTGACTTGGAAGCACATTCAGTATTTCACAAACCTTTCTTTCAACCCACTTCTGATGAGAGTTTAGTATATTTTCAGTCAGTATTCTCAAACAAAGAAGTCATTTGAGAAAGCATTCTTGGGCAGCTGATGTTCACTCTGATTAATTCAGATCTCACAGAATTTATTTCTAAGCTATGTTTACGCATTCAATACATTTATACGATAACTATCAACAAGCATCTAAGCACATCTAAAAGCACCTGTTAATGAATACTGCTCAACTTTCCTTTCTTAGATGTATAAGCAGAGGAATGTTGAGTAGGAGGGTGATGTTATCTGATTAAAATATGACCATGTAGAGCATTGTTGCTACCACAGTTATATAATTGCAACAAATCTTGCACAAAATGTGGAATGTAAGATGTCTATGAAAAGATTATTATTCAGTGAATATGATTATGCTATTTGTATGCATGTATCATTTTTGTACTTGATGTTATGAGTATTGGCTCTATACCTGTTTTTCAATTGTTTGCTCCTGGGGTAATGCCCACAAGGTATTTAGCCTGCACATCTTGAAGGGACTATTCAAGTTAAGTGCCTCATCAAAAGGACACTTAACTCACAATGGAAGACACCCATCTACACTGAATGGACTGTCCTGTGAACTTTCTGTTTGGGGTGCAGGTAGTGGCTTTTTTTGTGACTAAGCAGAATCATGTAGAGACGTGATTTGCCCACGTGACTCCAAACTCTATCTTTTACCCAGGGCCGGCTCCAGGCACCAGCGCAGCAAGCTGGTGCTTGGGGCGGCCCATGGAAGGGGGTGGCACATCCGGGTCTTTGGCGGCAATTCGGCGGCAGGTCCCTCACTCCATCTCGGAGAGAAGGACCGGCCACTGAATTGCCACCGAAGAATGAAGCGGTGCGGGAGAGCAGCTGCCGAAGTGCTGCCAATCGCAGCTTTCCCCCCCCCCTTCGCCGCTTGGGGCAGCAAAAAAGCTAGAGCCAGCCCTGCTTTTACCTGTAATTTTCCCCCTCCACATGGCAGAAGCTATAAAAGGCACTGGAAACGTCTCCATTTTGCCTCTTTCCTGCTCCAGCCTCTTTCCTGCTCAAACCTCTGGACTATGGACTAATACTAATGGGAGCATTCTAACCAAGGGACTGAGGACCTTCCAAAGATTTGGGAGCAACCAGAGACTTGACTTAAGCCAGCAGTTTACTCCATCACTGCTACAAGCCTAAACCAAGAACTTTGCAATTACTGTATGTATTTGAGTCCTTTAACCAATTTTAACTCTCATCTTTCTTTTTATAAATAAACCTTTAGATTTTAGATACTAAAAGATTGGCAACAGTGTGATTTTTGGGTAAGATCTGAGTTATATATTGACCTGGGTGTGTGGCTGATCTTTTGGGATCAGAAGAACCTTTCATTTGATGAAACTGGTTGTAAAGAACCACTTATCTTTAAATCCATTGTTTTTGGGGATGATACAAGGACTGGGATGCCTAAGAAAACTGCTTTCCTAACTTCTTGTTAGCCAGTGTGGTGAAACAGAAGTTTACTTTTGTTGTTGGTTTGGTATATCTTAAGGGAGAATAACCATCAGTTTTGGGGTGTATCTGCCCTATTTCTCAGCAGTTTGTCCTGAATTTAGTATTCTCAGTTGTAATCCATGGAGGCACAGTGATAAGGAGTAAGGAAATGGTTTTACCTCTGTTTATGGCATTAGTGAGGCCATTTCTGGAATACTGTGTCCAATTTTGGTGTCCACACCTCAGAAACTATGCTGAAAAATTGTAATTGGAAAGGTTGCAGAAAGGAGTCACATGAATTACTCAAGGTCTGGAAACCTGCATTACAGAGAAAGAAAGAAGAAGCTCTGTCTAGTTAGTTTATCCAAGAAAAGGTTAAAGAAGTGGTTTCATGGTTTATAAGTACCTACATGGGGAAGACAATTATGATTATAGAGAGCTATATAGTCTAGTAGAAATAGTCCAAACAAGATCCAATGGCTGGAAACTGAAGCTTGACAAATTCAGACTAGAAATAAGGTGCACATTGTTAATAAAAAGGGGAACAACTTACCTAGGGATATGGTGAATTCTCATTACTTGAAGTCTTTAAATCCAAAAGAGACGCTCTAGCTCAACCAGAAGTTATGAGCTTGATGCAGGAATTACTGAACAAGGTTTCTGTTATAAAAGAAGTCAGACGAGATTATCATAATGGTCCATTCTGGCCTTAAAATATATGAATGTAAAGCAGACCTCCAACTTTACTGCATTAGTAGGCGAGGAGCTCTGGTGTCATCACAGGAGCATATACATTGCCTTTCATTTGGTGCTAGTTGGTCACATCACATTTCTGATAAACATGAAAAGTGACAGATGACCAGGTCTCACGTGCAAAACTCTGATATACATGGAGCTCATTTTGGGATTGAAACCTTCATTTATATAGAGAAATTTTAAGCTCCTCGGGTAGAGTTCTTGCCTTCTATTGTGACTCTCTCTGTTAGCACTTAACAAATAAATAAATCATCATCATTGTCACTGTCTGAGATCCCAAGAAAGATAAAAGCAAAGAAGTATTTCCTTTGTCATTATCATGTATCAGATTATGCCTTCTCCATTAATTTATGGACATTCAGATACCATCTGACTTCTAGAAATATGTGTCATTTTAGAAAATGTCAACAAATTAATGTTTTATGGCAGTTAGTGAGGAAGATTTCTTTTTGCTGCATAGGCTCAAAAATAGAGACTTTTAGATACTGAAATCAAACAGATTGAGAGATGGTGTGATTGAGCAAAGAATAAATTCCCATGAGTCCCCCGATGAATTATAATTCAGTTTTAATAAAAAGCTTCAGCACCTACTGTTTCTTAAAATTCTGTACAAAACACATATCTTTAATTCTAGCAGCTGTATAAGGAAGACTTCATTATGTTCAACTATGTGTGTGATGAGGAGGAGGGTGATTTGAAAGATCTTTCTGCAGTAAATTCTATTTGTTTGCAGACCTCATATTCTTCTTAATTACAAGATATTGAAACAAGCTGACTTTTTATTCATCACTAAAATTAGAAACAATATTACAAATGGATTTAGGGCACATAGTCATCCTTAGTTGTTTCAGTGTATTAGAAAATAACACATGAGGTCATAGATTCATAGAGACTTTCTGTAGTGTAGAAAACCAAAGAATGCATGATGATAAAGCTTATTGGCAGGAGAATGAGGTGGCTGCATAACTTATGAGTAGAAATGGTCAAATTATATGGAATGAATAATATTTGGTATGAATGTATCATCTGTCTAATCTACCAAATTGTTTGAAAATGGAGCCCTGTTTCTGTCAATGAGTAATGCATTTATTATTCCTATCTTTTTGACAAAACCAGTGAATAAATCATTTCCATCTATAGATTCTTTTTGACAGTGTCTGATATAATTAATATTTGTTATGCTGGTTGTGTGATTGGTCAACTAAATCACATGGGGGGGAGGGTTCTGCTCCCTAATTGGACAATTAAAGCACAGTTTCTTTTTAGAGAGGCTGAACTTGTATGGCTGACTCCATTAATGTCAGTAGTGGCTGAAAGTGCTGAGCACCTCTGAAAACCAAGTAACTGTGATGAGATGCCTAGCTATGGCATTAGGTGCCTCACTTAAGGCACCCTGGTTTGCAAATGTCAGTCTAAGCAAATAATATACTACTTGTACATTGAACTAACTGACTGGTCATATTCTGATACCTCTCTTCAAGTAGCACTGACCTAGACATATCATCCTTGTGTGCATGTGCGTGTCTGTGTGCACGTGCGCATGCACACACAGTGCTTGCTGTATACAGGGTAGCAATATCTCAGGGAGAGTCTCTGATTTGCAGGACTGGCTCCAGGAGTTTGGGGAAGTTCACAGCAAGCTTTCTTGCTGCTGTGTTAACCGAAACAGTGGCCTGTTTCTGTTTGTAAAGTCCCATATTCCTGGTCCTGGTCTGGTCTTTTTCACCAACCCAGAAGGGTATGGGTCAGATTCATAGGCCTTACACTGTGAATAGCTCCTTAGGGAGGGAGACTCTAAATACATTCCTTTCTCACCACCGGCAAAGAAATATCCCCCTTGTGTCCTATACATATGGACACAAGGAAAAATTCTTCATTTCTGGACTGTTCAGATTCTAACAGGGCAGAATAACTGAAGGAGAAGACAGAGATCTCCAAAGTTACTCTGGGTAGCCCTAAAAGACTTTTGGGAAACTGGCAGATTACTAAATCTCTGCTACCTTTTGAAGTTATAGACTATGCATATAGTTTTATCTGCTGTAACCTCTCAATAACTCTCATTCCTTTTTCTTAGCTAATAAACCTTTACTTAGTTTACTATAGAATTGGCTACCAGAGTCTTCTTTGATGTAAGATCTAGGATGCAAATTGACCTGGGCGAGTGGTTGGTCTCTTGGGACTGGGTTCAACCTGAATATTTTGTGATTTTCAGTGTAAGTGACCATTTATCACATAGTTCAGCTTGCCTGGGTAGCAAGATAGACTGGAGTGTCTAAGGGGACTGCCTGTGAGTCCATTATAAGGGTACGTCTTCCGGCGGGTAGTAATCGGTCTAGCGGGGATCGATATATCGCGTCTTATAAAGACACAATATATCGATCCCCAAACGCGCACCCCGTTGACTCCGCAACTCCACCAGAGCGAGCGGCGGTAGCGCAGTCGACAGGGGAGCTGCGGCCGTTGATCCCACGCTGTGTGGACCCCAGGTAATTCGATCTAAGATACTTCGACTTCAGCTAAGCTATTCATGTAGCTGAAGTTGCGTATCTAAGGCCTGGTCTAAACTACGAGTTTAGGTCGACTTTAGCGGCGTTAAATCGAATTAAGCCTGGACACGTTCACAAGACAAAGCCCTTTCTTTCGACTTAAAGGGCCCTTTAAACCGGTTTCTTTACTCCACCTCCGACGAGGGGATTAGCAATGAAATCGGCCTTAGCGGGTCGGAATTGGGGGTAGTGTGGATGGAATTCGACGTTATTGGCCTCTGGGAGCTATCCCACAGTGCTTCATTGTGAACGCTCTGGACAGCACTCTCAACTCAGATGCACTCACCAGGTAGACAGGAAAAGCCCCGCGAACTTTTGAATTTTATTTCCTGTTTGCTCAGCGTGGAGAGCACAGGTGACCACGCAGAGCTCATCAGCACAGTTAACCGTGATGGAGTTCCAGGATCGCAAAAGAGCTGCATCATGGACCGAATGGGAGGTACGGGATCTGCTCGCCGTATGGGGAGATGAATCAGTGCTAGCTGAACTCCGAAGCAGTAAACAAAATGGCAAAATATTAGAAAATGGGCGGCAGAGACTGCGGGAACTGTGGGATAGCTACCCACAGTGCAACGCTCCGGAAGTCGACGCTAGCCTCGGTACTGTAGACGCGGGAGAGCAATACAGCGGTGCACAGGCAATCCAGGAAATTTTTGGATAGTGTAGGGGACAATTTCCTGGTGCAAGTGCTGGAGGAACCAACTAGGGGCAAAGCTTTTCTTGACCTGCTGCTCACAAACAGAGAAGAACTAGTAGGGGAAGCAAAAGTGGATGGGAACCTGGGAGGCAGTGACCATGAGATGGTCGAGTTCAGGATCCTGACACAAGGAAGAAAGGAGAGCAGCAGAATACGGACCCTGGACTTCAGAAAAGCAGACTTTGACTCCCTCAGGGAACAGATGGGCAGGATCCCCTGGGAGAATAACATGAAGGGCAAAGGGGTCCAGGAGAGCTGGCTGTATTTTAAAGAATCCTTATTGAGGTTGCAGGAACAAACCATCCCGATGTGTAGAAAGAATAGTAAATATGGCAGGCGACCAGCTTGGCTAAACAGTGAAATCCTTGCTGATCTTAAACGCAAAAAAGAAGCTTACAAGAAGTGGAAGATTGGACAAATGACCAGGGAGGAGTATAAAAATATTGCTCAGGTGTGCAGGAGTGAAATCAGGAAGGCCAAATCACACTTGGAGTTGCAGTTAGCAAGAGATGTTAAGAGTAACAAGAAGGGTTTCTTCAGGTATGTTAGCAACAAGAAGAAAATCAAGGAAAGTGTGGGCCCCTTACTGAATGAGGGAGGCAACCTAGTGACCGAGGATGTGGAAAAAGCTAATGTACTCAATGATTTTTTTTCCTCTGTCTTTACGAACAAGGTCAGCTCCCAGACTGCTGCACTGGGCAGTACAGCATGGGGAGAAGGTGACCAACCCTCTGTGGAGAAAGAAGTGGTTCGGGACTATTTAGAAAAACTGGACGTGCACAAGTCCATGGGACCGGATGCGCTGCATCCGAGGGTGCTAAAGGAGTTGGCGGGTGAGATTGCAGAGCCATTAGCCATTATTTTTGAAAACTCATGGCGATCGGGGGAGGTCCCAGATGACTGGAAAAAGGCTAATGTAGTGCCCATCTTTAAAAAAGGGAAGAAGGAGGATCCGGGGAACTACAGGCCAGTCAGCCTCACCTCAGTCCCATGAAAAATCATGGAGCAGGTCCTCAAGGAATCAATTATGAAACATTTAGAGGAGAGGAAAGTGATCAGGAACAGTCAGCATGGATTCACGAAGGGGAAGTCGTGCCTGACTAACCTAATTGCCTTCTATGATGAGATAACTGGCTCTGTGGATGAGGGGAAAGCAGTGGATGTGTTATTCCTTGACTTTAGCAAAGCTTTTGATACGGTCTCCCACAGTATTCTTGCCGCCAAGTTAAAGACGTATGGGCTGGATGAATGGACTGTAAGGTGGATAGAAAGCTGGCTAGATCGTCGGGCTCAACGGGTAGTGATCAATGGCTCCATGTCTAGTTGGCAGCCGGTTTCAAGCAGAGTGCCCCAAGGGTCGGTCCTGGGGCCGGTTTTGTTTAATATCTTTATTAATGATCTGGAGGATGGTGTGGACTGCACTCTCAGCAAGTTTGCAGATGACACTAAACTAGGAGGCGTGGTAGATACACTAGAGGGTAGGGATCGGATACAGAGGGACCTAGACAAATTAGAAGATTGGGCCAAAAAAAACCTGATGAGGTTCAACAAGGACAAGTGCAGAGTCCTGCACTTAGGACGGAAGAATCCCATGCACTGCTACAGACTAGGGACCGAATGGCTAGGTAGCAGTTCTGCAGAAAAGGACCTAGGGGTCACAGTGGACGAGAAGCTGGATATGAGTCAACAGTGTGCTCTTGTTGCCAAGAAGGCTAGTGGTATTTTGGGCTGTATAAGTAGGGGCATTGCCAGCAGATCGAGGGACGTGATCGTTCCCCTTTATTCGACATTGGTGAGGCCTCATCTGGAATACTGTGTCCAGTTTTGGGCCCCACACTACAAGAAGGATGTGGAAAAATTGGAAAGAGTCCAGCGGAGGGCAACAAAAATGATTAGGGGTCTGGAGCACATGACTTATGAGGAGAGGCTGAGGGAACTGGGATTGTTTAGTCTCCAGAAGAGAAGAATGAGGGGGGATTTGATAGCAGCCTTCAACTACCTGAAGGGGGGTTCCAAAGAGGATGGAGCTCGGCTGTTCTCAGTGGTGGCAGATGACAGAACAAGGAGCAATGGTCTCAAGTTGCAGTGGGGGAGGTCCAGGTTGGATATCAGGAAAAACTATTTCACTAGGAGGGTGGTGAAACACTGGAATGCGTTACCTAGGGAGGTGGTGGAGTCTCCTTCCTTGGAGGTTTTTAAGGCCCGGCTTTACAAAGCCCTGGCTGGGATGATTTAGTTGGGAATTGGTCCTGCTTTGAGCAGGGGGTTGGACTAGATGACCTCTTGAGGTCCCTTCCAACTCTGATATTCTATGATTCTATGATTCTATGATCTCTGCTGCTGCTTCTTGAGGACAAGGGCCCGGGTTGGTCCTGCCTGTTGTACCTCCTCCTTGGATCTCCTGGTGAATCAGTGTAGGATTCTCCCCCTGTATTCACTAAGCATTACTCAATGGCGTTCGATTGGTAATCTTTATGCAAATGATGGATCCTCCTAACTTCAGCAAATGTCATGAGGAGTCCCATTGGACTCATCGATTCTATAAATATTGAATTAACTGAGATGGTCATTCCAGCAAACCTGAGATCTCTGGAGTCCAGTCTGGTTGAGATCTTGGGGGAAGTGACCACAAAGATTCCGTTCAGAAGGCTGGGGCCAGATTGACCAACAAGATTATGTCATTATCCAATGTGCAAAATTTCCAGTTACAAAATCTATTAATAACTGAAAACTTCAGAGTTGGACAAAAACAGTGAACTTATATTATCATTTTCTCCAAACAGCCATTCAGACATACTGGGCAATCAAACCACCTATAAGTCATATTAGCCTTCATTCTGACGGCAAGTTCAGTTCCTGTCTTTCTTAAACAGGCCTCATTCTTCCTTATATTTTCCACTGATGCTAATAGAACCAAAATAACAAACAGAACAGTATCTTAACAAAACTCAAATCTACAGGGGCTATTTTCACATTAAAATGTCACAGTTTTTGTCAGTTGTTAACATATCTACCTATGTGGAAGAGATTTCTTACATGGCTAATTAATGTCCTAGAACCTCTCTGATCATGGCACTTAGTTCTCCTGTTAGCAAGACTGTGGGAGTTGCCATTTTGTTCTTTGTACCACCTGGCTGTGATGACAGATGGCCCATTACATGAATCGGAAAGGAAGTCAATGACTAGCCTTGATGGCTGAACATTCCCTGCTTTATTCTAGATGGGGAAGGTGGGATTACCTGTGCTCACACAATTGCATTTAAATCTGCCCATTAGTCTCCTGTTTCCTTCCTGAAGCCAGGCGAATGCAGGCACATAAATTAGATGTCCAAAGGCCTTGAGCCGTTATGTTGATAGGACAAACCCGTTTGCATGCTCCCCACGTGATTGATAGTTTTGGGTGATAAATCTAAAGTTGACTCAACATCAACCCAAGGTTCTGTGTGGCTGAGGCTCTGCACTGGCACCTGGCTGCTGTCCCGGTCCTTCGTTCCTCTACTCAAGTTGATCTGTTTCACCTGCACTCATCCAGCATAATTAAGCTAGTTTTAGTCTTTCCAATGTATGCAGCTTGTTACAAATCATGGTTTATAGGAGCAGGTCCCCAACCTGACAGTCACTGGACAAGGGGTTTTGGGGCAAGAGAAACACTATTCTATGGGAACTGGAATTCAAGTACCAGAAAAGGCAGCAGGATGGCCAACTTGGATGAGCCAGGCAATTGTAGGACCAGCCACACTTTTAAGTAAACTTTGCAAAGAAATTCACCTTTGAAAGTCTGTCTGAGAAGGGAGAGGTTTTACTGGTGATTAGAAGAAGAACGCCATTGGAGAACACAGAGAATACAGGCATACAGAGGTTCTGGGGACAGCAGACACTAAAGAATCTGTCCATAGATGACCATTCCATGTTCACATACTTAGTACACACGACTGCGGATTACACTGGCCCAGTGGGGGGACAATGGGGAGGTTCTGCGCCTTCCTAGAGCTGCAGTGAATGTGGAGGGTTGCCATCTAGAGAGCCATGAATCATAGAAGATTAGGGATAGAAGAGACTGCAGGAGGTCATCTAATCCAACCCCCTGCTCAAAGCAGGAGCAACCCAAACTAAATCATCCCAGCCAGGGCTTTGTTAATCTGGGCCTAAAAAACCTCTAAGGATGGAGGTTCCACCACCTCCCTAGGTAACCCATTCTAGTGGAATAGTTTTTCCTAATATCCAAACTAGACCGCCCCCACTGCAATTTGAGACCATTGCTTCTCGTTCTGTCATCTGTCACCACTGAGAACAGCCTAGCTCCATCCTCTTTGGAACCCCCCTTCAGGTAGTTGACGGCTGCTATCAAATCCCACCTGACTCTTCTCTTCTGCAGACTAAATAAGCCCAGTTCCCTCAGCCTCTCCTCATAAGTCATGTTCCCCAGCCCATAATCATTTCGGTTGCCCTCTGCTGGACTCTCTCCAATTTGTCCACATCCCTTCTGTAGTGAGGGGCCCAAAACTGGATGTAATACTCCAGATGTAGCCTCACCAGTGACGAATAGAGGGAAATATTCACTTCCCTCAATCTGCTGGCAATGCTCCTGCTAATGCAGCCCAATATGCTGTTTGTCTTCTTGGCAACAAGGGCACACTGTTGACTCATATCCAGCTTCTCATCCACTGTAATCCCCAGGTCCTTTTCTGCAGAACTGCCGCTTAGCCAGTTGGTCCCCAGGGATGGGATTCTTCTGTCCTAAGTACACGACTCTGCACTTCTCCTTGTTGAACCTCATCAGATTTCTTTTGTCCCAATCCTCCAATTTGTCTAGGTCACTCTGGACCCTATCCCTACCCTCCAGCCTATCTACTCTACCCCCAGCTTAGTGTCATCCGCAAACTTGCTGAGAGCGCAAATCATCCCGTCCAGATTATTAATAAAAATGTTGAACAAAACTGGCTCAAGGACCAACCCCTGGGGCACTCTGCTTGATGCCAGCTGCCAACTAGACATAGTCTGTCCATCCAATCCATACTTCTTTAATTTGCTGGCAAGAATACTGTGGGAGACCGTATCAAAAGCTCTGCTAAAGTCAAGGTATATCACGTCCACCACTTTCCCCATATCCACAAAGCCAATTATCTCATCATAGAAGGCAATCAGGTTGGTCAGACAGGACTTGCCCTTGGTGAATCCATGTTGACTGTTCCTGATCACCTTCTTCTCCTCCAAGTGCTTCAAAATGGATTCCTTGAGGACCTGCTCCATGATTTTTCCAGGGACTGAGTTGAGACTGTAGTTCTCCTTCTTCCCTTTTTTAAAGATAGGCACTATATTTGCCTTTTTCCCATCATCCGGGATCTCCGCCAATTGCCACAAGTTTTCAAAGATAATGGCCAATGGCTCTGCAATCACATTAGCCAACTCCCTCAGCAGCCTCAGATGCATTGCATTGAATCTCTGCTCTCAGAAATCTTCTCCCATGTTACTGTGATCAAATCACCTCTCATCTATTTTTTTGGATAAACTAAACAGAAGCTCAAGCTTCTTCATTCTCTCTCTGTAAGGCAGATGTTTCAGACCTGAAATCATTCTTGTAGCTCTTTCCTGAACCCTTTTCAGTTTTCAACATCCTTTCTGAACTGCAGATACTAAATAAGCACAGTGTCTGATAATGGTCTGACTGGTGCTGTATACAGAGATAATACAAGAATAGCAATAGCCCTCTTTCTATAGCATCACCATAGGAGCTCCTGTTCAGGTGGTTTCACCATGATTCCTCAGTTCTTTTCAGAGTTACTGTTCTCTTGGATATAGGTCTGTGATGCTTTCCTCAGGGCATCCAGAACTTTAAGCCACTGTGTTACCTCTCTGCCTCAGCAAGGGAGAGATTTTCTGGAGCTTATACTGTGTGACAACTCCTTGCTACACCACTCTGCCTGCCTCATCTGAAAACTACACAAGAATCTGCCCGCCTTAACCTTGCCTTGCTGGTAATATTCAATGAACATCAGTGTGATGCTGAGAGATGAGGTGCCAGCTCATGCCAAGGCCCCTGGCCCTTATTGAACACTGACAAATGCACAGCTGAACACGTGTCTGGCTTACCTGTGGGTGCGTATAGTTGAAATAGATATTGGAATTCTAAGAATGGGTTTAGCTTTTGGATTTAAGGAAAGGTTGTAGGATGCTGCGTGTATTAATCTTGCTTATAATATCTCTATCCCATGGTATAAGGTAATATTTAACTATAAAAGATAGGCTATAACTATAAAAATATTTGCTAATACTTTAAACCTGTACAGTCAGGAGAGAAGCATTACCAAGTATGAAACACTAGTTTACAACAAGAGGCGCCATCTCCTCCCCAACAAAAGATGGCCTATAGATACCACACAAGCCCCTGTGGAACATTAGTGAATAAAATACTTTGTTGATTGCTTCCCCATATACATGAAGAAGATATGTGCACAAGACCTCATCCCATCACAGTTTGAACTTGGGGATGGGAATAAAAATTCCTGTTGAGGAGAAATTATCATGAGTATGCTGTTTGGAATTGGAGAAGGCAATATTTCTAAGCATAAGCAAGGGATCCCTACACTGCTGAGCTTGGTTTGTCCAAAAGGACATATAGAGCTTGCATATTACATCTGCATCTATTACCTTTTAAAACCTAAGACTGTAACTCATTTGTATGTGTACATTAACCTGCTTTAACCTTGTAAATCTCACTTATTTCTTGTTCCTAGTTAATAAATCTTTAGTTAGTTTATTACATGATTGGCTACAAGCGCTGTCTTTGGTGAAAGATCTAAGGTTCAATTGACCTGGGATAAGTGATTGGCCCTTTGCGACTGGAAATAACCTGAATATTGTTGTGATTTTTGGTGTAAGGGGCCATCTATCACAAAGGCAGTATTGCCTGGGTGGCAAAATAGACCCAGAATGCTGAAGGGAACTGTCTGTGACTCCATGTTAAGGATTCCATGTTAAGTCACTCTTTACTTCAATATAACAGCACTGAGATGGTTTATAGTAAAACTAAGAATAAGTTTATTAATAAAGAAAATCAATTTAAGTGATACTAAGCAAGAGAAAGAGACAGATATGGTTACAAACAAAATAAAATAAAACATGCTTTCTAGTATCCAAGAATTAACTTTAGTAAGCTACAATTTGTCCAAATAGCTTTCTCATTTACATCAAGTGACCAGCATCTCCAGCCCTTCCTGCCAAAGGATCCAACAATCAGACTCAGAGGTTTATTGTCCCTTTAGTTCCCTAAATGATGGATAAATAGAAGGCCTTTTTGTTCCCCTTATATTTCCCAGACCTCTTGAGGGTTCATACTCCAGTGTTCCCTCCAAGGTACACACCAAGTTGTTTCCTCGACTGCTTGTTGACTTGATTGCTTTGTTTACCATACAAGTAAATGTAGTTTTATTGTCTATGGCTTACAATGCTTGACCTAGACCGACAAATCCACATTCCTTTGTCTAAGACAGGGCTGTTTATCAAGTCTGCCCCCAAAACGTACATTAGGAACATATTTCCAGCACACATACAGAACTCTTTACACACCACCTGTACATACATCATGTAATGATATTCATAAGCAGTGTGTTGCCAGTTTTTATATGATACCTTACTCAACACACTTTCATAGTACAATAATATTGTACACAATCAGTTGATTGAATTATTCTTATTCTTTGGGGTTCAGACTCTCTGTTGTGCTTCTCTGTTGTCTGGACCTGATTGTCACAAGGCTGAATCCTGTAAGTGTGACCTACATTCTTTGTTCCTCCATAGGGGACATTGCATTGACTGTATTAAAATGCATGTTGTTTGAACAAGCCCCACTTACCAAGTGATCCAGACTTCTCTGTATGACTGACATGCCCTTATTTAACACTCCACCAACCTTTGTGTCACCTTCACACTATACCAGCAATAGTTTTGTCTTCTTCTAAATCACCGTTGAAGATTCAACATCACTGAACAGCATTTACCAAGCACAGAGCCCTGCAGTTCCCCATTAGAAATGCCTCCACCAAATGAGGATTCCCCATTTGCAATGTCTTTCAGATTAAGCAGTAGAGTACAGAGAGAAGCTATTTATCTGGCCCTGGTAGTAGCAAGCAAAGTTCCTGCTCCCTTCCTCCCCGAGTCCTAAGGAGATCCCCCTTGTGCTCACATGCTTTTGAGTTGAGCCTATTGCTCATTTCCCATCTGCACATTAGGCTTTAGAAATCAAATTCAATTGAAGAGCATGTAAAAATCTACTGAGAATTCCCCTCTCTGTAGCACAATGAAGATAAACTCGCTTTAGTTTCCACTATAATCTTACAACAACTTGTCAGTGACAAAACAGTCCCAAATCACCTCATTTATCAAATGGCCAATCCTGTTAACCGCTTAAGAGACATAATTACCTGCAGTCTCTCATGCTATTCTTTTTATTCCCATACTTACCCTCTCCCTGGCAGCATTCCAATGGGTTAGCTAAGAATTAAAGCACAGCTGCAACCACTGAATGATTCGGGGGTTATAAATACAATTTCTCTAATTATCAGGGCAATAACCATGGACATTTAGCATTCCCAATTGTAGCAGCTAGAATCATGTCTTCTTTGTCCATTGGGTAGAGAAGGGTTCAGGGGCAGATAGCCAAAGGCAGCCTCACTCACTTTACCAGCAGCGTCTGGATTCTCAGGCAGTGCTACATGTTATATCCTGTTCCATCCATGTAAAAAGAAGACCACACATTTCAATGAGGATGGTGTTCTTTATTATCTGCCCCTACTGAGGATACAACATTGCAAGCACATTGGCAATGGAACTGCCCATCCGGAGGATGCAGATGCTTGGGCATTCTCACAGAATAGCACCAGGAGATGTTCATTGGTACACCACATGCTGGAAACCAGTTATTTATCTGTCTCAAGGTGCGGCAGAGTCTTCATTTTAAAAGCAATTACAGAGAATGGCCCAGAGATATGTGACGTTTGAGGAAGTCTCTGGCCTGTGCTGTACAGGAGGTCAGACTAGATGATCACAAGGGTCCCTTCTGGCCTTGGAATCTATGAATCTATGAAGCCAGACAGCACTGAGGATGGAGGCTGGGCATAAGCCAAGGTTCCTCAGGACACAGGCCAGGCATGGCCCAGGGGCCTTTGAGAGACAGGCTGGGCATGGGCTGGAGTCATAAGGGTGCAGACCAGGCATGGACCAGGTCCCTCAGGATGCAGGCCTGGGATCTTGCTTAGTTTGAAGTTGATGTTCAACCAGTGTCATTGGAGTTGCAATTGCACCATTGTATGAGTCAGCACAGCCTGTATCTAGTGTTTTTTCTGCTGTGCCTGCAGTCAGGAGGGCAGACAGAATGCTGTCTCACCGTACTACTAACAATGATTTCAGCCACAAATATGATGTGTCAACATATGCACAAAACATGGAGTCTACCTTCATCTGATACAAGAATCTGCTATCATTGTGGACTCTCTGAACATTCACTGGGGAATGTGGGGAGAGGGTGCGAAGTGTTTGTAGTGTAAGAAAGTGGGGCACTGTGCTAGAGTTGCAGAAAGAAAGCAGATAATGAAAAAAACTGGACACTCAAATTCTCAACATAAGGAGGGCAAGAGAGTGTGAGCATTGGGGATGATAACACTGACTCAGAGACAGAGCAGTCTGCTTTGTGACGTAAGAAGTCAGAGATCCCATGACTGATAATGGACCAAAGCTGGAAATGGTCATTGGTCTGGGAAGGAAAAGAAACGTTGCTGTTTTTTCCTTTTTAAAGACACTTCTCTTGAAACAGCAGTTAGTAGCTAGAAAGAAACCATCTTTTGCCTATGCTGAGACAAGAGCAGTTCATTGTATCATCATTGTCATGGTCCAAGGGGACATTGCTTCCTTTCATATCAAGCACCACGCAGATTGATTCTGAAGATGGTCTGGCTGGATGTTCAGTCTATGTCCATCATTGGTAATCATATCATGCCACCAGAGCTTTTGGCCACCACATGCTCATCTGCCATGTAGCAGCATTCTTGGTAAATGCGCTTGTAATTTGTTTGTCTTCTATTCTAAAACATTAAGAAACTGCCAAACCCAAACCAGTGCTGATGGAGGTGGGTGCTTGGTTCATCTACAAACATCCTCTTTGCTGATCTTGTCCTGTTTCTTAATATGGAGCAACTGATGAAGATGACAAGAACTGCAAATGTCAATCCCCTTCCTCAGTGCCGACGCCCAGTACCGACGCCATGACGCCGGGCCCAAGCTCAGAAGGGGGCCCATAACACTCGCTTCCTCCCCTCTCACAGCTTCCCCTCTTGGAGCAGCAGCAGGGATCCAGCATCCCAGGGAGCTCAGAACCCAAGGGGCCCTGGGAGCTGTAGTTCCTTGGCCAGCTCCCTGCCTAGAGAGCCTGCCCTGGAGCAGGGAAGGAACTACATTTTTCAGCATTCCCTTGGCTGCTATCAACAGGAAAGGGAGGGAGAGGGAGTGGGGAAACTGAGACCCCATGCGCTTGCTGTGAATGGAGAGCTGGCTGCTAGAGGGGGGTGTCAGTGTGAATGGGGAACAAGTATGCCCAAAGAGTAGAAGGCTTTGGCCCAGATATCACCCTCAGAAGACTTCCCCAGATTGTATTAGGGATGCTGGTGTGACCTCTCCTGGCAGCCCCCAAAGAAGGAACTGGGTGGAATGAAAGGACAGTGCACCTCTCTATCTGAAGCCTAGCAAGGGAGATATGTGGACCCCACTAGGAGAAGTTAAAATGAAAAGTAAGAGAGGGGAAGCTCTATTAGAGGACCTGGGCAGCTTTAGGCACAGTACCAGGCACGCAGGAGGATTTCCACTTCTGAGCCATGGAAGCAGAAATTGACTTTTCCTTTCCAGATTTATCCAATATTCAGAAAGGGAATCTAGCACTTGTCTTCCAGATTTGAACACTCGAAATTCAAGAGCGCTCAAGCTCAATTTGGGCAGCTGTTATTTAATTTCTCCCAAATCAAATATATTGATCCACTGTAATTTGCTGTAGAAAAAGTAGGATAAAATTGAGCAACAAATGCTGGGGTCTTCCTAATGCTAACTAGGACTGGAATTACTATTTTCAACAGCCATTACCATTTTTTTTTTTAGTTTTTTTTGTTTAAAAGGAAGACAGTAATATTGCATTGGCAAATTCCCCATAGAAACGAAGAGTGGAACAAAAGAATAATAAAGGCACCTCAACTTTTCTTCATGAATGTAGGACAGTCTTATAATATGGATCCAGATATCCACCAATCACACAAGCTGAAAATTGTTCCACTTTACTGCAGTTCTGTAACAATGTGGGAACCAGTCCTGTTTGTGTTCTGTGCACATCTAAAATTCTTACTGAATTCATAAATGCCTTGCTTTTGTAACCATTTACATTTAGTAATTGGGTGGGAAGCCTCTCATAAAAAGTTAGGTGCTGTAGGAGGTGTTGCTTATTCAGTAAGTAATGTGAGACCTTCCTATTACAATAGTAAACCAGTGCAGCAAAGAATGAACTTTGCTCCTAGAGTCTAGTATAGGGTCCTTTGCTTCTATAAGCATCCCATTAAAGACAATGAAAAGACTCCCACTCACTTCAAGAGGCTTTGGACAGAACTGGTTATACACAGAGTAAATCCACTGTCTTCACAGGGTCCTAGTCCCACAGCGGAGGCTTTATACAGGGTAAAACAGATTTATTTGGGGTTTGGACCCCATTGGGAGTTGGGCATCTGAGTGTTAAAGACAGGAACACTTCTTAAGTTGCTTTTAGTTAATTCTGCAGCTTTGGGACACGTGTTTCAGACCCTGGGTCTGTGTTGCAGCAGACTGGTGTGTCTGGCTCAACAAGACAGGGTGCTGGAGTCCCAAGCTGGCAGGGAAAGCAGGTGCAGAAGTTGTCTTGGCACATTGGTTGGCAGTTCTCAGGGGGGTTTCTGTGATCCAACCCATCACACCTTCCAACCCTGATATTCTATGATTCTATGTCTCTATAGGGGCCACTGAAAGGCCCAAAACCATGGCAGCAGCTGCTGCTATATGAGCATCCACCTCTTTTGAGCATCCTTCAGCACTGTCTTTGACACTTCCCAAGTATTTAATGCCTGTTCACTATCCTACCCAGACAGAAAAATATTGAGCTGGTTGTAAATTAGAGCTGGTAGCTGCTTGTTTATTGTGAGGGGTGTTTCAAATCACAGATTAGTTAGGAAAAACATAATGTGTGGGATGACATATAGGATGTTGCAGGAGATGTCAAAGATCTGTTAGGTTGGAAAGAGAATGGCTTGATAGACTTGTCCAGGAAGAGACATGTTTATTCAAAGATCTTGGATAGGGTAAAGGATAGTGTCACAAGGCTGAAGTAGATTACAAAGTCATACCAGTAATGATGGATTCCGTGAGCCAAGAGGAAAACTGTGAGCAAGGAGTTGGTGGATGCTAGATAATGGAATTACCAAGGCAGTGCATGAAGAGACAGGCTGGGGATGAAATATCTTGATGGTCCCCATGAGCTTCCCAAAGGCTTTTCATGGTCCCTCCCAGGAAATTACTTCCCGAATCTGTAAGGATGTTGGAGGGCCAACCTACCCTGGCAAAAATGTCTGTTAATGCCTGGCACACACTTTTAGCCCTGGTGTTGCTTATTTACTGCTTCCAGACATCGGTTAGCAAAATCCATGAAAGTCAGTATGTACTGCTTTCAGAATAGCAGCCGTGTTACTCTGTATCCGCAAAAAGAACAGGAGTACTTGTGGCACTTTAGAGACTAACAAATTTATTTGAGCATGAGCTTTCATGGGCTACAGCCCACTTCTTCAGATGCATAGAATGGAACATATATTGAGGATATATATATACACATACAGAGAGCATGAAAAGGTGGGAGTTGTCTTACCAACTCTGAGAGGCCAATTAAGCAAGAAAAAAAAACTTCTGAAGTGATAATCAAGATAGCCCAGTACAGACAGTTTGATAAGAAGTGTGAGAATACTTACAAGTGGAGATAGATTCAATGTTTGTAATGGCTCAGCCATTCCCAGTCCCTATTCAAGCCTAAGTTGATTGTATCTAGTTTGCATATCAACTCCAGCTCAGCAGTTTCTCATTGGAGTCTGTTTTTGAAGCTTTTCTGTTGCAAAATTGCCACCTGCAGGTCTGTCATTGAATGACCAGACATTTTAAAGTGTTCTCCTACTGGTTTTTGAGTGTTATGATTCCTGATGTCAGATTTGTGTCCATTAATTCTTTTGCTTAGAGACTGTCCGGTTTGGCCAATGTACATGGCAGAGGGACATTGCTGGCACATGATGGCATATATCACATTGGTAGATGTGCAGGTGAACGAGCCCCTGATGGTATGGCTGATGTAATTAGGTCCTTTGATGATGTCACTTGAATACATATGTGGACAGAGTTGGCATCGGGCTTTGTTGCAAGGATAGGTTCCTGGGTCAGTGTTTTTGTTCAGTGATGTGTGGTTGCTGGTGAGTATTTGCTTCAGGTTGGGGGGTTGTCTGTAAGCGAGGACAGGTCTGTATCCCAAGATTTGTGAGAGTGAGGGATCATCTTTTCAGGATAGGTTGTAGATCTTTGATGATGCGCTGGAGAGGTTTTAGTTGGGGGCTGAAGGTGACAGCTAGTGGTGTTCTGTTATTTTCTTTGTTGGGCCTGTCTTGTAGGAGGTGACTTCTGGGTACTCGTCTGGCTCTGTCAATCTGTTTTTTCACTTCAGCAGGTGGGTATTGTAGTTTTAAGAATGCTTGATAGAGATCTTGTAGGTGCTTGTCTCTGTCTGAGGGATTGGAGCAAATGCGGTTGTATCTTAGAGCTTGGCTGTAGACAATGGATCGTGTGGTGTGTCCTGGATGAAAGCTGGAAGCATGTAGGTAAGTATAGCAGTCAGTAGGTTTCCGGTATAGGGTGGTATTTATGTGACCATCGCTTATTAGCACAGTAGTGTCCAGGAAATGGTCCGCTTGTGTGGATTGATCTAGGCTGAGGTTGATGGTGGGATGGAAATTATTGAAATCATGGTGGAATTCCTCAAGGGCTTCTTTTCCATGGGCCCAGATGATGAAGATGGCATCAATGTAGTGCAAGTAGGTTAGGGGACGAGAGCTAAGGAAGCGTTGTTCTAAGTCAGCCATAAAAATGTTGGCATACTGTGGGGCCATGCGGGTACCCATAGCAGTGCCACTGACTTGAAGGTATATATTGTCCCCGAATGTGAAATAATTGTGGGTGAGGACAAAGTCACAAAGTTCAGCCACCAGGTTAGCTGTGACATTATCGGGGATACTGTTCCTGATAGCTTGTAGTCCATCTTTGTGTGAAATATTGGTGTAGAGGGCTTCTACATCCATAGTGGCCAGGATGGTGTTTTCTGGAAGATCACCGATGGATTGTAGTTTCCTCAGGAAGTCAGTGGTGTCTCGAAGATAGCTGGGAGTGCTGGTAGCATAGAGCCTGAGGAGAGAGTCCACATAGCCAGACAATCCTGATGTTAGGGTGCCAATGCCTGAGATGATGGGGCGTCCAGGATTTCCAGGTTTATGGATCTTGGGTAGCAAATAGAATACCCCTGGTCGAGGTTCTAGGCATGTGTCTGTACAGATTTGTTCCTGTGCTTTGTCAGGGAGGTTTTTTAGCAGATGGTGTAGTTTCTTTAGGTAATCCTCAGTGGGAATAGAGGATAATGGCCTGTAGAATGTGATGTTAGAGAGCTGTCTAGCAGCCTCTTGGTCATATTCCAATTTATTCATGATGACGACAGCACCTCCTTTGTCAGCCTTTTTGATTATGCTGTCAGAGTTGTTTCTGAGGCTGTAGATGACGTTGTGTTCAGCATGGCTGAGGTTATGGGGCAAGTGATGTACTGCTCTCCTCTGGGTGTCCTTTTTGGGAAAGGACCCAGAATATTCACAGCTACTCGCTGAAAAGGAACTTTAATTATGTGGAGTGGCTGGAGAGGGGCTTTGATCTGGTCTTGGGGTTTTCCCACTCTTTGGTACACCTCACAAGACCGGACATAGGTAGAAACGTCCTTGCCCATTCCCTCCCAGTGGAATGACTTCCCCAAATGGTCTTTGGTCCTATTCACCCCAGCATGGCCACTAGGATGATTGTGGGCTAAGCTCAAGAGCTTTACCTGATACTTAGTTGGAACTACCAACTGTCTTTGAGGATGCTAGTCCTCTTGGTGCCCACCAGAAAGTGTTTCTTTGTATAAAAGTCCTCTTTCTACAACAAACTGGGACCTATTAGAAGAACTGAGAGCTGTCCAAGCTCTCTGGAGGCTCTCATCTGTTTTCTGCTCTGCCTGGAACTAATATCAGTTCCTCACTGGATTGTGGACTTGGTTTTGGTCTCTCTAGAGGTGATGTAGGTGATGGGGTTGTTTTCGTTGACTGTGGACTACTTTCCGCTGGTGCACTAGGTTGTATTTTAGGCTCCTGCTGAGCCTCTTGTGCAGGTTTAGCTGCTGTTGCCAGTGCAGGCTTAGTGGTGCCCTCTGGTGTTGGAGTTGCAGATGGGGTTGCAAGTGCTGGCAATGGTTCTGGTGCTGGTTGCTCCGCCAGTTCTGGTTCTGGGACTGGTTCTGGTTGGGTTTCTGGGACTGGATCCACTACTGCTGTTGCACTTGTTGGCATGGGCTCTGGTTCCACTGTCTCAATCTGGGTCTCTAGGCCCTTGTAGAAGGCTCAGGAACAGGGATAGGTGTGGAGGCTTGCTTAGCCTGGCTGCAAGTGACCATTCCCACCCTTTTGGCTAGCTTCACATGGTTGGCCAAGTCTTCCCTCAGCAGCATGGGAATGGGATAATCGTCATAGACTGCAAAAGTCCATATTCCTGACCAGCCCTTGTACTGGACAGGTAACTTGGCTGTAGACAAGTTAAAAAATTCTGACTTCAAGGGTTGAATTGTCACTTTGGCCTCTGGGTTGATGAATTTGGGGTCCACTAAGGATTGGTGGATAGTTGACACTTGTGCTCCAGTGTCCCTCCATGCAATAATCTTCTTCCCACCCACACTCACAGTTTCCCTTCACTCTGAGGGTATCTGGAAGGCATTTGGGCCTGAGGACCTTTGGTGTGATTCCAGTGCAATGAACTGCAGTTTATTGGGGTTCTTGGGGCAGCTGGCCTTCACATGCCCCAGCTCGTTTACATTTAAAACATCACCCAGCTGACTGGTCACTGGGGCAAGATGGGTTGCTGGAGAATGGTGTGGTGGGACGATAAGGTGTTTGGGGTTTTCCTTTGGGTATGGGGGGGGCTTGGGTGTAGGGGGGGGCCTTGAGCTGCCCCTGGTGGCAGGGTGTTGTTTCGGGTTGCCCCTTCTGATATCCACTCCAACTGCTACTAGCTTTCTTCTTCTCTGCCACCTCCACTCATTTGGTTCCTATCTCCCCACTTCGATTTTGGGCTTCCCATCTAGAATGTGCCTTTCTATTTCCTCAGGAACACCCTCTAAGAACTGCTCCATTTGCAATAGGAGAGATAGATCTTCCAGAGATTTAACACTTGCTCCTGATATCCAGGCATCCATCCGGAGAGGGAACAACAAAGAGAAGAACAAACAAATCTTTTCCCCCAGATTTGAAAGTATCTTCTTTCTTCATTGGTCCTTCTGGTCAGGTGCCAACTAGGTTATTTGAACTGTTTAACCGCTTACAAGTAAGGCAATTCAGTACAGCTGCCAAGGAGGGATTTTATGCTACTGTCATAACTATAAAGGGAAGGGTAACAGCTGTCCTGTGTATAGTACTATAAAATCCCTCCTGGCCAGAGACTCCAAAATCCTTTTACCTGTAAAGGGTTAAGAAGCTCAGGTAACCTGGCTGACACCTGACCCAAAGGACCAATAAGGGGACAAGATACTTTCAAATCTTGTGGGGGGGAAGGCTGTTGTTTGTGCTCTTTGTTTGGGAGTTTGTTTGCTCTTGGAACTGAGAGGAACCAGACATCAATCCAGGTTCTCCACATCTTTCTAAACAAGTCTCTCCTATTTCAAACTTGTAAGTAAACAGCCAGGCAAGGCGTGTTAGTTTTACTTTGTTTTCTCAACTTGTAAATGTACCTTTTACTAGAGTGTTTATCTCTGTTTGCTGTACTTTGAACCTGAGGCTAGAGGGGGGTCCTCTGAGCTCTTTAAGTTTGATTACCCTGTAAAATTATTTTCCATACTGATTTTACAGAGATGATTTTTACCTTTTTTCTTTAATTAAAAGCCTTCTTTTTAAGAACCTCATTGATTTTTCCTTGTTTTTAGATCCAAGGGGGTTGGATCTTGATCCACCAGGAGTGGGTGGGAGGAAGGCAGGGGGATGGTTAATTTCTCCTTGCTTTAAGATCCAAGGGGTTTGGATCTGTATTCACCAGGGAATTCTTGAAGAGTTTCTCAAGGCTTCCCAGGGAAGGGAATCCACTTGGGAATGGTGGCAGTGGACCAGATCTAAGCTGGTAGTTAAGCTTAGAAGTTTTCATGCAGGCACCCACATTTGTACCCTAAAGTTCAGAGTGGGGAAGCAGCCTTGACAGCTACTCTTTCTTCTATATTTATGGCAGGCGAGACCAAGCTGGTACAACATCTCCTGAAAATATACCTGGAATAATCCATCTAAAAACCACAGAAATTGAAAGTAGGGCAAGGAAATGTGTGTCTTTCATGCGGGTCCCCACATCTGTACCCCAGAGTTCAGAGTGGGTGTCGGGGGGAACCCTGACACTTCCCATGGCTGTTACAGAGATTGGACCGTTCTTTTTGAACCTTCCAGTGCTCTTGAACCTTATTTAAAAGCTACTATATCATTAGCTGGATCTGTCTGGTACATGGATAATGTTGTTTCTTTGCTGACAATTAGGAACAACCAGATGATAGACCAAGAAAAGTTTATGATCAATTTTGAAAAGTGTGACTGAAGCTCAGTAGAAATGCCTGTTGTGCTGGACTTAATGAAATACAGACATTGTGAAATTAGTAACTACAGATGGTGTTCAACTGCCCTAAAGAAAGTGGAAGCTTTCCTTAAAGCCCCAAGAACAGAAAATGTAGCACAGCTACACTCCTTCTATGGGAACATGTGGTTTTCTCATGAAGTTTATTCCAAACTGTGCAAACTTTTCAAAACTGTTCCAGTGACTGATGAGAAATGGTGTGTGGGGGATTGGAAAAGAATTGGCTTTTTAGCAATTAAAAACTGCTCTAATGAAAGACCCATGAAATGAGATGCACCAACATTGGCTGTAATGCATCCCAGTGCCATTGGCTTGCAGTGGTGCTTCCCCAAATGCAAAAAGATGTCTCCAAACAATGTATGATTAGAGCTGAGTGAAAATCAGAATTGCTGTCCCAGGGGAAATTCTGATATTTCAACTTATTTTTCCTTCCAGAAATATAATTTCTTCCTGAAATATCAACTTTTTTTCATGGAACAAAATGATTAAAAAAAAATTGATTCTCAAATTTGAGTTCATAAACATTTTGGCATTTTTAATCAAAATGAAACACTTTGATATTCCTGATAGAAAATGGAAATTTTTTGGCAAAATTGAAATTTTCCTATGACAAATTTAGATTTTATGGAAACTGCAGTTTCCATTGAAAAAATCATTTAAAAAGAAAATTCCCAAACAGTTCTATCTGGGATATATGCCAGTCATTCACTAACAACCATGGACATTCTCAAATTTAATAGGAAGCCCTTGTCTGAGTGTGGGCCATAGAACAGTTTAACATGTGTTTGGAGACTTAAACATATTGTATGTGTTTAATGTATTTGTATTTTATATATAATGATTAATTATACAATAATGGCTAATTCACATTATAGCCTAGCAAATCTACCATGTTACCCGCTTGAATTCAGTGTCTTGGGTGGTGACTTCAACCACATGATTTACTTTTGAATGCATTTAAAGAAAAAAGCAATGTTGACAATGTGTTGTCATGTCTTCCACTTCCAGACACTATCTCTCACCCAATAGCAGAAGACTATTGTATGAAAGATAATTTCATTGTGCATGGCAGATTTGCTATCATTAACTGTTGAAGAACTGTAGATTGCTTCTCAGCAAGATGATCTCTTAAGTGAACTTTGTCAAATTGTACAAATGGGAATGTGTCCAAATCTGGACAAACTTATTCCATATCAGAGACCTGAAAATGAACTGTCTACCCAGGATAGTATTGTATTAAGAGGAGACTGAATCATAATTCCAATGTGCAAGATGAAAAGAACAGTATATTTGGCTTATAAAACTCACCCAGGTATTGTTCTAGTCAGAACACATTTTTCAGTAATTTTTTCTTCCCTAACATGGACTCAGATATTGAAGAGTAGAACAGACATTGTAATGCATGTGTAATTATTATCACTCTATGTGATGACCAGATGTGGCAACTTTCAGATTGACCATGTGGTCAATGGATACAGTTAGGTCTAGATGAACCTGTATCTATTGAACAACATTACAAACTTGCCATGACTTTTTATCACTTACCAGTAGAAGGAAATTTGAGAAAGTCTCTATGTTATGGAAATCCCTTGAAGGTGAAATGGAAAATGGACATCGCTTCATGAAGAGGCCTAGTGCATAGGGAAAGGTCCTGGGAAGGGATATCAGGGTAGCTGGGTTATGGGGTAGACACCCCAATTTTTTAGAATACCAAGATTGGGAGCCTGTGGTGGACGGTGAGCATGGGTTGGTTCTATGCTGCGACCCTATAAGGGGTGAATCCCCTCCTGTGTACAAGGGGAAGAAGAGACTGATTGGAACCCAGGAGGGCTGGAAGCTGAGCCCAAGAGAAGGGTTAACAAGTGTCACAAAAGAGGATGGGCTGTGCCTGATAAGAGTCTAGGGTGGAGGATTGGGGTTGTTTTTCGTTTTGGATTTTGATTATCTCTGGAAAGGGTGAACTTTTATGAATTAGCCAGAGGGCTGAGTCACCTCTGTGACCTAACGAGGCTGGAAGCTAGAGGTTGAAACTGAGCATAAATACCATCAACTGCATCAAGAGAAAATGAAACACAATGCTGATCAGGTACCTAGAACTAAAGACCATGGTTAGAACACCGTAGAAAGGAGACTGTTTCATATCTCAGCCCCCTGGGAACAGGAGACAATGCACACTTGAGGGAGCATTTTGGTTTTGTTCTAATTCAGAGTTCTAATTCTCAAATGGAAAAAGATCCTCCAGCTTAGCCTACAGTTAGAAGTGAAAATTCTTTACACCCCAGCTTCTCAGGCACTAACTCTCCATGTAGACAAGCCCATTGTGTTGCTGATGTCATTGTTAAATAAAAGCTCTTCTCTGAACCTGGAGACTCTCTGCTTTCTCAAGACTACAACAGTGAGATTTCTTCTATGGGCTTTGGATCAGGCCCTTATGTTGTATTGTTTGTGACCTAGCCTGTGCCCATGTCACTGCAGTCTGTGTGGCACTAGTGCAGCTGCACAGATGGACAAGCTGAGGCCCATCCCTGTTCATCACGTGCTTTGGTGCTTTTCTGGACTGTGCCCGGTTGTGAATGTTTGACTCCAGCTTTGCTTTCCCCCGGAAGCCTTCAGCATGCTGCATTAATTTGGGACCTAACAGACAGCCTACCAGGAGCCTCCAGAGGCTGCAAAAGGTGCAGCAGTAGGGTGGGGAGATGGCTGCCCAGAGAGACTTCCTGCACACCTATAGACCTGGACTTCAGCTGGAGGCACCTCCCTTCCCCAATCACATGGGCTGGAAGAGGGGAGGCAGCATTTCTCAGGGGGCAGGACCAGTCCTCATGCAAGCCCCTGGCACTAGGAGCCCCCTCCCCTGACCTCCTGCAGGGACTTGCTTCCTGTGTCCCAGACAGTAATACACAGAAGGACCAGGTTTATGGCATTCGCCAATAAACCACCCCAGCTCCCAACACCAAGAAGAACTTCCTACAGAGTCAACAATCCTGTCATGATCCCAAGGGGCAGGGAGGGACAGGTTTTGAGAAAAGGCTTCCATTGTACTGTTATAGAAACAATTTAGTGGATGAAACTGAATTCAGCATCTGACTCAGAGAAACCTTAACTTGTCTGTCCCCATCTGTCTAAACACTGCTCCAGTCCAGCCTTCGGCTGCTGCAGTGACATCAGGTTTCTGGAGAGCTGAGCAGGGAGAAATTCTGACTTTGCACATACAGCCAGTTCACAAGCACAGCAGTCGCTGGCTGTATGGTTAGAGTTCATTCTGTAAACGCTCCCATCTGCAGGCCCAGCTAGACTCTGCGTTTGCAAATTCACACAGTTGGACTATTTCAGCTACTTTTTCTAGGACTGCAAGAATTCATCATGCAATGTTTTGTGAAAACTCTGCACTATGAGATGATCTTGAATTTGTGTGTTTCATATGTGTAAAAAATCACAAGATTTAGCTCATTCCCCTAATGCATTTAAATAGATAGAAATGGATAGAAAGCTGGCTAGATTGTTGGGCTCAATGGGTAGCGATCAACGGTTCGATGTCTAGTTGGCAGCCGGTATCAAGTGGAGTGCCCCAGGGGTCGGTCCTGGGACTGGTTTTGTTCAACATCTTTATTAATGATCTGGATGATGGGATAAATTGCACCCTCAGCAAGTTCGCAGATGACACTAAGCTGGGGGGAGAGGTAGATATGCTGGAGGGTAGGGATAGGGTCCAGAGTGACCTAGACAAATTGGAGGATTGGGACAAAAGAAATCTGATGAGGTTCAACAAGGACAAGTGCAGAGTTCTGTGTTTAGGAAGGAAGAATCCCATGCACCACTACAGGCTGGGGACTGACTGGCTAAGCAGCAGTTCTGCAGAAAAGGACCTGGGGATTACAGTGGAAGAGAAGCTGGATATGAGTCAGCATTGTGCTGCTGAGTCGGCTGGCGGCATATTGGGCTGTATTAGTAGGAACACTGGCAGCAGATCGAGTGATTATTCCCCTCTATTTGGCACTGGTGAGGCCACACCTGGAGTATTGTGTCCAGTTTTGGTCCCCACGCTACAGAAGGGATGTGGACAAATTGGAGAGAGTCCAGCGGAGGGCAACAAAAATGATTAGGGGGCTGGGGCACAGGAAAGGCTTTACGAGGAAAGGCTGAGGGAACTGGGCTTATTTAGTCTGCAGAAGAGAAGAATGAGGGGGGATTTTATAGCAGCCTTCAACTATCTGAAGGGGGTTCCAAAGAGGATGGAGCTAGGCTGTTCTCAGTGGTGGCAGATGACAGAACAAGAAGCAATGTTCTCAAGTTGCAGTGGGGGAGGTCTAGGTTGGATATTAGGAAGCATTATTTCACTAGGAGGGTGGTGAAGCACTGGAATGGGTTACCTAGGGAGGTGGTGGAATCTCCATCCTTAGAGGTTTTTGAGGCCCAGCTTGACAAAGCCCTGGCTGGGATGATTTAATTGGTGTTGGTCCTGCTTTGAGCAGGGGATTGGACTAGATGACCTCCTGAGGTCTCTTCCAACCCTGTATCTACCAGCAGCCAGGGGGGAGATGAATAGGACAGATCTCTGTCTCTGAGCTATTGTTTTAGTTTCTGTGCACATTCAGGCAGGCATCAGTGCATTGGTTACACTCTGATCAGTTTCTCCATCTCAGAACTATTATCTCAGGGTCTTTTGCAGTCTTGGAGGAAGCTGGAAGTCTCTGAGTTCATGAAAAGGCTTTTATTTAACAACTACATCAACAACAGAATGGGATTCATCATCTGACTCAGAGAACCTTGAAACGGTATGTCTCCAGCTCTCTGTTGTCCACTTTCTGTGAGATACCTGGAGATCTTGCTAGTGTGAGTACCATTAACCAATATGGTGCTCAGATGCTATAGTGATGGGCAGCAGAACAGACCTCTAAATAGGCCAGTTCAGTTAACTCACTGCAATCCTATTATGTGAATCCTCCAATTTTGGTTTAACTGGGGTCATACATCATAGAATATCAGGACTGGAAAGGACCTCAGGAGGTCATCTAGTTCAATCTCCTTCTCAAAGCAGAACCAATCCCCAGACAGATTTTTGCCCCAGATCCCTAAATGGCCCCTTCAGGGGATTGAACTCACAACTCTGGGTTCAGCAAGCCAATGCTCAAACCACTGAGCTAACCCTCCCCCCTTCACCTAAGCATAAAATGATTATTACTGACTTAAACTTACTTGAATAAGGTCTCTATTAAACCAAAATAAAACTGGCTTACAAATGGGCTTACTACATTGCTTTCTTTCTAAGCAATAAAGCTTTCCCCATTCTCATGCAGGCTAGGCTAGACAAATTCAAACTGGAAATAAGGCACACATTTTCAACAGTGAAAGTTGGAACAAACTACCAGAGAAGTGGTGGATTCTCCATCCCTTGCTGTCGTCATATCCAGATTGGCTGTCTTTCTGGAAGATGTTTTAGCCATACCCAAGTTTGTTCTTAGTAACTCCATGCTGCCCGCTAGTGATTACCTCTTCATCCTCCTGGTATATGCAAATTGAATGTTTTATACATTGCTCTAGTAGCTTCTCAGGCATTGAAGTAAGGCTGACTGGTCTGTTGTTCCCCATCTCCTCCTTTCCACCCTTTTTTAAAAATGGGCACTACATTAGCCCTTCTCCAGTCTTCTGGGACCTCTCCTGCCATCCATGAGTTTGCAAATATTATTGCCAGTGGCACTGAGATTTCTTCAGCTACAGTAGAACCTCAGAGCTACTCTGAAATATTCGTAACTCTGAACATTATGGTTCTTTCAAAAGTTTACAACTGAACATTGACTTAATACAGCTTTGAAACTTTACTGTGCACCTTTAACCATCTTAATTTAAACGAAACAAGTACAGAAACAATTCCCTTACCTTGTCAAATCTTTTTTCTCCTTTATTTTTTGTAGTAGCTTATATTTAACACAGTACAACTATACAGTGTTTGCTTTTCTTTTTGGTCTCTGATGCCTGATTGCCTACTTCTGGTTCCAAATGAGGTGTGTGTTGACCATTCAGTTCGTAACTCCGGGGTGCTTAACTCTGAAGTTCTACTGCAGTTCCTTCAGTGACCTGGGGTGAAGAGCATCAGGTCCTGCTGATTTGAATTCATTCAAATTGGTCAGAAGATCTCTGATGTGTTCTTTATTCATCCCAATCTGCATCCTTCCCCTTTACTGTCTGTGGTAACTTCACTAATCATCTGGTCACATGTTATTTTTTGTGAGAAGACTGAAGAAAGGAAGGCACTTAGCAACTTTGCCTTCCTATCATCGTTACCCGTTCATCTTCTCCATTGAGCAGCAAACCCACACCATCCTTGATCTTTCTTTTTTGTCTGATATATTTGAAGAACTCCTTGCTGTCTGTGACGGGGTGTACCTACCCTGCACCAGCCCTGAAAGGGTAAACTGTGCTTTGCAGGCTGAGGAAGCCCCACCCCTCTGACTCTGCTGGATATGCTCAGCCTGGAGGCAGAGTATGAAAGGAAGCAGCCCAACTCAGTCTGGGCAGGCTACTGAAGGGGGAGGACACAGACTGCAGGCTCTCTCCAGGGAGATGCTATAGGCTCTGACTACAGAGCCATGGGACGTTGAGATCCAGATGGACTCCACACTGCCTGATGAGCCCGGAGAAGAGACCGTGCTGGCAGGAGCTAGGCCACCCGAGGATCCCAGAGACCCAGGGGAACCGTGGAGCATTGCCGAGGGAGAAAGCATAGGAAGCAGTGCAGGGAATTTAAACTCTTCTCCAGTGAGTGAACCAGGGAACCAGTCAGTGTGTTTCAGGATGAACCCTGCTAACTCGGTGGTGAACACCCCCCACCACCGCCAGGGCCCTGGGCTGGGACTTGGAGGAGCAGAGTCCCCCTACCCTGGGCACCACACACCCCTGAGTGACACCCCACTTCCCTAATGGGCCAATAGACCACACAATTCCACAGAATGGGGTGACTTTATTGACTCTGGCCATTAGGCCACACAGCCCTGACTGTAAGGGTTGCTTTATTGACACTAGCCATTAGGCCACGCTGCTCTGAGTGGAAGGGTGACCTTATTGACACCAGCCACTAGGCCATACTGCCACATTTATAGTAAGGGTCATCAGCATAAGAACTAACCGGCTGCGGTACAGCCTTTTCCCTTCCTTTTGAGCACAAATGCCCCAACGACCTGTGATAGGGTGTACTTACCCCACGACACTGTCTTTAACATTTCTTGCCAATTGTAACTCATTATTTGCCTTGGCTTTCCTGATTTTTGTCCCAACACGCTCATGCTATTCCGATATATACTTCCTTGGTGACATGCCCCTCCTTCCATTTCCTTTAAGTATACCTTTTAGTTTTTAGATAGCTAAAAAGCTCCTTGTGAAGCCATATTGGCCTCCTGTGGCTCTTCTTATCTTTCCTCTGTGTCGGAATAACTTGATGTTCAGCCTCCAGTATTACATCTTTAAGGAACTGCCAGCCCCCTTCAACTCCTTTTCTCCCTAATTTGTCTCTCCATGGGACTTTGCCTACTATTTCTCTGAACTGTGGTTGAAATCTACCTTTCTGAAGTCCAGTGTCCTTGTTTTGTTGTTTTTATGTCTTTCTTTCCATAGGATCTTGAATTCTATTGGATCATGATCACTTCCTCCCAAGTTCCTGACCACCTTCACATTCACAACTAAATCACTCCTGTTGGTCAAAACCAGATCCAAAATGGACAACAGAAAGTTGTCCCCTACACACACTAAGTACTTGCAGGACATATTTTTCTGTGATAACCTTCCACGAGATACCGAGAAAATTAAAACCCCCCATTAATACTAGCTCATGTATGTTAGTTAATCTTGTTACCTGCTAGTAGAATGACTCATATACTTTCTCCTCCTGATTTGGTGGTCTATAATAGACCCTCATCATAACATCACTACTGCTCTTTTCCTTTTTTATCCTCACTCAGAGACTCTCTGTAGGTATGCCGCTTTCTTCCTCTTGGACCTCAGAGCAAGTGTATACATTTTTGATGTACAGCACAACCCTTCCACCTTTCCCCCCCCATACCTAGTCTTTTTAAACAAACTATATCCCTCAATGCTGGTGCCCCAATCATGGGAGTTGTGCCACCAAGTCTCTGTAATGCCAATTAAGTCATATCCTTAGTATCCTTCATCACGTGTTGCCATCGTAGGGAGGCATGGTTAGTGACTCTAATGTGAAGTGATCACCCAGAAGGTAGTAGCAGAGCAATTTTCCTAGCCCATTTTACTGCCAAATCCTCTTTTTGAATCACAGACTAGTCCCTTTCCCTAGATGGTGTGTTTGTCACCTTCCACTACCTGGGATAAAAAAGCTCCTATGCCCACATTCAAAGCATCAGTCGGTAGCACGAACTCCTTTGTGAAGTCGGGGCTGTACAAGATGGGTTCTTGGTAGAGGTGGGTTGTCAGGGTTTGAAAAGCCTCCTCACCAGCTTTGGTCCCCTGGATCTTCTTTGGACTATCATTCTTGAGAAGATCGGTAAGATGGGGAGGTTTAGGTTGGATATTAGGAAAAACTTTTTCACTAGGAGGGTGGTGAAGCATTGGAATGGGTTACCTAAGGAGGTGGTGGAATCTCCTTCCTTAGAGGTTTTTAAGGTCAGGCTTGACAAAGCCCTGTCTGGGATGATTTAGTTGGGGATTGGTCCTGCTTTGAGCAGGGGGTTGGACTAGATGACCTCCTGAGGTCCCTTCCAACCCTGATATTCTATGATTCTAGGAGTTATGATGGTTGTGAACCCCAGCATAATTTAGCAGTAGTACCTGGACAGTCCAAAAATAGCATACATATTTTCTTCAAGGAAGGTGAGGGGTATGTCTAGGGGGCCTGGACTTTATTGACAAAGGGTTGCACTATGCCTTTTCCTGAAGTGTACCCAAGGTAGGTTGTCTCATCGTTGCCCAGGAGACATTTAGTGGGGTTCGCTCTCAGGCCAGCTTCCTTTAGGGATTGTAACACAGCCATCACATGTCTTAAGTGGTCCTTCCAGTCTCGCCTGTAGACCACAAAGTTGTCTAGGTATGTGGCAGCGTATTGGCTGCGGGGTTGGAGGACCCAGTTCATTAGCCATTGGAATGTGACAGGGCCCCATGCAATCTGAAGGGCATTGTTCAGAACTGGAAGAGTCCAAAGGGGGTGGAAAAAGCTGTCTTTTCCCTGGATTCTGGTGTGAGGGGGATCTGTCAATATCACTTTGTCAGATCCAGAGTGGTAATATACTCTGCTTCCCTTAACCCTGGTCGAATTGTTCATCAGCACAAGGTATATGGTACACATCAAATTTTGACACTGCGCTGACCTTTTGGAAATTAGTACAAAACTGGATGGTACCATTGGGCTTACAGACCAGCATTACGAGGCTTTTTCAGTTGCTAAATGATTCTTTGATGATCAGTCCCCCAGCTCTAGCTTCGATTGGAGTTCTTGCTTCATGGTTTCCCTCAACTTCTGGAGAAGCGGTCGAGGGTTTTTTTCTGAGTTTAAGCCCTTGTTCTGTCTGAATATTATGGGTTATTAAATGGGTGCATCTGGGCTAGATGGGTAGAAAATACTGAAGAGAAGGCAGTGATCAGTTGCTGACCCTGGGTTCTCTGTTCTGGGGTAAGGTTGTTTCCACTCTTGACCATCCATGGCTTTGAGGACTCAGCAGCCTGATTGCCAAATTCGGGTTTTGGTGGGTAGGGAGCTATCAGTAAACTTTCTTGGAATTTCCATGGTTTTAAAAGATTCATGTGGTAGATTTGTTGTACCTTTTGCTTGTCTGGTTGTCGGATTTCATAATTCACCTGCCCTACTCATCGGGCTAGGAGCTTTGATTCAGAGCTGGGTAATAACAAGAGAAACTGATCACCAGGTTGGAACGACTGGAAGCAAGCCCTTTCATTATAGGCTGCTTCTGGGTGCTTTGGGAGTGTAGGAGGTTCTCCTTGGCAAAAGCGTCAAGCTTTTCCCACAGGTTCAACATGTATTGAACTACATTACTGGCTCAAGATGGTTGTTCTTCCCTCATTTCTTGAATAAGGTCTAAAATCCCTTGAGGTTGCCTTCCATAAAACAGCTCAAATGGTCAGAAGCCAGTGGAGGGTTGGGGGACTTCTCACACAGTGAACAGAAGAGGAGGGAGTAACTGGTTTCAGTGTCAGACAACCATAAGGACAAACCTTCACAACATCATTTTTAGTGTTCTGTTTAAGCGCGCCCCCAGGCCATCAGTTTGGGGATGGTAGACAGACGTCCTTAGGGTCTTGATTTTCAGTAAATGGCACAGTTGCCTCATCATCTAGGACATAAAGTTTGTTCCCTGATCTGTTAAGATCTCCTGCAGCACCCTGACTCTAGGCATTCATAGAGCATTATGATATAGCTTCAGGGTATCGAGTCACATAGTCCACTACAACTAAAATGAGCCAGTAGCCTTCCCCAGGGGACCAACTGCATCAATTCCAATCTGCTCAAAGGACATGCTTACTAGCAGTAGGAGAATCAAGGGAACTTTCTCTGTTGGCAGAGGTGCAGTGAGCTGACATTCCAGGCATGAGGCACAGAAATCTAGAATATCTTTGTAGACTCCAGGCCAGAAGAATCCGGCCCGAATTTGTGTTAGCATCATCTCCCTCCCACTAGTAAAGCGTGGGTGTGTTGCTTAAACTCCTTCTGATGGGATTGGGGCATGAGAAGCTGATTCTAAACTTCCTTTGGTTTGTTGATCTTTCTCAATTAGATATAGGTAATCACCCTGAATTTTGAAGTGTTGGAACAGTCCCACTTGATGGGGTTCAAAGGTCTCAGCATTTACTACTGCCACTTGTGTGTATGCTGAGCTCAGTGTGTCATCCACCCGTTGTTCTCCTACCAAGTTGGAGAACTGGGTCAGAATCTCTGACTTGGGTAATGGAGGGTCCTCCCCATGTGGTTGGGACAGGGCCTGTCTTGTTGGGTTGGCTCCAATAAGCAGGATATCCCCGCACCAGGGTTGGCAATCACCCCAGACCTGCAAGAGTCACTGACTCAGGTAGACCTGTGGCTGCACGTAGTTCCAGTCTTAGCCAATGATAATGGGGTAGAAGAGCGTCAGGGCCAGGCCAACTATCACAGACTTTGTATGCTCCCCCATTGTTACAGTCATTTGAATGTGGGAATATGATTTCAGGTCCCCATGCACACATAACAGGATGGTGCCCCAAATTGACCCCAGGTTAGGAATCACAGAACTCTGTACGACAATCTGGGCACACCCTGAGGCCACAAGCCCCGCCACTACTATCCCATTCATCCATATCAGGATCATTAACTTTTTCAGGTATTCTTGTTGCGCTCATGCCCTTAGGGTCCAGATGTTCCCAAAGTTGTACTCCAACTCCAAGGTACAGTCTTTGGATCAGTGCTTGGGATGGCCACATGTAAAGCTCCTGTCCAGGTCTTGGGTCTTATGACTGCCTCCCCCCCGCCCGGACCCCGGTTATTCTGGCAGTCTCTTCCCCATGGGATCACTTGAGTTCAAGCTCCAGACTCCAGACTTCTGGGCCAGAAAACCCTGGGTCCCATTGGTCCTCAGCCCCTCTGGAGTCCAGATGAGGCAGGTGGGTTTAAGCCCCTCGAGATACTGGCTTCCAGAGGTTGCTTCCTCCTTTGGTGGTGTGGGGCTTTTTGTCCCTGAATCAGTTACTGGTTAAAAGACAGGAAACAAAGGGTAGGAATAAATGGTCAGTTTTCAGAATGGAGTGATGTAATTAGTGGTGTCCCCCAGGGATCTGTAAAGGAACCGGTGCTGTTCAACATCTTCATAAATGATCTAGACAAAGGGAGGTGGCAAAGTTTGAAGATGATATAAAATTACTCAAGATAGTCCAAAGCAGACTGATAAGAGTAACAAAGAATCTCACAAATGTGGGTGACTGGGCAATGAAATGGCAGATGAAATGCAGTGTTTGATAAATGCAAAGCAACTGTCACCTGATGTACTGAAATTACCTCTGAGCCCGTTTTCCCTGCCAGCTTGGGCCTCCAGAACCTTGTCTTGTTGAGACAGACAAAGCAAAGCAAAATAAAGCAAAACACGCAAGTCTAAGCCTAATATATGAAGAAACTGATTAGAGGCAATATCTCACCCTCAAAGATGATCCAATAAGCTTCTTTAAAAGACTAAATAAACTATTTACAACCAATTGGCCTAGTCAAAGGGAGCCATCAAGATTCTAAACCACCATTAATGGCCCACAATTTGCATAATTACAATAGGACCTCAGAGTTATATTTCATATTTCTAGCTTCAGATACAAGAATGATACATGCATACAACTAGGAGGAATATATTCAGTAGGTTATAACCTTTGTTATGATACATTACAAGAAACCTTTTGCATAAAACATATTCCAGTTATATCATATTTACACTCATAAGCATATTTCATAAAACATATGGCGTGCAACGTCATATGCTCCTCCTGAACTTACTGCCATAATCTTGGACACTGTCCGTGGTGGAGGCAGTACATGTAAAATCCATGTTCATCTCTGGTCACACTCCCTACCACAGGGACCTGCCTTGAGCCCCAGTGCTGCAGGAAATGGTCTTGACCATCCCTGCCCCCGACGTCCCATTTTCCAATGCTACAGAGGAATTATATTACAACAGAAAAACTTCAAAAACAGACTCCAACGAGAGACTGCTGAGCTGGAATTGATATGCAAACTAGACACAATCAACTCTGGATTGAATAAGGACTGGGAATGGCTGAGCCATTACAAATATTGAATCTATCTCTTGTAAGTATTCTCACACTTCTTATCAAACTGTCTGTACTGGGCTATCTTGCTTATCACTTCAAAAGTTTTTTTCTCTTAATTAATTGGCCTCTCAGAGTTGGTAAGACAACTCCCATCTGTTTATGCTCTCTGTATGTGTGTATATATATCTCCTCAATATATGTTCCATTCTATATGCATCCGAAGAAGTGGGCTGTAGTCCACGAAAGCTTATGCTCTAATAAATTTGTTAGTCTCTAACGTGCCACAAGTACTCCTGTTCTTTTTGCGGATACAGACTAACACGGCTGCTACTCTGAAACCAGGAATTAAAGAGACACTCTCCTATTTCCCCAGCAACATATGTGACTTTACCCTCCCCTCTGGGGGCTTTCAGCACAAGATTCCTTCTTATACCTTACAAGAGACCTTTTGCATAAAGCATATTTCAGTTACATCATATTCAAACTCATAAGCATATTTCCATAAAACATATGGAGTGCAACATCACAATGTACACTGGAAAACATAATCCCAACTATACATACAAAATGATGGGGTGTAAATTAGCTGTTACCACTCAAGAAGGAGATCTTGGAGCCACTGTGGATAGTTCTCTGAAAACATCTGCTCAGTGTGCAGCAGAAGTCAAAAAAGCTAACAGAATGTTGGGAACTATTATGAAAGGGATAGATAATAACACTGAAATATCATAATGCCACTATATAAATCCATGGTACGCCCACACCTTGAATACTGCATGCAGTTCTGGTCACCCCATTTAAAAAAAGGTATATTAGAAACGGAAAAGGCACAGAGATGGGCAACAAAAAAGACCAAGGGTATGTAACAGCTTCCATATCTAGAGAGATTAAAAAGATGGGGACTGTTCAGCTTGGAAAAGAGATGACTCAGTGGGGGATGTTGTCAGATGTTCGTCTGTGTGCGTGTGTTCTTTCTGCATGCTGCACTGGCTCTGGTCAGATAGCCCGTACAGCAGACTCTGATGAAATTGCCCAATGAGACCACAAGACTTGGTTTAGTAGCGAAGGCATCTGACCAGTTTTATTGCCAATGAAGTCTGGTGCTAATGCCCCACCTCAATGGTTACAGATAGACTAACAAATGTATGCCCATGACAATGGACAACTCAATCAGGGGTGGGACTTTCCACTACCGCCTAGGCCAGACAAAGGGTTAAGGTGAGGTAGCCCAACATTTATAAACTGAGAGAAACAACCTGGGATAAACAACTTACGTATCATTTTATGTGTTTCATGACATGTTTGTTACCTCCCCTTGTACTTCTCTCCTGATGTTTCAGACAAAATATCCCTATTAATCATTAAGGCTATGTTTGTGTCATGGAGGTCACAGAACTAATGGAATCAGTGACTTCCAGAGACCTCTGTCACATTTTCTGCTTCAGCTCCTGTGGGACTGGAGCTGGCAACCAGCTGGGCCCCGGCAGGATTCCAGCAACAGGTGACAGCCTCCTCAGAGTCCCCATGCAGGGTCCCAGCAACAGACAACAGCTTCCTCAGGGGGCCCTCCTCATGGTTCCAGTGACGGGCAGCAGTCTCCCATGGGAGGGAAGGGAGAGAGAACCCCGCATCTCCCAGCCACCCTGGTGGCAGGAGAAACCATGGAACCGCAGCAGCAAAAGTCACAGATAGGCCATGGCTTCCATGTATTTTTGTTTATTGCCCATGACCTGTCCGTGACTTTTACTAAAAATAACCAGGACAAAATCTTATCCTTATTCATCACTTTTGTGAAACCATTTTATCGTGTGCTAGGTTGGGGTGTTCTTGTGCTGTCCTTCTGAAATGTGTTTACATATTCAGTTTGTTTTAGCAATGCTAGCAATACTGGTGGCGAATTTGTGTACTTGCAGGAAAGCATCTGACTTGACTTGCAGGAAAGCATCTGCTTTTGAAAGGGCCTGCCTGTTGCTCATAGCATAACTTTTGCTGACTTTGGTTCAGGCCTCAGGCACCAGGCCCATGGTTTCTTTCTCTATTTACAGGGGATATGATAGAGATCTATAAAATGATGTGGAGAAAGTGAATAAGGAAATGTTATTTACCCCTTCACATAACACAAGAACCAGGAGTCACCCAATGAAATTAATAGGTGGCAGATTTAAAACAAGCATGAGGAAGTACCTCATACACAGTCAATCTGTGGAACTCATTGCCAGGGGATGTTGTGAAGGTCAAAACTATAATTGGGTTCAAAAAAGAATTAGATGAATTAATGGAGGATAGGTCCATCAATGACTGTTAGCCAAGAAGGTCAGGGATGCAGCCCCATGCCTTTGCTGTCCCTAAGCTTCTGACTACCAGACGCTGAGACTGGATGATAGAGGATGGATCACTCAGTAATTGCACTGTTCATTCCCTCGGAAGCATCTGACACTGTCAGAAGACAGGATACTGGAATAGAAGGACCATTGGTCTCACCCAGTCTGGCCATTGTTATGATCATATAACCATTCTTGCAGTGTAACTGCCATTGGTATTAAACATCTTCATGGGAATTGAGAACTGAGACCTCAGCAGCCCAATTCACAGCTGATATTGCTATAGCATTGTTCTAAAGCACTAGTGAATTTTGAAGGTGGTGCAATACTTGCCATCTTACCATGCCTCTCTTACAGAGCACACAAACCTTGCCTTCCCCAGACTGTTCTGAGTAGCAGGCAGGCTGCTTTGCATATCACAGCACTCATCAGCCTTTCTTACTGTCTAGTCTTCATGGCAGCTAGTTGGCTGGGCAGGTTCTTGATATATGCAAGCAAGCACTATGCTCCCTCCCCAGCACACAGAGAGGATACAGGAGTTTTGGAATTAGAGCTTATGTTTGCTGCTGATAAATGTATTAGTCTTTAACCTGGAATTTAAACTACAAAACTCCTACAGAACGCCCCAGCACTCAGTTATTCCCCAGTTCTTGTAAGGGGAATGTGATTTCTCCTTTTAACTGTAATGTATTTTATGCTAAGCAGCAAGATTAAGCATAGGGATCCAAAAGAAGTTGCTGAATGGAGGAATTGCCTTTATAAATAACATTAATAATTTATCCGATCCAGGTTTTTTGGGTAAATGAAATACCTGCCTCTATATAAAGCCTACTGAATAGGAACACATTTCAGCTTTTACAACGCTCAGATTAAAGAAAGGAGATGTAAAGGGGCTTATCTACGCTTCAATTTGCAGCTCTTCTGGCTAACAATAAACTCATTTAAGAAGCTACTGCATCAGTGCCAATTCCTCCTTTATTCTCCTCACTGAAGCTTGGCGGCATGTTTTGTCTGCAAGAGCAGGAGAGTGAAGAACAGAGAGGGGGGTGGCTTGTTTTCTTTACCTCAGATTATCAGACAACAAGTTAATGGAAATAATTTTATTCATATTCTCCCCTGATATTAGTTATTTAAAGGAAAAGAGAGAGATGCAGACAGGAGCTGTGGAGAAGTTGGCAGCTGGGGCAAGCAAGAGCTACCTCATACACTCACAGGGGGACTCATCTCTGGGAATCAGGCGGAGTTGCCTGGTTGTGATTGGTCAGATGAGTCACATGGAATTGTTGCTGTTCCCACTAACCTCACATGTGCAAAGACAAAATTCAGTTTCTACAAACCCCATGAGTACCCAGCTTTGAGTTTCACGTTCAATGAACATTTGTGCAAGTAATATTGATCGATTCAGTGTTGATGGAAAGTGAATGCAACATGTGCTTTCCATTCATAGTCACACAGTGCACCTTGAAGAGCAAACACTTAACAGAGAAGTGAACATAGCAAAAATTGGTAGAAAAATTAATTGAATAAATTGGGATAACAATAAATTCAAGGAAATTGCAGTTTGCTCCCTGCTATTCTGTGAGCAAGAAAACAGGCGAAATAAACTGAATACATGATTTATTATCAATTATTCACCCTGCTCTGATGCCCCTCAGTTCAGATTGCAGCACAAGCTGCTTTGCTGTCCTGACTCCTTCCCTCCCCCAACCCCCACCAGTTCACCTAAATCAAACCTGAGGGAAATTAGTGGGCACTTTTGCAAATGTTGGCCTTAATTTTAGGTGCCCCAATTATCCAAGTGGGGCCCCCAGAAAATGAGGAATGCCCAAGTAGCAATCACCTGTGAAAATTCTGGTGTAAATGACTTTATTAGAATCTAGGTCATCTGGTAAGGCAGTTTATTGCCTTAAACACAACACCATGCGTTTTCTTCCTGAAGCCTCTTGTGTCATTCACTATACACCTTTCAGTTTCTGTTTCTGGAGGCACAAGGGTCTTAAAGAGAGTGGGCTCATTTATTATAAAACTTGGCATCATGAAGAGTCCATCCTGTGTACTGAATGCAGAAGGGTCCTGCAGAAAAAAAATAGCATATGACCTTGTAATTAAGATAGCAACATAATGCATATGCACAAGAAGGTAGAATTGAGGTTGCTTGAGAAAGCTTCAGTCTGTAATTTCTTAACTTTTGAATGCTCAGCTTTGAAATGTTAACTATGTTCCCTTAACACAGTGTTTTTAAAGTAAATTCCTAGTTTTTTTAAAAGAAAACCACAAGAACAAAAGTTTTCTTATGTACAACTGTAAAGCCCACAAACCTTGAACACCAGGATAATTTGCTAACGGAGTCCCTGATTACACCTGGGCAAATAACTGTTTTTTTTTTTTTTTTTTCTTCACTGGCAATTCTTAAAGAAAGAAAATGGGTCAGATCAAACCAAAACTGAAAATTCCAAAAAATGTTGTTGAATCAAAAAAGCCGACGAAAAATGTGCTTCTGTTGAATGAAACATTTCATTGCTGAGAATTTTGAAAGAGAAAAGCAAAGGAATGAAGGGTTAGTTCACAAAATAGCAGGCGAAAGAGGTGGTTAGGGCACTGACCTAGGTTTAATCCCCCCCTCCTCCCTGAGTGGGAGAAAGGACTTGAACATGTGTCTTGTACATTGCCAGAGAGTAGCCTAGACATGGGGCTGTGGCATATTCTGGTATGTGTATCTCTCAGTCTCTCCTGTTGAAGCTGTTCCACTTTGCATAGATAATTAAATAGTCTGATTCATGGTACTCCAGGCACACTACTGGTACCTTATGGGGTTCGTACACTCCAGCCCTAAGCAGCCCCAATAATTATAATTCCTCTTGACACTCGGAACATCTGGGGGCACCTTCTCTGGCCTGTGTTATCCAGGCAGTCAGACGAGATGATTACAATGGCCATGGAATCTATCCACCTCTGTTTATTCCAAAATAGGATCCACCTAGGAAGTAAAGGCTGTAAGAAAATGATTCACATGGGCAGCAGGTTTAAAACAAATAAAAGGAAGTTCTTCACACAGCGCACAGTCAGCTTGTGGAACTCCTTGCCTGAGGAGGCTGTGAAGGCTAGGACTATAACAGGGTTTAAAAGAGAACTGGATAAATTCATGGAGGTTAAGTTCATTAATAGCTATTAGCCAGGACGGGTAAGGAATGGTGTCCCTAGCCTCTGTTTGTCAGAGGGTGGTGATGGACAGCAGGAGAGATATCACTTGATCATTAACTGTTAGGTTTGCTTCCTCTGGGGCACCTGGCATTGGCCACTGTCGGTAGACAGGATACTGGGCTGGATGGACCTTTGGTCTGACCCAGTACGGCCATTCTTATGTTCTTATCATATGAGTGTAACCCCCAAGGAGCTTCCCTAGGTTCCTGGGGCTCTGTGTGCTTGCCAGAGGGACAGAGGAGAGACACTGCATAGAACAACAGGGGCATATCGGAACAGAGGACAGCAGGAAGAGGAGAGTCTAAGAGAAAAGAGGGGGTCAGAGTCCCATGACTGACAGGTGAAAGCACAGGTGAAAGGAGCTAGCCTGACCCATAGGAAGTGAGATGCTGGCCCATGGGTGCACTGGAGAGGGGAGAAGTCATTTTGGAGCAGGTTGAAGTCTGCCACAGAAAGGGCAGGGCTGGCTCTGGGTGAGCTGGTGAGTCTCAGGCCTCCAAGCAGGCTCCCCCTTGAGAACTGGCCTCTGGGGATCTGGAAGCAACATCCCTCAGCTTGGCCCTTTCCCACACCAAGGTGATGCCCAAATGAGAGAGTTTTGCTGGGAAAATTCCCCACCCAGCCAGGATGAGTTAGCCTTCCAGTTCCCTAGTGAAAATCAGTCACCACATGGCCAGCTCTGCTCTGGATGCTAGTCCAGGGCTGCTGTGAGTGTGTCTGAGTGCTGGGGTGGGAGACTAAAGTTAGGGTTTTTTGTAGAGTTATTGTAATCTGCATCTTGAACCCTGTACCCCTTTGTGATGAGGGCAAATCCTGGGACCAGAAGCAGCCTGATAATCTGTTTTGTCCTGTCAATACACCTCTACCCCAATATAACGCGACCCGATATAAGACGAATTCAGATATAACGTGGCAAAGCAGTGCTCCGGGGAGGCGCGGCTGCGCACTCCGGCAGATCAAAGCAAGTTCGATATAACACAGTTTCACCTATAATGTGGTAAGATTTTTTGGCTCCCGAGGACAGCGTTATATCGGGCTAGAGGTGTATATCTTTCACCCCAAATTAGAGGCTGCACATTTGTCTGCCTTGTAAATCAGATAAACTCTCTCTCTCTCTCTCTCTGCTAGTAGTTTTCAACTTTTTTTCATTTGCAGACCCTTAAAAAATTTCAAATGGAGGTGCGGGACCATTTGGAAATCTTAGACATAGTTTATGTCCATTGACCACAGGTTGAAAACCACTCGGTCCCATGCTCTATTGTAAACCCTAAATAATGTGAAATGCTTATATACAGTCAAAGAATGTATGGAGTATGTCTGTTAGATTTAGAAGATTATAAAGGATATTTTTGGTTTTTGTCATAGATAATTGTCACACTTTAGAAGTAATAGGAATTGTGTGGCACAAAAAAGGAATATTGAGAGGTGTTAACAAGGGTATTGTGACAGGTTCCCCCTGGGTGCCACCTGGAACTCAGGTACCACTGAGCTCTCTGACCCACCAGCCTGGGCTCCCTCTCTCACTGTGCTGCTGTGACAAGCTGCAGACCCGCTTCTGGTCTTACACTTCCACACAACATTCACACAGGTAGAGACACACCCAGCTGCAGTTGCATGCAGGCTCTCTGCCTGAACCAACAATAGAGAGGTGTGACAGACCCAGACCAGTGGGGTACAGGAGTCTGGTAGAGGGCAAATATACTGGTCACTGGATGAGTAGTTTTCTGTTCCCTGAGTGACCAGTGCAGAGGCTGCATTAGAGTAATCAGGAACCTGTTAGAACCAGGTAAGGCAGGCAGGCTAATTAGGACACCTGGAGCCAATTAAGAAGAAGCTTCTAGAATAAATTAAGGCAGAATAATCAGCGCACCTGGGTTTTAAAAAGGAGCTCACTTCAGTTTGTGATGGGAGTGTGAGGAGCTGGGAGCAAGAGGCGCAAGGAGTTGAGAGTGAGAGTGAGAGGGTGTGCTGCTGGAGGACTGAGGAGCACAAGCGTTATCAGACACCAGGAGGAAGGTCCTGTGGTGAGAATAAGGAAGGTGTTTGGAGGAGACCATGGGGAAGTAGCCCAGGGAGTTGTAGCTGTCATGCAGCTGTTACAGGAGGCACTATAGACAGCTGCAGTCCACAGGGCCCTGGGCTGGAACCTGGAGTAGAGGGTGGGCCCGGGTTCCCCCCCAAACCTCCCAATTGACCTGGACTGTGGGTTCTTCCAGAGGGGAAGGTCTCTGGGCTGTTCCCCAACCCACATAGTGAATCTCTGAGGCAAGAAAATCCGCCAATAAGCACAGGACCCACCAAGATAGAAAAGGAACTTTGTCACACTGGTGTCAGGGGTGGGATCTTGGGGTGCACAGCGCGGCGGAAGAAGGAGGGTGATTTAAACAAAAAACAAAAAAACAACAACAAAAAAAAGGGAGCGGGTTTATTTTTTTTCACCACAATGGATAACGTAGTGCGGGCACTGATACAAGCTACAGTGGCCCAGCAGGAGGCTACCCATGTCCAGGCAGCCGCCCAACAGGAGGCAGTGTGGCTGCAGCAAGAGACTAATCACCTGCTGATGGACCAGGCTGCCCAAGACCGAGCTATGTTGCGGGAACTGGTAAAGCAGGTAAAGACCCTTTCAGAGCTGAACCATGGCCATGATGGGACGTGGGTCATACGGGCCAGCCATTGGCTGCAGAAAATGACACGGGAGGATGATGTAGAGGCATACCTTCTGGCCTTTGAGAGGACAGCCCTATGGGAGGCCTGGCCTCGAGATCATTGGTCTGGCATCCTTGCCCCATTCCTGTGTGGGGAGACCCAGAAGGCCTACCATGATCTGCCTGAAGAGGCTGCAGCAGACTACCCCCATCTGAAAGCAGAGATCCTGGCCAGATCTGGGGTAACGACCACAGTGCGGGCCCAGTGGTATCACGGTTGGAGGTACCAGGAAGACAAAACCCCGCGGTCCCAATTGTATAACCTTATCCATCTCGCACGAAAGTGATTGCAAACAGAGTCCGGAGTCCGGAAGAAATACTAGAGACTCTAGTCATTGACCGATACATGAGGGGATTACCACCAGACCTTTGTGCCTGGGTAAACCAGAACAAACCCGCCACCTATGACGAGGTTGTTGCCCTGGTAGAGACGCGAAGGACAGCGAGGGATCTGACCCGACCAGTTAAGGAAGAGGCAACCCGGGTTAAACTAGCAGCACGAAGCCCTAAAGTTCAGGTGACTGGGCCACCAGGAGGGCCCAGGTAAAAAAAGAGAGAGGCTGAAGGCCCATCAGAGGCCACAAAGAGTCACAGCACTGAGGGAGAAGAGGATCGCGATGTTAGACTGCCCAAACCAAGAGACCGGGGAACGCCTAGGGCTCCATACAGATGTTATGCCTGCGGGGAGTGGGGACACATAGCTGCACAGTGTCCCAGTGCTGAGGAGCCTATGCAGTGTAACCTGAGGAACTGGGCAGATCCATGCTCCCTAATCCACCTTGCAGGGGGTCTCACTAACCCCACATATGTATACCAGACCAGTGAAACTAAATGGGGTAGGGACCACGGCACTGGTTGATTCGGGGAGTGCTATCACGCTTATCTCAGGGAAGCTCGTGAAGCATAGTCAGCTGCCACAGGCTAAACGTACGGGGATAACATGTGTCCATGGGACAGTTAGTTACTATCCTACCATCCCAGTAAAAATCGAGATCCAAGGGAACACTACTGAGGTAGCAGCAGGTGTAGTCCCTAAACTCCCATACCCGGTGCTCATAGGGAGGGACTTCTCAGGATTTGGAAACTTACTCCCAGTAGGGGGATTGGAGAAAGATGGGGACCTTAAAATTGGTGAGGCATCCACAGCAGACTGTCAACCCCCAATCTTCTCTGAAATGTCCCCAGATTTGTTCTCCACTCCCAGACAGGGTAGAAAGACAAAAAGGGAAAGAAGGGCAGCTAAGGCCTTGGGAACCCGAATACTGACCCAAAGCCAGAGGGTTGCTCTGGTAGGTAGGTGGACCCGCGCAGTTGAAAAGGAGGCCATGCAGGAGGGAGAAGCACCTGAGTCTGACCCCCACCCTAATGCTTCTGAACCAGTAGAGGCAACAGAGACTGGGCCCCTAGATCTTGGGCAGATTAGCCCCGGGAGAGGAAATTTTGGACGGGAACAGGCAGAAGACCCAAGGTATGACAACATTAGGAAGGAGGTGACTGAAATAGATGGGGTCCCCGTGGAAGGGAAAACCCAGGGACCAGGACCCTACTTCATAATGAAGAAGGATCTCTTATACCAGGTTGCACCAGTACAGGGGCAGAAGGTACAGCAGATCCTAGTACCTCAAAAACACCAGAATGCTGTATAAAGTCTTGCTCATAGTCATCGTTTTGGGGGGCATTTGGGGGTAGAGAAGACCCTGGCACGAGTCCTACGATGGTTCTTCTGGCTCGGAGTACATGAAGACGTGTGGAGGTACTGTGCCTCCTGCCCGGGGTGTCAGCTGCACAGTCCCCGTCCCCACTTGAGGGCACCTTTAGTACCCCTTCCCATCATAGAGGTCCCCTTCGAGCAAATAGCCATGGACCTAGTGGGACCCCTGGAGAAGACGGCTCGGGGCCACCAATATATACTTGTTGTTTTGGACTATGCTACTCGCTACCCAGAAGCCGTCCCCCTGCGGAACACGGCCTCTAAAACTATAGCCAAAGAGCTGGTGGGGATCTTCGCCTGAATGGGGCTACCGAAGGAGATATTAACTGACCAAGGAACCCCATTTATGTCGAAGCTAATGAAGGACCTCTGTACGCTGCTCCATATACATACCCTGAGAACTTCGGTCTACCATCCACAGACTGATGGGTTGGTAGAAAGAGTTAACTGAACCCTCAAAGCTATGATAAGGAAGGTGGTAAGTCGGGATGGGAAGGATTGGGACACCCTACAACTCTACCTTATGTTCGCTATCCGGAAGGTACCACAGGCCTCAACTGGGTTTTCCCCCTTCGAGTTATTATATGGGCATCTCCCCCGTGGCATACTAGATATCGCCAAAGAGATCTGGGAAGAGGAACCCAATGAGGGGAGAAATATAAGAGAGCAGGTAATGCAGATGCGAGACCGGATAGCCCGGGTTACCCCTATTGTACAGGAACATTTGGAGAAGGCACAGGAGGCCCAGCGAACCCATTACAATCGCCAGGCAAAAGTGCGACAGTTCCAACCAGGGGATCGGGTTATGGTGTTGGTACCCACGGCAGAAAGCAAGCTTCTGGCCCAATGGCAGGGGCCCTATGAGGTGGTTGAACCCGTGGGGGAAGTAACCTACAAGGTGTGGCAGCCAGGATGCAGAAAACAAGAACAGATTTATCACGTTAACCTTCCGAAACCCTGGCATGCTCAAGAGGCATGCACAATGGTCCAAAAAGACCTAACCCAGGAAAACAAGCCTTCCAAACAAGTGAGAGTGTCTCCCAATTTAACATCAGACCAGAAGAATGAGGTGTCTGAGATGATCTTCCGGAACCAAGATGTGTTCTCGACAAAACCGGGTCGAACGACTGAGACATATCATCACCACATCGTCACGAACCCTGGGGCCAGAGTAACAATGAGGCCCTATCGAGGTCTCAGAGGCAAAAAGGGAGGAAATAAAAGCAGAAGTAAAAAAAATGCTGGATGTGGGATTCTTCGATGATCCCCAACGTCAGTGGTCCAGCCCAATCGTGCTGGTGCCCAAACCTGATGGCACCACAAGATTTTGCAACGACTTCCGGCGACTAAACCAAGTATCCCAGTTCGACGCGTACCCCATACCTCGCATAGATGAGCTAGTGGACCATCTGGGTAATGCCCGGTACTTGACTACCCTAGACTTGACAAAGGGGTACTGGCAGATTCCCCTTGCAGAAGACGCAAAGGAAAAGACTGCGTTCTCTACACCAGATGGTCTTTTTCAATATAATGTCCTCCCTTTTGGACTACATCGGGCCCCAGCTACCTTCCAGCGCCTCATGGACAAGCTATTACGCCCACATAACAGTTATGCTGCTGCCTACTTGGACGATGTGATCATTCATACCCCAGATTGGGAAACCCACCTGGAGAAGGTGGAGGCAGTCCTTGATACCTTCAGGTGAGCTGGCCTTACAGCAAACTCTGCCAAGTGTGCTGTAAGGTTTACAGAGGCCAAATATCTTGGCTACATTGTGGGACAAGATCTGGTAAAACCCCAAGTGAACAAGTTAGAGGCCATCCAAAATTGGCCCCGACCAAGTTGCAAGAAACAAGTCTGGGCGTTCCTAGGTGTGGTGGGGTATTACTGACGATTTATCCCCCACTTTGCCACAAGGGCAAGCCCCCTGACAGACCTAGTGAAAGCCCGTGGACCTGATCTGGTGAGATGGTCTGACGCAGCAGAGGAAGCATTCACAGACCTACAGACTGCCCTCTGCAATAACCCCATACTGATAGCCCCTGATTTCACCAAGGAGTTTATCCTGCAGACGGATGCATCGGAAGTAGGGTTGGGGGCCATTCTATCACAGATGGTTGGGGAGGAGGAACACCCAATTCTATACCTCAGTTGGAAACTCCTTCCAAGGGAACAAAAATATGCAGTGGTGGAGAGAGAATGCCTCGCTGTAAAATGGGCCATGGAAACATTGCGCTACCACCTGCTCGGGCGCAGATTTGTCCTTGTGACCGACCATGCCTCTCTTCAATGGATGCAGCGAAAAAAGGAGAAGAACACAAGGGTGACCAGTTGGTTCTTATCCCTCCAACCTTTCCAGTGCAACACAGAGCAGGGAGCCGTCATGGCAACGCCGATGGCTTGTCACGTGTGCACTGTCTGGCGTCCCAAGCTGCCCAACCCCTTGGCGTTGAGCAGGGGGGAAGGATATGTGACAGACTCAGGCCAGTGGGGTACAGGAGTCTGGTAGAGGGCAAATATACTGGTCACTGGATGAGTAGTTTTCTGTTCCCTGAGTGACCAGAGCAGGGGCTTCATTAGAGTAATCAGGAACCTGCTAGAACCAGTTAAGGCAGGCAAGCTAATTAAGACACCTAGAGCTAATTAAGAAGAAGCTTCTAGAATCAATTAAGGCAGGCTAATCAGCGCACCTGGGTTTTAAAAAGGAGCTCACTTCAGTTTCTGGTGGGAGTGTGAGGAGCTGGGAGCAAGAGGCACAAGGAGTTGAGAGTGAGAGCTGCTGGAGGACTGAGGAGCACAAGTGTTATCAGACACCAGGAGGAAGGTCCTGTGGTGAGACTAAGGTAGGTGTTGGAGGAGACCATGGGGAAGTAGCCCAGGGAGTTGTAACTGTCATGCAGCTGTTACAGGAGGTACTATAGACAGCTGCAGTCCACAGGGCCCTGGGCTGGAACCTGGAGTAGAGGGTGGGCCCGGGTTCCCCCCAAACCTCCCAATTGACCTGGACTGTGGGTTCTTCCAGAGGGGAAGGTCTCTGGGCTGTTCCCCAACCCACATGGTGAATCTCTGAGGCAAGAAAATCCGCCAATAAGCACAGGACCCAGCAAGATAGAGGAGGAACTTTGTCACAGAGGCTATAGCCAGGGCAACTGCCAGCCCCTCAGGTATGCACCCCACCCCCCCGGGGTATAAACCGAAAATTATACAGTCTTACGCTGCACAGAGAACTGTAGAGCGTAAGCTCATAGAGTTTGCTCCCTCTCTCAATGTCGAGAGGAATATGCAACAGCCATTGGCCCTTGAACTGTGATTCCCATACACTTCACTCCAAGTCACTGTTTTAGCTAAAGCAAAAACAAGTTTATTAACTACAAAAGATAGATTTTAAGTGATTATAAGGGATAGGAAACAGATCAAAGCACATTACCTAGCAAATAAACAAAAAACGCAAGCTAAGCTTAATATACTTGATAGATTGGATATGAATTAGCAGCTGCTCACCCTGAGAGATGATACAATCAAGCTGCAGATTCTTAAGGGGCAAGCTGCACTTGCTTTACAACTTGGAAGTCCCAGGTCTTTCATACACAGGCTAGAGATCCCTTTACTGTGGGTCCAGCACTTCCCCCAGTTCAGTCTTTATTCCTCAGGTGTTTCTAGGAGTCTTTTTGTGTTGAGATTGAAGAGCCCCAGATGATGTCACTCACTGCCTTATATAGCTTTTGCAAATGGAGGGAACCCTTTGTTTCAAAGCTTGGTTCCCAGATCAGTTTGTGGAAAAATACTGATATGCCAAGATGGAGTTCAGCATCATGTGGCCTGGTCACATGTTCTTGCAGAGTCATAGCAACTTACAGACTGTCTGTAGCCTTCTCACGAAGGCTCACCAGGTGGGGGATAAGCTTCTCCTAAGGCCTATTGTTTTTCCTAATGGCCATTACCCTGAACAGGCTGTTCCCCACCCCAGCTCTTCCATCTCATCCAGCTCTTCCAGCTCATCGATTACAAATTCAGAAAGGACCATTGTGATCATTTAGTCTGACCTCCTCTGTAACGCAGGTCAGAGACTTCCTCAAAATAATTCCTAGAGCAGATCTCCTAGAAAAATTGTCAGTGATGGAGAATCCACCACGATCCTTGGTAAATTGTTCCAATGGTCAATTACTCTCACTGTCAAAAATGTACGCTTTTTTTCCCAATCTGAATTAGTCTAGCTTCAACTTCCAGCTGTTTGATCATGTTATACCTTTCTCCACTAGATTGGAGAGCCATTATTAAATATTTGTTCCCCATATAGGTATAGATAGACTGTGATTAAGTCTCCCCTGAACCTTAAATTCAGCTAAAGTTAAGCTAAGAAGATTAAGCTCCTTGAGTCTGTCACTACAAGGCAGGTTTTCTAATCCTTTAATCATTGTCATGGCTCTTCTCTGACCCCTCTCCAGTTCATCAACATTTCAAGAATTATGGGCACTAGAACTGGACACAGTATCTAGCAGTGGTCAGATCAGTGCCAAATGCAGAGGTGAAATAACTTCTTGAATACTATTCGAGATTCCCATTCATGCGTCTGTAAGGCTATGAGGATTCACCTAATCCAGTAAGGGGTTTTGCCACCACCTGCCCTGTAACCCTGGGGACCTCTGTGCTGTGTTGGCTCAGAGCCCTGAACCCAGCAGCCTACTCACAGCATGATGGCTTCCACCAGCCTAGTTACTCCTCACAGGGTGACACCAACAGCCCTTCAGTCCTGAGTCTTCCGAAACCATGTCCCCTGCAGTGTCCCATCCCACTACCTAGATACTCACAGAAGTTATTAAGTTTGCTGCCTCCAAAGGGACAGAGCACACACCAGCTATTAGTTTAGCTGAGGACTTCACCTGTCAGTTTAGTACACAGCACTGAGAAGGTTTCATAATAAAACAAAAATAAGTGTGTTCCCCCTTTGGCCACTAGGTGATGGATAACAAAATGGCTTTTTGTCTGTGCTTATGTCTTCACAAAGTTCATTGACCCTGTTTCAAGAAGCAAGAAGGTTTCTTGGGGGTACAGGCGCAATCCTCTGTCGCAATTAAGTGGTCATCTTCTCCCACTTGCTCACCTAATGGTTTTGTTTACCTTACTTGTAAATGTGCTTTTTTCATTGCCTTTGGTCTCACCTTGCTTAATTTAACTGGAGACACAGTCGAGCCTGCAAAATAACATTACTTTGTCTAGGATGGCTGGGCTTAGGCACTGTTTGCCAAACACATTTTAGAAACATATTTCCAGCATACACCTATAATGTTTTATATACCACCAGTACACACATCACACAATGATATTAATGACTAGCATAAACGAGGCGTCCTTGTGGCACCTTAGAGATTAGCATGTTACCAGTTTGCATATGATACTTTGTACAACACCTTTTAGATGCAGTTTATGGCAACAGTGAGTTCGGGCAATGAGTGTGTCTGGCCTGATGAGATTTCTGGTAAGGTGGGCCCTCTGATATTTGGCACTGAGCTGTCCCTGGATTTCACCTCTTACAATGCTGCAAGAGGGTCAGCCCCTGGCTGAACCATAGGCAGCAGGTCAGAAACCTGTTTCCTGGACAGGAAATCTGCCACTACGTTTTCTTTCCTCTTAATATGCCCAGTTTCTATGTCATATTCTTGGACCATTACACTCCACCGAAACAGCTTTGATTTAGTGCCCTGGGTTCTGTTTACTTCTTTTGTATGGCATTTGAAAAGCAACGGGGTGAGATTAGAATTGAATCTTGAGATTTGAAAGCCATTTTAATGTTTCGGGGTACCGGTGTGGATCCCTCTTGTGCCACCACTGTAAGTGTGAATGGGGCAGTTGTCCATGATGTGTTGCATAATTTGTACCTTACCACAGTCACAATTTGGTGATGCTTTGATTTTCCATTTGTGGAGGAGATATCCACACCACCTGTGCAGTGCCCAAAAACAGTTAGGTGCAGTCTACTGTCTACGGAGAAGGCAGAATCTTGGGAGTTGTTTTGTTGGATCTTCAGTCAGGTCTTTAGTATCAGGGGGTAGCTGTGTTAGTCTGTATCCACAAAAACAACAAGGAGTCCGGTGGTATCTTAAGGACTAACAGATTTATTTGGGTGTACGCTTTCGTGAGGTTTTTTACCCACGAAAGCTTATGCCCAAATAAATCTGTTAGTCATTAAGGTGCCATCAGACTCCTTGTTGTTAATCAGGTCTTTGTTTGGGACATCACAAGTGGCCTACAATTTGAGCCAGCAAATGCTGGCATCCTTTCTGTTGGCCCATAAGATTGAAGTGTGAATCCAAAAAGGCTTCCTGGATTGAGTCGGGAAAGTGGCAATGAATTGAGGTCTTGGTGTATCAGCAGGTTGAGAGTGGACAAGAACTTCTTGTGCTCCCAGACCACAGCAGCATCTCTCCTGATGTCATCTGGCATGGTGCCAGCCAAAACTGGGAGCAACAGTACTGGTGTTGATTTGAGAGACCCGTTAACAATCTTTCATGCAGCATTGATATCACTATCAATGAGATTGGTGTGGGAGCTGTTGAACCAAACTGGCACGCAATACTCTGCTGTTGGCAAGACCAGGGCATGTACTGACATTTGAAGTGTACATGCATCATATTCCCAGGATGTGTCAGCGAGCTTCTGGATGATGTTAACCCTTGTCTTTATCTTATTTTTGGTGTTGCCAATGTGCTGATGATATCTTAGCATCTGATCCAAGGGAGCGCCAAGGTACCGTGGATTGTGGTCATGTGAAACAGTCAGACCACAAACATCCACTTTCACTTTGACCTCATGGTTATTCAAGTGGAAGGCAAAGACAAGAGTTTTTGAAGTGCCGGTTTTCAGTATCCAAGTTTTGAAGTATGTCTCAAGTGTCTGGTGGTTGTTGTTCATGACCTTTTCTGTGGTCTTGAGAGAGGATGCTTGCATTGCTAGTGCAATGTCATCTGCATAGATGAATTTATGGGATGATGTGACTGGAATGTCACTGGTATAGAGATTGAACAGTGCAAGCGCTAAAATGGATCCCTGTAGGAGGCCGTTGTTCAATCTCCATGATTTTCTGGCAGATTCACCAAGGTATATGGTGCATCTTCTGTTACTCGGCATCTTGATGATGAGTCTAATGGTTGATTGACATTGGAAAACTAATAACTTCAGCAGAAGACCTTTGCACCATATAGTACTGTATCCAGAAGAAAGATCAATGAAAGCTGCTACTGTTTTTAATTTTTGCTGGTAGCCAGATAATATGTAGCTGGTTAAGACACAGCTGGTCACAACATTTGTGACTGGTTCTAAATCAGCCTGCTCTTTGGGGAACAGTTGCTCCAGGATTGGTTGTCACCTTTGAAGTGGGAGCTGTTCCTACTGTTTATAGCAACTGCTAAGGAGAGAAATGGGCTGGTAGATTTTTGGTCAGTGGCCTCTTTTCCAGGTTTCAAAATGTCTATAATCTTGGCTACCTTCTACTCTTTTGGTATTATACCAAAAGAGTGGATGTTGCTAAAGAAGCCAGCCATCTTCTTGCTTTCAGACTGTGGTTCTTCAGGAACTTTGGACATATTCCATCTATTCCTGCAGCTTTTCTGGACTTAATGTTGGAGAGACCCTTGTCCATTTCATCTACTGTGTAAGGGGCAGAAAAGGTGAAGACAACTAACACTGGTTTAGAGCAAAGCAAAGTTGCTTGTGGATTTGCTGCCTGATGTTTTTATCCATCAGCACATGAGAGTTGGCAAGTAACTGTATTGAGTTGGCACCTGCACTTACTTGAGGTAGTTTGTAGGCTGCTGGAACCGATTGCTTAAAAGACAGAGGAGTTTCCAGGCTTTGTGGCTTGACCTTATGAATTCAAGAGCCATCATGGCTTCGCGCCACATTTTTCTTCTTGCTGAGTTCAGAGACTCAAGTTTTCAAGCATTGTGGTTTTGGGGCTTTTGTTGACTTGATATTTTTGGACGAGTGCCTTGCTCTCTTCTGTCCAGCAAGAAGTGGGTGCTTTTCTGAAGCCCCTTGCAATGCTCAGTTTGGCAGCTGATATTAGTATGTCTACAGAGCTGCAGTAATGAGCCAGATATGGCATATCTGGTTTATCGAGCCCTCTATAATCACATAGCTGGACCAGCGAGCAGCCTATAGATTCCAGTGTGGTTTAGGGAGGGATTGAATGAGTGAAACTTGCAGGCTTATGCAAATCACAACTGGGTGGTGTTGACTGTTGGGAAAGTCATTGACAACTGACCTTGTGGAAGGTGTTGTGTGGCCGCTGATGTTGCACGATACAAAACAAAGGTCGGGACTGTAGCACTTCCTCCATCTGTCAGCTGTTCTCCAACATGGTCATTGTTGTGATAACCTATCAGGCTATGAAGGCTTGATTGCCCCTACTATACCATAACATTCTTTTTCAAATGGCAGAATAATTTTGTTGACTATAGGTCAGTTTCTTGCTTAAGGAAGGAAAGGGTCTTTTTGTTACTTTCCCTTGACTGCAACAGTACAGCACCTAAACCAATGTCTGAAGCATCTGTACACAGCTCAAACATTTTGTTGAAGTCTGGATTAGCCAGAACAGGCTTTTATGACAAAATTCTCTTTACCTTATCAAAACCCTCTTAACAAGCTTGTGACCATAGCACTTTGTCTTTGTCTTTTTGAATAAGTCTATGGGCTGGTCTACACTAGTGGGGGGGATCGATCTAAGAGATGCAACTTCAGCTACGAGAATAGTGTAGCTGAAGTCAACGTATCTTAGATCGACTTACCTCCCATCCTCCCGGCACGGGATCGATGGCCGCGGCTACCCCATTGACTCCACTTCCGCCTCTCACTCTGGAGTTCCGGAGTCGACGAGGAGCGCGTTCGGGGATCGATTTATTGCATCTAGACGAGATGCGATAAATCAATCCCCGATCGATCGTTACCCGCCGATCCGACGGGTAGTGTGGATGTACCCTATGATTACACAATATCACTGAATCCATATACAAACAGGTGGTAGTTAGTTAACGAGGCTTATTGGACCTGCTTTTTGGTCTGAGGCACAGATCATTTATCAATAAGTTCTACTTTCATAAGAACAGCTATACTGGGTCAGACCAATGGTCCATATAGCCCAGTAGCCTGTCTGCCAACAGTAGCTGGTGCCAGATGCTTCAGAGGGAATGAATAGAACAGGGCAATTTATCGAGTGATCCATCCCCTGTCATCCAGTCCCAGCTTCTGACAGTCAGAAATTTAGGGATACCCAGAGCATGGGGTTGCATCCCAGACCATTTTGGTTAATAGCCATTGATGGACCTATCCTCCATTAACTTATATAATTCTTTTAACCCGGTTATACTTTTGGCCTTCACAACACCACCTGGCAATGAGTTCCTTTTGTTTTGTTTTAAACCTCCTCCCTATTAAATCCATTGGGTGACCCCTGGTTCTTGTGTTATGTGAAGGGGTAAATAATACTTCCTTATTCTCTTTCTCCATACCATTCATGATTTTATAGACCTCTATCATATTACCTTTCAGTCATCTCTTTGCTAAAATGAACAGTCTCAGTCTTTTTAGTCTGTTCCATTTTGAAGCTATCCTATACCCATAATCATTTTGTTGCCCTTTTCTGTACCTTTTCTATTTCTAATATATATTTTTTTGAGATGGGATGACCAGAACTGCATACAGTATTCAAGATGTGGGCATACCATGGATTTATATAGCGGTATTATGATATATTCGTCTTACTATCTTTCCTGATGGTTCCTAACATTGTGTTAGCTTGTTGACTGCCGCTGCACATTGAGCAGATGTTCTCAGAGAACTATTCATGTAGAGATGCATAGCTCCCGAATCGCCAGTCCACAGGCGCGGCAAACTGCTCCCATGGCTACGAGGCAGGAGTGACCTTCAATCCAGCGTTTGTGTTTGGGAAACTTATTTGGCTGATTTGATTGTACCCTCGCAGCTGGTGTTCACGCGCTCAAGAGATGGGTTCGTTATCTTATGTGCATGTATACTGCCTGGCTCTTCTATGCGCAAGAATGTAACCACTAAGAAGTGTTGTAAACAAAGTAAGGAGAGAAATAAAAACCCCAGGAAAAGTTTTCCTGAGAGGCTTTTTGCAAGAGGCTTGTAAAGCTCTCTGGCTACCAACAAACCTGGCATTCTGTTTCCTTTCCTGTGTCGTCACCACAGCTGGTGACCCCGACGTGATACCCCTCTACTCACCGGCTGGATACGCCGAGCGCGCCCGCGGCTGTTTGCCGCCCCTTATTCGTGAGTATGGGGGGGAAACTTTCCAGTGCCCAGAAGGAGCACGCAAGAGAGTTACAAGAGATTATACGACAGCGATCATGTGTCGCTGTCCCGGTCGCTCATATTGAGGACCTCCTAAGGGAAATAGATCGCCAGTGCCCCTGGTATCCAGACTGCGGGTCATTGCAGCTTTTTGATTGGATACAGATTGGGATCACCTTGTATAGTAAACCCCGTGCCCCAGTTCAGTGCCTGCTGCTCTGGCAGCGTTGTAAGGAGGCACTGGAGGGGATCGGCCCCAACAGCCCCAAGCCGGTCCCCCTTTTGCCCCCAGGTGATGGGCCACCCCCCTCCTGCCCACAGCTGACCCTCCCTGCGCCGCCGCCCGTGGCGGCGCCCCCCTGCCTACCGGTCGGGCAGGGGGGCGCTGTCGCCGCGGCGGTGCGGCAAGCGCGTGAGGCCAGTCTCTTGACCGATGAGGAATCCAAGTGTGGGTTCGAGGCGTTTCCCGTCTCTTGGCGGGATAATGGAAATGGGGGGCAGATAGTGGACTGGGAGGCTCTCCCCTACTCAGTTCTGCGCGAGCTCCGCAAGGCAGTTCGTGAGACCGGGGTGCGGTCCACTTTCACCCTGGGGATCTTGGAAGGTGTGTCAAACGGTTACTTCTTGCTCCCCCAAGATTGGAAAGACATGTGTCGCATGGTGCTGTCTCCCGCGCAATACGTTGTGTGGGATAGCGAGTACCAGCGAGAGGCGCTTGCAGCAGCAGCGCAAGGTGGGGGGGCTTATCTTGCTGAGCAGTTATATGGCACAGGGCAGTTTTCGAGCATCCCCGAGCAGGCGGCGGGCACGCCCCGGGTAGCTTTTCCCATCATTGGCCAGTGTGTCCGTCGCGCGTTCCGCAGGGTCCCCGCTGCAGGCGAGTCCTCTAAGTCCTTTGCGGTTACTCGGCAGGGTGCCACCGAACCATTCCACCAGTTTATTGACCGCCTCCAAGAGGCAGTCCAGAGGCAGATTGATAACCCGCAAGCCCAGACTGAACTAATGATAAAATTGGCTTACGAAAATGCCAATGCAGACTGCCGCCGTGCCATGCAGGCAGTGGTCGGGCGCCCCGGGTATACCCTGGCAGAATTGCTGCAGGCGTGTGCTGACGTAGGCACTCAGACCCATCAGATGGCCCTGCTGGCAGCTGCCCTGCACAAGGGGCAGAAGCCTCAGGGGAACTGCTTTAACTGCCAGAAGCCCGGACATTTTTGGCGGGAGTGTCGGGCCCCTGCGGGGGGCATGTGTAAAAACAAACCCAAGCCCCGGACAGACCAGAGGCCCCGCACGCTGTGTCCGAAATGCAAAAAGGGCTACCATTGGGCTGCGCAGTGTCGCTTGGCCGGGGGTGACAGCCGGGTCTTGGCTGCTAACCGAGACAACCCCCCGGGAAACTAGTAGGCGGGCCTGCGACCAGCCCGAGACCCAAGGCCGCGCCCCTCTCCGTGCACGACGCCCCCGCCGCCACAAGGGGCAGTGCGGGGATTGACCTTGTTAATCAGGAAAATATGGATATCACTCTCCCCGGGGAGGTCCTCCTCATGCCGTCCCAGATTCAGGGCCCGCTGCCGGAGGGCATGGTGGGCCTTGTCCTACCCCGCTCGTCCGCCAGCAAGCAGGGCCTGTTTGTGGTGCCTGGGGTGGTGGATTCGGACTATGGTGGAATTATCCATGTTCAACTGTGGAGTCATCTCCCGAAACGGCTGTTTCAGGGAGATGCCTGGGCGCAACTCATACTTGTGCCCTACTCCCTTCCGGCAGGGGGAAGAAACGTTCCCCGAACCGGAGGCTTCGGGTCCACCGACCAGCGCACTATTCACCCACAAGTGGCAGCAGTTGTTAAAGACATTGGAGCACCCCAACCCAAACGCATTTACTGCCTCAACGATCAGCCGTTCGAGGGTGTTATCGACTCTGGGGCAGACATTACCGTCATTGCCGCTGCGCAGTGGCCCGCCCATTGGCCCACAGAGCAGGCTCCGGCAGTTTGGGGTGTGGGCGGGGCACAGGACTCACAACGAAGTGCCCGATGGTTGGAGGTTAGGGCGCCCCAAGGCATCCGCCGCGCCCGTATCCGGCCTATCATTCTCCCCGTCCACCTCAACCTGTGGGGCCGTGATTTATTGACACAGTTCACTGCCACCATCCATATCAATGATTAGGCATACGGCCCTCCCCCTCCGTTGGCTCACTGACGAACCCGTATGGGTTGCGCAGTGGCCGCTTCCTTTAGAAAAGCTGGAGGCCCTCCAGCACTTGGTTAATGACCAGCTGAAGGCAGGACGTTTGGAGGAGTCCACTAGCCCCTTTAATACCCCCGTGTTTGTGATTAAAAAGAAATCTGGCAAGTGGCGCCTCCTGCAGGACCTTCGCGCCATTAACAAAATTATACAGCCTATGGGTCCCCTGCAGTGTGGTACCCCTAATCCCAACCTTATTCCCTGTGATTACCGGTTATTTGTAATAGATTTAAAGGATTGTTTTTTTACCATCCCCTTGCACCCTGAGGACCGGGTGCACTTTGCCTTCACTGTTCCGGTTTTGAATCACTCCCAGCCCACTCCACGCTATCAGTGGAATGTGCTCCCTCAAGGCATGTTGAATAGCCCCACCTTGTGTCAGCATTTTGTTGCGCAGGCCCTACGGCCCTTCCGCGCAGCACACCCAGATGCCTTAATTTACCACTACATGGATGACATCCTGGTGGCTCACCCCGTCCTCCCTGATGACTGGCTGGACGAACTGCGCCACCAGCTTGCGGCGTGTGGCCTGGTTGTGGCACCGGACAAGATCCAGCGTCAGCCACCCTTTTTGTATCTTGGTCACCGCATGCTCCAGTCATATGCCCGTCCAGTTTGTCCCGAGTTGGTATTGCCCAACCCTCTTACGTTTGTACAGCTTCAACAGTTATTGGGGTCCCTTAATTGGATTCGTCCTTTTTGCCCTCTGACTACCTCCATGCTATCCCCTCTTTTTTCTGGCCTTCGGCAGGGCCGTCTCCCCGGAGATATCATTCCCGTTTCCCAGGAACAGCGCCAAGCGGTCACCCTCATTAACCAGACCCTGGCCCAGGTGTGGGTCGACCGCCGAGAAAGGGAACAGCCCCTTTTTGCCATTTTGCTTCCCACACTCTCACAACCGACAGCTGTCCTCGCCCAGGAGGGGGCGGCAGCGCGTCTTCGTTTAATTGAATGGATTTATTTGACCCACTCCCCTCCGCATACTATTCAGACACTCCCTCAACAAGCCGCAGAGCTGATTTTTAAAGTGCGAGAACGGTCCCGTACCCTCTTGGGTTGGGACCCCGTTGCCATTATTGTCCCCATCCCGGCTAAAGACTGGGAACGCACTGTCTCTTGCAGTGCCACCCTCCAATTGTCTCTTGCTGACTATGTTGGGGAAGTTAAATATCACATTCCCCCTGACCCCCGTCTTTCATTCCTACAACAACGTTGCCTTCACCTCCGGCCGTCCTTGTCAACCGTCCCCATTAAGGATGCACTTACCCTTTTTACGGACGGCGGCCCAACACGAGGTGCAGTCAGCTGGCAGGTGCAAGGCACTTGGCAAGTCCGCTTTACCCTGCCTCAGCGCTCCCCACAGCGCGCAGAGTTGGCTGCTGTCATCCTGGCCTGCCGATGCTTCCAGGATGACCCTTTTAATTTGATTACTGACAGTCTTTATGTTACTAATGTTCTTAAGTCTCTTCCAGGTTCCTATGTGTCGCCCTCCTGTGATGACAATTTGTTGGCCCTTTTTCTTACCCTGCAACAGCTCCTTTCCTCCCGCTCTAGCCCACTGTTTGTGGCACACATTCGCAGTCACACCACACTACCGGGCCTATTAACAGAAGGCAACACGGTGGCCGACCAGGCGGTCAAATCGGTGGCCTCAATTTTTTCCTCCCCAATCGAAAGCCACGCCTTTTTTCATCAATCCGCCAAGGCCCTTGCCAAGCAGTTCACTCTCCCATTGTATCAGGCGCAGGCCATTGTTCGCCAGTGTGACCTTTGCGCTTCTCTCTCCAATAGCCCGGAGGTAGGGGTTAACCCTCGTGGAACCTCGGCCAACCAGCTCTGGCAAATGGATGTTACACATTTCCCTCCCTTTGCCCCCTGGCAGTATCTTCACGTGTGTGTAGATACCTTTTCCCATTATGTGTGGGTCACCCCCCAGAAGGGTGAGGCCTCTCGTCATGTTATTAATCACATGATTCGCGCTATGGCAATCATGGGTCACCCATCCCATCTTAAGACCGACAACGGCCCCGCCTACTGTAGCTCGGCCTTTGCCTCCTTCTGTACCACGTGGGACATTGTCCACACGTTTGGTATCCCGTATAACCCCACAGGCCAGGCCATTGTGGAACGAGCCAATCGTGCGCTCAAACAAGCCCTGGTCCGCCAAAAACAGAAAGGGGGGATTCCCGTAGGCCTTCCTCCCCGCCAGGAATGTCTGGCTGCAGTGCTTTTTACCCTGAATCATTTGAATTTGACTGACAACTACTCTGCAGCAGAATGTCATTTTCGCAGCTACCAGGCCTTGCCCCGCCCCTTTGTTAAATATCGCAAGGCCCCAGACCCTCAGTGGCATGGCCCAGTGCCCCTTATAACGTGGGGACGAGGGCATGCTGCCGTTTCTCTTCCTACAGGTCCGTTGTGGGTCCCGGCGCGTAACGTCCGCCCGTGGCACGGCGATGGCCTGGCACCAGGGACTATCGAACCCCATTCCACAGTTCAACCTACATCTGCAGGATCCCGAGCGTCCTCGCCAGCGCCCCCCGCGGGGGCCCCCACAGCGCATAACCTGGGGACAGGTTAAAGCCCTTTCATTGCAGGCCGAGCAGCTGCGAGTGCAGCAGCAGCTAGAACCTACCGCAGAAAATTACCTTGTGACATTGTTAGCTTGCCTTAATGCTAATTCACTCCTTATTTTGTGTGTATTGGGGAGTTTCCTGTTGGCCCCTAGCTGCCAAGGCGAACCCCAGATGGAGCAGCGGCTGCAGTTTAACACCTGGGTCCACCTGGCAGAAGTATTAAATCAATCTGATTTCTGCCTGGCCGTTGCCCCGGAAATGCAAGGTCTGTTAAGTACCTGCCTTGTTCCTGTCTGTAAACCACCCAGCAACATCTGGGGTGTGAGACAGTGAAAGAAATGTGCTGTTTTAAGCTTGCTGATAATAGTTTTGTATGCAATAGCAAATTGATATGCTGAAATGCTATGCTTAAGTCATCCGCCAAGACGTTTTTCTTCCTTGGTAGGATTATATTTAGTTATAGCCACCCTTAGAGTGGATGAAGACCCTTTTATAGTATGGGGTCCTAGTTTTGATGTTTGACGTTTTACTTTGCTGCTTTGTTTAATGTATACCCAATCTAGTGGCATTGTGTATGCTACCCTGCGAGAGTGTTTTGTTTAAACACCGCATTTATAAAATAAAACAGGGGGAGATGTAGAGATGCATAGCTCCCGAATCGCCAGTCCACAGGCGCGGCAAACTGCTCCCATGGCTACGAGGCAGGAGTGACCTTCAATCCAGCGTTTGTGTTTGGGAAACTTATTTGGCTGATTTGATTGTACCCTCGCAGCTGGTGTTCACGCGCTCAAGAGATGGGTTCGTTATCTTATGTGCATGTATACTGCCTGGCTCTTCTATGCGCAAGAATGTAACCACTAAGAAGTGTTGTAAACAAAGTAAGGAGAGAAATAAAAACCCCAGGAAAAGTTTTCCTGGGAGGCTTTTTGCAAGAGGCTTGTAAAGCTCTCTGGCTACCAACAAACCTGGCGTTCTGTTTCCTTTCCTGTGTCGTCACCACATATTCACAATGACTCCAAGATTTCTTTCTTCAGATCAGATCTTTCAAGGGATAATCTTTTATAGTAAGACTTGCATCTCTGAGTCTTGGCAATACAATCCCCAAGTGTCTCTTGTGATCTGACCAAGAGTCGCTAAATATCTCTATATTCATAGAATCGTAGAAATGGAAGGGACCTCAATAGGGCATCTAGTCCAATCCCCTGCCAGAGGTAGGACTAAGAATTATGTAGATGATCCCTGACAGGTGTTTGTCTAACCTGTTCTTAAAAACCTCCATTGATGGAGATTCCACCACCTGCCTAGGTAATTTGTTCCAGTGCTTAACCAGCCAGACAGTTAAGAAGTTTTTCCTAATGTCCAACCTAAATCTCCCTTGCTGCAATTGAAGTCCATTGCTTCTTGTCTTATCCTAAAAAATTAAGAAGAACAATTTATCACCCTTCTTTTACCTATCTGAAAGCTGTTTTCTTGTCCTTCCTTAGTCTTCTCTTCTCCAGACTAAATAAACTCTTTTTTTTTCAAACTTCCCTCATAGATCATGTTTTCTAGATCTTTAATAATTTTTGTTACTCTTCTCTGGACTTTCTCCAATTTGTCCACATCTTTCCAAAGTGTGGTGCCCAGAACTGGACACATTTCTCCAGCTGATGCCTTGGTGCTGAGTAATGTGGAAGAATTATTTCTTGTGTCTTGCTTACAGCACTCCTGCTAATAAATCCCAGAATGATGTTTGCTTTTTGTGAAAGAGCATTACATTGTTGACTCATATTTATTTTGTGATCCACTATAACTCTCAGAGCCTTTACTGCTGTACTCCTTCCTAGGCGGTCATTTCCCATTTTACATTTGTGCAGTTGATTATTCCTTCCTAAATGTTGTACTTTGCATTTGTCCTTATTGAATTTCATTCTATTTATTTCAGACCATTTCTCCAGCTTGTCAAGACCATTTTGAATTCTAATCCTGTCCTCCCAAACATTTGCAAACCTTCCAAACTTGGTATCATCCACAAGCTTTATAAGTGTACTCTGTATGCCACTATCCAAATCAATTATGAAGATATTGAATAGAACCAGACCCAGGAAAGATCTCTGCAGTACCTTACTTGATATGCCCTTCCAGCTTGACTGTTAACCATTGATAACTACTCTCTGAATATAGTTTTCCAACCAGTTGTGCATCCACCTTACCTTCTCGTAAATTTGTCTAAGCTATATTTCCCTAGTTTGTGGATGAGAAGGTCATGTGGGACAGTATTAAAAGCCTTACCAAAGACCAGATATGGTCTGCTGCTCCCCTCCATCCACAAGGCATTACCCTGTCAAAGAAGGATATTAAGTTGGTTTGACATGATTTGTTCTTGAAAAATCCATGTTGACTTATACTTATCACCTTATTATTTTTAGGTGCTTACAAATTGATTGCTTGATTATTTGCTCCATTGTCTTCCCAGATACCTTAGTTAGGCTGACTAGTTTATAATTTCCTGGGTTGTCCTCATTCCCTCTTTTTATAGATAGATACTATATTTGCCCATTGCCTGTCATCTGGGATCTCTCTCTTCTTCCACAAGGTCGCGAAGATAATCACTAATGACTCAGAGATCTCTTCAGCCAATTCCTTAAGTATTCTAGGATGTATTTCATCAGGCCCTGTCAACTTGAAGACTTCTAACTTGTTTAAGTTATTCTTAATTTACTCATTCCCTATTTTGGCCTCAGATCTTACCCCATTTGTAGTGATGTTCACTATGGTAGTCGTTGAATCACTGCTAACCTTTCTGGTGAAAACTGAAACAAACAAGGCATTTAACACTTTGGCGCTTACTGTGTTTTCTCCTTAGTCTTCCTCTTGCTTCTAATGTATTTGTAAAATGTTTTCTTATTACCCTTTCCCAGGGCCGGCTCTAGGTTTTTTGCTGCCCCAAGCAAAAAATTTTTTTTGGTGCGGGTGGGGGCCAGAGCTGGGGCGGCAGGGGGTGCGGGTGCGGGGGAAGAGCCCAGAGTTGGGGTGGCAGGGGGTGCGGGTGGGGGCCAGAGCTGGGGCGGCAGGAAGTGGGGGGAGAGCCCAGGGCTGGGGCAGCAGGGGGGTGCAGGTGGGGGCCAGAGCTGGGGCCGCAGAGGGTGTGAGTGGGGGAGAGTCCAGGGCTGGGGCAACACAGGGGTGAGGGGGGAGCCCAGGGCTGGGGTGGGGGGTGGCAAAAAATCTAGAGCTGGCTCTGACCCTACCATTCACAGCAAGCTGCAAGTTTCAGTTCCATACTCCTTCCCCCTCCCTTTCCTGTTACTAACGGCTGAGGGAATGCTGGGAAATGTAGTTCTTTCCATGCTCCAGGGCTGGCTCTATAGGCAGGGAGCTAACCAAGGAACTACAGCTCCCAGGGCTCCCTGTTGGTTCTCAGCTCCCATGCTGGATTCTTGTGCACCTGCAAATATGCCGCCCCAAGCAACTGCTTGCTTTGCTGGTGCCTATAGGGTGACCAGATGTCCCAATTTTATAGGGACAGTCCTGATATTCGGGGCTTTTTCTTATATGGGCACCTATTACCCCCCACACTCTGTCCTGATTTTTCATACTTGCTGTCTGGTCACCCTAGGTGCCTAGAGCCAGCCGGCCCTGCCCTTTCCATCTCTAGCTAGTTTAATCTCATTTTGTGCATTGGCTTTTCTAATTTTGTCCCTACATGCTTGTGGTGTGTGTGTATATATGTATATACAAATCCTTTGTAATTTGACCTAGTTTCCACTTTTCGTATGACTCTTCTTTGAGTTTCAGGTCATTGAGGATTTCCTGGATAAGCAAAGATGGTCTCTTACTATACTTCCTATCTTCTCTATGCGTTGGGATAGTTTGTCCTTGTGCCTTTGATAATGTCTCTTTAAAAAACTGCCAATGCTCCTGAGCTCTTTTTTTTTCTTAGACTTGCTTCCTATGTGATCTTACCTACCAATTCTCAAAGTTTGCCAAAGTCTGCCTTGAAGTCCTTTGTTTTTATTGTGCTGTTTTCCTTCTGACCATTCCTCAGAATCATTAGCGCTATCATTTCATGATCACTTTCACCCAAACTGCCTTCCACTTTCAAATTCTCAACCAGTTCCCTCCTATTTGTCAGAATCAAATCTAGAACAGCCTCTCCCCTAGTGACTTTCTCCACTTTCTGTAATAAAAAAGTTGTTTCCAATACATTCCATGAACTTGTTGGATAATCTATGCCCTGATGTGTTATTTTCCCAACAGATGTTTGGGTAGCTGAAATCTGCCATCACCGCCAAGTCCTGTGCTCTGGATGACTTTGTTGGTTTTTAAAAAAAAGCCTCATCCACCTCTCCTTCCTGGGTAGGAGGTCTATTGTAGACCCCCTACCATGACATCACCCTTATTTTCTACACCTGATATCCTTACCCAGAGGTTTTTCAGCAGGTCTTCTTCCCACTTCTGTCTCAACCTCAGTGCAAGTGTATACACCTTTGATAAAAAAGGCAACATGTCCTCCCTTTCTTCCTTGCCTGTCCTTCCTGAACAAGCTGTACCCTTCTCTACCAATATTCCAGGTATGTGAATTATCCCACTAAGTCTCTGTAATGCCAATTATGTTGTAATTGTGATGATTTACTAGTATTACTAGTTCTTCCTGTTTATTCCCCGTATTTCTTGCATTAATATGCAGACATCCAAGATGTTCCTTAGATTTCCACTCTATATTCCTACTTGTCTCTCCATTTGTCTCTGCTATGATTGCCCTTGTTTCCCCAGATTCCAACCCTTCACCTAGGTCTCCATGTTTTGGATTTACCTATGGGCTTTTGTCTCCTCCCCCCATCAAACCTAATTTAAAACCCTCCTCACTAGGTTAGCCAGTCTTTATCCAAAGATACTGTTCCCCTTCCTTGATAGGTAGACCCCATCTCTGCTCAACAGTCTTTCTTCTCAGAACAACATCCCATGGTTAAGGAAGCTGAAGCCTTCCAGGAGACACCATTCATGCAGTCATGCATTCACTTCCAGGATGTGTCCATCTCTGCCTGGGCCTCTACCCTTGACCAGAAGGATTCATGAGAACACTGCCTGTGCCCCCAGGAACCTCACCCTTACTCCCAGAGTCCTGTAGTAACTTCTGATTTGCTCAAGGCCATACCTTTCATATACATATTGTCTATAAATGCTTGTGCTAGGTCATGTAATCTACTTAACACTTGGTTGACCAGTCTCCGGCCTTCTGCAGTAATTAATCCAAAAGTTAAAATTTTGAACTCATATAGTCCCATATCAGTAATGAAAGCACATTTCTTCTATGCATTGTTATCCAAAGGAATCTGCCAATACCTTTTACCCAATTAATTGTGCTTTACTCAAAGTGTCTGGCCATAGGGTATGCATCAGGGACTGTGACAGCATTAAGTTTTCTGAAATCAGCACAAAACCTTACAGTCTTATCTTAGGGACAAATACACTGGCGAGGCCCCAGAGCTGTCAGACTCTACAATTATTCCCATATCCAAGATTTGTTCTTGCCCTTTGCCAATGGTTCTGTATGTCTTGCTAGGGGCAGGCTGGAGTCCCCTGTGTCAGTCCTATTGAACATTGTTATGAGTCATCCCTAGCATGCTGGAGAACACTTGCTTGTGGCTTTGCAGAACAGCCAAGATCTCTGCCTTCTGAGTGGGTGTTAGGTCTTGGCATACATCTGTGCTTCCAAGTCATGAGTCACTCTGGCATTCAGCCACCTGACCAGTGAGGGTTGATGCCTCAGACCCCTTTCCTCATAACACACCATAGTCACAAGCATTTCTCTGTTGTGATAGGCCATAAGCCTATTAACATGTACTGTCTGTGGGACAATATTATCAGGGTTTTTTCACAGCATGTGACTTCATTCTCTTTTTTCTATAACTGCATAAAGTCCTCCCATGAGTTTTGCATTTTATGTCATTTTACAGGGAGTAGCACTAATACTAAATCCCACACCTCAAAAGAGCATTCAGAAGCATTTTTATCATATCATGCCTTTTGCGTAGTCTGGCTATCAATTAGTTTCAGTTCGAACCATTTCCATCATGTCCTTCAACTTCTTTCTGAACCCTGGTACACATTCATCACAGGTTCCCCTCCTGACACAGGGTCTCCTTTCCAGGAGTCCCTGGTGAGATGTAGGGGTCCCTTCACCTTATGCCCTGTGGAATCTTGGGGCATCTCCCTATAATAAAATAATGCATAAGGTAACATTATATCTCAGTTCTGGGCATTTTTGTTTGCATACATTCACAGCATAAATTTCAGTTGAACCTCTCCACCAAACCATTTATCTCTGAGTGATATGGAGCAGCCTTCAGCTGTTTTACTCCACACACCCTCCACCATTCACTGAATAAATGGGACATGAAATGTGACACAATTTGACAGAATCTCCTTAGGAAAACACATTCTGTTGAAAATAGTGAAAAAGTGTCAGCGTTTATGTTAGCTAGCGCAACTGCTTCTGGATATCTAGTGGCACAATCAACCACCACTAAAATATATCTCATTCCCCTCTGGATTGGACAGGTATTAGGGCCCACAATATCTATTGCCAGCCTAAGAAATGCCTCCTTGATTACAGGTAATTATCAGACAGTAGGAGAGCTTTGTGAGACTCTACTGGCCTCTTCGAAGACTGACATAAGTCACAAGACCTGCAATGTCTCCCACCTCATTCCGAATATCTGGCCAATAAAAATTCCTTTTTCACCTTCTATATGTCCTCTGAGTCCCCCTGTCACTTACAAAAGGACAGTCATGGGCTAACAATATTAGCTCCCTACAATGCCTAATAGCACAACCACCTGCTTGTAAGGCTTTCCAGGAGTCTTATTCTTCTCCAAAGGGGCCTCCCTATAAATCCTTCCCTCTTCTTCAAAATCCTTTCTCCATTTCCCCTAACTGGGGTTGCCCCCAAAATGCATTTTCTTATGCTATCTAGGGATGGGTTTGCTCTCTGCTCTGCTGCAAATTCCTGCTGTCTGTCAACATTGAACACAGCCTTCCCCACAGGGAGTGACTCCGTGCCCCCCCCCCCTTCGCTGTTCCAGGAGACACACTGTCTCCCTCAACTGTTTCTCTATCCTCGTGATTCCTTCCTTGGACTACAAAGAAATATTCCTTATAACTGCAAATTACAATATTAACAGCTTTAGACACAGTTAATACCTCATTTCTGCAGTAATGCAATCCAATATATTGTGACATTACCCAGGGTACAATCTGGACTGTGTCCTCTCAATTCTCCAACCTGGAGTGCCTTTTACACTGCTTTGCTGTGAGAGCAACCACTCCTGGTCTGCTCACATACAGCCTCCAGCATGTAAGTTTCTTCCGGCTACACTGTACGAGTGCTATGGCCAGCCATTCTTGAATTACACTGCAGAGCAACACCAGCAAATTCCCAGCCCCAGACTTGCCCCCAGAAATGTGTCTTGTACTACCCAGCCCTCTTCTGGACAACACAAGCTCATATAAAGTCTATCATTTCATTAATATAAATAATGATATGCACAAATCCTGTAGTCGCAAATGGAGTTTCCCAAATACTTAAATCCAAACACACTGGTTTAGATAAAACAATAAAACAAGCTTATTAACTACAGAAAGATAGATTTTAAGTGATTACAAGTAATGAGGCATAAAAGTCATAATTGGTGCAACTAATACCTAATTTAATAAGCTAAGTGTTTCAAAGCAAGAGTCTCTGTCATCATGTCTTAGCAATCTTGCTGATGGAACTTCTTTCAGTCAGGATCCTTCCCTCAGTCCAAAGCTATTTCTTTGTTTTTTAGGTGTTGTGGCTGCTGTAGATAGAAAGGAAAAAGATAATCTGAGGCATTTCCTCTCCTTTCTTATAGCATTTCTCTTCTTTGAGAATCATCTCCAGCTGAGTTTCAGGAGACAGAACATCTATGTGAATGGGAACCTCAAGCTGTTTCTTTGTGAAGATTTAGATTTTTCACTCACACCCTCTTTCCTGCCAAAGAACAGTCGCTTCAACAGGTGATAGTCCATTTGATTTTGTTGTCATTTGCCTGAGGCATCAGTTTGCCTTTTGTCTCTGAGGAACTGGTTTGTGGTTGCTCTTAGTAATGTCATACAGTTGAATCCTATAAATTTACATAAAATGTTGCCACACATATTTTACCAGGACAATAATGATAAGCAAATTATGAGTTTTCAAATGACGCCTTGCAAGGCATACTTTGTACAAAATTTATCATAGTCTTGTAAAAGGGGTGAACATAGGGGTACAGACTGTCACACACACCAACTTTTAAAAAATGCCTTCTACACCTTCCCACTCCAAGTGGCACAACACTTTTGAACCTTCCCAGTGCTGGGAGTTCTACCCTCTTTTCCTGCAGCATGTCAGTTTTTCTGACCATGCTGTCAGTACCAGAGAGATCTGAGTATCAGCGTCCCTCCACCCTAGGCATTCTTTGCTGTGCACTTTAGCAACTTCAATAAAGTCAGCAGCAACTTCCAATGGGTCAGACTTTACAAAATTCCTCAGGGATTCCTCAGGTACCTCCATGGGTCATACACTTACAATCGCTGCATTAAATTAGGCTAGGGCTGGACACGGTATGGGTTTAGATTCCCTTTGTTTACCACACTTGTCCCTGAGGTGCTCAGTGGATTTACATGTGAAACAGTTTCTGGGGCCATTCTCCTATACCAGGGGTCTGTGAATGTGATTACCAGAAGGCAGTCAATCCTGAGGTCCCAAACACTCTTCTTTTTCCCAGGAGTAAAACAAGGTCTCCCTCTTTACACCAGACTTCTGCCCCTCTTTCTGTGTCTTGTGCTTACTAGACACACACTAGCTTGGATATAGGAATCAGCCAGACCTGCAACTCCCTATTCAGAACCCAAAGATTTATTCCAAATGGTCAGGAAAAGTGTGGGACCCTTAATGAATGGGGGAGGCAACCTAGTGACAGATGATGTGGAAAAAGATGAAGCACTCAATGCTTTTTTTGCCTCGGTCTTCACAGATAAGGTCAGCTCCCACACTGCTGTCCTGGGCAACACAGTATGTGGAGGAGGTTAGCAGCTCTCAGTGGTGAGAGAACAGGTTAAGTACTGTCAAGGTTCCTTCCCCACCTGAACTCTGGGGTACAGATGTGGGGACCCGCATGAAAGACCCTCTAAGCTTATTTTTACCAGCTTAGGTTAAAAACTTTCCCAAGGCACAAATTCCACTTTGCATTGAACAGTATGCTTCCACCACCAAGTGATTTAGACAAAGAATCAGGAAAAGAACCACTTGGAGTCCTATTCCCCCAAAATATTCCCCCAAGCCCTGCACCCCCTTTCCTGGGGAAGGCTTGAGAATAATATCCTCACCAATTGGTACAGATGAACACAGACTCAAACCCTTTGATCTTAAGAACAATGAAAAATCAATCGGGTTTTTAAAAGAAGAATTTTAATTAAAGAAAAGGTAAAAGAATCACCTCTGTAAAATCAGGATGGTAAGTACTTTACAGAATAACAAAAGATTCAAAAACACAGAGGATTTCCCCTCCAGGCAAAACTTTAAAGTTACAAAACCAGGGATAAATCTCTCTTAGCACAGGGAAAATTCACAAGCTAAAACAAAAGACAACCTAACTCATTTCTTTGCTATTACTTACTAAGAAGGATTGGACCTGTTTCTTTGACTTTGGGACAGGCCACTTTTAGATAGCATTCACTTTGGCCTGTAGGGGGTTTATAGTTCCTTGACCCACCTGGTGTCCAAGGTAAGTCACTCTGTTTAGGCCTATTTGACACTTTTTAGCCTTAACAATTAGTCCTCCCTCCCTTATGCGCCCGAAGACTTTTTGCAGATGCTCCAGGTGTTGTGCCCATGAATCAGAAAAAATGGCCACATCATCAAGGTAGGCGACTGCAGATTCTCCCAATCCCGCTAGGAGACCATCTACAAGTTTCTGGAAGGTGGTGGGTGCATTTTGCAGCCCGAAAGGAAGCACATTAAATTCATACAGCCCTGCATGGGTGATGAAGGCTGACCTTTCCTTGGCGGGTTCATCTAGCAGTACTTGCCATTACCCCTTGGTTAAGTTTAAGGTAAAAATGAACTGGGCACATCCAAGTTTCTCCAATAGCTTATTTGTGCGTGGCATTACATAGTTGTCTGGGTGAGTTACAGCATTTAGCTTACAGTAGTCCATGCAAAAGCGTATCTCCCCATCTGATTTGGGAACTAGAACCACTGGAGATGCCCATGCACTGTTAGAGGGGCAGATTACACCCATCTGTAGCATGTCCTGGATCTCCTGTTCTATAGCAGTTTTGGCTTGAGGAGACACCTGGTACGGTTGGGCCCTATTTGGGCAAGCATTACCTGTGTCAATGGAGTGGTATGCCCGTTCGGTCCATCCTGGGGTGGCTGAGACCATCAGCGCGAAGCTAGTGCATAGCTCCTTGATCTACTGTTGCTGCATACATCCAAGGGTCATGGAGAGGTTCACCTGTTCCGCGCCACTGTTACTTTTCCCTTCGTAGTAGACACCTTCAGGCCACTCAGCGTCATCTCCTCCCTGGGCTGTAAACTGGAAAACCTTTAATTCTCTGGAATAAAAAGGTTTTAGAGAATTAACATGGTATACCTTAGGCTTTAGGTTTGAGGTGGGAGATGCTATGAGATAGTTAACAGCTCCCAGGCGTTCTTGGACTGTGAATGGCCCTTCCCATGACACTTCCATCTTATGGGCCTGGAGCACCTTTAAGACCATGACTTGGTCCCCTACTTTGAAGGAACGCTCTCTGGCATGTTTATCATACCAGGCCTTTTGCTCTTCCTGAGCATCTTTTAGGTTTTCTCTAGCAAGGGCTAAAGAGTGTTGAAGGGTGTTTTGTAGGTTGCTTACAAAGTCTAGAATGTTAGTTCCTGGAGAAGGCATAAACCCCTCCCATTGCTGCTTCACCAACTGTATTGGCCCCTTAACCTCGCAGCCATACACAAGTTCAAATGGTGAAAACCCTAAACTGGGATGTGGTACAACCCTGTAGGCAAAGAACAACTGTTGCCACACTAGGTCCCAATCATTGGCATGCTCATTTACGAATTTACGTATCATGGCCCCCAAAGTTCCATTAAACTTCTCCACCAGGCCATTTGTTTGATGGTGGTAAGGGGTGGCAACCACGTGGATCACCCCATGAGCTTCCCTTTGGTTTTTCATGGTCCCTGCCAAGAAATTAGTTCCCAGATCTGTAAGGATGTCGGTATGCTAACCTACCGTGGGGAAAATGTCTGTTAATTCCTGGCACACACTTTTAGCCCTGGTGTTGCTTAAAGTTACTGCTTCCGGCCATCGGGTAGCAAAATCCATGAAAGTCAGTATGTACTGTTTTCCTCTGGGTGTCTTTTTTGGAAAAGGACCCAGAATATCCAGAGCTACTTGCTGAAATTATGGGGAGTGCCTGGAGAGGGGCTTTGACCTGGTCTTGAGGTTTTCCCACTTTGGCACACCTCACAAGACCGGACATAATTAGAAACATCCTTGCTCATTCCCTCCCAGTGGACTGACTTCCCCAAATGGGCTTTGGTCCTGTTCACCCCAGCATGGCCACTTGGATGATTGTGGGCTAAGCTCAAGAGCTTTACCCGGTACTTAGTTGGAACTACCAACTGTCTTTGAGGATGCCAGTCTTCCTGGTGTCCACCAGAAAGAGTCTCCTTGTATAAAAGTCCTTTTTCTACAACAAACCGGCAGTGGTTAGAAGAGCTGAGAGGCAGTGGGTTGCTCTGTGCTGCCGCCCAAGCTCCCTGGAGGCTGTCATCTGCTTCCTGCTCGGCCTGGAACTGTTCCCTTGATGCTGGAGACATCAGTTCCTCATTGAATTGTGGAGTTGGGCTTGGTCCCTCTGGAAGCGATGTAGGTGATGGGGCTGTTTCCATTGACTGTGAACCGCTCTCCACTGGCACACTGCTGAGCCTCTTGTGTAGGTTTATCTGCTGCTGCCAGTGCAGGCTCGCTGGTGCCCTCTGGCGTTGGAGTTGTAGACAGGGTTGCAAGCACTGGATTCAGTGCAGGCAATGGTTCTGGTGCTGGTTGCTCCGCCAGTTCTGGTTCTGGGACTGGCTCTGGCTGGGTCTCTGCACCTGGTTCTACTACTGCTGTCGCAGACTTTGGCATGGGGTCCGGTTCCATCACCTCACTCTGGGTCTCTGGTAACACAGACTGAGCACTTGTAGAAGGCGCAGGAATGGAGCTAGGTGTGAAGGTTTGCTTAGCCTGGCTGTGGGTGACCATTCCCACCCTCTTGGCTAGCTTCACATGGTTGGCCAAGTCTTCCCCCAGCAGCATGGGAATGGGATAATCATCATAGACTAAAAAAGTCCGCATTCCTGACCAGCACTTGTACTGGACAGGTAACTTGGCTATAGGCAAGTCAAAAGAGGTTGACTTGAAGGGTTGAATCATCACTTGGATCTCTGGATCAATGAATTTGGGGTCCACTAAGGATTGGTGGATAGTTGAGACCTGTGCTCCAGTGTCCCTCCACGCTGTAACCTTCTTCCCACCCACATTCATAGTTTCCCTTCGCTCTGAAGATATCTGGGAGGCATCTGGGCCTGAGGACCTTTGGTGTTACCCCATTGCAATGAACTGTAATCTGTTGGTTTTTGGGGCAGTTGGCCTTTACATGCCCTAGCTCGTTACATTTAAAACATTGCCCAGCTGACTGGTCACTGGGGCGAGGTGGGTTGCTGGAGAATGGTGTGGTGGGACGATAAGGTGTCTGGGGTTTTCCTTGGGGTGTAGTTGGGGCCTTGGGCTGGCCCCGGTGGTATGGTCTCAGGGTGTCACTTCTGCTATCTGCCGAAGCTGCGACCAGGGTTGTTCCCCTCTGCTACCTCCACCCATTTGATTTCGATTTTCCCCGCCTCTCTGGCGGTCTGGGACTGCTCATATTGATCAGCATAAGAATCAAGACTTTCCGCTGAGTTCATTTTCTTATCCCATAACCACTGTTTTATATCATCATGGTCATAGTCAGGAACTGCTCTTGTACAACCGAATCACACATTCCTTCAAAGCTAATTACCTCCCTTCCTTTGACCCATTTATCTAACAGATCCTTCATCTGGTTTACAGAAGCCACATTACTTAGTCCAGCACCTCTCTTAAGGGCTCTACATTTTACTCTGTAAGTTTCAGGGGTAATTTGAAATTGTTTTAAAACCAAATCCTTAAATTTACCATAGTCAGAAGCATCATCAACAGGCATCTTATTGAATATGTCCAGAGCTCTTCCAGTCAATTTTGCTACCAACGTGGTCATCTTGTGATTGTGCACCTGCCATGCAATTCCTGACAATCTTTCAAAGGTGATTAAATATTCAGCAATATCACTGGATTCATTATACCGCGGACATAGTCGCTCCCATTTGTGGATTTTTGGGGACGTGGAGCCAGCAGGTGGAGGGTTTTGTTTCTTCGACCCCATTACAGCCAGTTCATGCTTCTGGGCCTCCCTCTGGGCCTCCATAGCTCTCTTGTGGGCAGCTTCCCTCTGCCTTCACCCTGGCTTTTTCTGCCTCCATAGCTCTCTTGTGGGCAGCTTCTTCCCTGGCCATCTGTCTATCATGTTCTTTTATTCTATCCTCAGCTTCAAATCTGGCTAATTCCACTTTTTTCTGGACATCACTTTCTGTCATTCTAGCCTTTCTGTGCTTAACCTATCTTAACCCGAGAGCTAGAAAGAAAAAAAAAAACCACTTGTGAATTCCCTTGCAGAAAGTTAACTACCCTACCCTCAGGCAGAGAAAAAAAACTCCAGCTGCTTACAGCTTAAAAAACCCTCTCTGTTTGTTAAGCAGCCAAAAAGGGGAAAAAATTGTCCTTTTAAAATCCGACTGGGCTTTTGGTTCAAAATGATCCCACCGCGCTGCCACCATATCAAGGTTCCTTCCCCACTCTGAACTGCTGGGGTACAGATGTGGGAACCCACATAAAAGACCCCCTAAGTTTATTTTTACCAGCTTAGGTAAAAACTTTCCCAAGGCACAAATTCCACCTTGCCTTGAACAGTATGCTTCCACCACCAAGTGATTTAGACAAAGAATCAGGGAAAGGACCACTTGGAGTCCTATTCCCCCAAAATATTCCCCCAAGCCCTGCACCCCCTTTCCTGGGGAAGGCTTGAGAATAATATCCTCACCAATTGGTCCAGGTGAACACAGACCCAAACCCTTGGATCTTAAGAACAATTGGGTTCTTAAAAGAAGAATTTTAATTAAAGAAAAGGTAAAAGAATCACCTCTGTAAAATCAGGATGGTAAGTACTTTACAGCAGTGCTTCTCAAAGCTGGTGGGAGCCGCGATCGGCCGAATCTGCGGACATGGCAGGTAAACAAACCAGCCCGGACTGGGAGTTGCAGGGGGGTTGCAAGGTTATTTTAGGAGGGTGGTCGGAGTATTACCACCCTTACTTCTGTGCTGCCTTGAGAGCTGGGTGCCTGGAAAGTGCTGGCTGCTGACTGAGGGCCCAGCTCTGCAGGCAGCAGCGCAGAAGTAAGGGTGACAATACCATACCATGACATCCTTAGCTCTGCGCTGCTGCTGGCAGTGGCTCTGCCTTCAGAGCTGGGCTCCCAGCCAAAAGTCACCACTTTCCAGCTGTCTAGCTCTGAAGGCAGCGCTGCCACCAGCACAGCAGCAGGACAGAAGTAAGGGTCACAGTACTGCAACCCCCCCCCCCCGACACACACAAATACTTTGTGTCAGGACCCTTAGAATTACAACCCTGTGAAATTTCAGATTTAAATAGCTGAAAACATGAAATGTATTATTTTTAAAATCCCATGACTGTGAAATTGACCAAAATGGACCATGAATTTGGTAGGGCCCAGTATACGTATATAAACTAAATATTTCCCCTTTCATACTGATTAAATATGAATAGTACTATTGTCATAACTATAAAGGGAAGCTCTCCTGTGTACAGTACTATAAAATCCCTCCTGGCCAGAGACTCCAAAATCCTTTTACCTGTAAAGGGTTAAGAAGCTCAGGTAACCTGGCTGACCCCTGACCCAAAGGACCAATAAGGGGACAAGATACTTTCAAATCTTGAGGGGGGCGGAGGCTTTTGTTTGTGCTCTTTGTTTGGGAAGTTGTTCGCTCTTGGGACTAAGAGGGACCAGACATCAATCCAGGCTCTCCACATCTTTCTGAACAAGTCTCTCATATTTCAAACTTGTAAGTAAACAGCCAGGCAAGGCGTGTTAGTTTACCTTTGTTTTCTCAACTTGTAAATATACCTTTTACTAGGGTGTTTACCGCTGTTTGCTGTAGCTTTGAACCTAAGGCTAGAGGGGGGTCCTCTGGGCTCTTTAAGTTTGATTAACCTGTAAAGTTATTTTCCATCCTGATTTTACAGAGATGATTTTTACCTTTTCTTTAATTAAAAGCCTTCTTTTTAAGATCCTGATTGATTTTCCTTGTTTTTAGATCGAAGGGGGTTGGATCTTGATCCACCAGGAGTTGGTGGAAGGGAGGAGGGGGAATGGTTAATTTCTCCTTGTTTTAAGATCCAAGGGGTTTGTATCTGTATTCACCATGGAATTGGTGAAGAGTCTCTCAAGGGAAGGGAATTAGCATTGAGAGTGGTGGCAGCGGACCAGATCTAAGCTGGTAGTTAAGCTTAGAAGTTTTCATGCAGGCCCCCACATTTGTACCCTAAAGTTCAAAGTGGGGAAGCAGCTTTGACAAGCTCCCTGAGTCACAGCATCCCAGGGTCGCATTAGTCATTTTGGCCAAGGTATCACATTAGGTGCTCATGTTCAGCTGATTATTCACCATGACCCCCAATTCTTTTTCAGAGTCACTGCTTCCCAAGATAGAGTGCTCCATCCTGTAAATATGGTTTACATTCTTTGTTCCTAGATGTACACATTTACCTTTAGCCATATTAAAACACATATTGTTTGCTTGCGCCCAGTTTTTCAAGCGAACTAGATCACTTTGAATCAGTGACCTGTCCTGTTGATAATATACCACTCCCCCAATTTTTGTGTTATCTGAAAACTTTATCAGTGATGATTTTATGTTTTTTTTACAGAGCATTGATAAATATGTTTATATAAAGTAGGGCCAGGAACCAAACCCCAAGGGACCCCACTAGAAGCTGACCCCATCAATGATGTTTCCCCATTTAAAGTAGCATTTTTAGACCTATTAGTTAGCCAGCTTTTAATCCATTTAATGGTTGTGTATGTTAATTTTATATCGTTCTAGTTTTTTAATCACAGTGTTGTAATGGTCCAGCAAGCTCCCGAGACAGCTCTTTTACAATGCTTGTACGCAAGTTATCTGAATCTACTGATTTTAAAATGTCTAGGTTAATTAATTGCTGTTTAACATCCTCCAGAGATAGTAGGGGAATGGAAAGAGTGTTATCACCATTTGATGAGACTTCATCATCTGTCTTTTCCCCAAATACAGAAAAGAAATATTTATTTAACAGTTCTGTCTTTTCTGCAATATTATTGGTAAGTCTACCATTTCCACCTAGTAATGGACCAATTGTCAGGATCCATTGTCAGGATTCTTTTTGTTCCTAATATATTTTTAAAAACTCCTTCTTACTATCCTTAGCTCTGCTGGCCATAAATTTCTCCTTGTGTCCCTTGGTTTCCCTTATCAATTTTCTACAATTCCTAACTTATGATTTATATAAATCACTGTCAAATTACCCTTTCTTCCAGTAGTTTTATATATATGTATAATTTTTTACAGCTGACTTCATTTCTGCTCTAAACCAGGTTGTTGTTTTTTAATCAGCACTGTCTTCTTCCTCAATTGTGGCTTTTGGGACATCAGGTAAGGTGTTCTTAAATTATTCCCAATTATCATTCACATTTTTCTGATAAAATTCATTCTCCCAGCTGATTTGGCTCATAATTGTTTTCAGCTTTATGAAATTGGCCCAATTAAAGCACCAAATATGTATATTACTTGTCTGGACATTATTCTCTATTTCCCTCAGAATTTGAAGTTAAACCTCAGGAAAGGGGCCTGATAAAGCTGGCCTATCATTTTGGTTAACTCCTTTCTCACCTCTCTCCTAAGACCTTCTCTTCTTCAATAGCCATTTGCTGTCTCACAGAGAGGATCCCAAGAGGTGGGATTTTGACATGACAAAGGGATCCCTCATTTCATAGACATAGGGAGATGGCTCTGAAGGGCCCACAAAGTTGCTCAGTCTGATTTATTGAAATTTTCAGGCACTTTCCAGACCATGTTCTCAAGAAACCTAACAGCATCAATCTCCAGGGATTGCAGCTTTATACTGCTCAGAGACATATTCGATATGAGAAGGAGTCATTCAGCACTCAGGCTAGGTCTACACTGGGGTGGGATTGATTTAAGATACGCAAATTGAGCTACACGAATATCATAGCTGAATTCGACGTATCCGATCTGACTTACCCCACTGTGAGGACGGCGGCAAATCGACTGTCATGGCTCCCCTGTCGACGGCGCTTACTCCTACCTGGGCTGGTGGAGTATGCGCATCGATTCGGCGATCGATTGTCGTGTCCCAACGAGACACGATAATTCGATCCCCGAGAGATCGCTTTCTACCCGCCAATCCAGATGGGTAGTGAAGACAAGCCCTAAGGAAAGCAAGGGTCCTGGTCAGGGCCAAGCACTTGATCAGGAGAAGCCCCAATATTTTCTTGTTGACGTGTTGGGAGGCAAAAAGGCACAAGCCATGGATCCCATCTTCTTCACTGCACTCCTTCTGTGACCATTTAAAGTCAAGTCCCACTGGAAATTACCTCTTTGAGGAGTCTCAAATCCCTGTCTCAATACATCACATTCAGCCACGAGAAAGTCTTTGTGAAGTGTATTGTCATTCTTTAACACATACTTCCTCTCATTGCTTTCTTCTGGCATTGAAGCATCTAGAAGACCAAAGGCAGGACCACAGAAGGCTGTTAAAAATTCATCACAAATTAATGTCAGGGCAAGGTGTGTGAATTAATATAGTATAAAGACTATTGAAATCAGCATGCACACATGCATGCTCAAAGCACTGACATTCATAGATAGAACTACACTGCTAAACTAAGCCCAAGAGATGTGATTAACAGGAAATTTTCAGAATGCCAATTAGAGAAAAGTTTACTGAACAAATTGTTTGCACTTGTACCCTAGAAGCATCATGAATTTTAATTCTGCATTGATTTATGTGGCTGAAACAATAATTAAAGTTGTATGAATGTAACACAGGAGAAGACATCTGGGGGAGGAGGTGGATAGGTTCACTTGTTGTCAGTCTAAGAGGAAATAAGAATGCAGAAAAGTTCTTTCCCACTAAAAAAGACACAATAGCCTGCAGTTCTATATGTGGCTCGACTGACCTGACCTGACTGTGCAGTAACTGATGTCCTCTTTAATGTATATAGTGTACAAAAAATTAAAAGCATGTGTGGCTGTTCCATGCAACTTGTTAACTTATTATTTCCTGTCTGCTTTGCTGTTCAATTATGGGCAAAAGCCACCTTAACATAAGGATTTGGTCAGGATTAATTTATCAGAGCCGCTGTGGTATTTCCAGTCTGCTGCACCAGAGTGCTCTGAAACTAAAGCCCCCTACCATGGCATTGTAGTCTGGGTAGAGATCTGTGCCAGGTCTAAACTACAGACTTCTGCTAGCTTACCTGTGTCAGTCAGGGGTATCAGGAAGTGTGATTTCTGATGGACATAGTTGTATTAGCAGAAGCCCCTATAGCAGGGATCGGCAACCTTTGGCACATGTACCCTGGCGGGCCGGGCCGGTTTATTTACCTGCCAGGTCTGCAGGTTTGGCCAATCACACCTCCCACTGGCCACGGTTCACCATTCCAGGCCAATGGGGGCTGTGGGAAGCGGCAGCCAGCACATCCCTCAGCCCTCGGTGGGAGCCGCGATCGGACAAACCTGTGGATGCGATAGGTAAACAAACTGGCCCAGCCTGCCAAGGTGCTTACCCTGGAGGGCCACGGGCCAAAGGTTGCCAATCCCTGCCCTAAAGTGTAGATATAGGTATGCCAGAAAAGTTGTATTTTTACCAGTATAGCTTGTTTCTCTCGTGGGTGGTAGTTTTGTTATACTGCTACAAAGCGCAGCTTTGCCAGTATACCACATCCACACTAGGAGCTCTTTGCCAGTATAGTATACTGATACTCTTATACCAGCAAAGCACTCCTAGTATTGATGTCAAGGCTGCTTCCCCACTTTGAACTTTAGGGTACAAATGTGGGGGCCTGCATGAAAACTTCTAAGCTTAACTACCAGCTTAGATCTGGTCCGCTGCCACCATCCCAAAGCTAATTCCCTTCCCTGGGTAGCCTTGAGAGACCTTCACCAATTCCCTGGTGAATACAGATCCAACCCCCTTGGATCTAAAAACAAGGAAAAATCAATCAGGTTCTTAAAAAGAAGGCTTTTAATTAAAGAAAAAGGTAAAAATCCTCTCTGTAAAATCAGGATGGAAAAATAACTTTACAGGGTAATCAAACTTAAAGAGCTCAGAGGACCCCCCCTCTAGCCTTAGGTTCAAAGTACAGCAACAGAGATAAACACTCTAGCAAAAGGTACATTTACAAGTTGAGAAAACAAAGATAAACTAACACGCCTTGCCTGGCTGTGTACTTACAAGTTTGAAATATGAGAGACTTGTTCAGAAAGATTTGGAGAACCTGGATTGATGTCTGGTCCTTCTCAGTCCCAAGAGCAAACAACTTCCCAAACAAAGAGCACTAACAAAAGCCTTCCAGCCCCCCCCAGATTTGAAAGTATCTTGTCCCCTTATTGGTCCTTTGGGTCAGGTGTCAGCCAGGTTACCTGAGCTTCTTAACCCTTTACAGGTAAAAGGATTTTGGAGTCTCTGGTCAGGAGGGATTTTATAGTACTGTACACAGGAGAGCTATTACCCTTCCCTTTATAGTTATGACAATTGACATGGCCTCCATTAATTTTAATAATGTATATGTATCTCTGTGAGGTTGGTCTTGCTGGCTGAAAGATAACTGGGGCTCTGTATATACTAGAAAGGGCTTGCCAGTACAGCCACAGCCCTATAGTCATTCTGGGGAGATACAAAGCCTAAATTGGGCCTATCTAACAGCATGAAGCAAATCCGAAATTTAGGTTAGACCATATGCTTTTGTTGTTTTAACTTTTTCTCTCTGCTTGTTATATTCCTGTGGATATATAAATCATACTTTGTTTTGAACAAGCTGTTTTCTGTCACTGCACTGTCAAGCTGGTCATTGTCCTGGAGATAACTCTAGAGCAGGGGGCAAAGGTAATAGGGGTGGGAAACCGAGAGTGCTGTAGCCTGATGGTCCAATTTAAAGATGCAGTGAATTGCGGGATTCACTCTGAGAGAAGTGCAAGTTTAGGCCTGTCACTTGAAAGAGATATCCATGGAGAGACAGAGAGAGAGGTCACATGTACAGCTAACCCTGAACTGTAACAACAGGACCTTGTGAATTCTGAATAATTAGATCAGATGGTTTTGTCAAGAATCCATAGGCCAAAAGTTATCCAGCCAGATGGTTCAGGAATGTGTACATTTGTACAAAGCAGTATCAGTTTGCTAATAAATAAATAAGTTATTAACATAAAAAGAGGCTCAATTCCTGAGCAATATTCTTCATTCTAAATAGCTTGACCAGATGTCCAAAAAATTAATTTTGGAAAAAAAATGATATTTCATATAAAAATGAAACTTTCCTTTTGAAATTTGTTTTGTTTGTAAATTGCTTTTATTATTTTACATTATTTCAAGACATGTGAGTAGCAGTAGGATATATATGTCATATCATGTTCTAGTACAAGTTACAAGTCATAATATGAAAAAAATAGAAATTTTTCTGAAACTAAATTTTCAAAACAAATATATTTCATGGGAAATTTTTAAAATATTTCTTTTCATGCCAATTCAGAGAGAAAACAAATTTTGAAAGTCAAATTTCCCATAAAATGGAAATTCTGAGTTTTGACCAGCACCAGATCTGAGCAAACTGGCTTTGGTTTGACTGAGTGTTTAGTAACCCCAGTGATTGCATCTTAGAAACACATGAGGGATATGTGATAGCGATCACTATAACTAATGGCATAGCATTAGGACAGTTGAACAGTGGCACACAGATCATGTACTGTACTTTTTTTCTAAGCTGACATACCCATCTAAGGAACAGCAAGGAGGATACATGGATAAACCAAATAATTATTTATTATTATTTATTATTATCTGTGTTGTGGTAGTGCCTAGGAGCCCCATGCATTGACTAGAATCCCATGGCGCTAGGAGCTGTACAAACACAGCACACAGAAAATGGTCCCTGTCCCTGAAGAGCTTCTGTCTATGTACAAGATCAGTATAAGGCTTTTATCAGCCTTGTGATCACCCTCCCCCTGTGTGATTAATGAGGGCTGACCTAGGAGAGAAGGCCTTAAAAGCCAGAGGCTAATTGACCAAGGGGAGCTAGTGAACAGGGCACTGCAAACAGGGGAGATTGAGAGGGGGAGAAGGAGATTCCTCTGCTAAACGAACAAGGTGCGAGTACTAATCTTGGGGTGAGTGAGTTAGTTTGGCTGTTTTGTGCTTTTCTCTCTCTTTCTGGTCATTACAGTTACAGAGTCAGTTGGGATTGTATGTCTGGAGACTGTTTGAGCCTTTGTTCCCTGGATCATCCTTGATCATCTTTGATCAGCCTCAATCAGCCTTGTGATCACCCTCCCCCTGTGTGATTAATGAGGGGGTAGGGCTGATCTAGGAGAGAAGGCCTTAAAAGCCAGAGGCTAAGCGACCAAGGGGAGCTAGAGAACAGGGCACTGCAAACAGGGGAGTTTGAGAGAGAGACACGCAATATAATTGCTATGGTTAGGAAGTGATATGGTTAGGAAGTATGCCAGTGCTGCTCCTGTCTCCTCCATCTGCACCTGTATCCAGACAGATAACTTAACCATGGATGCCTCTACCCAGATCCTGGTGTGGATTTACAGAGACTGTGGCCTGCATTTTCCCATGCACAGAAAATTAGGCTGGGGGGATCATCCAGTGTGAAAGGTGCCTGCTGGTACAATCTCTCAGGAAACAGGTGGGAGAAAAACAGGAGGAGGTGGCTAGGCTGAGGAGGCCTATGTGGAATTCATTGAGAGTATTCATATGGAGACATCCAAAAATTATTAGGGGGCTGGAGCACATGATTTATGAGGAGAGGCTGAGGCAACTGGGATTATCTAGTCTGCAGAAGAGAAGAATGAGGGGGGGATTTGATAGCTGCTTTCAACTACCTGAAAGGGGGTTCCAAAGAGGATGGATCTAGACTGTTCTCAGTGGTACCAGATGAAGAATAAGGGTACATCTGCACTACAGGGGGGAGTCGATTTAAGATACGCAAATTCAGCTACGTAAATAGCGTAGCTGAATTCGACGTATCGCAGCCGACTTACCCCGCTGTGAGGACGGTGGCAAAATCGACTTCTGCGGCTTCCTGTCGACGGCGCTTACTCCCACCTCCGCTGGTGGAGTAAGAGCGTCGATTCGGGGATCGATTGTCGCGTCCCGATGGGACGCGATAAATCAATCCCTGAGAGGTCGATTTCTACCCGCCGATTCAGGCGGGTAGTGTAGACCTAGCCTAAGGAGTAATGGTCTCAAGTTGCAGTGGGGGAGGTTTAGGTTGGATATTAGGAAAAACTTTTTCACTAGGAGGGTGATGATGAAGCACTGGAATGGGTTATTTAGGGAGGTGGTGGAATCTTCTTCCTTAGAGGTTTTTAAGTTCAGGCTTGACAAAGCCCTGTCTGGGATGATTTAGTTGGGGATTGGTCCTGCTTTGAACAGGCGGTTGGACTAGATGACCTCCTGAGGTCCCTTCCAACCCTGATATTCTATGATTCTAAGACTGAGGAAGCTATTCAGCTACAGAGGACTGCTGTCACACCACCAGGGGAGGAGGATATGGCTCTGTCACAGGGAGGACACTGGCTGCTGGTTACTTCTGGCAGCAGGCAGTGCTCCACCACTACTCCTAACCCACCCACCATGGTGATGGAAAACCGATATGCTGCCCTGGCAATGAGTGTTGAGGAATCACTCCCAAAGGTGGAGGAGAGAAGCCATGTATCCCCAAGGTTGGGAGAATCAGTCACCACTCCCAGGAAGAAACATAGGGTAGTGGTGGTTGGTGACTCTCTTCTGAGGGGGATGGAGGCACCATCTGTTGCCCTGACATGGCATCCTGGGAGGTATGCTGTCTGCCAGGGGCCCGTATCCAAGACATTATAGAGGGATTGCCGAGGATCATCTGGCCCTCTGACTACTACCCCATGCTACTAATGATATTGCAAGATATGACCCTCAGCAGATCAGAAGTGACTACAGGGCTCTGGGAGTAAGGGTGAAGGAGTTGGGATCACAGGTGGTGTTCTCTGCGATCCTTCTGATGAAGAGTAGGGGCCCAGGCAGAGACAGATGCATCCTGGAAGCAAATGCCTGACTGCGAGGATGGTGTCGCCAGGAGGCCTTTGGCTTCCTTGATCACGGGATGCTGTTCCAAGAAGAAGGACTGCTAAGTAGAGATGGGGTCAACCTATCGAGGAAGGGGAAGAGCATATTTGGATACAGACTGACTAACCTAGTGAGGAGGGCTTTAAGTTAGGTTTGAAGGGGACATGACCAAAGCCCACACGTAAGTAAAAAACATGGAGACCTGGGTCAGAATTGGGGGTGGGGGGGACCTGGGTCAACTATGACATAGTTGGCATTACAGAACTTGGTGGGATAATATGCATGACTGGAATATTAGTATAGGAGGGTACAGCTTGCTCAGGAAGGACAGGCAGGGAAGAAAGGGAGGACGTGTTGCCTTATATATTTAAAATGTATACACTTCGACTGAGATTGAGATGGAAATAGGAAACAGACTTGTTTTAAACTACTAACAGAAGCCTCCAAAGCATAGGACTTGGTGGTGATGGGGGACTTCAACTACTCAGACATCGGTTGGTAAAATAACACAGCAAGACACAGATCATCCAAGAAGTTCTTGGAATGTATTGGAGACCATTTTTTATTTCAGAAGGTGGAGAAACCTACTAGGGGAGAGGCTATTTTAGATTTGATTTTGGCAAATAGGGAGGAACTGGTTGAGAATTTAAAAGTGGAAGTCAGTTTGAGTAAAAGTGATCACGAAATGGTAGAGTTCATGATTCTAAGGAATGGTAGGAGGGAGAACAGCAAAATAAAGACAATTGATTTCAAGAAGGCGGACTTTAGCAAACTCAGGGAGTTGGTAGGTAAGATCCCATGGGAAGCAAATCTAAGGGGAAAAACAATTGAAGACAGGTGGGAGTTTTTCAAAGAAACATTATTAAGGACACAAGAGCAAACTATCTCACTGTATAGGAAAGATAGGAAGGATGGCAAGAGATCACCCTGGTTTAACCAGGAGATCTTCAATGATCTAAAAATTAAAAAAAGAGTCCTACAAAAAGTAGAAGCTAGATCAAATTACAAAGGATGAATATAAACAAATTACAAAAGTATGTAGGGACAAAATTAGAAAATCCAAGACAAAACAAGATCAAACTAGCTAGAGATATACAGGGTAACAAGAAAACGTTCTACAAATACATTAGAAGTAAGAGGAAGACCAAGGACAGGGTAGGCTCATTACGGGGAAAAAACAATAACAGAAAATGTGGAAATGGCAGAGGTACTTAATGACTTCTTTGTTTCAGTTTTAGACTCATAGAATCATAGACTTTAAGGTCAAAAGGGACCATTACGATCATCTCTGACCTTCTGCACAACGCAGGCCACAGAATCTCACCCACTCACTCCTGTATCAAACCCCTAACCTATGTCTGAGCTATTGAAGTCCTCAAATTGTGGTTTAAAGACTTCAAGGTGCAGAGAATCCTCCAGCAAGTGATCCATGACCATGCTGCAAACCCCCCCCCAGGGCCTCTGCCAGTCTGCCCTGGAGGAAAATTCCTTCCTGACCCCAAATATGGTGATCAGCTAAACCCTAAGCATGTGGGCAAGACTCACCAGCCAGACACCCAGGAAAGAATTCACCAAGAAGGTTGGTGGTGATTGAATGTCTAACACAGTGAATGCCAGTGAAAATGAGGTAGGATCAGAGGCTAAAATAGGGAAAGAACAAGTTAAAAATTAGACAAATTAGATGTCTTCAAGTCATGAGGGCCTGATGAAAGGCATCCTAGAATACTCAAGGAGCTCATAGAACATCAGGGTTGGAAAGAACCTCAGGAGGTCATCTAGTCCAACCCCCTGCTCAAAGCAGGACCAATCCCCAGACAGATTTTTGCCCCAGATCCCTAATTGGCCCCCTCATGGATTGAACTCATAACCCTGGGTTTAGCAGGCCAATACTCAAGCTACTGAGCTATCCCTTCCCCTAGATATGTAAGCAATTATCTTTGAAAAGTCATGGAAAACGGGAGAGATTCCATAAGATTGGAAAAGTGCAAATATAGTACCAATCTATAAAAAGAAAAATAAGGACAACCCGGGGAATTAGATCAGTCAGCTTAACTTCTGTAAGCTGTAAAATAATGGAGCAAATAATTAAGCAATCAATTTGCAAACATCTAGCAGATGATAAGGTGATAAATAATAGTCAGCATGAATTTGTTAAGAACAAATAGTGTCAAACCAACCTGTTAGCTTTCTTTGACAGGGTAACTAGCCTGGTGGATGTGGGGGAAGCGGTAGACCTCGTATGTCTTGTCTTAAGTAAAGCTTTTGATACTGTCTCACATGACCTCATTAACAAACTAGGGAAATGCAACATAGATGGAGCTACTATAAGGTGGGTGCAAAATTGGTTGGAAAACTGTTCCTAGAGAGTAGTTATCAGTGATTCACAGTCATGCTGGAAGAACATAATGAGTGGGGTCCCACAGGGATCAGTTCTGGATCTGGTTCTGTTCAATATCTTCATCAGTGATTTAAATAATGGCATAGACAGTACATGTTATATTCTTGGGGCAACAGTTTTAGGAAGAAATCACTGGAGACACAGAGAGCTGTAAACCTTGAAGCAGCCATTTATTGCTACACACAGAACTAACCAACAGCCAGCCAAAACTGGCTGGGCTATCCCCTAATAATCTAGCTCAGTTGCCATAGCAACACAAGATTCTATTACCACGACAACCAAATACACAACAATACACTTATAAAGTTTGCGGATCATACCAAACTGGGAGGGGTTGCAAGTGTTTGGCGGATAGGATTGTAATTCAAAATGATCTGAACGAACTGGATAAATGGTCTGAAGTAAATAGGATGAAATTCAATAAGGACAAATGCAAAGTACTCCACTTAGGAAGGAACAATCAGTTGCACACATACAAAATGGGAAACGACTGCCTAGGAGGGAGTACTGCAGATAGGGATCTGGGGGTCATAGTGGATCACAAACTAAATATGAGTCAACAGTGTAACACTGTTGCAAAAAAAGTGAACATCATTCTGGGATGTCTGAGCAGGAGTGTTGTAAGCAAGACATGAGATTCTTCCGCTCTACTCCACGCTGATTAGGCCTAAACTGGAGTATTGTGTCCAGTTCTGGGCACCACATTTCAGGAATTATATGGACAAATTGGAGACAGTCTAGAGAAGAGCAACAAAACTGACTGAAGGTCTAGAAAACATGACCTATGAGGGAAGATTGTAAAAGATTGGGTTTGTTTAGTCTGGAAAAGAGAAGACTGAGAGGGGACAGGATAACAGTTTTCAAGTACATAAAAGGTGTTAGGGGGCTTATTCCTTCACCCTCTCACTTCCCTGGTCCTTCTCGCATGAACAGAGAGCAACAATACCCAAAGTCCAAAGGTGCAAACAATTCAATGTTTATTGGGGTGAACTTCCAGCAAGCATGATTCCAGTTTCCTTCCTCAGTGTCCCCCTTCCCAGCTCTGACACCACAGAGCCTTGCCTGTCTCCCTGTTTCCATTCCCTGTTCCCATTCCCCCCTCTTAACAAAGCATGATTCCTGTTCCCATTCCCCTGCTTACTTCCTGATTGACTGCAGACTATATAGTAAAACTTGAGTTCTGCTTAGCTATACCTTAACCAATCATTTTACTGAAATTTAACTAACCAATCCTAACATACTGTAACATGGTTATTTAACCAATTATTTTCCACCACCTTAATTGGCTTACACCCAACAAAATTAATTATACAGCAGACAGAAACAATTACAGAACCAGACGGAGACCATGCAAATAAACATACAAAACAATACAGAAGAGAGGATTTCACAACTACATCTATACAGACATAAGGGTTTTCCAGCTGTGTCTATTGATAAGTGAGTTCTTACCAGACAGAAAACTATCAAACAAAATTTCCTTTTACATGTTCTAGGCTCTTTCCTTTCTCTGGAGGTGATAGGAATATCAGGACAGAATTGTATTCCTAACAGCCCAATAGCACCTTATTTCCATGTGATTAGTTTGGAATGTGAGGATGTGACCATACACTTCCCAGTTTATGGCTGCCTCTGCTGCTTAGCCGAAGGCCTTAGCCTGAGAACCAGGCCTCAGACTGTTATGGAAGAGAAGGCCCTTACACATACAGAAAGTGATTTTGATTCTTTATTTTATACCTCTATAACTAGCTAAGTGATAAAAATACACGTAAATTCTTAAAGTATAGGCCTTTACAGATAAGCCTGAATATCTATATCCTAACAAAAGGTTGTTACAAGGAGGAGTCTTGTCCCAAAAAAGATTAACAGCCTTGAGAGAAACTTTGCTGTTTTCTGGACAGGATGATGGACAATACCATGAGGGTGTTGCCATCCTTTTGAAGAAGAGAGTGGAGCATTCCCTGCTTGAATGGAAATCCATCAGCAGCAGACTTATAAGAGCCAGACTGAAAGGAAAAAATAATATCACCCTGATTCAGTTCTATGCTCTGACAAATGACAGTGATGAAGAAGTAAAGAACAAATTCTACCTTACACTACAGGTGGGGTTAGAGAGAGACCTAACTATCGTCAGGGGAGACCTGAATGCTAAGGTTGGTAAGGACAAAACAAACAGCGACACAGCAATGGGAAGACCTGGGTGTGGCACTATGAATGAAAATGGAGAAAGGCTTGTTGATTTCTGTAATATGAATGACCTAGTCATCGGTGGAACCCTATTTAAACATTGTGAAATTCACAAGCTGAGATGGTGTTCTCCAAATGGCAGAGATAAGAATCAGATTGACCATATCATGGTCAATGGCAAATGGTGATGTTCACTGACAGATGTGAAAGTGAGAAGGGGTGCAGATGTTGGCAGTGACCACCACCTTGTGACAGCCTCCATCAAGCTAAAACTGAGAAGTGTGGGTCCACCAAACAACGGACATAGATGTTGTGATATTGACAAGCTAAAGTCCCCTGAAATACAGAAAGCCTTCATTCTGCAGTCAAAGAACAGGTTTCAAGCACTTGCAGACCTTGATGAAGGGGAGGGGAATGCAGATGAGGAGATCAAGAAGTGGAACAAAGTAACAGCAATTTATAAACAGAGCAGTGAAGCCTGTCTAGGCTACAGGCAGAAGAGAAGGAAGGATTGAATTACACCCAGCACATTGAACACCATAGAAACCACATGAGCCCTGAAGAAAAAAGTTTTAGACACAAAATCCCAGAAGCTAAAGGACAAATACCATGAGCAGTATAGCAAGGCACACCTGGAGTTCAAATGCCTTGTGAGAGCAGACAAACGGCATTATATTGATAATCTGGCAACACAAGCAGAGATGCAGCTGCTCGTGGTGAACAAGGAACCATCTACAGAATGATGCAGCTTATCAGTGGTAAATGGCAGACACCAACAAACACTCTCATCAGGAACAAACAAGGACACCTACTAACAACCAAAAAAGAACAAGAAATGTGCTGGACAGAGCATTTCAAAGAATTGCTGAACAGGGAGCCACCTAAAGAGGAAGCAAACATCCAGGCGGCAGAAGAAGATCTTGATATCAAAACAGACACCCCAAATAAGGAAGAGATCATTCAAGCCATCAAATCCTTAAAAAATGGGAAAGCTCCTGGCAAAGGTAACTCGAATGCAGAATTGTTCAAGGTAAATCCTAAATTAGCAACATCTATTCTGGCCCCTCTATTTACATCAGTCTGGGAAAGGGAAAAAGTGCCAGATGAGTGGACCAGTGGTGTTATAGTGAAGATACCAAAGAAAGGAACTCTCAGTGATTGTAATAACTGGCATGGTATCACACTTTTATCTGTGTCAAGCAAAGTATTGTGTAAGATCACAATACAGCGTGTATCAGAGGCAGTTGATAGCATTCTCAGAAAAGAGTAAGCTGGCTTTCAGAAAGGGCGTGGATGCACAGACCAGATTTTCACTCTACAAAACATAATAGAGCAGTGCTTAGAATGACAATGGCAACTCTACATAAATTTCATAGACTTTGAGAAGGCTTTCAATAGCATTCACAGGGCCAGTCTATGGTGCATTTTGTGGGCATATGGAATTCTTTTCCATATAATTATCATCATCAAAAGCTTCTATTTCAACTTTACACGTAGTATTGATCACAGTGTGCTCAGTTTTGAAGTCAAAACAGGAATACGTCAGGGGTGTGTCATGTCTGCAATCCTCTTTAACATTGCCATCGACTGGGTAATGTGGCATACAACAGAAGACATGCCAAGAGGCATTAAATGGACACTCTTCTCATCCTTTGAAGACCTGGACTTCACAGATGATGTCGCTCTCCTATCATATATCCAACACCATATACAAGAAAGAACAACACGACTCAACGATTTCAGCCAGCAAATTGGACTAAAATCAACTGCAATAAGACAGATATCATGACCTTTAATATTGCCTCACCACCACCAGTACAAATAGAGGATTATGTTCTCACCAATGTAGAAACATTCTCATACTTGGGCAGCACCGTAACCCAGGATGGTGGAACAAGCCAGGACATCCAGAACAAAATCAATAAAGCCAGGAACACCTTCAGGAGCTTAAATACAGTCTGGAAATCATTAAAATACAACACCAAAACCAAACTCAAGATTTATCAGAGCTGCGTACTTTCAACACTACTATATAGTGCAGAATGCTGGGAAAGGAGAAAGTATGACAAGTAAAAACTGTCTTCATTCCATCAGAAAAATCCTCTGTATCTTTTGGCCCAGAACAATCTCAAACCAAGATCTATTGACACAGAAAAGCCAAGAGAATATGAGTACCATCATTGCCAGGAGGCGTTGGAGATGGATCAGTCATGTGCTTCATCTGGAAACTGATTCCATCACCAAAGTAGCAATAAGATGGACACCTGAAGGCAAGCGAAAATGAAGCTGCCCGAAAACAACATGGTGAAGAGCTGTGGAAGCCAAGCTGATAAACCTGGGGCATAGCTGGGGAACCATTGAAAGACTTGCCAGAAATAGACAGGAGTGGAGGAGCTTCATCACTGCCCTAAACGCCAGAGGCATAATAGGAACATGATGATGATGATGATGACGATGACAAGAAGGAGGGAGAAAAAATGTTCTTCTTAACCTCTGAGGATAAGATAAGAGGCAATGGTCTTAAATTGCAGCATGGGTGGTTTAGGTTGGACATTAGGAAAAACTTCCTGACTGTTAGGGTGGTTAAGCACTGGAATAAATTGCCTAGGGAGGTTGTGGAATCTCCATCATTGGAGATTTTCAAGAGCAGGTTAAACAAACACATGTGAGGGATGGTCTAGATAATACTTAGTCCTGCCATGAGTACAGGGGAGTGGACTAGCTGACCTCTCAAAGTCCCTTCCTGTCCTATGATTCTTCAAGACAAGACGATGGCTAGAAACAGACAGTACTCACAAGGAAGCAGTGAGAAAATACTGGTCATCTCGATAGACAGTGGTCTCAGAGGCCTGTTTCCAAGTTCCTTCTAGCTGTCACAGTAAAGAGAGTTATAAGGAGGGATTTGAAGGACTACAGGAGGTGGCTTTTCAGATATTTACAGGGAGTTCCTCCCATTTGTGAGGGCGACATGTGAGAAAGCACAAAAGTGCTTGTTTGGAAGTTAAAGTGGGTGATGAAGGCTGGCATAACTGGCTTATTGATGGCAGGCATTAACTTCGTGATAGTTTATGAGAGATGACAGGATGCAATTGGCTGTGAAGGGCCTTGAAAATGAAGACAAGTAGGTTGTTTGTTTGACAGAGAAAGGAGCAAGAGGAGGGATGTAATGAGAGGGTCAAAAAGATGAACTAGGAAAATGATCTTGGCAGCAGCTTTATGAATGGATCTGTGGGTGACAAGAATGCATTTGTGAAGACCAAAGAAGCAAATGTAATTCTCTTGCTGTGCCTGCTGAGAGGAACCCAACCCATGAGACACAGATTGACAGGATTGAGGAAGCATAGTGGAAGTCATGCTGTCTGCACTTCTGGGAAATCATCAATTCCAAGCCATCAGAGAGAAGGAGCAAAACTCAGTGGCAACATATCTAGATCCCTGATCCAAAAGCAGCATGGCTTTCTTCCTCTCAAGGAACAGGGAGGCACAGGTAGGCATACCCCCCTTGAAAACCAGTCTGAGTGACATGGTGGCTGGAGTCATTGCATGGACACTCCAAGACATGGGCAGCAGCGTCCTCACCACCAGGAGGCAATGCTGCAGCAGATGCTGCAGGAGGAGGGGAGTACTGCATGGGTGCTGAGGAAGAGAGCAATAGGTCCTTCTGGGAGACCTAGAGGATTTTGAACTGGACAGCATTGCATCTTCCACTAGGGTGACCAAGTGTCCGGTTTTCAACCAGGACACCCGGTTGAAAAGGGACCCTGGTGGCTCTGGTCAGCATTGCCGACTGGGCCATTAAAAGTCTGGTCTGCGGTGCTGTGGTGCTAAAGCAGGCTAGTCCTTACCTGTCCTGGCACTGTGCTGTAGGCTGGAAGTGGACAGCAGGTCCGGCTCCTAGGTGGGGGGCCATGGGGCTCTGCATGCTGCCCCCACCCCAAGCACTGACTCTGCACTGGGTGCTGACCAGAGCTGCCAGGGTCCCTTTTTTGACCAGGTGATCTGGTCGAAAACCGGACACCTGTTCACCCTAGTCTCTGCTGCTGCTCCGCAGCTCTGAACCATGCTTCAACTGCCCTGAGAGTTCTCTTTGCTGCTCCACTGAGCAGATCATGTCAGTAGCTCTGTCCCTTGCAGAGCCCAGGTGCAGCCTTGCCTGGCCCTAATCCTCAGAGAGGGACCAAGTAAGGTCTTTGAGGGCAGCACCTAAATAATGGGGGGCACAGTGGCTGGGGAGTCAGTCTAACATTGCAGCAGGTGGTGGGATGGGTTCCTTTCTGCACCCCAGCACCTTTGGTTGTCTCTCAGGAAGATTACTTCATGGGTCATTGGTCCTGGAGTGCCTCCACCAGCTGGTGTAGCAGATCCCTCCTCCCAGTGGCTGCAGGCAGCAATATCTGGCTGCCCACAAATCTCTGCCTACCTGCCCTGGGTCTAGCAGCTTCTCTCCTCACCCCTAACCCCTGGGTCTAGCAGCTTCTCTCCTCACCCCTAACCTCAGCATCTCCTCCATGCCCTTCACTGCCACCTCATCCTGCTCCCACTCTTCTCCCACCTTCCACCAGCCAAGTGATTGGTAAGAGGGGAAGTAGGAGGGCTAAGATGAATTTTAAAGGGCAAATAGCTACAGATTAAAAAACAAGCAAGAAATTCTTTAATTATGTCAGAAGCAGGAAGTCTGCAGAAGAAATGGTGGGTGCTCCCTCAGGGTGCTGGTTATTCAGGGCACCCACCATTCCTTCTGCAGGCTTCCTGCTTCCATTATACTCAGAGTCTCTCATACCTTCAGGAAGGTTGATACAGCCAGGAGCAGGTTCAGAAGAGCACTTTCTCCCTCTGACTCCCAACCAGGTGCAGGTCCCCTCCCTGACTCTGGAGAGCTACCTACCATGTACCACCCCGTATTAAAAACTAGGAAATTAAAACCATCATTAGGTGACAATCTGGACTGCATCAGGGCACGCACACCCACCCACCCAAAATCTTATCAGTACATCACCGGGCATCAGCTATGAATGTAAAAAACTTGTGAGAGCCCTGGCACCTCTTTCTTTACAAATTAAGCGCTGCTCACCCTCAACTGAACTGCACTCACTAAGCTAGGGGTTTGGATGGCAGAGCCCAGTGGAGAGAGAGAGAGTGTGGGGGACAGGTGTTTTGCTTGGTCGTGTGGGCTCTGCCTAAGAGTCACAGGCACTATTTGACCTACCCCTCTCCTCTGTTTAAAGATAGAGCTGATTAGGTTCCACTGAGCATTTTTGGTTAAGTGACTACTAGAGGGGAAATCACTGATGATCACATCTAGGTACTTAGACCTGCTGTGGGGCAATGTTTCTGTGGAAGACCCTGCCCAGCCTGCACTAGCAGTGAGGTTTCCCTAATGAGAGCTGAAATCACTGAGAGCTGGGTGGAACCTCAAGAGACTGACTCACAGAGGTCACAGTGGCAAGCGGCAGCAGAAGGTGACAGTGCAGGGCCATCAGATGGAGTGAATGGTGGCATGACAAACAGCAGCGAGAGTAGGCAGTTGGCGCGAGTTGTGAGCAGCTGGAGGAACGAGCAAGGTCCCTTCTCCCTCCCCCATCTCCTCCTGGGTGGGAGGTGAACTCATGCGAAAGCACCTCTGAACTTTAGGTCTACATTGACCAAGGACAACAACTATAAGTGGGGTGTGGTGCAGGGAGAAGGAAGGGGTATGTTAAAGCAACATTTGTTTGTTGGACTATGTTTTAGTGACTTTGCTCCAGAATGCTAGATTTGTGACTGGAAACTTATATAAATATACATTTCCTAGTAGGTCAAGATTTTTAAATGCATTCTTTGCCAACATTGTTATCTCACATTATCACTATCTCAAGAAGTTGTTATCTTGGGGAGTTTCTGTACTAAACATTTTTATTATCTTATAATTACTTTTTACATAAGAACATAAGAATGACCATACTGGGTCAGTCCAATCGTCCATCTAGTCCAGGATCCTGTCTTCTGACAATGGCCAATGCCAGGTGCTTCAAAGGGAATGAACAGAACAGGGCAATTATTGAGTGATCCATACCCTGTCATCCATTCCCAGCTTCTGGCGAACAAAGGCTAGGAACACTATGTAACATGGTGTTACATTCTAGCCCATCCTGCTAATAGCCACCGATGGACCTATTTTCCATGGACTAATGTAGTTCTTTTTTTAACCCTGTTATAATTTTGGCCTTCACAACGCCCCTGGCAAAAAGTTCCACAGGTCGACTATGGGTTGTGTAAAGAAGTACTTCCTTTTGGTTGTTTTAAACCTACTGCCTATTAATTTCATTGGGTGACCCCCTAGTTCTTGTGTTATGTGAAGGAGTAAATAACACTTCCTTATGCACTTTGTCCACATCAGTCAAGCTTTTATAGACCTCTACCATATCCCCTCTTAGTCATCTCTTTTCCAAGCTGAAAAGTCCCAGTCTTATTAATCTCTCCTCATATGGAAGCTGTTCCATACCCCTAATAATTTTAGTTGCCTTTTTCAGTTCCTTTTCCAACTCCAATATATCCTTTTTGAGATGGGGTGACCAGAACTGCACGCAGTATTCAAGATATGGGCATGCCGTGGATTTATATAGTAAAAGTGGAGGATCTTGGTTTGCCAGACCAATCAGCAAAGCCAATGCTGACACAACCTACATGAAAAGGCTGGAAAACACCAAGCCTCTGGATTGCATCGACATAAATCAGTCACTTTTAGAAGTGCTTAATGAGGCTGTTAGAATGCTGGAGACACAACACAGTTTATGTGAGCAAACATGGCTGTCACATCATACTTTCTATTTAAGCAAGAGATACCACACACTACAAACTGGAAGCCAATGCTAAGTGCATTGTCATTTGTTAATCCTGAAGTTGGACACTGGTTCCGACTAAATGCTCACTATCTTTCTGCGAAAAACTCAGCTGACTAGTTAGAAGCATGCAGTGCAACAGTGAAAGGCTCAGCAGTTGAAAAAGTGATGAACTCTCTCACCACATTCAGAAAATGTGTATACATGACTGATGAATGCACCGATGCAAATGGGCATCAAGTTTTAAATCATTGCATACATTATCTTGATGTCAATGGTAGGTCAGTAGATGCCTTTCTAGATGGTCAGGTTATAGAAGACTCATTGGCTGTATCTATGACAACCCACATTTTAGAAGAGTTAAATGCTTGTAAATTGAACTCCACACAGATGGCTGCTTTTGCATTTGATGGACTTGCAAACTTCTCTGGAAGACATAGTGGAGTACAAGCTTTGCTCAGAGAAAAGTGTAACACTAATCTCTCCTATACTCACTGCAGAGGCCATCAACTTCAACTAGCACTAGTGCGAGCTGCAGAATCTTCAAAAGACATTTAAAAAAACATACATGTAATGTCTTTGTTATGCTCTTTTTTTCAGCAAGAGTCCAAAAGGACTGAATGTCTTGGAAAAAATAGAAAATACACTGGGACTGAAGTTCAAATGAGTCCAACCTGGGAAAACCCGCTGGCTTTCTCATGAGTGATCCCTGTCTGTTGTCTTAATATTACTGGAACCGTTATTACTGGCTTTGGAAAGTATCTACCAAGATGGGATGGATTTAAGTAGGGAGGCGAGTAGACTACTTTTGCTACTACGTTCAGAGAAGACTATTGACATTCTCTCTCTTCTAAGTCTACTGTTGAAACCACTTGGGTCATTAAACAATGCCATTCAGGCATCTGCTACAACAGTAGTAGATCTTTGTCCTGCAATAAAATTTACACTTGGATCAATCAGAGAGATATACATTGAAAACATACTGGAAGAAGCAGACTTCAGTTCAGAAGTTGACTAATTAAGGCACTTATAATGACTCCTTAAGTGAAGAGGACAAGAAGTGTTTGTTAAGTCAGCTGAAAAAGTACACAGACTTGATTCTAACAAATCTACATCAACATCTTCTGGATTCTACTCAACCTCTACATAGCTTTTACAGATGCCTGTCTTATAAAATACTGGACAGTTGAGTGGAGTGAGGCACTACTAGCAATGGGGCTGCCAAGTGATCAGGACAGAATAGAGAATTTGAACACAGAGTGGAGTATCATATGATGAACGAATGAAGATTTGACTTCAACTTCCTCTTTATCATCACTAGTGGTTCGACTCAATTTTTGGGCAATGTTTCCCGGGATGAAAGAAGTAGGAATTCATCTCTTGCTACTCCCAGTTACAACAGCGACAGTTGAGCAGTCTTTTTCCTCATTGAATAGAATTTTGTGTTCTGAAAGGAGTCACCTTCTGCCTGATCATGAGCATATAATGAAGGACTGGAAGTATGGACCCATGAGAAGCCACCAAAGATTAATGCACTGCATTTGAGAAGTTTATTAACAGAGTTGTGCAAAATTACAGTAAGAAACCAAAAAGGATGTAGATGTAGTGCTTAATAATAGGCTTGGGTAGCCAACTTTAATTTGTGTGATGATTTAAAAACATGAGTTAAATCTAATAAAATGGTCACGAAACATTTTTCAGTTTTTACTATTTTGCCATACAGCCCAACTTTGCCCTCATGGTCTCACCCCTCATCAGTCGACACCCCTCCTGTATATTTGAACACCCCCCCCCGCCCAATTTCAATTCCTGGGGAAAAAACTATCATCTGCCATTGCTTCAGCCCGAGTAGCTAAAACCCTGTCCCTGTTGGGCTGATCAGCCAGGAACTGCATACGAGGGAAGGGGGTTTGGTTTCTGGAAGGCTCTTGGGCTACAGATGGGAGAGAGTCTGTTTACCCTGCTTTAAAATGCAGGTTTGCCCCTTTCAGAGCATGCCCCTGTTCTGCGGCATGGTGGGAATGGATAAGAGAAGAAAGTGCCCTGCCTCTTCAGACCAGGAAGTCTGCAACTTAGAAACAGCAGGAAGCCTGAAGCCCTGAATAACTCCAAGCAGCTCCACTGCTGACATGCCCAGATGTCTGAATCCTCCTAATTCGCAGCTAATGGATGCTTTTCTCAGCTGGGCTCACTTACGTCAAATGGGAACAGCTCATCCCTCCTGCCTGCCTCTCCAGGTGACAGGGAATTGGAGGCTGTGCTAAGGATCTGCACTTGTTCTGCCTCTGGCCTGGCAGAATGACAGAAAACAGTGATGGCAGCTGTCCTGTGACTCATCTTCACACCCAGGGGCCCAGCATTGCAACAGTTGGAGCCATATGGGAACTACTGCTTTTGTTTTCCTAGAAACAGTTGTTTATTGTCCTGGTCTTTAAATCAAAAGCACAAACAGCCTGGGACTCCCCATCCCTTCGGTCCCCTGCCCTAATCTGTGCTGAGCCTTCCTTTTATCAGGACTGGGAATTGTTCAGGCCCCAGTGATGCCATGCAGAGAGAATAGGTGTCCTTTGATAATGGCTGCCCTCTTTGAATTATACAATGGCCATCTGCATGGCAGCAGAGGCGCAGATGGAGCTTTTTGGAAGGGATGCCAGCCAAGAACTACCTGACAATGAGCAAGGGATCCTACCACATAGACAGAAAGCCAGAAGAATCTTTCCACCTCTGAGGTGTCCAGATGCTGGAAACTTTTGCTTCCATCTACCATCTACTTGAATGTGACTTCGTCTTTATTCCACACATGAGGCGAGGGGGTTCTCAATCAAAGGTCTTGAAAAGAGGCACAGTGTAGAACACAGCTAAGAGTCAGGTTTAAAAACCTCCCATGAGCTACCGTGCCCCTCTGCAGTGCCTGAGCAACAGTGACACTGCAGGCCAAGTCAAGAGTAGTTGCTGCTGTTGCCCTCTCTCTGCCAAGCACGTGGCAGTGACGGCTGCATCACAGCGCTCCCCCTCTACTCTAGCTGTGTGGAAGGAGCCAGGAGATGACAGAGAAGCCTCTTTTATTCATGCCATAATGAATCCCTTTGGAATACAATTAATGAGCTCCCTGCTGCAGATATGAAGCCTTCCTCAGTATGGCGAACACCCGCGCCAGCCGGGTCAGCTCTTTGAGAATGGAATATAAATATTTCAGCTTGTTCAAGGGGAGCGCCATCCTTCCATGCCATTTGTAATTCAGCTTTGAAAGATTACCCTGCTGGTGAGAATTAAATGGCTTTGTTAAGAATCAGAAACAATTGTTCTTTCCTGGCCTCACTTGTCAACCTGAGAGCAGTTGCAATTCTCTCTGTGCAGTCAGAGGCTGGGGCCTCGGGAAGGCTTTGGGAAGCTGAGATGAAAATGAGAGATGGAAGCTTGGTTCCAACAATTGAGGAGCTGCCATAATATGGTCATGCTGTGCCGGGGGTCTCTGACTTGTCTGAAAATGACTCCTGGTGCTTTTGGGTTGTGCACTGGATTAGTTTTATTACTGTGAGATGTGTGTGGTATGTGGATGGTGTGTGTCAGTGTACCTGGGTGTTCCTATATGCTGTGCTTGGGTGGCTTTGTGCTGTGTTTTCTGGCTGGTTTGTTGATACATCCGTAGATTTTAAGACCAGAAGGGAACACTGTGATCATCTAGTCTGACCCCCTGTATTACACAGGCCAGAGACTTCCCCCAAATCATTCCTGTTTGAACTAGACAGATCTTTTAGAAAAAATGTCCAATCTTGATTTAAAAATGTCCAGCATGCCTTTGTGTGTATTTCTCCTAAGTGTTCATTGTTTTGGGAGGTGTAGTGTGAGTCTTGATGTGACCTTGTTTGGTGCATGTGTTAGTATGTTTCTGATGTGTGTGGTAGGTAGAGCCCTGCAATGTTACAAAATTTGTATCCGCATCTGATTAGCGATCCACAAAAACAGTTTGCAGATATCTGCATCTGCGGCTGCGGATATCCACAGAGATAAACTGGATATCCGCAGATTTGCAGGGCTCTAGTGGGAGGGTGGCTGCTCTGGGGCATGCTGTGTAGTTGTGTCATTAGCACCTTAATGAGGATTTACTTAGTCCTTTCTAACAGTGGAAGTGCGAGGGGTGGGGGAGAAGGGGGGAGGCTGACAGGCAGCCAGTAGCTGGAGATGAACACTGCTCAGTTGCTGCTTTCAAGGAACCACAGCTCACAGCAGGGTCACTGCTTCTACAAACACACAGCAGAACAGTTAGCAAACACAGAATGGGGAGGTGTTCAATAGTGGGACTGGCCAAGCGGCCAGGCTACAGAGTCCATGGCAAACTGTCACCCAAGCTCCCCCATGCACAGTTCTCACTTATTGCTAAGTGCAAACAAAACAAAACTACAGGGTGCACGTCTCCCCAGCCAGCAAGGTGCCTCTGAATAACCATCCCCCCAGCCAGCAACATGTCCCCAAGGCCCCATCGACCTCAGCCAGCAATATACCCGAGAAGGAACATCTCGCTGAGCCAGCACTGTGCTGCCAAGGCCTCCCAGCTAGCAGTGTGCCCCTGAACCCCATCCACCCTAGCCAGCAATATACCCTGGAGAGAACATCCCCCCCAGCCAGCAATGTACCCATGAGGCCCCCTCAGCCAGCAGCATACCTCCAGGTCCCATTAGGGTTGCTAACCCTCCAGGATTGTCCTGGAGTCTCCAGGAATTAAAGATTAATTTTTAATTAATGATTATGTCATGTGATGAAATCTCGAAGAATACATGCAACCAAAATTCCCAACCCTAGGCCCCATTCCTCCCCAGCCAGCACTGTACCCCCAAGGTCTCATCCCCCTCAGCCAGAAATGTGCCCCTGAGCCCTGTTCCCCCCCACCAGCCAGCACTGTGCCCCTGAGGTTCCATTCCCCCAAGCCAGCACTGTGCCTCTGAGGCCCCATCCCTCTCAGCCAGAAGTGTGTCCCTGAGGCCTCAACCCCCCAGCAAGCAACATGCCTTCAAGGCCCCATTCCCAGCAGCATGCCCCCAAAGGACAGTCTCTTGCAGATAGCAGCATGTCCCTGGAGGCCCAGTTCCCAGCCTCCGAGTGAAAATACAACAGGGAGTTAACACAGCTGGGGTGCAGGCTCCCCTTGCTTGTAGGCAGTTGCAAGCTCTCACCCCTGGCCTTGGTGCCCAGACATCTGCTACAGCCCCTGGGATTCACCCTGGGGTTACTGCAATGCTGTTATCAGCCACAAGCACTCAGCACTGTCAGCAAACGTGCACCCAGTGCCTGCCCCTCTTCCCGTGCCCTTGAGCACTGGCTGATGCAGAAGCACATGCCAGCTCTGACAATCCCATCTCAAAATGTCAATCCCACCCAGAGGACAGCTGGCAGCTGAGGTAGGATTTCCTGTGAACTCTAGCCAACCAGGGCTCAGTGTGGAGGTGGAGAGGCCAGCTCCTGCCTTTGCTCATTCCCCAATCAATCATGGCTGTAAGCAGGACCAGACTTCAGCCCTTGCAATCCTAGGTCCTCTCCAGGGATGCTGCCTCCACAGGGAGACCATAGAGCTGCATGGAGTTGGCGTGGCCCTTTGCAATGGATCATAGAATCATAGAATATCAGGGTTGGAAGGGACCTCAGGAGGTCATCTAGTCCAACCCCCTACTCAAAGCAGGACCAATCCCCAACTAAATCATCCCAGACAGGGCTTTGTCAAGCCTGACCTTAAAAACCTCTAAGGAAGGAGATTCCACCACCTCCCTAGGTAACCCATTCCAGTGCTTCACCACCCTCCTAATGAAAAAGTTTTTCCTAATATCCAACCTAAACTTTCCCCACTGCAACTTGAGACCATTACTCCTTGTTCTGTCATCTGCTACCACTGAGAACAGTCTAGATCCATCCTCTTTGGATCAGGTAGTTGAAAGCAGCTATCAAATCCCCCCTCATTCTTCTCTTCTGCAGACTAAACAATCCCAGTTCCCTCAGCCTCTCCTCATAAGTCATGTGCTCCAGCCCCCTAATCATTTCTGTTGCCCTCCGCTGGACTCTTTCCAATTTTTCCACATCCTTCTTGTAGTGTGGGGCCCAAAACTGGACACAGTACTCCAGATGAGGCCTCACCAATGTTGAATAGAGGGGAATGATCACATTCCTTGATCTGCTGGCAATGCCCCTACTTATACAGCCCAGAATGCTGTTAGCCTTCTTGGCAATAAGGGCACACAAGGGTGATGGAATCTCCTTCTGTCAGGGTTCCCTCCCCACTCTGAACTCTAGGGTACAGAGGTGGGGACCCGATGAAAGACCCCCTAAGCTTATTTCTACCAGCTTAGGTTAAAAACTCCCCAAGGCACAAATTCTCCCTTGTACCTTGGATTAGGTAATGCTGCCACCACCAAGTGATTAGACAAAACTCAGGGAAAGGACCACTTGGAGTTCCTACTCCCCCCTAATATCTCCCCAAGCCCTACACTCCGTTTCCTGGGGAGGCTTGAGAATAAACAAGATGAGCACAGACCAACCTGGGTTTTTTTTAGGACACTAAAAAAACCAATCAGATTCTTAAAAAAATAGAACTTTATTAGAAGTTATATGTGAGTTATATTTGCATTCATGTCTGTCTTCTCCCTGGTGGGAAAAGAGAAAGCAGTTGCCAGTGACAACTGCCTTCTCTGAGAGAGGGTGAAGCTGCTAAGGCTGCTGCCTCCTCATGCCTCCCAGTGGGAGGGCTTAGCACCACCCTGCTCGAGATCCAAGCTTCATTTTGGCTGTATGACATGAAGAGGAGCAAAGGGGTTAAGTTTTAAACATTGCCCATGAAAGGCCTTATGGAAATGAACCCAGTACATTTCCATTGGCACTGCAGCAGGCGCTACCAAATCCAGCTGACACTTCCAGGAGATGCTTGCCCAGCTGGGTGCAAACAATGGAACAAAGTCCATCAGGGTCATGGCCAACGCACTATGGGACAGTGGGACAATTTTAGAGCTGTGCTGGGCTAAGAGCTGGTGGCTAGGCCAGGTTTGCATTTCATCACTTAGTAGGTAAATGGAAATGGTATTGTTTGATGATTTCTGAGCTGTACGCACCCCGGATGTGCTAGGTGCTGCCCATTCATGCTGTACCCCAGTAGGTCAAGTCACCAACTACTTTGGATTTTACGTTTCAATCTCAACCTTGCACTGAGGTAGTTTTTTGTAATTTACTAATTTTTTCAAGAAAAAGAAGGGTAGAAGGAGACAGCGTCAGATTGCTCAGAATGTGCTCAAGGCCCCATGTGGGCCTAGTGAGTGCGCCACTGATGTCTCTGTACAACTAGTATGTGTAGACTTCGAGGAATGTGACTGAGCAGAGGCCTTGATACAGTAGAACTTGCAAGAATTGATCAGTGCCTGTAGGAAACCAGCTGACAGCAGCTTTAGGACCTGCTCCTTAGCAAACTGTGCCCCAGCCAAAGGGAAGGAGCTAAGGCATGGTCTTCTTCCTTATAAAGAGCCCTTTGATTCTAGAAATCCAGCTGGGGGCAGCAATTCTTAAAGTAGAATTCAAGTCTCCTCCTCCTCCCCAGCCAGGCAGCACACAGCTCTGTCTCATCAGTTGCTTGCATACCCAGTTATCTTTATCAAATAGCTCGCTGTTTGGGGCTTTGTACCGCAGAATGCATTTGGGTTACTGGCGCCTGGGAGTCTGAACAAGAGGTAATGTTTGCTAAATCTGCCCAGCATCTCCCCAGGGCCCCTACAAGTGCTAATGATCTCCCCTACCAGCAGCATGGCAGGTGCCTAGCAGGTATGATGAACTCTCTCCTGGACACTTCCGCCATTTCTTTGGCATTTCCTAGGCTCTTCAGACCTGAATGTCTGCTGGCTGAGGTGGGGTGTGTCAAGTGGCGTGGCTGGCTCCTGCAACTCTGTGAGCAGGGGGGTCCAGCAGGCCAGAGGGGGAGTCAGGCTCAGCTCCGCCCAATAATATTTTCACCAGCCACCTATGTGTAACCATGGTGTATTGGAACAATGCTGGCTTTAGTCCAGCCATCCTCAGCCAATTATTTTAGTATTCTTGGGTGCAAGTTATCTAGTCCTACACATTTTTTAAAAAGTACATTTAGCAGTTGCTATTTAATCTGTGTAGATACCTTTCGAATCGAAAGTATTTCATTATCACTGTCAGCTGTAAATTTATTATCAAGTTTCATCTCAAACACAGAGCAGAAATATTTCTTGATTACATCTGCCTTTTCTGCATCATTATAGACAACTTTAGCATCCTTATCTAGACCTATACCATTACTAGGATTTCTTTTGTTCATGATATATTTAAAAAAAAATCCTTCTTATTTTCCTTAGTCTACTGGTCATAGATTTTTCAATGATACCCTTAGCTTCCCTTATTAATTGCCCACATTTCATAACTTCTAATTTATAGTTATTGCTATCAACTTCCCCTTTTTATCATTTGTTATATATTATTTTTAATTATTTATTTGCTGCTCCTTTTACTTCCCTTTTTGTTAGGATGTTTTTTTAAATAAAATGGCCTTTTAGTGATTATCATAAATGTGCATCAAAGAAGAATGCAAATGAAATAAGTTGGTATTCTTGTGTGTTCTGAAAGGTGCCTCTCTGTAAATCAGCCCAGGCAAAGCCAAACCTGTGGATTGTTTATGGTCCTTGCATTGGTGATTATACCTGTAAGCAGAGTCAGGATGAGCTCTATCCTGACATCTGGTGGTGAATTATGGCAAGTGTGGAAAAGAACTCCAGGAGCTGATCATGTTTGCATAGGCACACCCACCCGCCTGGCATGAAACAACAGCAACTGAAAGTGGTTACTTTGGCTGGTGTGGGATCCCCAGTTTCTCTGTTATTGGGGCAGGAAGAATAAAGTTTTGTTACCCTGATTCAAGGCCAGTGGAACTGTTGTATGACAGAAGGACTGAATGAGTCCTTCACCATTACCTAAGTAGCACTTGCTTGACAAGGGGCATGGGTTACAAAACCCAGTGAATTGAGAGAGGATGGGGGCAGCTGTTTGTACCTGCTGGCATGGGCCCATCTGAGGGCTTGAAACACCAATTGCACCTCCCTCCCCACTGTTGAATGTCAGAGCTAACTTTGATTCCATTAGGAGTCTAGTTACAGGCTGCTGAGCTGAATTCACTTTGGGCCAATGGTGCACTAGCATTGGGGCTCCCCTACTCTGAGCTGAAATCACAAAAGAGTTAAAGTTATAAAGTGCTGTGTTAACTAGTGGGGGAGCCTGAAGCTATATTGCTAAGCAGCTGGCGGAGCAATTTGTGGGGATGACTGGAGGAGCAGCGAGCGGTGCTGTTTGTGGGGACGGCTGGAGCAGCTCACAGGTCGGGGAGCGGAGCAGCTTGTAGAGCAGAGCGGTTCGTGGGATGGTAGGAAGTGCACTGGGTCGTGGTGAAGGCTGTGGTGGAACCCCATGGAGAGATGGCTGGCCTCGGATCACGTAAGGTGCCCCTTAACACCCTGTGTGCCCCCCTTTTACTCTGGGGCTGCACTGACCAGGGACAGAGACTTTGGGGGTTGTTGGACTTTTGGGACTCTGGGTGATTTTTGGGTTGCTGGATTCAAGATCCAAAGGGAAAGGACACAGCCCAATTTGCTGGGGTGGTTTTTTGCTCATGGTTTGTGTTATGAATCCTGTTTGTGGTGTTTTTCCAATTTAATGCTGATGTCGTTTACCTCATGTTATTAAACATTTTCTGCTAAACTCAGACTCCGTGCTTGCGAGAGGGGAAGTATTGCCTCTTAGAGGCACCCAGGGGATGGTATGTAATTGTCCCAGGTCACTGCGTGGGGGCTTGAGCCGGTTTTGCATTGTGTTATTGAAACGGAACACCTAGATACAGAACCCGGCCCTTGTTGCTGCCAACTTAGATGGGCAGAAGGGTTACATACCAATGACTACGGGATGAATTATTATATTCTAGAAAGGATCATTCACTTTTGGTACGGAGGTAGCATACTAATGCCGCAGTGCCCCTAGCCAGCTTGAGCCATTCCATTCATAGGATGAAATCTTGGCCCCATTAAAATAAAGGGTGAAATTCCATTGACTTTAGTGGAGCCAGGATTTCACCTATAATGATTTCCAGAACTCTGACTATGTATGAAGCAGAAAGGCAGGGCTATAGCAAAGGCAGGATTCAAGAAGAGAGAACTTATTGCCAGACCTTGCTGTATTTACTAATTTATAAGATTAATTATCTGCTCTCCCACCTGCCCCGAGGAGACTTGAATTGCACAGTGGACTGGCCAGTAAAACAAGTACCTCCCTACTTGGTGCACACTCCTCAACACATCACAGTGGTCTGTTGTGTACAGAGTCTGTTGTGGAAGGAATGGGCATGCAGTTGGGAGCTATAAGACAACAGCAGGTCATTCATTATAACAGAGATAGTTAAGATGAAGACAATGTAGATAATATTTACTCCTGGTAGAATTCTGTGCCACTGCACAATGCAGAATTTGTACAGAATTAATGTTCTATGCAGAACTTCCTTTTTCCCTGCAGAATTGGTGCTACAGAGCTGTTGGCCACCACTAGGGGCCATTGGACATGGCAGAGCCCAGCTCGCCAGCTCACAAATACAGGACACTGCCAGGGAGAGAGTGAGGGGTATGATTAGATGTTTGGCTGTGTGAGTGTGTTCTTTCAGCTTGCTGTCCCAGCTCTGCGCAGACAGCTGGCACAGCAGACCTCAAACGAACTGCCCAATGACCACAAGATCTGTTAAGGTACAAAGGCACCCAGCCAGGTTTGTTGTCAACAAGGCATGGGCTTAGTATCCTGCAGACTCTACCGGACCACTAATACATGTATGCCTGTTACAATGGACGCAGCTCAATGAATGGCTGGACTTTCTATTCCCCCCACCCAAGTCTGGCCAAAGATTCTCCCTCTTTATACACTGATACAAACAAGTTATATGTTGCCCCCCGATGTATCTGGGTGCAACCATCTGACATATCTGGGGGCCACCCATTACCTTGTACATGTTGGTTCGATCAAATCATCTCTATCCATCATCTATCCATCATGCCGTCATCTTAATCTTATTTTTAAGATGGGTCAGTGTGTTCCTGTTATCTTTGGGGAATGTGCTGGTACCAGGGTGTCCTGGTACCATTCTTCTGGAATGTGTTTGCGTGTGTGTTCTTGTGCCTAGCTCTGCTTAGGTATATGTGTTTCTGCAATATCAGCCCTGTTCTTGCCAGATTCTGTGAGCAGGCCCTGCCTTTTGCTCATAACTTAACTTTCCTTTATAGCAGCAAAACTTTGACCACTACTTTAGTTTAGGCAACAGGCCTCTAATCCAAAGGCTTATGTTTCAGGCTGTCTTCCTATTACAAAGGTGAGAGGGTGCTGGGCAGTTGCAGTTCCCATCATGCCCTGAAGGAAGGAGGCTGTGTGCAGGAAATTACATACCAATCCAGGACCCAGCATCTGGGCTTTGGGGGAGAGTGGTGTAGGTGTCTGCACTGGGCTGGGAGGGGATGGGGCACGTGGCTGGGCTCTGGAGGGAGAGGATGTGGGTGTCTGGCTCTGCGGCTGGGCTTTGACGGGGGGGGTGCGATTGTCTGGGTTAGGGTGGTACCCCATGGCTGGGCTCTGGTGGGAAGGGGGCAGAGAAACAGGATCTTCCAGGCAGGCGGATACTATTAAGTTACCCTGTATAAGGAAGAGTCCTTGAATCATGGCTGAAGTGAAGCACAGTTGAAAATTTTACAGAAAGTCTGCTCAGTATCACTTTCCCTATAGGTTTCAGCACACTTCAGATATGTGCAGGGTGAATACTGCTGTAGCCATTATCATGGACACAAAAGATACTATATGAAGCAGACAAGAGACGTACTAGTCCAACAATCATTATCCCATTCATTTGTAATAATAGAAATCAAGACCAGATGTTCAGTGCATTTGTCTGTGTTTACACAAATCAGTGGGTCTCAAGCTTTTTTACTGGAGACCCCTTTCACATCGCAAGCCTCTGAGTGCGACCCCCCCACAATAAATTAAACACATTTTAAAATATATTTAACACCATTATAAACACTGGAGGCAAGTGGGGTTTGGGGTGGAGGTTGACAACTAGCAAACCCCCATGTAATGACCTCATGTAATGACCTCCCGACTCCCAGTTTGAGAACCCCTGACCTATATCCTGTTAGAAGTTTAACAACAGAACCAGATTAGCTTGTAGATGCTAATTCCCTTTCATATCTTAATTGCCTTATATTATGTATGTGACTGTGGTCAGTTAATCTTAAGATCAAAGATATGAGACACTGCAGTTAAAATAATATTTACTCCTGGGGGATTCTGTGCCTAAAAATTCTGTGCACAATATGTTAAAATTCTGCATATTTTATTTGTCAAAATAACACTATAAAATCACACCAGTTTCAATTATTTTGGTAATTTATTTCAAATACATGTTAACAACGATGTCTATAACAATATAGACAATAATAGAGATTTCCCCAGGAGTAGAGATTTAAAGAAACCCCTATGACAACCTAGTATAGGCATGTGAGCTATCCGAGCACAAGGACTTCTCAGATACCTAGAAACTGGCTTACTGGATTTTCTTCAAATTAACAACAAAAATATTTCTGGGCTGAGAACACACCTAAGAAATTTCAGTCCTAAGGGTATTTCTTTAAAATAAAATTATTGTCTGACAACAAGGTTTTAGAATGGAGTGTCATTAACATAACGGGGGTCATAAATCTGCAGAGCCAGATGGAATCCACCTGGAAGTTTGAAAAGACCAAGCAGAGGAAATAGAATTTCTGGAATTAATCAGCAACATATCCTGGGCTGCCAAGAGAGCTCCTAATTGACTGGGAAAGGGCAAACAAGGTAGCCATCTTTTAGCAGGAAAAAACAGGAAACCACCAGCCAATTAGTATGACATCCATTCTAGGCAAAATATATGGGCATATCATAAAGCAGTCAATATGGGTTCGTTGGGAGAACAGTGGATAACATCTGACACATCATGAGTGTTTTAAAAATAACTGAGCCGGGAGGTATCTTCAGTGTGCTTATTGGGATATAGGTAGCAGGTCTCAGGGATGCAGTGGGAAGAGTATCTGCAAAATTGCCAGCACCAAGAGCTCCAAAATCATTGGAAACCCCTCCCCCACCCCCAAAAGCACAAGATTGGCTTTAAAAATTATGAGATTTTAACTGACAAACCATCAAAAACTGTCCATGTTTTCACTCAGCCCCTGCTATTTGCATTGCTAGGAAGATGCCACACTGGGATTTTATTACAAGTCACACTCTCGGGGTGTTTTCCTTGAAAGCCAGCTGATGGAATCATGGGATTATAAGAGAAAAAAAACCCACACATGCAGCTGAACATCTAACTACAAGAATCTTTCCTCTCAATTTTTATCAAAGCATGTCTCTAGCCGTCTTGGTTGCAGGAAAAAGCCTGAAAATGTGACCTCAACAACTCCAAACCAGAAGGCAAAGAGACCCGACATTGATTAGTTCTAATTATTTTTGGACTCGGACCCAAGATATTTGAACATTTGGGGCTGGTAACACTAAATACAGTTGGGGACTGTAACGAGTTGTGCTCACCACCGTGGCACCTCCTGCTGGTCGCTCTGGGAATTAGCTGTGGAGTGCCCTCTGCAGGTGGTGTCCCGCCCATTGCCTGCTCTGCTGTGCTGTCTGGGACCCACGCCGCTCCCTGGCTTGTGGAATCCTCTTCTGGACACAGCCCTATGGCTGTGTCCCTGCTCTACTCTCCCCCCTTCCGGGGGTATCAGCAGTCCTCAGTTTGCACCTGCCTTCATGGCCACCTGCTGCCCCAAAGTCTAGTCCCTTGCCTCAGGGACAAGGCACAAACCCCCATGGTAAGGTGCGGTGTAAGGGGAGGACCCAGGCCCACCTGTTACTCTGACCCCTGACCCAGGGAACCTCTAGCGGCAGCCTCCCACTGCCCTCCTTCCATTCCCTCTTCTCCCTGTATACCCAGGGTCACTTCCCCATTGGCCCTTACACCTTCTTGGCCCTTTTCATCAGGGGCCACCACCTGGCAGGTAACAGGCCCAGAGCTCACTCTCTGCTCTCCTGAGCCTGCCCAGCACTGCTCTAGGCTAGGTGATCTGTCTACAGGAAGCCAGTCCTTCTCCCCTGCTTGTCAGTGACACACTGCTGTCTCCTCTGCTTTGCAACCTTTATATAGGACCCAGCCTGGCTCTTATTGGCTGCCTTTCTGCCCTTCTCTGATTGGATGAGTTCTGCACAGGCTCCCTCCAGCCTGCTTTAACCCCTCCTCTGCCAAAGTGGGGCAACTGCACTACAGGGACACTTGCCCCTTCATCACTAGGGGGACTTTACTTTCTGGTTCCTGGAGTTGGGGACTGTGAGCCTGTCACTCTGTTCCCCGTCATCAGACATCACAAGGGCTCCTGAGCTTGTGGGGCTCCACACCTGGGGACACACTGTGACAGGCCCAGGGCTTGTGCTCAGGGGATGTGGGCTGTCTGTGAGGTCCCACTGGGTATGTCAGGGCAGGTCATGGCCACACCCTTAGGAGCAGGCCACTTGTCATGGGGAATGGTGCAGCTGCACACAGCAGCAGGCTGCTTGGGGAGGTACCGTGTCTCCTTGAGCTCCACCCTCCCCACACTTCCTGTCATGGCTGCAACCTGCCTGCTGCTAGTATGGATACTGCACAATCTGTCCTCTGGCAGGAAAGTGGAAGGTGCTTCCTCTCCTTCCCAGATGCACATGGACACACCCATCCCTGACCCAACTGCCAAACAACACAAACACACACACACACACAGCCTGACACAACTGCCAAACAGCACACATAAGAACATAAGAACGGCCGTACCGGGTCAGACCAAAGGTCCATCTAGCCCAGTATCCTGTCTACCGACAGTGGTCAATGCCAGGTGCCCCAGAGGGAGTGGACCAACAGGCAATGGATCAAGTGATCTCTCTCCTGCCATCCATCTCCATCCTCTGACAAACAGAGGCTAGGGACACCATTCCTTACCCATCCTGGCTAATAGCCATTAATGGACTTAACCACCATGAATTTATCCAGTTCTCTTTTAAATGCTGTTATAGTCCTAGCCTTCACAACCTCCTCAGGTAAGGAGTTCCACAAGTTGACTGTACGCTGCATGAAGAAGAACTTCCTTGTATTTGTTTTAAACCTGCTGCCTATTAATTTCATTTGGTGACCCCTAGTTCTTGTATTATGGGAATAAGTAAATAACTTTTCCTTATCCACTTTCTCCACATCACTCATGATTTTATATACCTCTATCATATCCCCCCTTAGTCTCCTCTTTTCCAAGCTGAAGAGTCCTAGCCTCTTTAATCTCTCCTTATATGGGACCCGTTCCAAACCCCTAATCATTTTAGTTGCCCTTTTCTGAACCTTTTCTAGTGCCAGTATATCTTTTTTTAGATGAGGAGACCACATCTGTACACAGTATTCAAAATGTGGGCATACCATCGATTTATATAAGGGCAATAATATATTCTCAGTCTTAGGGCTTGTCTATACTTATGCGCTGGTTCGGCGGCAGGCAATCGAACTTCTGGGTTCAATTTATCGCGTCTTGTCTGGATGCGATAAATCGAACCCAGAAGTGCTCCCCGTCGACTCCGGTAATCCTGCTCGGCGCGAGGAGTACGCGGAGTCGATGGGGGAGCCTGCCTGCTGCGTCTGAACCGTGATAAGTTCGAACTAAGGTACGTCGACTTCAGCTACGTTATTCACGTAGCTGAAGTTGCGTACCTTAGTTCGAATTGGGGGGTTAGTGTAGACCAGGCCTTATTCTCTATCCCCTTTTTAATGATCCCTAACATCCTGTTTGCTTTTTTGACCGCCTCTGCACACTGCGCAGACATCTTGAGAGAACTATCCACGATGACTCCAAGATCTTTTTCCTGACTTGTTGTAGCTAAATTAGCCCCCATCATATTGTATGTATACACACACACCCCATCCCTGACACAACTGCCAAATAACACACCCACCCATTCCTGACACAACTGCAAAAAAGCGTGCGCACGCACACACACACACCCCCCAAACCTGACAATGGCCAAACACCACGCCCACACCCAGTCAACCCTAACACAATTATCAAATAGTGCACACACACACACACACACACACACACACACACACACACACACACACACACACACACACCATCCATGATACGACTGCCAGATAGCACACATGCACATCCCCCCAACCCTGACACAACTGCCAGACAGCACTCACATGCACACACACAACATCCTTGGCACAACTGCCAGAATGCACACATATACACCCCCCTAACCCTGACACAACTGCCAAACTGCACATGCACACACATGTGCACACACACACACAGATACTGGCACCATTTCAAACAGCACACATGCACACACACAGACACACAAAATCCCTAGCCACCCCATCTCCATATCTAAATTGTAATTATGCACCAGCCCAAATCCACTCCATCTATTAATCACATATACACACAGCAATCACAACAGACACAGCCCACCCCAAACCACTTTATTGTCCAGCCACGCAAACACACTCCTTACCCCAATTCCACACACCCTTCTTAACACAATGCTTCATGTTAGATGCTCTGAAGTGTTGATGTTGTTCATCCCATGATGCTCCGGGTAAGTGCTGTGGATTGGTCCAGTTTCATTGTCCTGGCAAAGGTCAGTCTCTCCTAGTTTAGGCTGCCAACAGGACTGCATTGTAGGGCTGATCTTCAGCTCCCCAAATACAAATGCTCTTGTTCTCCAGTTCTCAGCAGGTACAAGAATATTTCCTCCCTACCCATTTCAAGGCAATTGAGAAAGTCACACTTGAGAAGAGGATGCTTAAAAATGCTTGTGAAGTGGATATAAACAAAGGCTTAGGCACAAAGGAACTCTGGGAGCAGATTTAGCAGCAGCATCCTCCCTCTCCCCCAGGATGCAAGTTCTCTGGCCTGTGCAGAGCTCTTTCACAAGGGCTCCCCTCCCCACCTCTTCCACATGCCCAACCCAGATGCTCCCAACATATGTGGAGCAAGGGTTTGTACTCCTCTGGCTGTGGTGAATGTCACCCTGAGTGAAGCAGGGCTCTGTAGTGAATGAGGTAGGGTCCTGGGGATCTGAGCTTGACTTTGGGCCACATCTATTTGTGATTACTAGGGTGTCAATATGGAATCCATCAGCATGTTCAACAGGCTCTGTGTGCTCTGTGCATAGTGCATGAGATGGGAGTGCGCAGTGAAGGGAGAAGTGTCTGGAGAATCCCTGCCTCACTCTGGATCAAACTGTGCCTGCAATTACAAAAGGGTTCACTCCAGTCATTGCACTGAGGTGGGTGGTATTGAGCTGAGCTGATCTCTCTGTGAGCAGGGAGAGCAGAGGCCTGGCCACATTCATGCCATGACTGAGGCAAGGCTGCACTGAATGAACAATGAGCATGACAAGATCTGATTGGTTCAGACGCTGCTTTGGAATGATTTGATTTATTTCCATATATTATAAAATCATTACAATTCATTCATTTAATTTATATGGAGAAAATAGGTTATGTTATCATTTTGGCAAATGGACAGAAATTGTGCTTTCACTGCCTGCCTTCTTTAATACATTATTATAGGCATAGAATCATAGAATATCAGAGTTGGAAGGGACCTCAAGAGGTCATCTAGTCCAACCCCCTGCTCAAAGCAGGACCAATTCCCAGCTAAATCATCCCAGCCAGGGCTTTGTCAAGCCGGGCCTTAAAAACCTCCAAGGAAGGAGACTCCACCACCTCCCTAGGTAACGCATTCCAGTGTTTCACCACCCTCCTAGTGAAATAGTTTTTCCTGATATCCAACCTGGACCTCCCCCACTGCAACTTGAGACCATTGCTCCTTGTTCTGTCGTCTGCCACCACTGAGAACAGCCGAGCTCCATCCTCTTTGGAACCCCCCTTCAGGTAGTTGAAGGCTGCTATCAAATCCCCCCTCATTCTTCTCTTCTGGAGACTAAACAATCCCAGTTCCCTCAGCCTCTCCTCATAAGTCATGTGCTCCAGACCCCTAATCATTTTTGTTGCCCTCCGCTGGACTCTTTCCAATTTTTCCACATCCTTCTTGTAGTGTGGGGCCCAAAACTGGACACAGTATTCCAGATGAGGCCTCACCAATGTCGAATAAAGGGGAACGATCATGTCCCTCGATCTGCTGGCAATGCCCCTACTTATACAGCCCAAAATGCCGTTAGCCTTCTTGGCAACAAGAGCACACTGTTGACTCATATCCAGCTTCTCGTCCACTGTGACCCCTAGGTCCTTTTCTGCAGAACTGCTACCTAGCCATTCGGTCCCTAGTCTGTAGCAGTGCATGGGATTCTTCCGTCCTAAGTGCAGGACTCTGCACTTGTCCTTGTTGAACCTCATCAGGTTTTTTTCGGCCCAATCTTCTAATTTGTCTAGGTCCCTCTGTATCCGATCCCTACCCTCTAGTGTATCTACCACGCCTCCTAGTTTAGTGTCATCTGCAAACTTGCTGAGAGTGCAGTCCACACCATCCTCCAGATCATTAATAAAGATATTAAACAAAACCGGCCCCAGGACCGACCCTTGGGGCACTCCGCTTGAAACCGGCTGCCAACTAGACATGGAGCCATTGATCACTACCCGTTGAGCCCGACGATCTAGCCAGCTTTCTATCCACCTTACAGTCCATTCATCCAGCCCATACTTCTTTAACTTGGCGGCAAGAATACTGTGGGAGACCGTATCAAAAGCTTTGCTAAAGTCAAGGAATAACACATCCACTGCTTTCCCCTCATCCACAGAGCCAGTTATCTCATCATAGAAGGCAATTAGGTTAGTCAGGCATGACTTCCCCTTCGTGAATCCATGCTGACTGTTCCTGATCACTTTCCTCTCCTCTAAATGTTTCATAATTGATTCCTTGAGGACCTGCTCCATGATTTTTCCAGGGACTGAGGTGAGGCTGACTGGCCTATAGTTCCCCGGATCCTCCTTCTTCCCTTTTTTAAAGATGGGCACTACATTAGCCTTTTTCCAGTCATCTGGGACCTCCCCCGATCGCCATGAGTTTTCAAAAATAATGGCTAATGGCTCTGCAATCTCACCCGCCAACTCCTTTAGCACCCTCGGATGCAGCGCATCCGGCCCCATGGACTTGTGCACGTCCAGTTTTTCTAAATAGTCCCGAACCACTTCTTTCTCCACAGAGGGTTGGTCACCTTCTCCCCATATACACATGTCATATACACACTCCTAGATCTAAGATTGTACAAGAATTTCCATTCTAATGAGTCATTTTCAGAAGCTCATAACTTTGTCATATTTCACCTTTCACGCTGAAAACTTGTACCTTTGCCATTATGCACCTTTTTTAAACTGCTGCTTGGGAAATGGTTTACACCTGAAATTTGGCAGAGGCAGAGTCCCTAGGTGGTAAATTTGTCTTGTGGTGTTCCAATGAAAGGCCATTTGGATTTGATTGAGTTATATATTCTGTACTGTATTTTGGAAATGTGCTTTGAACATTTGCCCTGTTTTGTTACCTTGGCACTAGGCATGAGGGCAGAAGAAAGTGGAATGTCAGAGCACGGCTGTCGTCGGGCAAATACTGAGGCACATATGTATCTTCACTCATGGGAACGAAATTATGCCAAGTGATTACATATTTGCAGGATTGGAGCTTGCAGGCATGTCTGAAATATGATCTGTGATGGAAGCTGCTCCATTCCATACAATATTTGAAGGTGAGCATGAAATGAAACAGGGGTCCTATGGCAAAATTGGCCAGAACAAAGTGTGCACCTGCTTTCTAGCAAATAATTTCATGGCATGGGATTTCTTTGTTTTATATTTTTTCCTTTAAAAAAAACAGAGGAATTTCTGTATGAAAAACTGTTAAAGGAGCATTAAGTTGCAAAGTGAAGTACTCACAAGCCTGTTAATGCAAAAGACCCTTGGGCCCATAACGCTATCACCTCATGATGATTCAGTCTTTAATGAAATCACATACTATATTTTTCTGTGGTATGGCAATGTAGGATGGCAGTTGAATACATCTCCTTTAAGCTCCCATTCAGCTCCGGTTGGAGGGGCACCTGCACATGTACCTGGTGTGGTATTTGGACTTGGTGCAATACACAGACACCTGGGAATGTGTATCTACTGTGCAATGATTCCTGCCTTCTGGGTGTGACCAGCCAATGAGTAATGTATTTCATAGAGTTCTAGATTACAAGTCCAGAAGGGAGTACAGTGACCATCTAGTCTGCTCACCTGTAATAGCACTGGCCAGAGACCTCCCCAAAATCATTCCTAGAGCAGAGCTTTGAGAAAAACAGCCAATCTTGATTGAAAAATTGTTAGTGATGGAGAATCAACCACACCCCTTGGTAAATTGGTCCACTGGTTAATTACTGTCAACGTTAAAAATTTACACCTTATTTCTAGTCTGAATTTGTCTAGCTTCAACTTCTCCACAGCTTTGACTGATGATGTAATTCTTGTGATCTTGTATCCTCGCTGGAGCTTGTGTGGGTGGAATTCTCTAAGAACTGGTCCAAGTCAGCTCTAGTTTAAGGATCATCCCAGCTCCCTGGCTCCTGCAGTTTAATTAATATCTCCTAATGAAGCTGCTGTTATCTTTCTAATTCTCTGAACTGTTACTGCCAGCACAGCACGCTGTAGCCCCAGGCAGACATCTCCAGCCTCAAGGCTAGACCAGAAATAGAGATTCTCTATCTCTCTCTCTCTCTCTCACACACACACACACACACACACACACACACTCTTTTCTCTCCCACTACTCCTCCTTACTCCTCTGAGCCCATCTTTGCATCCCAACCCCATACAATCTGCCCTCCACACCCCTGCCTATTTCTCTCCGCCCTTTCCCATGCTCTCCTCCCCCTCACCTCACTACTGCTCTCTGCAGTTGTCAGCTTTTCTAATGTCAATTGTTTATTAAAAAAAAAGCCTTGCTGAGGTGATGGAGTGCCATTCTGATGGGCAGCTGAGACCTTTCAGCGAAGAAGAAACACTATTAGCAGGATTTGGCTTTCTCCGAACTCCTGCCATCTCTGCAGTCATTTGTGTTCAGCTCCTGCACCTGCCTTCGCACACAGAATTCCACACACATCATGCCAAAGAACAGTGTCTGTAGCCATAATTTCTAAGACCAAAATTACTGACCAACCTTTGTTCTCCTTGATAAAGAACAAACCTCCTGGGTGCGTGTGGATGGATGTGGTAAGCAATGACCCTTGGATACAAAGCAGGAGGGTTTGGAAAGGGCAAAGAAGGGAGCCAACACTCAGGGATTTGGGCATTCAAGCCCCGATGGAGCTGAAAAGAGTTCAAAGGCCTCTGCTTGGTTCATATTCCTGCAGCACTAAGGCTACTCCCAGCTGCTCAGAGAAAGGTGCAGGGAATCCCCTACCGGACAGTTATGAAATAGGCCAGGCAGTTGGTGGATAGTTTATGCACAAAGACTCAATGTGTGAGAGTCTAATGTAGCTATGGATGCCCTCGGTATCCTCACACAATTCCCAGCATGAGTCAATAAGGGGATGGAATCTAGGACCTCCAGATCCATTGCCCTGGCCTCTGGCCCTTCAGCTAAAGGTATAACTCCATTAGCTGGCAGTAGTGGACTCTTACCCTTTGCTGTAGATCAACTACTAGAGGGGGAGCTGCTTTCCCCTTGGCCAGTGGCAGACTGGAACTCCCATCTGCAGAAACAAAGAACTACAGGAGACCCCAACACATCTGGCTTTCCTCTAAAGATAACTCCTAGCCAATTCCTGCCCACACTATGCATGTGCTTCCTCACCTGGAGGCGGAGAGGAGAGGAGCCAGGAGAGGAGAGGAGCCAGGCTTGACAGATGTTACATAAGAATGGCCATACTGGGTCAGACCAGTGGTCCATCTAGCCCAGTATCCTGTCTTCTGACAGTGGCCAGGGCCAGGAGCTTCGGGGGGGAATGTACAGAACAGGGTATGAGTGATCCATCCCTGTCATCCAATCCCAGCTTCTGTTAGTCTGAAGTTTAGGGACACCCAGAGCATGGGGTTGCATCCCAGACCATCTTGGTTAATAGCCACTGATGAATCTATCTTCCATTAACTTATCTAATTCTCTTTTGAACCCAGTTATACTTTTGACCTTCACAACCTCCCCTGACAATGAGTTACACAGGTTGACTGTACATTGTGTGAAGAAGTACATCCTTATGTTTGTTTTAAATCTGCTGTCTACCAATTTCATTCAGTGATGCCCAGTAGTTGTGTTATGTGAAGGGGTGAATAAGGCATTCTTATTCACTTTTTCCACACTATTCATGATTTTAAAGATGTCTTTCATATCCTCTACCTTAGTCATCTCTTTTCTAAACTGAACACTCCCAGTCCTTTTAATCTCTCCTGATATGGAAGCTGTTCCATACCCTTAATAATTTTTGTTGCCCATCTCCATACTTTCTCCAATTCTAATATATCTTTTTTGAGATGGGGGCAACCAGAACTGCATGCAGTATTAAAGGTGTGGGTGTAGCATAGACACATATAATGACATTATGATATTTTTGGTCTTATTTTCTATCCCTTTCTTAATGGTTTATAACATTCTGTTAGATTTTTTGATTGCTGCACCCATGAGTAGATGTTTTCAGAGAACTATCCATAATGACCCCAAGAACTCTTTCTTGAGTGGTAACAGCTAATTTAGACCCCATCATTTTGTATGTATAGCTGGGATTATATTTTCCAATATGCATTACTTTGCATTTATCAGCATTGACTTTAATCTGCCATTTTGTTGCCTAGTCACCCAGTTTTGTGAGATCACTTTGTAATGCTTTGCAGTCAATTTGGACTTAAGTATCTTGAGTAATATTGTATTGTCTGCAAACTTTGCCATCTCACTCACTCACTTTTGTCTCCCTTTTCCAGATGATTTATGAATATGTGGAACAGCTTTGGTCCCAGTACAGATCCTTGGGGGACTCTGCTATTTACCTTTCTCTACTGTGACAACTGACCATTTATTCCTACCCTTTATTTTCTATCTTTTAATCAGTTACTGATCCATGAGATGACCTTCCCTCTTATCCCATGACTTCCTACTTTGCTTAAGAGTCTTTGGTGTGGTACATTGTCAAAGGCTTTCTGAAAGTCCACTATATCGAGTGGATCACCCTTGTCCTCATGCTTGTTGATACACTCAAAGAATTCTAATAGATTGGTGAGGCATGATTACCCTTTAAAAAAGCTGTGTTGACTCTTCCCCAACATATTACATTAATCTATGTCTCTGACAATTCTCAGAGTAGCAGCCGTGTTAGTCTGTATCCGCAAAAAGAACAGGAGTACTTGTGGCACCTTAGAGACTAACAAATTTATTAGAGCATAAGCTTTCGTGGACTACATCCCACTTCTTCGGATGCATATAGAGTGGAACATATATTGAGGAGATATTTATACACACATACAGAGAGCATGAACAGGTGGGAGTTGTCTTACCAACTCTGAGAGGCCAATTAAGTAAGAGAAAAAAACTTTTTGAACAAGTACTCCTGTTCTTTCTGACTATTCTGTTCTTTACTATAGTTTCAACAAATTTGCCTAGTACTGAAGTTAGGCTTACTAGCCTGTAATTGCAAGGATCGCCTCTGGAGCCTTTGTTAAAAATCAGCATACACTAGCTATCCTCCAGTCATCTGTACAGAGGCTGATTTAAGTGATAGATTACATACCACAGTTGTTAGTTCTACAGTTTGATATATGAGTTCCTTCAGTTCCCTTGGGTGAATACCATCTGTTCTTGGTGAAATATTTTTGTTTAATTTATCAATTTGTTTTGAAACCTCCTCTATTGACACCTCAGTCTGGGACAGTTCGTCAGATTTGTCCCCTAAAAAGAATGGTTCGGTGTGGGAATCTCCATCACATCCTCTTCAGTGAAGACCGATGCAGAGAATTCAGTTAGCTTCTCCACATTGGCCCGTGTCTTCCTTGACTGCTCCTTTAGCATGTTGATCATCCAATGGCCCTGCAGATTGTTTGGCTGGCTTCTTGCTTCTGATGTACTTAAAAAAAAATTTGCTGTTTGTTTTTGTGTCTTTTGCTGGTTGCTCTTCCAATTCTTTTTTGTCCTGCCTAACAATACTTTTACACTTGACTGGCCAAAGTTTATGTTCCTTTCTATTTTCTTGAGTAGGATTTGACTTCCGGTTTTTAAAGGATGTCTTTTTGTCTCCAACCACCTCTTTTTCTCTGTTGTTTAGCAATGATGGCATTTTTTGGTCCTCTTGCTGTTTTTTTTTTTTAATTTGGGTTATACATTTAATTGGAGCCTCTATAATGGTGTTTTTAAAGTTTCCATCCAGCTTACAGGCATTTCACTCTTCTGACTGTTCCTTTCCCACTCCGCAAGGATGTTAAATTTAATTCTCCTATGATTGCTATTACTGAGCAGTTCAACTATATTCACCTCTTGCACCAGATCCTGTGGACTAAATCAAGACTTGCCTCTCCCCTTGTGGGTTGCAGGACTCCAAGAAGCAGTCAGTAGTGGTGTCTAGACATTTTATCTCTGCATCCCATTCTCAGGTGATATGTACCCAGTTAATATGGGGATAGTTGAAATCCCCCATTATTTTCTGTTTTTGTTGTCTCTCTAACATCCCTGAGCATTTCACAATCAATGCCACCATTCTGGTCAGGTTATGATTGTTTGTATATTCCTACTACTATCCACTTATTATTCAAGCATGGAATTTCTATTCACAGAGAGTCTATGGTACAGTTTGATTCATTTAAGATTTTCACTGTATTTGACTCTATGCTTTCTTTCTCATATAGTGATACTCCCCCACCAGCACGACCCACTCTGTCATTCCTGTGTTTTTTTATACCCTGGTATTACCATGTCCCATTGATTATCTATGTTCATTAAGTTTCTGTGATGCCTTTTATATAAATATCCTCATTTAATGTTAGTCTCATTGTTTTGTTTTCTGATTCTAGAAGGGGCACCATTGCGATGGTGATGGGTGTGGGCTAAGGACTTTGAAGTCTGGCCGACCAATCTGATCCCATCACCACTCTTTTGATAGCTCCTGGTTTCCTCTTCTCTGCTGAATTGGATGGAAACTCCTTGCTTTCACCTTCAAGACTCTACAGCTCCCCGTGTGCTTAGCTGACTCACTCTTATTACTGTGTTCCCCACTCTGCTCAGCAGTGATGCCCCACTTGCAGTTTCTCACACAAGCATCTGCATGTGGTTTTTTTTGTGCGGTCTTTATGCCTGGAATTCCCTTCCTTCTAAGATCTGCCAAGCACCTCCCCTCCCCTCCTTAAAATCCATCCTGAAACTTCCCCCCTCCTGCAGTGTCCACAGTGACATCAATCATTGTCTTCATCTTCCTTACTGGAGTTACAGAGAAAAAACCCGAGTGAACCATGAAGTTGTGCATGTGATTGAAGGCGAGTAACTGCCTGCTCATATTGCTGCAGCTTGCTCCTTCCTCACCCCTGCCTGACTACTCCCCACCACGGCCTCTTGTTAGGTAGCTTGGAAGCTCTTTGGGGCAGGGACTGCTTCTTCCCATGTGTTCTGTGAAACACGTGGCATGCTTTAAAAATAAACATGTGCACCTGCCCTCCCTGGCTTTCTCCTGTGCCTGTCTCTAAAGTTAAGAAGATTTCCCACCTTCTTAAGTGCAGTAGGATAAGAGCTGGAGGAGGGTGGCAGGGAGCTAGTTAAGTCATCTGGTGCACTTCCTAATTTCAGTCTGGTATGAAAGCCCCTGCTGATATTAATGGTGCAATGAAACTTCAAATCAGCATGAACTCCAATCCCTTGTTCAATTACACATCAGTTTCTTGAACAACAGCTCTGTAAAGGGCAACATGGAAATCAATGAACCCCAATGTACCTTCCCCTGCAGTCTGTGTTCTTTACAGAACATAAAACACCAGCAAAAGGGGCAGGCAGAGGAGAACAGCTTCTAGTTCCTGTTGGATTGGAGAAGATGTTGATAAGTGGAAGCAGGTGTCTGTGTTAGCAGCAGCTGTGCTGGGGGCATGATACCTGCCACTGCAGAATCCTTAATAGCTGGTTAAATGTTGAAGATGAGATGAGCTTTGGATAACAAGCCCAGAATCAGATGAGCATTCATAACTTTCTAGATTCTCTAGCCATGTAATAATTTGTGTGGGTGAGTCCATAGAGGAACACTGAGATTTGTAGCCACAATCTAGATAGGTGCAATATTCAGAGGAAAAAACCAGGGTAAAGAACTGTTACAATGTCCCTGTTGATAAATTATAGTCAATTGCTTAGTTCATTATGAAATATATTCAAGAGACCAAATAACCAATATCTCTCAGATTTATTGCTATATGCCAGTAATAATCTGTAACCCTTCTGCCAGTTGGAGTCAGCAGAATCTAGGGGTTCCTTTTCAAAAATGCAACACAGAACTGGCTCGAGCCCCCACCCAGTAACCTAGGAAAATTACACACCACCACAGGGTGCCTCTGAGAGGCAATATTTCCCCTCTCGCAAGCACAGAGTCTGAGTGTAGAAAATAAACTTTTAATAAAAAGGAGAAAGTAACCTGGCATTAACTTGGGAAAACTCCACAAGCAGGATTCATAAACATAAAACCATGAGCAAAAAACTCACCCAGAGTATGTTGGGCAGTGTCCTTTTGCCTCAGGTTCTTAACTCCAACAATCAAAAGTTCATTTAACGTGCCCCTTCGTTCTCCCTCCATTGCATCCCACTCACAGTTGTTGTTCAGAGAAGACCCAGAGTTCAGAGGTACATCTGCGTAAGTTCACCTACAACCCTGGGAGGCATCTTGCTTGCTCTGCTGTCTGGGTACTCACTCTGATATCAGCTGCTCTGCTCATCAATCTGCCCTGCCATCCACCCCACTCTGCATCCTCTGGGATGTCTTGAGATCCCACCACTTAAGACAGCTCTTAGTGGGGGAGCCTCACTAATAGTACAGATTGGACAGTCTCTTGCATCAGAGAGACAGTCTCAAAACAGGTCAAATGTATGCTTAGACAAGGTTATCAGTGATTTCAGCTCTATTGATTTGCAACAAGACTCTCTATTAAGTCTTACTGAGCTTAATTGTTACACAGTGACGAGCAAAAGGTTGAAAGGATCTCTAGGAACCTTAGACAGTACCCTATCATCTCCACTGGGCTTGGCACCCCTGTCCTCTGCCTAGCAAGTGCAGTTTAGTTGAGGGTTAGTCCCTCAATCAGGGCATGCCAAGAACAGTTCTGAGGCCCTTAATTCACACAACAAGGATAACAAGCCTTTACTACACCTGCCACAATAACAAAGTGACTTGTGATCCAACACCAGCCAAAAGCAGCCCCATCATTCTGAGGGTGGGTGTGTCCATGCAAACAAGGTCGGATCTTGAAGTTCTCTTCCCCAGTTCATCACTAGATGTCAGGGGAGAGCTCATTCAGACCCTGCTTACAAATATAGTACAGGGAAAAGTTTCAATACAATATTAGTCTGTGGGAAGCCAGTGACATTACCCAGGGTGCAATCTGGACTGTTGAACAGCTGTGTCCCCCTAATTTCACAACCTGGAGTGCCTTTTACACTGCTTTACTGTAAGAGCAACCACTCCTGGTCTGCTCACACACAGCCTCCAGCATGTAAGTTACTCCCAGTTATACAGAATGTGTAAGGCCCGCCACTCTTGAATTACACTGCAGAGCAACACCAGCAAATTACCAGTCCCAGATTTGTCCCCAGAAATGTGTGTCTTGTAGTGCTTAGCTCTCCCCTTCTGGACAATACAAGCTCATAGAAAGGGCATCATTTTATTAATAGAAAATATGCACAAATCCTGTTATCTCAAATGAAGTTTCCCAAACACTTCAGTCCAAACACAGTGACTCAGATAAAACAATAAAACAAGTTTATTAAGCACAGAAAAATAGACTTTAAGTGAGTACAAGTAATGAGGCATGAAAGTCAGAATCAGTTAAAAGAAAATAAAAGTAAAAATCAACGAATAACTAACATAACAAGCTAAGTGGTTTCAAAGCAAAAGTCTCTGTCACCACAAGTCTTAGCAGTTTTGCTGGCTGAACTTCCCTCGGACGGGATCCCTCCACCAGCCCAAAACTATTTCCTTGTTCTTCAGGTGTTGTGGATGTTGCAGATAGAAAGGGAGGAATATTTTGGGGCATCTGTTCCCCATCCTTATAGTTCTCTATCTTCCTTAAGAATCATCTCCTTCTGAAGTTCAGGAGATGGAATGTTGGTGTGGATGGGAATCTCAAGCTGTTTCTTTGTGAAGATGTAGATTTCTCACTCACACCATCTTTCCTGCCAAAGAATGGCTGCTTAACCAGGTGATAGTCCATTTGATTTTGTTGATACCTGGCTGAGGCATCAATTTGCTTTTTGTCTTTGAGGGACTTGTATCTGGCTTCTCTTAGTAATATCATACAGTATAATCTTATAACTTTACATACAATGTTGCCACACATATTTTACCAGGCCAATAATGATAATCACATTATGAGTTTTCAAATGATACCTCACAAGACATACTTTGTACAAAAATTATCATAATTTTGTAAAGGGTGAGGAGAGGGGTACAGACTGTTGGGTAATGAACTTTTACAACACACCTGTTGCTAAATTATAGTCAATTGCTTGGTTCATTATGAAATATATTGAAGATACCAAATAACCATTGTCCATCAGATTTATTGCTCTAAGTCAATAATAATACAATAAAGGAAAAAGGATCAATATGATGGCAATCTATGGCAGTGGTTGGCAACCTGCGGCCCATCAGGGTAATCCACTGGCAGGCCGTGAGACAGTTTGTTTACTTTGACTGTCTGCAGCTCCCAGTGCTGTGATTCACCATTTCTGGCCAATAGGAGCTGCGGGAAGCAGCACGGGCTGCAGGGATGTGCTGGCCACCACTTCCTGCAGCTCCCATTGGCTAGGAATGGTGAACCGCAGCCACTGAGAGCTGTGTCTGGCTGTGCCTGCGGATGGTCAATGTAAACAAACTGTCTCATGACCCGCCAGCGGATTACCCTGACGGGCCGCAGGTTGCCCAACACGGTTCTATGAGAAGTCATCTCATGCAGTGTTGTTATAGTCACTTTATGCAGAAGGTGTGCTCCCAAAGTTACATTCCTAAAGCCATCTTTTTATACCCAACCTGTTTACAAATACAAGGTACTGCATATGTCACATGAAACTAGACTTAACCAATCAGCTTTCTACCTTGTTTAATGGCACTACGATGTACCCCTTATCTCTTTGTTCTGAAGACATGCATTCCAAGTACCAAGAGGTATGAAGGCACCTCCTAGGTTCAAACTAAGGTAGAACAATCATATGTCTTGTCCTCTTCATTTGGGATATTCCAGTACTGACCTGTGAAAATAACTCCTTTTGTATTGCTATGGTAAACTACTCATATATCCTGATCCTGGCAGCTTTCCTATCTACTTAAGCCACAGCATACATCAGCTAATACAGAGTGTTATGGGATATTTAGCTAGTAAACAGCAAAGAGTGAGGAAGTTTAGTGAGAGTGTGTAAGGGTATGTCTACACTGCAATTAAAACCCATGGCTGGCCCATGCTAGCTGACTCGGGCTCACAGGGCTCAGGCTAAAGGGCTGTTTAATACCATGTAGACTTTGGCTGGAGGGCTTTGGCACTAGGACCCTGTGAGGTGGGAGGGTCCCAGAGCTCAGGCTGAAGCCTAAGCAGAATGTCTATAGGTCAGCCATGGGTATCTAACTGCAGTGTAGACATCATGTGAGAGGCAGATACACCTAGCACACATACTCCAAACTCAGGCCAATAAACCCCCTAAAACCAAAAACAACAAAACCTCTGCAAGAGTAAAAAAACTGCAGGCAAAAGTCCTATAGCTGAGTGGGGGCTCTCCAGTTTATTGCACTGATGCAGCCTGTATGATTGCCTGGCTTGTAGGCTGGTGCTGTATATGTGCACTCAGTGCAAGAAACTCATGCCCTCAGAGAGTGAGGGCAGGCTCTGGAGACCCAAGTGGCTGGACAGGAAGAGGTCAATGTCACAGGCTGTTGGCCCTTTACTAAGACTTGGTGCGTTGTTCGGTTAACCTCTCGTCAGGCCAGGAGAGAGGGGAGGGGCAGAGAGGGAGTCCAGATCCTGGGACTGACAGGGCCTCTGACCAACCAGAGAGCCCCAGACCAGGGCCAATGGGAGATAGCAAGTATCCCAAGTCAGCCAGGCCAATCAGGAAGCCTAGCTCCCTGTGTGATGGGGGCAGGGGAGACAGAGAGGGTAGCCCCGGGTGTGGGGAGGAGCTGGGTTTGGAGCCTGGTGAGAAGGGCTGCATGAGAGACTGGAGAGGGCTGTCCAAGGAGACAGTGACACATGTGGGAGAATTGGGGTGGAGGGGAAGCAGGCAGAATCAACAAGCAGGACGGGTTCAGTGATCGGGCGAGACCAGCAAGCAGAGTGAGAGTAAATGAAGGGAGCAGGGCCAGAGTCAGTGAGGGGGGTAGGGCAGTGTGTGTGTGTGTGTGTGTGTATCAGTAAGTGGGGGAGCCAGAAAGCAGGGTGAAGGTCAGTGAAGGGAACTGGGCCAGAGTCAGCGAGGGAGTGGCTACCTTTGAATGGGCTGTGCATAATACATGAAATAATGATGATAAGAGAGTTCCTACCCTGATTGCGCAATTAACTGGTAAAGCTCAAAATGTATTTGTTAGCATATAGCTATTCGGGCCTGTCTGCAAACGCCTAAACTTTAAGAATTTAGGTGTATTCTTATCACTTAGCTAGTTATAGTGGTATAAAACAAACAAACAAACAAACAAAAATCACTGTCTGACGTGTAAGGGCCTTCTCTTACTGTGACAGTTTGAGGCCTTGATCTTAGGCTAAGCCTTTGGCTAAGCAGCAAATGGAGCCATAAACTGGGATGTGTATGGTCACATTCTTACATTCGAAACTAGTCACATTGAAATAAGGTGCTATTGGGCTGTTAGGAATACAATTCTGTTCTGATATTCCTATTACCTCCAGACAGCTGCAACGGCACAGAAGCCAGCAAACAGAGCTGTAAACAGGGATGTTTGCAGGGGGAGTTTGGGGGAAGACTAAGAGAGGCAGGCAGAGGATCAGACAGGCTAGTGAAGGGAGTGTGCAGTGTTCTAGCAGTGATTTGGTGCTTGTTGGGGGTTTGTTTTGCTGTGGGTGGTGGTGTTTTGGTTTGGTTTGTGTTTCCCAGATTTACAGGATTTAGGTGAGAAGGCTATGACACATACAGAGGCAGCAGTGGTCGTGACCCAAGCAGTGGAAGACACAATGAAGAAGACTGGATGTGGAAGCTGTGGCATGTACGTGATCCTGGAGGGGGTACCTGATAAGGGTTTCGTCTGCATGAAGTGCTGCCTGATAGAGCAGATGGAAGAAAAGATCCGAGGATGCAGGTGGAAACTCTGGTTGAGTTTAGAAGGGGGTTCGAGTGGATGATGGAGCAAAGACATGAGGAGTCTGAATCAAAAGCTCAAACTTGCAGATGGAAGCAGGACCAAAGAACTCTGAGGGGAAACTGCTGGGTGAGGAAAGTGGATGGTGGAAGCACGTGACTAAGAGAACCAGTCAGAGGAAAAGGCAGGCTAGTGAAGGAGAAATAGAGCTCAGGAACAGGTTTGCAGAGTTGGAAAATGAAGAAGGGGTACAGCAGGTGGTCGCTGAAGGTGAGAGGGCAAGGAAGAAGAGAAGAGCAGCTAGTCCTATAAGAAGAACAGCAGAGGCTAACAGAGGGAGTTTGCCTGGGAGTTCGCCTGGGGAGAGCTCACTGAGGCTTTCATCTGTGGGTTTCTCTGACTAGGTACTGCAACAGCTGAGGAAGCTCTTAAGAGGAAGGTGATATGGAAGGTGAGCGATCAGCTGTTGTAACCTGCACAGGTTGTGCCATGTTTGTCTTTCTTCCACAGGACAGAAGCGACTTTGTCTGTACAAAGTGCAAGCTGGTCTCCATATTGGAAGAGAAGGTTCGAGGGCTGGAGAAACGAGTATCTACTCTGCGTTGCATAAGGGAAAATGAAGATTTCCTGGACAGACATCAGGAGATGCTTCTACGGCCACAATGTTCTGAAGATTCAGAGCAGGCGCAGCAGGGACAGAAGGATTGTGAAGAGGTTTGGCAGCATGTGACCTCCAGAAGGAGAAAGAGAAGCGTCCATGCACCAGCAATGGAGATACAGGTGAGCAATCGTTTCCATGTTCTCTCTACAGGTACTAATGTGGAGAGTGGACTAGATGACCCATCTGAGGGAAGGGAGCAGAAGGAGACTCCACCGATTGGAAGGCAAAAGATGCACTGTCCTAGGGATGGGGGTTCCACGACCACCACTCCCAAGAGGAGGAGGAGGGTGGTGGTGGTCGGGGACTCACTCCTCAGGGGGACTGAATCATCTATCTGCCGCCCCGACCGGGAAAACCAAGAGGTCTGCTGCTTGCTAGGAGCTAGGATACACAATGCTATGGAGAGACTGCTGAGACTCATCAAGCCCTCCGATCGCTACCCCTTCCTGCTTCTCCATGTGGGCACCAATGATACTGCCAAGAATGACTTTGAGCAGATCACTGCAGACTACGTGACTCTGGGAAGAAGGATAAAGGAGTTTGAGGCGCAAGTGGTGTTCTCGTCCATCCTCCCTGTGCAAGGAAAAGGCCTGGGTAGAGACCGTCGAATCGTGGAAGTCAACGAATGGCTACGCAGATGGTGTCAGAGAGAAGGCTTTGGATTCTTGGTGTTCCAAGAAGGAGGAGTGCTAGGCAGAGACGGGCTCCACCTAACGAAGAGAGGGAAGAGCATCTTCGCCAGCAGGCTGGCTAACCTAGTGAGGAGGGCTTTAAACTAGGTTCACTGGGGGAAGGAGACCAAAGCCCTGAGGTAAGTGGGGAAATGGGATCCTGGGAGGAAGCACAAGCAGGAGAGCGCAAGAGGGGAGGACTCCTGTCACATACTGAGAAAGAGGGACGATCGATGAGTTATCTTAAGTGCCTATACACAAATGCAAGAAGCCTGGGAAACAAGCAGGGAGAACTGGAAGTCCAAGCACAGTCAGGGAACTATGATGCTATTGGAATAACAGAGACTTGGTGGGATAACTCACATGACTGGAGTACTGTCATGGATGGATATAAACTGTTCAGGAAAGACAGGCGGGGCAGAAAAGGTGGGGGAGTTGTGTTGTATGTAAGAGAGGAGTATGACTGCTCAGAGCTCCAGTATGAAACTGCAGAAAAACCTGAGAGTCTGGATAAAGTTGAGAAGTATGAGCAACAAGGGTGATGTCGTGTTCGGAGTCTGCTATAGACCTGGTGGTGGTGGGGGGGATGAGGTGGACGAGGCTTTCTTCCGGCAACTTACAGAAGTTGCTAGATCACAGGCCCTGGTTCTCATGGGAGACTTTGATCATCCTGATATCTGCTGGGAGAGCAATACAGCAGTGCACAGACAATCCAGGAAGCTTTTGGAAAGTGTAGGGGACAATTTCCTGGTAAAAGTGCTGGAGGAACCAACCAGGGCAGAGCTTTTCTTGACCTGCTGCTCACAAACCGGGAAGAATTAGTAGGGGAAGCAAAAGTGGATGGGAACCAGGGAGGCAGTGATCATGAGATGGTCAAGTTCAGGATCCTGACACAAGGAAGAAAAAAGAGCAGCAGAATACGGACCCTGGACTTCAAAAAAGCAGACTTTGACTCCCTCAGGGAACAGATGGGCAAGATCCCCTGGGAGAATAACATGAGGGGCAAAGGGGTCCAGGAGAGCTGGCTGTATTTTAAAGAATCCTTATTGCGGTTGCAGGAACAAACCATCCCGATGTGTAGAAAGAATAGTAAATATGGCAGGCAACCAGCTTGGCTAAACAGTGAAATCCTTGCTGATCTTAAACGCAAAAAAGAAGCTTACAAGAAGTGGAAGATTGGACAAATGACCAGGGAGGAGTATAAAAATATTGCTCAGGCATGCAGGAGTGAAATCAGGAAGGCCAAATCACACTTGGAGTTGCAGCTAGCAAGAGAAGTTAAGAGTAACAAGAAGGGTTTCTTCAGGTATGATAGCAACAAGAAGAAAGTCAAGGAAAGTGTGGGCCCCTTACTGAATGAGGGAGGCAACCTAGTGACCAAGGATGTGGAAAAAGCTAATGTACTCAATGTTTTTTTTGCCTATGTCTTCACGAACAAGGTCACCTCCCAGACTGCTGCACTGGGCAGCACAGTATGGGGAGAAGGTGACCAGCCATCTGTGAAGAAAGAAGTGGTTCGGGACTATTTAGAAAAACTGGACAAGCACAAGTCCATGGGGCCGGATGCGCTGCATCCGAGGGTGCTAAAGGAGTTGGCGGATGTGATTGCAGAGCCATTGGCCATTATCTTTGAAAACTCATGGCGATCGGGGGAAGTCCCGGATGACTGGAAAAAGGCTAATGTAGTGCCCATCTTTAAAAAAGGAAAGGAGGAGGATCCGGGGAACTACAGGCCAGTCAGCCTCACCTCAGTCCCTGGAAAAATCATGGAGCAGGTCCTCAAGGAATCAATTATGAAACACTTAGAGGAGAGGAAAATGATCAGGAACAGTCAGCATGGATTCACCAAGGGGAAGTTGTGCCTGACTAACCTAATTGCCTTCTATGATGAGATAACTGGCTCTGTGGATGTGGGGAAAGCAGTGGATGTGTTATTCCTTGACTTTAGCAAAGCTTTTGATACGGTCTCCCACAGTATTCTTGCCGCCAAGTTAAAGAAGTATGGGCTGGATGAATGGACTGTAACGTGGATAGAAAGCTGGCTAGATCGTCGGGCTCAATTGGTAGTGATCAATGGCTCCATGTCTTGTTGGCAGCCGGTTTCAAGTGGAGTGCCCCAAGGGTCGGTCCTGGAACCGGTTTTGTTTAATATCTTTATTAATGATCTGGAGGATGGCGTGGACTGCACTCTCAGCAAGTTTGCAGATGACACTAAACTGGGAGGAGTGGTAGATACGCTGGAGGGTAGGGATCGGATATAGAGGGACCTAGACAAATTAGAGGATTGGGCCAAAAAAGCCTGATGAGGTTCAACAAGGACAAGTGCAGAGTCCTGCACTTAGGATGGAAGAATCCTATGCACTGCTACAGACTAGGGACCAAATGGCTAGGTAGCAGTTCTGCAGAAAAGGACCTAGGGGTCACAGTGGACAAGAAGCTGGATATGAGTCAACAGTGTGCTCTTGTTGCCAAGAAGGCTAATGGCATTTTGGGCTGTATAAGTAGGGGCATTGCCAGCAGATCGAGGAACGTGATCGTTCCCCTTTATTCGACATTGGGGAGGCCTCATCTGGAGTACTGTGTCCAGTTTTGGGCCCCACATTACAAGAAGGATGTGGAAAAATTGGAAAGAGTCCAGCAGAGGGCAACAAAAATGATTAGGGGGCTGGAGCACCTGACTTATGAGGAGAGGCTGAGGGAACTGGGATTGTTTAGTCTCCAGATGAGAAGAATGAGGGGGGATTTGATAGCTGCTTTCAACTACCTGAAGGGGGGTTGCAAAGAGGATGGAGCTCGGCTATTCTCAGTGGTGGCAGATGACAGAACAAGGAGCAATGGTCTCAAGTTGCAGTGGGGTAGGTCTAGGTTGGATATTAGGAAATACTATTTCACTAGGAGGGTGGTGAAGCACTGGAATGGGTTACCTAGGGAGGTGGTGGAATCTCCTTCCTTAGAGGTTTTTAAGGCCTGGCTTGACAAAGCCCTGGCTGGGATGGGAATTGGTCCTGCTTTGAGCAGGGGGTTGGACTAGATGACCTCCTGAGCTCCCTTCCAACCCTGATATTCTATGATTCTATGATTCTATGAGGAAGTTGAGTTGGAGGAGGATGTGGGACAGGTGACAGGGTCGTCCGGTGGCCTGGTGAGCCAGGACTTCCTTTTGACCCTTGGGGGTCTAGCCAGTCCAGCAGATTGGCTCTGGCACGCCTGAAGCAGAAGAGGGGAGCTCCAGTAAATACTCCTTTTTTTATACTGCATTGTGACATGAAGTAGAGGTGTCCTTTTATTTTGTTACATGGTACAAGTGGGAGAAGGGATAGAAATTAACAACACTAGGTACTGTTTGCTTCTGCTTCTCATTCCCTGTGCAACTACATAGTGTGCATCCTGTGAAAAAGTTTGTTAATGCACACTGGGATCTCCTGGGAATCCTCCATAAAAACTTCTAGGAAACTTTCCTGAAGGTACTCTGCAATCCTGTGCTGAAGGTTCCTTGGCAGAGCTGCTTTGTTTCTTCTCCTGCTGTAGGAAACTTTGCTGTGACGATTGGCAATTATTTCCACAGGAACCAAAGCAGGACATAGGCGAGCAGCATACAGACCCAGTCTGAAGTCGTGTGCATGCAGGAGATGCACTCTTGCATCCTCAGTTACAGTGAGTAGTAAGATATCAGCTTTGATCATCCCTGCCTGTGGAAAACAGTGCCAGTATTCAGAATACTGTCCATAAGTGCTTGTACTGATCCTGTTCTAAAACCTCCCAGGCCCTTTGTCCCATTTGCACCTTCCCTCCTGGGCTGAACTCAACATGTTTAGGACTCTTGCTGTGCTGAGTGCTTGCCAAGGTAAAGTGAGAAAGAGGTATATGTAGCTTTTAAGATTCAAGGCTGTGAATACACACACAATACTTGGATCTGTGTATTGTTTCTTTTGCTTCTGCAAATGTGCCCTTGAGGGCCAGCTCCTACACACCAGCAGAGTGCCTCCTTCAGATAAAGAGGCGAATAAGGAGGAGTAAGGAGGTCATGTTTAGAGAAGTGCTGCAATCATCTGATCGTGCAAATAGCTAGTACAGAGTGTGGAGGGAGACAATAAACAAAGCCTCAGAATGGATAGTCAGGAGAGCAAACAGGGGCACGAGCATATGATAGAGCAGAGGAGCAGATGATAAAACTGATGGAGGACCAAATTAGAGATTCTGAGATCCCTGATTGCACTGCACTCAGACCACATCCGTGCTCAACTCCCCCTGCAGCCCATACAGAACTGTGTTACATGCCCTCCCCAAATTCCCTCACTTGCCTTGCATGTTCCCAGCCCATTGCAGTACCCCTTGCACTCCGCCCATAGGGACATGTTTCATAATGACAGCTGGACTTACACACACAGCTGTGATCCTCAGTGTCATGTCTCTTGTATGAAATGGAAATTGGTGTATTTCTCTTTAATAAAAATTTACTCTTAGAAATATGATTCTTTATTTGTGTCCTACACACGATGGTTGCTGCAGAAATTCATGTACAGTGGCAATCAGCACATTTGCAGACTACAATTCAGGCTCAGTCAGTAATCATGACAAGGGTCATTCCAGGTGGCAAGGGTCATTCTCGGATGAATGCATTACAGAAAGACACTTTACTCATTGTCAAAATGCTGCTTCAAACAAAGCCTCCCTGATTTGAATAGCCCTGGTATCTGGCTGCTCAAAATCAGCCTCTAGGTAATCTACCTCAATGCTCCATCCCTGGGGAAACTTTTCCCCATAGGTTCACAAATGTTATGCAGAGCACAGCAAGCTACAATGACCATGGAAATATTTTCCTCATTGAGGTCTAACCTGCCCAAAAGGCAACACCAGTGACCATTTAAACTGCCAAATGCTCATCATTCTGCGCCTGCTGAGCCTGTTGAAGCTCTCCTTGCTGCTGGCAAGGCTTCATGAGCCACAGGAGTAAGGGGTAGGCTGGGTTTCCCAGGATCACTATGGGCATTTCCACATCCCCTATTGGAATCTTCTGGTCTGGAAAGAAAGCATGCAGCGTTCTATACAGGCCAGTGTTCCTGAGATGCGTGCATTATGCACCTTCCTGGACCATCCCACACTGATGTCAGTGAAACGACCCCAGACTATCTTGCAATGGAGTACATCATCAGATAGGGCTACTTCTCTATGCTATTTCATGCACCACCCTGCTCCACTACTGGCCCCGGCCCCACTGCTGGCCCCACACCCAGGGTCCTGGCTGTGGCCCCATGGCAAAATTGGTATATGTGTGCCATTGCTCCGCTGCAGTTAGGGAATCCCATTGTAGCATCCACTATTTCCTGCACATTGTCCAGAGTCATCGTCCTTCATAGCAGGAGTCAATTAATGGCCCTGCACACTTGCATCACAACAGCCCCAACGGTGGACTTCCCAACTCCAAACTGATTCGCACTGAAGTTGCCAACTTCCATACAGGTTTCAGAGTAACAGCCGTGTTAGTCTGTATCCGCAAAAAGAAGAACAGGAGTACTTGTGGCACCTTAGAGACTAACAAATTTATTAGAGCATAAGCTTTCGTGGACTACAGCCCACTTCTTTGGATGCATATAGAATGGAACATATATTGAGGAGATATATATACACACATACAGAGAGCATAAACAGGTGGGAGTTGTCTTACCAACTCTGAGAGGCCAATTAATTAAGAGAAAAAAAACTTTTGAAGTGATAATCAAGCTAGCCCAGTACAGACAGTTTGATAATAAGTGTGAGAATACTTACAAGGGGAGATAGACCTACTGACCGCTACACTTACCTACATGCCTCCAGCTTCCATCCAGGACACACCACACGATCCATTGTCTACAGCCAAGCTCTAAGATATAACCGCATTTGCTCCAATCCCTCGGATAGAGACAAGCACCTACAAGATCTCTATCAAGCATTCTTAAAACTACAATACCCACCTGCTGAAGTGAAAAAACAGATTGACAGAGCCAGACGAGTACCCAGAAGTCACCTCCTACAAGACAGGCCCAACAAAGAAAATAACAGAACACCACTAGCTGTCACCTTCAGCCCCCAACTAAAACCTCTCCAGCGCATCATCAGAGATCTACAACCTATCCTGAAAGATGATCCTTCACTCTCACAGATCTTGGGAGACAGACCTGTCCTCGCTTACAGACAACCCCCCAACCTAAAGCAAATACTCACCAGCAACCACACATCACTGAACAAAACCACTAACCCAGGAACCTATCCTTGTAACAAACCCCGATGCCAACTCTGTCCACATATCTATTCAAGTGACATCATCATAGGACCTAATCACATCAGCCATACCATCAGGGGCTCGTTCACCTGCACATCTACCAATGTGATATATGCCATCATGTGCCAGCAATGCCCCTCTGCCATGTACATTGGCCAAACCGGACAGTCTCTACGCAAAAGAATTAATGAACACAAATCTGACATCAGGAATCAAAATACTCAAAAACCAGTGGGAGAACACTTTAACCTGTCTGGTCATTCAGTGACAGACCTGCGGGTGGCTATATTACAACAGAAAAACTTCAAAAACAGACTCCAAAGAGAGACTGCTGAGCTAGAATTGATATGCAAACTAGACACAATCAACTCCGGTTTGAATAAGGACTGGGAATGGCTGAGCCATTACAAACATTGACTCTATCTCCCCTTGTAAGTATTCTCACACTTATTATCAAACTGTCTGTACTGGGCTAGCTTGATTATCACTTCAAAAGTTTTTTTTTCTTGCTTAATTGGCCTCTCAGAGTTGGTAAGACAACTCCCACCTGTTTATGCTCTCTGTATGTGTGTATATATATCTCCTCAATATATGTTCCATTCTATATGCATCCGAAGAAGTGGGCTGTAGTCCACGAAAGCTTATGCTCTAATAAATTTGTTAGTCTCTAAGGTGCCACAAGTACTCCTGAACTTCCATACAGTGATCGCTAGTTTCCACACTAGTTTTTCCACCACGAAGGCAGCACTCAATTTGGTGTCCTTGCGCCATAGTGCAGGGGCAAGCTCTGCACACAGTTTCAGAAAGGTGTCTCTGCGCATATGAAAGTTCTGCAGCCACTGTTTGCCATCCCATATCTGCATCACAGTCTGATCCCACCACTCAGTGCTTGTTTCTGAAGCCTAATAGCGACGGTCCAACATGTGCAGCTACTCCATAAATGCCAACATCCATTTTGAATTGTTTCTTTCCATGGCACACAGCAGGGCAGGCACCATGGATTCAGATTCGCAGCTCATAAAATACTGCAAGATCAGCCGTGTTGTGTTCATAACATTCATCACAAGACTTTCAGGAGGAGATGGAGGGCACATAGTTTACAAGGGTCAGTTGAAAAATGGTGCAAAACATAGTTAGAAGCCCATGGAATGATGGGACAGAGAAAAATGCATCATGGGATGGTGAGCCCAGCCCCATGATGCTCTGTGATCCATTCCCAGAACTCCTAGTTGCAGAAAGTGGCAATTTGCATTGTAGGATAGCTACCCATAGTGCACTGCTCTCTCTCTTGGTGCTATGGACGCACTCCGCTGACATGAGAAGTGTTGTGAGTACATGCACAAGCAATGTAATTACAGTGGTTTATGACTGTTGACATAACTTAAGTCAACTTAACTCTGTAATGTAGACATAGCCTAAACCATGTTTGTATTGTGAGGGGAATGAGACAAAAGTCAGAGAGGTTAAGGAGAAGAGTAAGAGAGAGATGAGAGTGAGAGTGAGGGAGGGAGATCAGGAGATGGGATGGGGTCACTGGGACAAGCAGTAGGGTTAGAGGAGGTGAGAGAGTTGCAGGAGGGGAAGGAGGAAGAGAAGGTGAGCTGAGGGGAGGGGGAACATCACAATGTCTTTTATCAGTTTTCTCTTGGAAGAAACTGATGAGATCCTGTGCAGAGAGAGAAGAGGAGGCACAAGGAGGGGAGGGTTTGAGGGGTGGCCTTGCACACCTACATTTAGTGTGCAGCAGGCTGGGGTGTGAATCCAGAATGCTCCACCATCCATCCCATGCATTATCTGTCCGTGTGGACCCTCCTGACATGCACTAAAAGTTCTCTAGTGTGCATTGACATACTGCTGATTCAAACTGCAAACTAGGAACTTTCAGTGTGAATTCTAGGGACCACCCAGATAGTTAGTGTGCTGTACGTCTGCATCCCAGAATGCCACACAGTATGTGTATGTGTATACATGGCCTCAGTGGAAGAAGTAGAATTGTTTATCTAGGAAGATGGCAAAACTGAAGGACAAGAGAATGAATTTGCAGTGGAGGAAGTAAGCTTGGTAATGGGATTTGCTCCAGAGTGGCAGATGCAGGGGTTTGACTGGGGCTAGAACTTGGCAGGGTATACCTCACAATGAGAAAGAAAGGCAAAAGAGTCATGGGTGTAGGCGAGTGTCACATGGAAAGAGTCAACAACCATCTCAGTGGAAGAAAGGGCAGGGACAAGAGGGCTGAAAGAAAATGAGATGTCATGAATGCTGATGGACTGGAACTTATGGAAAGGTCAAGGGACCAGGTCAGGGGGTGGGGGTGGATCAGTTGTTAATGTTGAAATATGATTGGAGGGGGGAATTCAGCAAGAAATCAGAGAGAGCAGAGCTCAGTGAAGACCAAGTCAACTGAGTGCACCTTTTGGTGAGTGGGACAGTTGAAGCAATGAAGAAGTGAGGGCAAGGAAATGTGCCACTAAGGATTCAGACTAGTCATCAGCATGGAAGCTGAAGTCACTGAGGATGAGTGTGAGATATTGTGAGAGAGAGACAGAGAGAGCCAGGAGTTGAAATCAGAGAGGAAGTCTGTTTGGGAGGAGCTGGGTAGATGAGAGATGACAGCAATGTGGAGGGGGAGAAGAGAGAAGAGTCGCATGTAGTGCTGCTCAAAAGGGAAGAGTGTTGGGGTGAACCTCCCCCTTTGTAGAAGAGGGCAGCTGCAGAGGCAGTATCAAATAAAAGGATCCAGGTATCTATAAGAGCCAGGAGCTGGAAGGAGTGAGATACCAAGAGGTTGTGAATGACTGCTTCCTAGGATAGAGTCCCACATCCTGTAGGTGTGGCCTTTTTTCTTTGTTTCTACATATTACATCTACACAGTTCCCATTATCAACCAAACTTGTAATCTCATCAAAGAATGAAATCAGGTATGGTTGACAAGACCAATTTTCCATCAAACACATTGACTAGCATTAATTATATTACCCTCCTTTCATTCTTTGTTTCCTGAATCCTGTATCAGCTTTTTCTGGGAATTATTTTTGATAGCAAGCTAACAGGTCTGTAATTATGCAGGTCATCTCACTTGCCCTTTGAATATTAGCAAAACATTGGCACCCTACCAGTCTTCTGGACTGTCCCCAGTATTCCAAGATTTATTAAAAATTAAAATCAGTGGACCAGAGATGTCCTCAACCAACTGTTTTAGGACTTTTGGGTGTAAGCTATCCAAGCCTGCTGATTTAAAATGTTTATCCCTAGAAGACATTGTTTAATATCTTCTTTAGTCACTATGGACTGGAAAGTTCATCAGCCTCATGTAATATTAGTATATCATGCTTCTTTCCAAATACAGTAAGTAAAAATTTACTTAACACTTCTGTTTTTTCTGCATCACTGTTAACAATTTTACCATCTCTATCTATTAATAGGCCTATACCATCACTAGGATTTCTTTTGTTCCTGGTATACTTACAAAACTTCTTCTCGTTGTCCTTGACCCTGCTAGCCATGGATTTTCCCTTGATTCTTTAACTTCCCTTATCAAGTTTCTAGACTTTATTCATACCTACAGAATGGGGGATTGTATCCTGGAAAGCAGAGATACTGAAAAGGATTTAGGTGTCATAGTGGGTAAACAATGCAACATGAGCTCCCAGTGCAATCTGTGGCAAAAAGGCTAATGTGACTCTTGGATGTGTGAGTAGGAGTAGGGAGGTGATTTTACCTCTATAGAAGGCTTTGCTAAGACTGATACTGGACTGTGTACCTTCTGGCGGCCGCGTTTTAAAAAGGATGTTGAACAATTAGAAAGCTGCAGAAAAGAGCCACAAAAATAATTTGAGGATTGAGAGGCAGGACTCTTCAAAGTGGTCAGTCCAGAGGGTCAGCACACTCCTATGGCCAGAGTAAGCCAAAGGACAATGGGGGAAACTGATGCCCAGCTGTCACAATGCTACATCTAGCTTCAAGGGGGTGTGCTGGGATGGCAACTTTGTTGCACCATGTCACAAGTGCAAGATAGAGCCCGGGGGCTGCTGTAACCTGTGCCAACTGGGTTTGGTGCCCCAGGGATGTTTGGTAACTGGGGATAGACCCCCTTTGATAGCAGTGAATTATTGTGGGACTGTCCCTTCATCTGACTACATTATAGGAATGGTTTTTAAAACCAGTTATCTTGCTAAAATATCTACAACAGTGACTGAGCCAAGGCCTCTGTTCCAGGGAATGTGCCTTAAAAAGACCCAGGGCACCCATGCTCTGCTGCCTCACAATAGGCAGGGAGGCAGCCCTGGCACAGCTACTCCATCACTAACCCACCACAGTCCTCTGCACTGTAAAAATCTGTATTGCAGCTTCCCAGTGGGGCTCAGAATTGACAATTTCTTGACTTAAACAAGGAGCTCACCTTGGGTAACTCACAATTTCATAGATTAGTGTTAAGACCAGACAGGATCATGATCATACTCTCTGCCCTTGTGAAGAACCCAGGCCTGAGGATATCCCCCATGGACCCCTGCCTCCAGCTCAGAACCACCGGTTGAACTAGAGCAGATCTTATCAGAAGAGCCGTCCAATCTCACTTTAAAGTCTTCAAGTGATGCAGGAACCACCACACCCCTGGTCAGTTGTTCCAGTAGTTAGTCCCCCTCACTGTTAAAAACCTGCCTTATTTCTAATGTCTACCCTCAGCTTCCAGACACTGGAGCTTGTTCTGCCTTTTTCTACAAGATTAAATAGCCATCTACTAGGGTAGATAAATGGGGCATTGTTATCAATCAGGTGTGTTCCTACTGGGGTCCCTCAGGGATCAGTTCTTGGCCCTATCCAATTTAACAGTTTTATCAATGGCCTGGAAGAATGCATGAAACCATCACTGATAAAGTTTTCAGATGACACCAAGGATGGGTGAGGGGTAAATAATTAAGAGGATAGGTCACCGGTGCAAAGTGATCTGGATTGCTTGGTCATACAGTCATAGAGTCATAGACTTTAAGGTCAGAAGGGACCATTATGATAGTCTAGTCCAGGGGTTGGCAACCTTTCAGAAGTGATGTGCCAAATCTTCATTTAGTCACTCTAATTTAAGGTTTTGCATGCCAGTAATACATTTTAATGTTTTTAGAAGGTCTCTTTCTATAAGTCTATAATATATAACTAAACTATTGTTGTATGTAAAGTAAATAATGTTTTTAAAATGTTTAAGAAGCTTCATTTAAAATTAAATTAAAATGCAGAGCCCCCTGGACCAGTGGCCAGGACCCGGGCAGTGTGAGTGCCACTGAAAATCAGATTGCATGCCAGCTTTGGCATGCGTGCCATAGGTTGCCTACCCCTGGTCTAGTCTGACTTCCTGCACAACGCAGGCCACAGAATCTCACTCACCTACTCCTGTAATAAACCCCTAACCTATGTCTTAGCTATTGAAGTCCTCAAATCATGGTTTAAAGACTTCAGGGTGCAGAGAATCCTCGAGCAAGTGACCCGTGCCCCACGGTGAAGAGGAAGGCAAAAAAACCCCAGGGTCTCTGCCAATCTGCCCTGGAGAAAAATTCCTTCCTAACCCCAAATATGGCAATCAGCTAAACCCTGAGCATGTGGGCAAGACTCACCAGCCAGACATGCAGGAAAGAATTCTCTGTAGTAACTCAGATCCCACCCCATCTAATATCCCATCACAGGCCACTGGGCATATTTACCGCTAATAGTCAAAGATCAATTAATTGCCAAAATTAGGCTATCTCATCATACCATCCCCTCCATAAACTTATCAAGCTTAGTCTTGAAGCCAGATATGTCTTTTGCCCCCATTGCTCCCCTTGGAAGGCTGTTCCAGAACTTCACACCTCTGATGGTTAGAAACCTTCGTCTAATTTCAAGTCTAAACTTCCTGATGGTCAGTTTATATCCATTTGTTCTTGTGTCCACATTAGTACTGAGCTTAAATAATTCCTCTCCCTCCCTGGTATTTATCCCTCTGATATATTTATAGAGAGCAATCATATCTCCCCTCAGCCTTTGTTTGGTTAGGCTAAACAAGCCAGGCTCTTTGAGTCTCCTTTCATAAGACAGGTTTTCCATTCCTTGGATCATCCTAGTAGCCTTTCTCTGTACCTGTTCCAGTTTGAATTCATCCTTCTTAAACATGGGAGACCAGAACTGCACATAGTGTTCCAGATGAGGTCTCACCAGTGCCTTCTATAATGATATTCATACCTCCTTATCTCTACTGGAAATATCTCGCCTGATGCATCCCAAGACCGCATTAGCTTTTTTCACAGCTATATCACATTGGAGGCTCATAGTCATCATGTGATCAACCAATACTCCGAGGTCCTTCTCCTCCTCTGTTACCTCCAACTGATGAGTCCCCAGCTTATAACAAAAATTCTTGTTATTAATCCCTAAATGCATGACCTTGCACTTTTCAATATTAAATTTCATCCTATTACTATTACTCCAGTTTACAAGGTCATCCAGATCTTCCCGTATGATATCCCGGTCCTTCTCTGTATTGGCAATACCTCCCAGCTTTGTGTCCTCTGCAAACTTTATTAGCACACTCCCACTTTCTGTGCCAAGGTCAGTAATAAAAAGATTAAATAAGATTGGTCCCCAAACCGATCCCTGAGGAACTCCACTAGTAACCTCCCTCCAGCCTGACAGTTCACCTTTCAGTATGACCCGTTGTAGTCTCCCCTTTAACCAGTTCCTTATCCACCTTTCAATTTTAATATTGATCCCCATCTTTTCCAATTTAACTAATAATTACCCATGTGGAACCATATCAAATGCCTTACTGAAATCCAGGTAAATTAGATCCACTGCTTTTCCTTTGCCTAAAAAAGCTGTTACCTTTTTAAAGAAGGAGATCAGGTTGGTTTGGCATGATCTACCTTTTGTAAAACCATGTTGTAATTTGTCCCAATTACTGTTGACCTCAATGTCCTTAACTACTTTCTCCTTCAAAATTTTTTCCAAGACCTTGCATACTACAGATATCAAACTAACAGGCCTGTAGTTGCCCGGATCACTTTTTTCCCTTTCTTAAAGATAGGAACTATGTTAGCAATTCTCCAGTCATATGGTACAACCCCTGAGTTTACAGATTCATTAAAAATTCTTGCTAATGGGCTTGCAATTTCATGTGCCAGTTCCTTTAATATTCTTGGATGAAGATTATCTGGGCCCCCCGATTTAGTCCCATTAAGCTGTTCGAGTTTGGCTTCTACCTCGTATGTGGTAATATCTACCTCCGTATCCTCATTCCCATTTGTCATCCTGCCATTATCCCTAAGCTCCTCATTAGCCTCATTAAAGACTGAGGCAAAGTATTTGTTTAGATATTGGGCCATGCTTAGATTATCCTTAACCTCCACTCCATCCTCAGTGTTTAGCGGTCCCACTTCTTCTTTCTTTGTTTTCTTCTTATTTATATGGCTATAGAACCTTTTACTTTTGGTTTTAATTCCCTTTTCAAGGTCCAACTCTACATGACTTTTGGCCTTTCTCATTTTATCCCTACATATTTTGACCTCAATAATGTAGCTTTCCTTGCTGATCCCTCCCATCTTCCACTCCTCGTAGGCTTTCTGCTTGTTCTTAATCACCTCTTGTGACGGACTGGGACTGTTCTTAATGTGGTCTTTGAATGCTGAGTGGGGAATGCTGGCTGGGAAGGCAGGGGAGTGTGGCTAGGATGGTCTGCATTGGGGGATGGGAGACTGGCCTTGAGGGAGAATACCTGAGCATGTAACATGAGAACCCAGGAAGGGGTTAGAGGCCAGGTGACACCTTGGCCCAGGAAACTGAACGAAGGCTGGGGAGAGAGTTTTCAGGAACTGGCTGGTAACGGAGGGAGCCCAGAGGGGGCTCTGCCTTTCCCAATGGGGCTGTGGTGCCCCTGGGACCCCAAGATGGACCTAACTGGAGGGGTGGTCCTGTTGTCTGTGCCTGCAAGACCTGTCTTGGACTGTATTCCTGTCTTCTAAATAAACCTTCTGCTTTACTGGCTGGCTGAGAGTCATGGTGAATCGCAGGAAGCCGGGGGTGCAGGGCCTTGTGTCTCCCCACACTCCGCGACAACTGGTGTGGGATCTACTGCACCCCGTGGATGGCGCTTCCTGCAGTAAGTGACTGGGGAGCAGGAAAACGAAGGGGGATTGACGGGGACCAGGTGGGCTGAAGAGTCGGAGAGAGACGGTTTCAGGGGTCGAGTAACCCCTGGGAGTGTGTGACCAGACAGAAGGACTTTTGCAGTAACAGGGTCCCCCAGGGGATTGCAGTGAGCAGTCCCAGGGGTGGAGGAGTCTGCAGCTCGACCCTGGCAGAGAGGTGGTGACCTGAAGAAGGGCTGGCACACTAGGGGGTCTTCCAGGAAAGGTGGAAAGCTGAGAGCACAGGCTGGCAAGTGGCCAGCAGGAGGATGTATGCTAAACGCCTTAAGAGCGACCTGGTGGAGCTGTGCAGGCAGAGGGGGCTGTGCATTGGGAGGTCCACCAAAGAACAGCTAATTGCCCAGCTGGAGGAGAAGGATTGCTTGGATGAACTGAGCCCTGTCCCTGAGGGAAGCTGCCCGGCGGATGCAGCATGAGCCCCGGGGCCTGACCTGGCTGGGAGGGGTCAGACTGCTGCCGAGGACATCCCGAGACCCTGCCTACCTATACCTAGGGGAGGGGTTGGGGGAAGCCCAGGGAATACCGAGGGCACCCTGACCCTGGCGGCCAGCAGGGGATTGTCCCGGCGGAGCTCCCCGTCCCTGGAACAGATGCGGCTGGAATATGAATGGGAGATGAGACGGGAAGATCTTGAGTTAAGGAAGCAAGAACTGAAGCAGGAGCGGGAAGAGAAGGAGAAACAACGTCAGCATGAACTGGAGGAGAAGGAGAAACAGCGTCAGCATGAGCTGGAGCTGGCCAGGCTGACTGCTCTTTGCAGTCTTGGGCCCCAGCTGCAGTGAGTGAGGGGGGACCCAAGACTGCAAAGAGCTTTAATAAGTGTTTCCTGGCCCAGTGTAAGGAGGGGAAGGACATAGAATACAAGGGTTGGAAGGGACCTCAGGAGGTCATCTAGTCCAACCCCCTGCCCAAAGCAGGACCAATTCCCAGCAGATTTTTACCCCAGTTCCCTAAATGGCCCCCTCAAGGATTGAACTCACAACTCTGGGTTTAGCAGGCCAATGCTCAAACCACTGTGCTATCCCTTCCCCCATTGATACCTTCCTGATGGCCTTTGAGAATATCTGCGAGCTGCACTGGGTTGACCCTGAAGACAGGCTCCAGTTTCTCATCCCCTCACTGGACTCCACAGCCGTGGAGGTGTACAGCCGACTGAAAGGGGTGGAGACAGGGGACAATGAACTGTTCAAAAAGGCCCTGCTCCGCGAGTTTGGGCTGACCCCTGAGATATACCGGAAAAGGTTCTGAAATCAGCGTAAAACCCGAGAAGTCACATACCTACAATTGGCCAACTGCGTGCAGGGGTATGCCCGCAAGTGGACAGCTGGGCCCAAACTAAAGAAGACCTGCTTGACCTATTCGTACTGGAGCACGTGTATGAGCAGTGCCCATCCGACCTGAGGCGATGGTTAATGGACCAAAAACCAGAGAACCCGCAGCATGCAGGCCAGCTGGCCGATGAGTTTGTGAACAGTCGGGCAGGGATAACAGGGAGGAATCCCAAAGGAACAGTCCCACCACAACGCAGAGAGAGAGTCACCATGGGATCTCCCAGCAGGGAAATATGGAGAACCCCCACCAAAGGGGAACATCCAGCGTCAGGTCCATCCGACCCACTTGAGGAGACCCACGGGACATGGGCTGCTATCACTGTGGCCAAAGAGGCCACATACGGGCCCAGTGCCCATACAGAGATAATATAACCTCCCTATTCCAACTCAAGAGCCCTTTGTTTATTCATACCAGGATTGCATTAAGCCTTTTGGCCACAGTACTACACAGGGAGCTCATGTTCAGCTGACCCCCAAATCTTTTTCAGAGTCACTGCTTCCCAGGATAAAATGCCCCATTCTGTAAGTATGGCCGGCATTCTTTTGTCCTATATGGATGTAAGCAGAGTCAGGATGAGCTCTATCCTGACATCTGGTGGTGAATTATGGCAAGTGTGGAAAAGAATTTCAGGGGCTGATCTTGTTTGCATAGGCACACCCACCCCGCCTAGCATGAGCCCACGGCAGCCCAAAATGGTCACTTTGGCAGCTGTGGGATCCCCAGTTTCTCTGTTATTGGGGTAGGAGGAATAAAGTGTGGTTACCCTGATTATGTGAATCAAGAACAATGAAACTGTTTTATGACAGAGGGTCTCACCATCACCTAAGTAGCACCCGTTAGACAAGGGACATAGGTTCCAAAACCCAGTGAATTGAGAGAGGTTAGGGATAGGTATGTGTACTTGATAGTATGGGCCCTGTTTAAGGGTCTGGCAGACTAATTGCACTGCCTCCTCTCTCCACCGTTAAATAGCAGAGCTACATTTGATTCCATTAGAAGTCTAGCTAGAGGCTGTTGAGCTGAATTCACTTTGGGCTAGTGGTGCACCTGCACTGGGGCTCCCCTACTACAAGCTGAAATCACTGAGTGCTGTGTTAACTAGTGGGTGAGCCTGAAGATATATTGCTAAGTGGCTGGCAGAGCAGTTGGCGGGACAAGTGGAGCAGTTTGCGAGGACAGCTGGTAGAGTGGAGCAGAGCAGAGTAGTTTGCAGGGATGGCTGGAGCGGCTCACAGGATGGCTGGAGGAGCGGAGTGGAGTGGCTGGTAGAGCGGAGCTGTTCGTGGTGAAGGCTACAGCAGAACTCCACGGGGAGGCAGGGCAGTCAGCCTTGGACCACATAAGGTGCCCCTTAACACCCTTTGTGCCCCCCCCATTTCCACGCAGGCTGGGGGGGGGGGAGGTAAAACTCTGCAGATGAACTTTTGCACTCTGGGGTGGCACTGACCAGGGACAGAGACTTTTGGGTTGTTGGACTTTAGGGTTAGGCTTAAGACCCTGAGGGGAAAAGGACACTGCCAAACTTACTTGGAGGTGGGTCTTTTGCTCATGATTTGTGTTATGAATCCTGTTTGTGGTGTTCCCCAACATTGTTTCCCTCCTTTATTAAAAGGCTTTTGCTACACTCAGACTCCGTGCTTGTGAGAGGGGAAGTATTGCTTCCTAGAGGTGCCCGGGGGGTGGTATGTAATTGTCCTAGGTCACTGGGTGGGGGCTCAAGCTAGTTTTGCATTGCGTTATTGAAACAGAACCTCTAGATACTGAACCCAGCCCTTGTTGCTGCCAACTCAGAGGGGCAGAAGGATTACCTGTACGCATTTACATTTAGCATAAAAAGGGATGGTGTGGGGGACACTAGTACCTGGCCATCTGTGTTTGGAAACACTTCAAATCATGTCCTAGACAAGCAGCCTAATAACCCTGCTTCTCTGATGCCTATTTAGGGAACCCACTTGTAAGACTCATAGACTCTAAGGTCAGAAGGGACCATTATGATAATCTAGTCTGGCCTCCCGCATGATGCGGGCCACAAAAGCTGACCCACCCACTCCTGGAAGAATTCTCTCCCTTGACTCAGCTGTTGAAGTCCCCAAATCATGATTTAAAGACTTCAAATCGCTGAGAATCCTCCAGCAAGCGACCCCTGCCCCATGCTGCGGAGGAAGGCGAAAAACCTCCAGGGCCTCTGCCAATCTACCCTGGAGGAAAATTCCTTCCCGACCTCAAATATGGCGATCAGCTGAACCCCGAGCATGCGGGCAAGATTCTCTAGCCAGACCCTCTGGAAAAAGTTCTCTGTAATAACTTTTAATATCCCATCATTGACCATTGTTGCTAATTACCAGCGATGGCACATTATTGACCTATTGACTAAAATCACTTTATCCCATCAAACCATCCCCTCCATAAACCTATCAAGCTTAATCTTAAAGCCAGAGAGGTCTTTCACCCCCACTGTTTCCCTCAGAAGGCTGTTCCAAAACTTCACCCCTCTGATGGTTAGAAACCTTCGTCTAATTTCAAGCCTAAACTTCCCAACGGCCAGTTTATATCCATTCGTTCTCATGTCCACATTAGTACTGAGCTGAAATAACTCCTCTCCCTCCCTGATATTTATCCCTCTGATATATTTAAAGAGAGCAATCATATCCCCCCTCAGCCTTCTTTTGGTTAAGGTAAACAAACCGAGCTCCTCGAGTCTCCTTTCATACGACAGATTTTCCATTCCTCGGATCATCCTAGTGGCCCTTCTGTGTACCCGTTCCAGTTTGATTTCATCCTTTTTAAACATGGGAGACCAGAACTGCACACAGTACTCCAAATGAGGTCTCACCAGTGCCTTGTATAACGGAACCAGCACCTCCTTATCCCTACTAGAAATACCTCGCCTAATGCGTCCCAAGACCGCATTAGCTTTTTTCACAGCCACGTCACATTGCTGATTCATAGTCATCCTGCGATCAACCAGGACTCCGAGGTCCTTCTCCTCTTCCGTTACTTCCAACCGATGCATCCCTATCTTATAACTAAAATTCTTGTTATTAATCCCTAAATGCATGACCTTGCACTTTTCAATATTAAATTTCATCCTATTACTATTACTCCAGTTTACAAGGTCATCCAAATCTCCCTGCAGGATACCCCGATCCTTCTCCGAATTGGCAATACCTCCCAACTTTGTGTCATCCACAAACTTTATCAGCCCACTCCTACATTTGGTTCCGAGGTCAGTAATGAATAGATTAAATAAAATTGGACCCAAAACCGAACCTTGAGGAACTCCACTGGTAACCTCCCTCCAACCTGACATTTTACCTTTTAGTACGACCTGCTGCAATCTCCCCTTTAACCAGTTCTTTATCCACCTCTGGATTTTCATATCGATCCCCATCTTTTCCAATTTAACCAATAATTCCTCATGCAGTACCGTATCAAACGCTTTACTGAAATCGAGCTATATTAGATCCACTGCATTTCCTTTATCTAAATAATCTGTTACTTTCTCAAAGAAGGCGATCAGGTTGGTTTGGCACAATCTACCTTTCGTAAAACTGTGTTGTAATTTGTCCCAATTGGCATTGTCCTCAAGGTCCTTAACTACTTTCTCCTTCAAAATTTTTTCCAAGACCTTGCATATTACAGATGTTAAACTAACAGGCCTGTAGTTACCTGGGTCACTTTTTTCCCCCTTCTTGAAAATAGGAACCACATTAGCTATTCTCCAGTCAAACGGTACCACCCCCGAGTTTACAGATTCATTAAAAATTATCGCTAACGGGCTTGCAATTTCTCACGCCAATTCCTTTAATATTCTCGGATGAAGATCATCCGGTCGGCCCGATTTAGTCCCGTTAAGCTGTTCTAGTTTGGCTTCTACCTCGGATACGGTAATGTCAATCCCCACTCCTTTATTCCCATCCGTCTCGCTTCTACTATTCCTCAGCCTTTCATTAGCCTCATTAAATACCGATGCAAAATATTCATTTAGATATTGTGCCATGCCTAGATTATCCTTAATCTCCAATCCATCTACAGTCTTAAGCGGTCCCACTTCTTCTTTCTTTGTTTTCTTCCTATTTATATGGCTATAAAAGCTCTTGCTATTGGTTTTAATTCCCCTCGCAAGGTCCAACTCTACACGGCTTTTGGCTTTTCTCACTCCATCTCTACATGCTCTGACCTCAATAAGGTAGATTTCTTTGCTGATCCCTCCCATCTTCCACTCCCTGTACGCTTTCTGTTTTTTCTTAATGATCCCTCTGAGACACTTGCTCATCCAGCTCGGTCTAAATCTCCTGGCTGCGAACCGTTTTCCCTTTCTTGGGATACAGGCCTCTGACAGCTCCTGCAACTTCAACTTGAAATAATCCCAGGCGCCTTCTGCCTTTAGATCCCTAAATATGTTAGTCCAATCCACTTCCCTAACTAGTCCTCTTAATTTATTAAAGTTAGCCGTTTTGAAATCGTAAACCTTAGTCTCCGATTTAATTCTGTTAATCTTTCCATTTAATTTAAATTGAATTAGCTCATGATCACTCGAGCCAAGGTTGTCCCCTATGACCATTTCCTCAACGAGGTTCTCACTACTCACCAAAACCAAATCTAAAATGGCATCCCCCCTCGTCGGTTCAGCAACTACTTGATGAAGGAATTCATCAGCTATCACGTCTAGGAAAGTCTGAGCCCTATTATTGTTACTAGCATTTGTTCCCCAATCTATATCCGGGAAGTTAAAGTCTCCTATGATTACACAGTTCCTATTAGTATTTACTTCCCTAAAAACGTTAAAGAGTTCTCTGTCCATATCCAGGCTAGATCCTGGCGGTCTATAGCACACCCCAAGCACTATCCCAGGGGAGGCTCTAGTAGTTCTTTTACCCAGTGTGAGTATTGCCCAGACAGACTCCGTCTTATCCATTCCATCACTTATTATTTCTTTACAGTTTACCTCATTATTGACATACAATGCTACTCCCCCACTTTTACCTTTAATCCAGTCCTTCCTAAACAGCACATACCCTTCCATACCTGTACTCCAGTCATGACTACTGTTCCACCAAGTTTCAGTTATTCCTATGATATCCGGTTTCATTTCTTGGACCAGGAGCTCTAATTCCTCCATTTTGTTACCTAGGCTTCTCGCATTGGTGTATAAACATCTTAATTTATGCTGTTTGGCCTCTCTCATATTTGTTATCCCATTTGGTATGCACATTGTACTGCTAGTATGACCTTTTAGTCTAGTATCCCCTCCCCCACTCCTCCTTATGTCCAATCTCATCCCCCCGGCTATATCCGTTCTTATCTCATTGTCCTCCCTCTCAATGTTATAATCTGGTGTGGAGATTAACTGGACATCTCCCAACTGTCTCCCCCAAATTCCTAGTTTAAAGCTCTTTTGATGAGATGAGCCAGCCTTCCTCCCAGAAGTCTATTTCCTTCCCTACTCAGGTGAAGTCTGTCCCGTGAGAACAGTTTTCTGTCCCCGAAAGCCTCCCAGTGGCCATACATCCCAAAGCCCTCTTTATAGCATCACTCCCTTAGCCATCTATTTATCTTCACAATCCTGTCACCCCTTTGCTGCCCTTCTCTAGGAACAGGCAGAATCCCACTGAAGATGATCTGAGCCTCAATTTCCTTAAGCGTCTTCCCCAGCCTGGCATAATCTCCCTTGATTCTCTCTAGCGAGAACCTAGCCATGTCATTCGTTCCTACGTGAAGGATGATCAAGGGGTTCTTACCTGCTCCTTTTAGGATCCTTTTCAGCCGCTGGTCCACATCCCGTATCTTAGCACCCGGTAGACAGCACACCCTTCTGTTCTCTGGGTCTGCCCTGGTCACATGCCTGTCCAACCTCCTCAGTAAGGAGTCCCCAATCACATAAACCTGCCTTTGCCTGGTGACAGTGCGATCTACTAATCTATCCCCTGTTCCCTCTAGTTGCAACCCCTGTACATTCCTATTTTCCCATAGGGGAGGAGGGATAGCTCAGTGGTTTGAGCATTGGCCTGCTAAACTCAGGGTTGTGAGTTCAATCCTTGAGGGGGCCACTTAGGGATCTGGGGCAAAATCAGTCCTGCTAGTGAAGGCAGGGGGCTGGACTTGCTGACCTTTCAAGGTCCCTTCCAGTTCTAGGAGATAGGATATCTTTATTTATTTATAATCCCCCTTATGCCATCCTGAATCCTCCTGGGGCCCAGATTTGGTGCTGTCTCCATCAATTCCTCCCCTCTTTCTAGGGGACTAGCCACTCTTCTCTTTTTCCTCACCCTGCCCACTTCAGTTATCATCTGCTGCACCCCTTCCTCGTTTTCCAAACACCCAAACCTGTTCCTGAGCTCTATTTCTCCTTCACTGGCCCTCCTTTTCCTTGGCCTGCTTCTCACAGTCACATGCTTCCACTGTCCTTGTTCTCCCCCCGGCATTCCCCCCGGATGTGGAGTAAAAACAAGAAGATAGCTCTCATATCAACTTGCATGAAAACTACTTGAATGAACTTTCAGTCTATCTTGAGAAACCAGTCGTTGCAACTGTGAAGCTGAGCTGGAGAACTCACTTTCATGCTGGTTCCAACTGATAAGCACCAATCAGAATTTCATACTTCTTTTTTTCCCACGTGATGACTTGATTCTTTTAAACTAAGTGCTTCCCAGAAAGTACATATCTGAATTAAAACCTGGTAAGTGACTTTAGTGTACAATGTTACTTGTGTCTCACTAAGTAACCACCATTGTCTAGAAGTAATGCTAATGTCAGTAAGTAACTAAGAGCGATCAGCCTCAAAGAAGTCATTATCTAGGGTTACCATATTTGAACTTTCAAAAAAGAGGACACTCCGTGGGGAGGTAGCCCCGCCCCCTAGCCACTCCCTCCCACTTCCCGCCCCCTGACTGCCCCCCACAGAACCCCCAACCCATCCAACCCCCCCTGCTCCTTGTCCCCTGATCGCCCCCTCCCAGGACCTCTGCCCCTAACCACCCCCTGGTACCCCACCCCCTATCTAAGCTTCCCTTATCCTTGTCCCCAACTGCCCCCTCCTGAGACCCCCCCCAACTGTCCCCCTAGGACCCCACTCCCTACCTATCCCCTGACTGTTCTGACTCCTAGCCACATCCCCGGGACTCCCACGCCTATCCAACCGCTGCCTGTCCCCTGACTGCCCCCCGAACCCCCAACTCATCTAACCTTCCCTGTCCCTTGACTGCCCCGATCCCTCTCCACACCCCCATCTCCTGACAGGCGCACCCCCATCCAACCCTCCCCCTGCTCCCTGTCCCTTGACTGCTCCAACCCCTCTCCACACACAGGCCCCCCCAGAACCCCCGCCCCATCCAACCCCCCTGTTCCCTGTCTCTTGACTCGCCGCACTCCCTGCCCCGCCCCACCCCAGCTCACTTCTGCTTGGGCTCTTCCTGCTCCCCTGAGCGCGCAGCCGCCCCACTTCTCCGCCCTCCACCCCCCAGCTTGCCTCGAATCAGATGTCCGCGCGGCAAGCCTGGGAGGGAGGGGGTGAGAAGCGGAATGGTGTGGCTGTGCACTCAAGGCAGCAGGCAGAGGCAGAGCGGAAGTGAGCTGGGGTAGGGAGCAGTTCCCCTGTGCCCACCCCGGGGTTACCTGCTGCGGGCAGACCCTCCCCGTGCCCCCTTCCCCCAGCTCACCTGAGTGCTCTGCTTCTCCTCCCTCCCTTTTGCTGTGCAAAAGTCTGGGAGGGAGGGGGGTGGAGGGGAAAAGCGGCGTGCCCGGGGGAGGAGGCGGGGCCTGGGATTTGGGGAAGGGATTGGAATGGGGACGGGGAAGGGATGGAGCCAGGAGCGGGGGGTGCCTATGTCCCACGCAGCACTGCCGGCGTGCTGAAGCTGCAGGGGAGGGGGGGGAAGAGGGGGAGGAGCTTTTGCTGCTGGAGAGGCCCCAAGTGAGCGGCTCAATCCGGCGCGGCTGCCCTGTCAGCCGCTTTTGGGTCTTTAAATAGCCATCCGGGGGGAAATCCCGGACATTTTTAGCTTTTTACAAATTCACCCCGGATGGCTATTTAAAGACCCAAAAACTGGACATGTCTGGGGAAACCCGGACGTATGGTAACCCTACATTATCTCAACTTTGCCTATTTGTATTCATAACAGTCTACTCACAGCAAAGGTAGTTCTCAGCACAGGAAGACCATCGAGGAATGTTTGATAGCAATGCACCTTGTAGTGTCACACCCTTTGTGGTCACGAGAAATTGAAAACTTCTCAAATAGAAGAGAGAGATGATTGAATAAGATTGTATACTGAATGCTTTAACCACTTTTGGTGGCATAGGAGTCTACCATCCTTGTGAAATGGGGTGACCAAAGCCCTGAGGTAAGTGGGGAAGTGGGCTGCCGGGAGTAAGCATGAGCAGGAGAGCGCAAGATGGGAGAACTCCTGCCTCATACTGAGAAAGCAGGATGATCAGCAAGTTATCTTAAGTGCCTATACACAAATGCAAGAAGCCTGGGAAACAAGCATGGAGAACTGGAAGTCCTGGCACAGTCAAGAAATTATGATGTGATTGGAATAACAGAGACCTGGTGGGATAAATCACCCATGACTGGAGTACTGTCATGGATGGATATAAACTGTTCAGGAAGGACAGGCAGAGCAGAAAAGGTGGGGGAGTTGCATTGTATGTAAGAGAGCAGTATGACTGCTCAGAGCTCCAGTATGAAACTGCAGAAAAATCTGAGAGTCTCTGGATTAAGTTTAGAAGTGTGAGCAACAAGGGTGATGCCATGGTGGGAGTCTGCTATAGACCACCAGACCAGGGGGATGAGGTGGACAAGGCTTTCTTCTGGCAACTAACAGAAGTTACTAGATCACAGGCCTGGTTCACATGGGGGATTTCAATCACCCCGATATCTGCTGGGAGAGCAATACAGCAGTGCACAGACAATCCAGGAAGTTTTTGGAAAGTGTAGGGGACAATTTTCTGGTACAAGTGCTGGAGGAACCAACTAGGGGCAGAGCCCTTCTTGACCTGCTGCTCACAAACAGGGAAGAATTAGTAGGGGAAGCAAAAGTGGATGGGAACCTGGGAGGCAGTGACCATGAGATGGTCGAGTTCCGGATCCTGACACAAGGAAGAAAGGAGAGCAACAGAATACAGACCCTGGACTTCAGAAAAGCAGACTTTGACTCCCTCAGGGAACTGATGGGCAGGATCCCTTGGGAAAATAACATGAGGAGGAAAGGAGTCCAGGAGAGCTGGCTGTATTTTAAAGAATCCTTACTGAGGTTGCAGAAACAAACCAACCCGACGTGTAGAAAGAATGGTAAATATGTGAAATCCTTGCTGATTTTAAACACAAAAAAGAAGCTTACAAGAAGTGGAAGATTGGACAAATGACCAGGGAGGAGTATAAAAATATTGCTCAGGCATGCAGGAGTGAAATCAGGAAGGCCAAATCACACTTGGAGTTGCAGCTAGCAAGAGATGTTAAGAGTAACAAGAAGGGTTTCTTCAGGTATATTAGCAACAAGAAGAAAGTCAAGGAAAGTGTGGGCTCCTTACTGAATGAGGGAGGCAACCTAGTGACAGAGGATGTGGAAAAAGCTAATGTACTCAATGCTTTTTTTGCCTCTGTCTTCACGAACAAAATCAGCTCCCAGACTACTGCACTGGGCAGCACAGCATGGGGAGGAGGTGACCAGCCCTCTGTGGAAAAAGAAGAGGTTCAGGACTATTTAGAAAAGCTGGACAAGCACACATTCATGGGGCTAGATGTGCTGCATCCGAGGGTGCTAAAGAAGTTGGTGGATGTGATTGCAGAGCCATTGGTCATTATCTTGGAAAACTCATGGCGATCAGGGTAGGTCCTGGATGACTGGAAAAAGGCTAATGTAGTGCCCATCTTTAAAAAAGGGAAGGAGGAGGATCCGGGGAACTATAGGCCAGTCAGCCTCATCTCAGTCCCTGGAAAAATCATGGAGCAGGTCCTTAAGGAATCAATTAGAGGAGAGGAAAGTGATCAGGAGCAGTCAGCATGGATTCATCAAGGGCAAGTCATGCCTGACTAACCTAATTGTCTTCTATGATGAGATAACTGGCTCTGTGGGTGAGGGGAAAGCAGTGGATGTGTTATTCCTTGACTTTAGCAAAGTTTTTGATACGGTCTCCCACAGTATTCTTGCTGGCAAGTTAAAGAAGTATGAGCTGGATGAATGGACTATAAAGTGGTGTGATGGGGCAAGGCCAGATGGCTACAGTAAAGTAGTGAGGAACAGGTATGTTAGCCCCAGGCTAAACAAATCCCTGGTACCATGGTAACCAAATGGCAGCTGCTCCAGGTTAATCAAGACACCTGGGGCCAATTAAGATCCTTCTAGAAGGCAGGAGAGACAGCTAGATTGATTGGGACACCTGAAGCCAATTAAGGACTGGCTGGAACTAGTTAAAAGCCTCTCAGTTAGTCAGTGTGGGGTGGGTGTCAGGAGCTATAGGAGGGAGCTGTGCTGTTGGAGGAATGAAGTAGTATGAATCCATATCAGGTGCAAGGAAGGAGGCCCTGAGGTAATTGTGAAGAAGATATTGAGTGGGGGCTGCTGTGGGGAAGTAGCCCAGGGAATTGTACATGCCCTATTTCCAAAAAGTCAGCTTTCATAGCTGCTAAGTTTAGGATCCCTGGGCTGGAGCCCAGAATAGAGGGCGGGCCTGGGCTCCCCCCTCCCCTCCCTGATTAATCACTGATACTGGGAGACAACAGAGACTGTGTGAGGGAGGGTTGTTTCTCCTCACCTCTCTTGCTGGCTTATGATGAAAATGGCTCAGTAGACTGTGACCCTTGCCTCTAGAGAGAGAAGGGCTATGTGGAGGGTCACAGTGAGCCTCTGAGGCTAGCAAAAATCCGTCAGGAAATGCAGGACCCACGGAGTCAAGGACAGAACTTTGTCACAGTGGATAGAAAGCTGGCTAGATCGCTGGGCTCAAGAGGTAGTGATCAATAAGCTCCATGTCTAGTTGGCAGCCGGTATCAAGTGGAGTGCCCCAAGGGTCAGTCCTGGAGCCAGTGTTGTTCAATATCTTCGTTTATGATCTGGAGGATGATGTGTTCTGCACCTTTAGCAAGTTTGCAAATGACGCTAAACTGGGAGGAGTGGTAGATAAGCTGGAGGGTAGGGATAGGATACAGAGGGACCTGGACAAATTAGAGGATTGGGCCAAAAGAAATCTGATGTGGTTCAACAAGGACAAGTGCAGAGTCCTGCACTTAGGACAGAAGAATCCCATGCACTGCTACAGACTAGGGACTGAATGGCTAGGCAGCAGTTCTGCAGAAAAGGACCTAGGGGTTACAGTGGACGAGAAGCTGGATATGAGTCAACAGTATGCCCTTGTTGCCAAGAAGGCTAACGGCATTTTGGGCTGTATAAGTAGGGGCATTGCCAGTAGATCGAAGGACATGATCATTCCTCTCTATTTAGCATTGGTGAGGCCTCATCTGGAGTAGTGTGTCCAGTTTTGGGCTCCACACTACAAGAAGGAAGTGGAAAAATTGGAAAGAGTCCAGCGGAGGGCAACAAAAATGATTAGGGGGCTGGAGCACATGACTTATGAGGAGAGGGTGAGGGAACTGAGATTATTTAGTCTGCAGAAGAGAAGAATGGGGGGGGGCGGATTTGATAGCTGCTTTCAACTACCTGAAAGGGGGTTCCAAAGAGGATGGATCTAGACTGTTCTGGTAACAGGTGACAGAACAAGGAATAATGGTCTCAAGTTGCAGTGCGGGAGGTTTAGGTTGGATATTAGGAAAAACTTTTTCACTAGGAGGGTGGTGAAGCCCTGGAATGGGTTACCTAGGGAGGTGGTGGAATCTCCTTCCTTAGAGGTTTTTAAGGTCAGGGTTGACGAAGCCCTGGCTGGGATGATTTAGTTGGGGATTGGTCCTGCTTTAAGCAGGGGGTTGGAGTAGATGACCTCCTGAGATCCCTTCCAACCCTGATATTCTATGATTCTAACACCAGAGTTATAAGAACAGACTTTACAAAGTGTCATAACTATACAAAACAGACACTGCCCCAGTGCAGCACTATTACAGATGCTTTTCAGACAGTACACCTTATGGGGGAGGACTAAATCTGTTAGGGGCACTTTCTGCAGTGGAAAATGGAAATTGCTGAGACCTGCTGGGTGTCATGATAAGGCTTATAAAGAACCCATAGCCAGCCCAGGGACACTCATTACAAGAGCTAGTTGAGGCTAAAAAATGAAACTGGAACTAAAAACTGAAACTGGAACTAAGGTGCGATTTTTTCACAGCACAGGGAATTAGCCATTGGGACAACTTACCTACTAATTTGGTGGGTTTTGCATCATTTCTGTTCTTCAGAGCCCCTGGTTCAGTAGAGCACTTAAGGGCGTGTTTCCTTTGCCACAGGCTACATTCACCAAGCGACGAAGGTGCCTCACTGCCATGTTAGGGGCCTATTTCCAATATTTAGGTGCCACTAAGGTGTCTATTCAGCTGCTGCCTAGCCCTGTAGGTATCTAAATTCCCACGGTGCCCAGTGTCCACCATAACATTGCCTAGGGCTAGATTCACAAAGGAATGTAGGCTCGGGAATGCTGAGTGCCACAGTGGCCTAGAAAACCACTGGGATTCATAAAGCATGGGTTAGGCGCCCAGGCTCCCTGTACAACAGGATTAGGGTTAGTGTACAACAGGCACGAAATGGGCACCACAGAATGGGATTCCAGAGCCAGCAAGTAAGGCAGCTCCTCACTTAAACTAGCCTATGGGAGGTGCCAAGTGAGGAGTGCGTGCTAAGCCTGCCTTTTCTCAGAGATAGGCTCCTAAGCACAGGCTACAGGGAGGAGCCTGCCACTGCTTGGGATGCATGGCTGCAAACCCTGCTTTGGCGCTAGGTGCCTGTGATTTTTTTGTGAGGAGCAGGAGCTCCCTCAGAACCTTTAGCCTGATGGTTGGGTCCCCAGTACACACCTGGAATGCGGGAGACCCTAGGTTCAAGTTCCCCCTGCACCAGAGAAGGAGAAGAGATTTGAACCAGGATCTACCACCTCTCAAGTGAGTGCCCTATCACTGAGCCACAGGATGTTCTGATGTGGGGCTCCCTCAGTCCCTCCTGCTGACCCTCTTTCACCATGATTAATTGTAAAAAGTCACTAGAGCAGGGGGACTGGAACATGGCAATGAGTGCTCTAATCACCGGCTCCTGAGTCATTTTCATGTTTGCCCTTGCTCACTCTGCCTAGTAATTCGCTCATTATTTATTGGCAGTGTAACAGCTTTAGCACTGGACCTGAGAGAAAAAGCAAGCATGAGTCTGACTCTGGTGCCGAGAGCACTTTTTGGGCGACCCAGGATCCAGGCGACCCTGCTCTTTTAAATTATTTTATTCACAGTTTCAACAGGGAGAGTGAGGCAGCCCCGCTCAGCCTATCCCCTAACTCAGTGTACTCCCGGGCATTCCCTGGCGAGGTGGTGGAGCCCTGTTTAAATCTCTTCTCACCTCAGGTGGAGAGGGACTTGAATTGGGGTCTCCCACATCCTCATGCCCCTGCTGGCCATTTTGTGTAAGCTTGTCTATGGGGGCCTGATCCGGTAGGCGAGGTCTGAGTACACTCCCGGAACCAGCCCCAGAGGAGCCCCTAACATCATGGTTTCTGCAGCACCCTGAGGCTGAGTAGCTGCATGCCTGGCTTGGGGCTGCCACGCACACGTGCAGGCACTGCAGGAACTTGTATTGCAAACATTTAGGCACAAAGTGACTTGAGGCTCCTACTGGGCTTGGGGGCAGCTGAGCAGGTTTGTGAATCCCAGTGGGGCCTGGGTCTGGGATTTAGGCACCAAGAGTGGAAGCTTGGAGCTTAAGTCCTGTTTGAATCCCACACTAGTGCCTGAATGACCTCCAAGGGCACATGTTCCGTAACCTCCGTCCTTACACTGCCGTGCTGCTCAGCACCTAGCTCATGCCAAGCCTCGGTGGGATTCTCCCCACCTCTCTCCTCAGCAGGCCCTGAGCTGGGGGGTGTTCTCTGAGCACACCTAATCCACACAGCAGACGGGGGTGGGGTGGTGGCCCCCTATGTCCAGTCTCTACGGGCAGGGCACTCACCTGGAGACACAGGGTCAAGTCAGGCAGAGGGGGGATTTGGACATGGCTCTCCCATCTCCCATGTGAGCGCCCTACCCCCTGGGTTACTGGGTTTTAGATGGAGATGCTACCTCCCTTTTTCATGAGAAAGGGCTGTCCAGGCTTAACTGCCTAGCTTCAGCAGAGGGCTCACAGCTGTGAATCCCAAGTGCAAGGAGGTGCCTTCCTCTGGCCTGGATTTGGGTGCCTCACTCCCTGAAAGGGGCAGGGCTTAGGCCACACCCCTCTCCCTGGCATTGCCTATTGGCTAGTTTAGGCAGCTTCCTGCACCGTGTGCTGGCTTTTGAGAATCTCTTCCTTATGTGCTACTCTTCCCATGCATTGTATGAGGAGCCTGGGCACTTAGCTTGCAGCTGTGGATTGCACTGGTCATCCAGATGCCTAAGCGTCAGGTGTTGCAGTGGCTAAATCTGTATGTGGATATAGCCCCACATGCTTTGCTGAATAGGGATGGGATTACACAGCTACTTAAAGCTAAGTGCATGTTTACAAACTGTGCTGAACGGGGCCTCAGTCGAGATTGCATGTCTCTTCCTGAGACATCAGTTCCAGTCCAACACAAACTACTGGACTTAATGCAGGAAATGCTGGTTTAAGTGTATGTCCCATGTGATGCGGGGAGGGATAGCTCAGTGGTTTGAGCATTGGCCTGCTACACCCAGGGTTGTGAGTTCAATGCTTGAGGGGGCCATTTAGGGATTTGGGGCAAAAATCTGTCTGGGGATTGGTCCTGCTTTGAGCAGGGGGTTGGTCTAGATGACCTCCTGAGGTCCCTTCCAACCCTGATATTCTATGATTCTATGCTGGAGCTCAGACTAGATGATTATAACGATTTCTTCTGGCCTTATCGTCTATGAATGCAGTGATAAAGGGGGAAGATTTCTACACCCATGATGGAAGTGATGTGTGCAAAAAGGGGAATGTGCACCATACCCCACTAAGCAAACCCTCATGCAAAAAGATTGATAAGCCAGAAAGATAAAATGTTATCCCCCTACATTCAGTGTTCATGTGTCTGTATACGCTGGCACTCAGACCCACTGTGCTGGGTGTCATTACACAAACTAGCGAGAGAAAGAGAGATTTCATACCAGGCTTATGAAAGACAGACCATTATCAGAGATCATAAGAAGGACAATATAAACATTACAGGCAGGTCCGCTGTGGAAGTGGCCAAGCATACCACCACATTCAGTGTGTGGGAACCCTTGGACTGGGCTGAACAGCCCAACTTGATAACGTATTACAGAAATAATAATGGCATGCTCTCAGGAGAAAAGTGCCCATATGCAGACAATATCATGCTACAACTCTAAGAATCTCCTTCAGAAATAAGAAGAGAGATTAATAAATTTGGAGAAGTATCAGTGATTCAAGTGAATTACACAAAATCAAAACTATTACATTAAAGTGGCTAATAGAGAAATGGAGGAAATAAAGAAGTAGTATGGATTTAACTGGGCTTTCTTACATATTTAAGAACACAAATATCTACCAAACCAAATAAGCCTTACAACCTTGTCTTTTCTCTGTTGATAGGTAAAAGCAAAACAAGACCTGCAGAAATGGAGTTAATCCACAATCACATAGTCGGGAAGAATAGCTGTAATAAAAGCAAATGTGCTGACTACTATTTATTTTTCAAGTGTTGCCAGTAAAAATCCCAGATAAAACAGTAGCAGAAATGCAAAAGGGACATTTTAAACTTTTTATGAGCTTAAAAAAAAAGGTGAATACATAACATACTGTAGAGAGGAGAGGATTTGAGGATGTTCCTACTTGTAACAATGTAAAATCAGGGATGGAGTAAAAAAGTTCTTTCTGGTCCTAGTGATAATACCAGTTTTAGATCTATGCCCTATCTCGTGGCTAGGGATTATCATTGGAGCTGATAATACCGCTAAAACTGGAACAGACATTTGTACGTGATCACACAGTACATGGTGTGTCAGTTAGTAGCATTAATTGACTGCTCTTTGTTAAGTGTCTATGAGGACCCTGCTGCTGTGCACTAAATTCTCTAGTGTACTTTAATCTACTCCTGTTTCAAAGCAGCACACTCAAAGTGCACTAGGGAAAAGTTAGTGTGTGGGAGCAAGAGCCATGTGCCAGCCTAGTGTGCGGTAGATTTGCACCTCAGCTTGCATCAAACTAAGGCCTGGTCTACACTAGGCGTTTATGTCGAAGTTAGCGCCGTTACATCGAATTAACCCTGCACCCGTCCACACTGCGATGCTATTTAGTTTGACATAGAGGTCTCTTTAATTCGACTTCTGTACTCCTCCCCGACGAGGGGAGTAGCACTAAATTCGACATGGCCATGTCGAATTAGGCTAGGTGTGGATGGAAATCGACGCTAATAGCTCCGGGAGCTATCCCACAGTGCACCACTCTGTTGACGCTCTGGACAGCAGTACGAGCTCAGATGCTCTGACCAGCCACACAGGAAAAGCCCCGGGAAAATTTGAATTTGAATTCCTTTTCCTGTCTGGCCAGTTTGAATCTCATTTCCTGTCTGGACATCGTGGCGAGCACAGCAGCACTGGCAACGATGCAGAGCTCTCCAGCAGTGATGGCCGTGCAGTCTGTGAATAGAAAGAGGGCCCCAGCATGGACTGATCGGGAAGTCTTGGATCTCATCGCTGTGTGGGGCGATGAGTCCGTGCTTTCTGAGCTGCGCTCCAAGAAACGGAATGCAAAGATCTATGAGAAGATCTCTAAAGACATGTCAGAGAGAGGATACAGCCGGGATGCAACGCAGTGCCGCGTGAAAATCAAGGAGCTGAGACAAGGCTACCAGAAGACCAAAGAGGCAAACGGACGCTCCGGATCCCATCCCCAGACATCCCGTTTCTACGAGGCACTGCATTCCATCCTCGGTGCGGCCGCCACCACTACCCCACCACTGACCGTGGACTCTGAGGATGGGATAGTGTCCACGGCCGGTTCCTCGGACATGTTAGGGGACGGGGAAGATGAGGAAGGAGATGAGGAGGGCGAGGCAGTCGGCAGCGCTCACAACGCTGATTTCCCCGACAGCCAGGATCTCTTCATCACCCTTACAGAGATCCCCTACCAAGCGTCCCCAGCCGTTACCCCGGACACAGAATCTGGGGAAGGATCAGCCAGTAAGTGTTGTAAACATCTAAACATTTATTTTTAACAGAACAGGAATATTAACAATTAAAAGAATGGGTTGTTCATGATTACTTTGCCCTAGGCGCTTAACGGTTCAGTCATGGGCAGTGCAAGTTTTGAAAAAAAATCTAGCAATGTCCGGTTTTCCGTGATTGTCCTGCCCAAGCCGCTCTACTGTTTAGTCCCTGCTACTGCAGCTACAGTAAAATGCGGTCTATATGTCCGGGGATAGAGCAGTAATCCTCCTGGGACATCTCGATGAAGCTCTCCTGGAGGTAATTGGAAAGCCGTTGCATGAGGTTCCTGGGGAGAGCGGCCTTATTGGGTCCTCCGAAGTATGACACGTTGCCGCGCCACGAGACTATCAAGTACTCGGGAATCATTGCTCTGCACAGCAGGGCGGCATATGGCCCTGGTCTTTGGAGGCTTTCCCGGAGCATTCTCTCTTTCTCGCTCTCAGAGATCCTCATCAGGGTGATGTCGCTCATGGTGACCTGCTTTGAATTAGGAGGGGAATGTTAGTGTTGGGACTGCTTGCCCGTTCCTTTACAGAACTGTAACCGCTGGTTTGCAGCCACGCGGTGGAGGTGGGAGAGGGGCAGCCGAAAGGGATCGTTCCCGGGGACAGCCGCGAGGGGGTGGGACAGGGGCAGAGTTCCCGCTTGCCGGATTGCTGGCAGCAGGGACTGACATTGCTTTAAATGTGAAATGAGGCCAGTGGTAATATAAAAGTTTTAAATTGCCACAAGTCTACGGCTTACCATGTCTGCCTGCAACAGAAATTCCGTTATGCTGCTTCTCAAATGTGCTGTGCAAGACCCCAGGCACTGAATGCGAAGGCCGAGAATTTGACCTTGTGCTGAGTGCGCATGTGATAGGTGCTGTGCATGGTCTTGTTCACAGAGAAAGACTATGTTCTTTGTTCACAACTACATTTATCTTTCTGAGGAATGAAAAATGCATCACTGTGCGACTGTCTCACAACCTAGCCTGGCATCACACTCCCAGAGGCTAGCGCAGATTAGGCGTAGGAAGAAGAGGACACGGGAGGACATGTTCTCGGAGCTTATGGCCTGTTCCCGAGCCCAGGCAGCACAGCAGACCCAGTGGCGGGAGAACTTGACCCAAATGCACCAAGCAAACATGGATCGGGAGGAGAGGTGGTGGCAGGAAGACCAGCAGGCGACTCAAATGCTGCTTGGACTACTGAGGGAGCAAACAGACACGCTCCAGCACCTTGTGGATGTTCTGCAGGAACGGAGGCAGGAGGACAGAGCCCCGCTGCAGTCTATCTCTAACCGCCCTCCCCCGCCACCAAGTCCCATACCCACCTCACCCAAAGTGCAAAGAAGGAGAGGCGGCAGAGTCCGTGCTAACTCTCACTCCACCCCTGCAGAGAGCTCTAGTAGCAGAAGGCTCTCATTCCCCAAAATTTGAAAAGTTCTTTCCTTCCCGCCTGACACAAGCCCCAGTCCAAGTTTCACCTCCCAGTTCCATGTGTAGTTGATAATAAAAAATACGTTTCTGTTAACTACTGTTTCAATCATGTTCTTTTGGAGGAGGAGGGGAAAGGGGGTTGGTAATTGGACAGGACAGTCACCTTTGGCAGGGTACATAGGCGGGGGCAGGTACAGCAGCAGGGCACATACACAGTGCAGTGATGCAGTGACTAGTTACCCTGGTTAGTCTGGGAGGTGGTTTTCATGTTATGTGGTGGGGGGTGGGTTGCTCTGTGACTTTGTGGCGGGGGAGGGCAGTTACAGATCTTAAGCGGCGGTCCTTATGCAGGATCACAGAGCCACGCAGCAGGGGATCTGTAACCGTCCTCCCCCTGCCACAAAGTCACATAGCCCCCCCATACACACAGTCCCGATCAGGAGGGGTGACAGGCTCCGTTGAAACAACCATCCCACCGCAGCGGAGCCTGTCAATCCTTGAGTTTAGAAGCTTCATTCGCGTCACTACACTACACCCGCTCCGCACCACAGTCTGCGTCCCAGTTTTAAAAAATTCCCGCGAAAACAGTATTAAAGAAAACGGTGTGCATTAACAAAGTAGAACTATTTTTATTTCGAAACGTGTGTTGGAAGGGGGGTGAAGGGGGTATGTAACTGGATAGGATAGTCAACATTAACTGGGTTCAGCTTCTCTGTACACAAACTTTAAAGTCACAGGTTACCCTGCTCACTCAGGAACTTAGCTTTCAAAGCGTCCCGGATGCACAGCGCTTCCCGCTGGTCTCTTCTAATCGCCCGGCTGTCTGGCTGTGCGTAATCAGCAGCCAGGCTATTTTCCTCAACCTCCCACCCCGCCATAAAGGTCTCCCCCTTGCTCTCACAGAGATTGTGGAGCACACAGCAAGCTGCTATAACAATGGGGATATTGGTTTCGCTGAGATCACAGCGAGTCAGTAAGCTTCTCCATCTCCCCTTGAGACGGCCAAAAGCACACTCCACCACCATTCTGCACTTGCTCAGCCGGTAGTTGAAGAGTTCTTTTTCAGTGTCCAGGGCGCCAGTATAGGGCTTCATGAGCCAGGGCATTAGCAGGTAGGCTGGGTCCCCGAGGATGACTATAGGCATCTCCACATCCCCAACAGTTATTTTGTGGTCCGGGAAGTAAATACCTTGCTGCAGCCGTCTAAACAGACCAGAGTTCCTGAAAACACGAGCGTCATGAACCTTGCCCGGCCATCCCACGTAGATGTTGGTAAAACGTCCCCTGTGGTCCACCAGTGCTTGCAGCACCATGGAAAAGTAGCCCTTTCGGTTAATGTACTGGCTGGCCTGGTGGTCCGGTGCCAGGATAGGGATGTGAGTTCCATCTATGGCCCCACCGCAGTTTGGGAATCCCATCGCTGCGAAGCCATCTATGATCGCCTCCACGTTTCCCAGGGTCACTACCTTTGGCAGCAGTACATCAACGATTGCCTTCGCTACTTGCATCACAACAAACTGGTTCGAGACTGACCGGTAGCTGTCTGGCGTTGCAAGCTTCCAGAGGGCTATGGCCACTTGCTTCTGGACAGTCAGTGCAGCTCGCAACCGGGTGTCATTGCGCTTCAGGGCAGGGGACAGCAACTCACAAAGTTCCAGGAAAGTTCCCTTCCGCATGCGAAAGTTTCGCAGCCACTGGGATTCATCCCAGACCTGCAGCACTATGCGGTCCCACCACTCAGTGCTTGTTTCCCGTGCCCAGAATCGCCGTTCCACGGCATCAACATGACCCATTGCCACCGTGATGTCCTCGGCGCTGGGTCCCGTGCTTTCTGAGAGGTCTGTGCTACTCTCAGACTTCAGGCCATCACCGCGGTGCCGTAGCCTCCTCGCCTGACTTTTCTGCATCTGCCTCAGGGAAAGCTGTATGATAAGCTGCGAGGCGTTGAGAGCGGCCACAGCTGCAGCAATGGTCGCAGCGTGCTCCATGCTCGCAGTGCTGTGGCGTCCGTGCTGTCAATGACTGGAAAAGTGCGCGAACTGATTTCCCGCCGGCGCTTTCAGGGAGGGAGGGCGGGAGTGATGGACGGATGACAACAGTTACCCAAAAGCACCCTGGACACATTTTGTTACCCAGAAGGCTTTTGCGGCTACACCCAGAATTCCAATGGGCAGAGGGGACTGCGGGAACTGTGGGATAGCTGACCACAGTGCACCGCTTCGAATGTCGACGCTTTCACCGTTAGTGTGGACTCACAAAGTCGAATTACTGTCCTTAGTGTGGACACACACGTTCGACTTTGCAATATCGATTCCAAAAATTTGATGCAAGTAAAATCGAACTACTCTCGTAGTGTAGACAAGGCCTTAATCTCTTTTATAGACAAGCCCTAAGTGAATAGAGGGTGGCAAATGTCACAGCAGTCCATAACAGTATCTGTTGCCAGAAAGAGATACAGAATCCAGACAGATGGTTGGGTTCTGTATAAGCAAAGGGGCTAGTAATACCATCCCAAAGCCTCTTCTGGGGGCACCAAAACTAAGCAAAAGGAATTTAGCACTGGAAGGAGATGTTCCAATCCAACATATTGCAGCTCATGTCTACCTGGTGGGACCAGTGAAGGAGGGCTGGTACAGGGTTTGGGGCCATTGGGGCTGAACTGCTAAGAAGTTTCTCCAGAAAGGATGAAAGCCCTTCATTTTGTTCTGAGGATTTTATCTTGGGTCCCACTTAGAAATCCAAACCTCAGCTTGACCAGTGAGGACATTGGTGCTCTATCACTGAGCTGGCCAAATCTCATCCTGCCCCTGAGATGTAAGATTGAGATTCCTGCTGTCCTCCCCCACATCCCCTACTAGATGCTGGAGGACTCATGCAGTCAGGACTAGAACATCCGTGGAATTTCTAAAAATTTGAGATGACAACTTTCTAACTCAAAAAGTGTTTCATGGGGTAATTCTATATTAGACCTTGTCTTGACAAATAAAGAGATACTAATCACAAGACTAAAAACTAGTGGTAGCTTAGGTACAAGGATCATGATTGCATCACATTTGTGATGTGCAAGCAGAAAAAAGTCCAGACCAGTGATATATACACTTAGTGCTTTAAAGGAGCCAATTTCACAAAGCTGAAAACAATTCTGAGCCCAGCTGGTTGAGAGAGTGATATTTAAACAGAAAAATGTGAATGATAATTAGGAGTTGTTTATGAACACTTTACTAGATGCCCAAAAAGAGACCTCTGGGAAAGAAGGCCACACTAGCTTAAAAAAAAACCAACCTGGCTTAGAGGGGAAGAGAAGGCAGCTAAATTTTAAATACACAATAATTGGAAGAAAGGGGAAGTTGATAGCTTCTGATTTATATTCATTACAATGAACTGTAGAAAACTGATAAGGGATGCAAAAGGACACATGTAGAACTCTGCGGCCAGCAGCGTTATACTTTAAAAATTCCTTCTTATTGTCTATTAGAATTCTTTTTGTTCCTAACAATGGCATTTGTCCATTACTAGATAGAAATGGTAGACTTGTCACTAACAGTCTTTAATTACATGAGCACATACTAGTTTTTCCACAGGACCCCTGCCTCATTTTTTGTGTGCAACCTTGTAGGTTCCTAAAGCAACCAGAGAAAACAGAAATTCTATCATGTAGTATCATATTTACACGCCCTGCCCCAGCCATCAACAGAGTTGGATTCTTTAGATCCCATGCCCCAACCTGTGCCACTTGAGCTAATAATATAATAGTAACTGATAGCAGCTAATAGTAGGTTGTCATCCTCTGTGTGAACCAGCCACTAGAGAGGACAGGCACACACTTTGCCATGGGTCTCACAGCTATTTTCTGACAGTTGAGGGAAGTTGAGACTCAGAGTTCCATTGAAGGCTCTGAAGGGAAACTGTGCTGTAGTGACCACAGACACTTCTGTTCTTGACCCCTCCAGCCTGTCCCAGTCTCCTTGGCTCCTCATGCTACTCTCTCCAGCACTTTGTCCCAGTCTGCCCTCTTGCCACTCCCCCTCCCCTAGGCCCAGCTCCTGATCTCTTTGCATTTCAGTCAGGCAGCCTCCTCCTTCATGCAGCCTGGGTGCCAGCAGGAGGCGCATTGGGAGCACAGGACAGGCACCTTGAGCCTGGTCTACACTACGGGGTTAGGTCGAATTTAGCCACGTTAGGTCAATTTAAAAATGAATGCATCCACACAACCAACCCCTTTCCATCGACCTAAAGGGCTCTTAAAATCTACTTCTGTACTCTTCCCTGGCAAGGAGAATAGTGCTAAAATTGATTTTGCTGGGTCAAATTTGGGGTAGTGCAGACGCAAATCGAAAGTATTGGCCTCCGGGAGCTATTCCAAAGTGCTCTATTGTGACCACTCTGGACAGCACTTTGAACTCCGATGCCCTAGCCAGGTACACAGGAAAAGCCCCAGGAACTTTTGAATTTAATTTCCTGTTTGGTCAGCCTGGCGAACTCAGCAGCACAGGTGACCATGCAGTCCCCCCAGAATCATAAAGCGTAGAATGTTTCTATGCTCCCCCTATCATCTCCATCCCTGAGGTTATTGCAGATTAGAAGGCAAAAAAACCCGCACTCACGATGACATGTTTTCTGAGCTCATGCAGTCCTCCCGCACTGATAGGGCACAGGTTAATGTATGGAGGCATTCAGTGGCATTGGCCAGGAAAGAATTAAGTGAGTGTGAAGAGCGGAGGCAGGATGCGATGCTGAGACTAATGGGGGAGCAAATGGATATGATGAGGCGTCTGTTGGAGCTGCAGGAAAGCCAACAAGAACACAGACCCCCGCTGCATCCACTGTATAACTGCCTACCCTCCTCCCCATGTTCCATAGCCTCCTCACCCAGATGCCAAGAATGCGGGCAGGGGGAGGCTCCGGGCACCCAGTCACTCCACTCCAGAGGATGGCCCAACAGAAGGCTGTCATTCAAACAGTTTGATTTTTAGTGTGGCTACAATAAGCAATGTGGCCTTGTCCTTCCCTCCTCCCCCACCCCACCCGGGCTACCTTGTCCATTATCTTGTTTTTTTTTTTTAATTAATAAAAAAAAAATGCATGGTTTGAAAACAATTTAGTTACTTTATTTTGAAGGTGGGAGGGTGGTTGGCTTACAGGGAATTAAAATCAACAAGGGGGCGGGTTTGCATCAAGGAGAAACACACAAAATGGTCACACCAAAGCCTGGCCAGTCATGAAACTGGTTTTCAAAGTCTCTCTGATGCGCAGCGCACCTTGCTGTGCTCTTCTAATCGCCCTGGTGTCTGGCGTGAAACGATTGTCTGCCATTGCTTTCACAGAGGGAGGGGTGACGGACGACATGTACCCCAAACCACTCACAACAATATTTTTGCCCCATCAGGCATTGGGAGCTCAACCCAGAATTCCAATGGGTGGTGGAGACTGCGGGAACTGTGGGATAGCTTCCCACCGTGCACTACTCTGAGTTGATGCTAGCCACGGTAGTGAGGACGCACTCTGCTGACTTAATGCACTTAGTGTGGACATATGCAAATCGACTGTATAAAATCGATTTCTAAAAATCGACTTCTATAAAATCAACCTAATTTCGTGGTATAGACATACCCTTACTCTGTTCCTATGCCTAGTGCCTCTGTGGCCCCCAGCTGCTCGGAGAAGCATTTACACAGAAAGTCCTGCTCAGCCCCTACAGTCCTGGGGTGGAGCATGCTCAATGCAGTCAGTGTTTGGAGAATTTAGCTGCTGAACTTTAACAAAGCTTCTACTGAGCATGTGCAAACTTTCAGAGACTGATAACTTGGCCAAATTTGGGTGAATGTTCATGGGGATGGCAAAAGGCACTTTGCTGATACCAAGGCAAGGCCCAGCTCTCTGCCAAATTTCAAGTCCCTGCTCCAAACCACGGAAACACCAGAGTTTCTCAATGAAACAGTTGTAAGAATGTTTTAACATGTGCAAGACATATCCCCCATGTTCTGGAAAATGGCTGAACTGTTCACTGAAATTTTCTGAACAAATTCAGCATAAGGCAGACACCTGGTATGGGAAATTTCAGTCTGGACAATTAAAGTTTAGCAAGGTTCTCAACGCTGAAAACAAGGTCTTATAATGGGAAGCGTCCAGCATCCTTAGTGATAGGCAGTGCTACCAGTCCTGCCTATATGCCTTTGAAAGACTGTTACAATAGATTTGCCATGGTAACTTAGCTAACTAAGTGCTTTGTGCTTAGTTGGCCTATCTTGTCTGTTTAGATTTTAAAATGGACCTTAACCTCCCAAGCCCACAGTTCCTGTTCGACTAATGCAGGACTCCCAAGCCAGTTGCAGTTTCTATCCATAACCAAACCCCACAAGGCTTGTAGGAATGGAGTCACAGCAAGAAAGACCAGCTGGCTTTCAACTTTGGCTGGTGGCTGCTGTATGGAGGTTCTACGGTTACTTGCTGGAGGATGTATTATGTGGTGTGTCCTTGCTGAGGGATGCTGGGTGGAGTTTGCAATGAATGGGGGTGGGGCAGGGCTCCCAACCCCCATCACTCCTTGGCTAGGTGTGGCTTCCAGATGCTTCAGCATTGGGCATTCGCCATCTGGCAGCGTGGCTTTCCCTGGAAGCAGAGTGGTGCAGAGAAGAGAATACAGGTGAGAAGGAGCAGAGGAATTGGATTATGGGTGGATGGGGTAGACCAAAACAGCAGTGGGAGGGAGGGAGCAAACTCCACTACTCCTTGCTCATTCCCTCATGGTCCTCACATCAGCAAGAATCATCTCCATCTTTTGCTTTGTTTGTCAGCACATATGGCATAACCCAGCCCCTGCCCCCAGTGACCCACTGACCTAGCCTATGTTTGCAGTCACATCTGAGAATAGCCAGTAAGGGTGGCCCCCTTGCAACTCCCTGTTGGGTCAAGACCCCCCAATTTGAGAAACTCTGGTCTCCCCTGTGAAATATGTATAGTATAGGGTAAAAGCACATAAAAGACCAGATTTCATGGGGAGAGACCATATTTCACAGTCCGTGATGCATTTTTCATGGCCATGAATTTGGTCAAGCCTATTGAGGAGAGCTGGCATATGGGTAGTAGTGTAGCCTGGGCAAGAGCGGCACTGCTTAGCTGTGTTGAGTACAAACCTGCCTGAACCCTCGTGGGCACATACGCAGCACAGCTAAGCTGTGCCACCACTGCCCATGCTACCATGACTACACTGCTGTATATACTCATGCTGGCTGTCATTGAGCCAGCATGTGCGTGTGTAGGGACCGGGAATCACACCCCTAGCTTGCAGTGTGGGTGTAACCTACATGTTCATGTGGACCCTGTTACCTCACACCAAGTGTTCCCTAGTGGTGTTTGCTCTGCTCTGAAACAGGAGTAGATCACAGTACACTAGGGCAGGGGTTCTCAACCTTTTTCTTTCAGAGCCCCCCCCCCCCCCCTTATGTTACAAAAACTCCACGGCCCAGCTGTGCCACAACAACTGTTTTTCTGCTGTGACAGACCCAGACCAGTTGGGTGCAGGAGTCTGGTCCTGTTGGGATCTGGGAACTAAAGGACCTCCCCCAGTCTAAGGGGAAGATCCACAAGGTCTGGGATCTCAATTAAGTTTGGGGGACAACTAAAGATATAACAGGGACAGGAGTGAGGTGACAGGGCTAAACAAAGGGAATCTGATGAGGACACCGAGCAGAGAATGCCAGACAGTGCCCACTGCTCCTCGAAGGTGTCAAGGGAACCAGTGGACGCCGCCCAGAAGAACTCCGCCTGGATGCGTGAGCGGATGGAGGGTCAGAAATAGGCCCCACAGTAGCAGGAAACCCCCTCAGCCAACCTTCTCTCTCTGGTCCTGTAGATGGCCATTTTGCCCAGTGCTAGGAGGAGGTTGACAAGGAGGTCCTGCAACTTGGTGGGGCCACAGATAGGGAGTGTATAGATAAGGAGGTGAGGGGCAAAGTGCAGCCAAAAACATAACAGGATATCTAAGAGGAGCCAGAATAGGGGCCGCAACCTGGCGCACTCCAGATGCATGTGTGCCAGGGTCTCCCTCATGCCACAGAAGGGGCAGGTGTCTGGGACAGGGATGAACTGTGCTAAGAACATGCCCATGCTGATGGCTCCATCCCCAGCGGGCTTCGGGAACAGGGCGGAATATAGGCTGGCTCACTGGGGTTCCTCACCCACCAGAGGTGGTAGGCCCTGTCGTGACGGGACAGGAGGCGAGGGTGAGGACGTGAAGGGTGTGGAGCACGAGCATGTACAGATGTTTCCTTGGCACGGTCTGGAAACGAGCTGGCTGCAGTTCATTCATCCGGCTTGCAGTGAAGGGGTGGGATGGGTGGGGCCACGGGGCAGGGGCCCAATGAGAAGGTCCAGAGAGCCTGGGGTGTAGGGTGGGCGGGGGGTGCCCTCCCGCAGGACCCAGTCGAGCTAGACCCGAGCAGTGGGCGGCAAAGCGCCTCTCACCTCCTGAAGTACATGCCGGGGAGTACGAGGGCTGGAAAGCCCCATGCGCTGAGCGAGCATCAGGGGATCCAGCCAGTCTCCCTGGTCTTAGTCTGGGAGGTCTCTGATTCTGGTGACTTCTGCCAGGACCAGCCTCTATCGCACAGAGGGGGACTTTGCCACCTGCACATGGAGCTGGGGGTTGTGTAGCAGGGGCTCCGCAAGGAGATCCACCCCCTCGGTGGCTGCCACAGACTTGGTTGCAGAGACCAGTTTCCAGGTCCGAAGGAGGTGCTGGTAGAAGACCAGCAGCCCAGAGAGGTCTCGCGGAAGACCTCTTGGATGGAGATAAAGGAGCTGCTGGTCGTATGGGAGCCCTCGGAAGCAGCGCAGGAAGGCGTGCGCCAGTATGCTCCATGCCAGACTACCTGTACCATACAGGAGCCTGGAAGCGGAAGATGTAGACCTGAGTGCCCTGTTCTCCCTCCTCCTGGGGCAGGTGGAGGACCCCTGAAGAAACCCAGTGCAGTCCCGGCCAAAAGAACTCCAGAACCAGCGCCCAGAGGCTGGCCAGGAAACTCGGGGCCAGGACCAGGGTGTTGAGCTGGTGCCAGAGCATAAACAGGACTAACTGATTAAGCACCAGTGCCCTCCGTTGGAGAGGCACCAGAGTAGTCCCATCTACCTCCGCAGATGCTCCGACACCCTGCCCTCTAAACCTTGCCAGTTTTCCAGCAGAGACAGATGCGTGGCAGAGAGGTAAACACTGAGATGGCCTAAAGTGTGGGTGGGAGGGAGCTTGCCTGCCACCCATCCCCAACCACCAGGTCAGAGCTCTTGACCCTGTTGACCTGGGCAGAGGAGGCTGCCAAGCTGGTGGCCTGGCAAGCCTCCACCTGCACCAGGTTGCCTGGGTTCTGGACCACGAGGAGCATGTCATCGGCATACACCAACAGGAACAGCCGCAACTCTGGCTCACGGAGCACCAACCCCGTCAACCTCTGATGGAGGAGACAGAGGAATGGCTCGATCACCAGTGTATACAGCTGGCCTGACCAGACACTCCGTGGAGGCATACAGCACCTGGAGAAAACCCACAAACTGGGGTCTGAAGCCGAATGCCCGTAGAGTGCCCAGGAGATACCCGTGGTCCACCCTGTTGAACGCCTTCTCCTGATCTAGGGACAGAAGGGTGAACAACAGACCATCCCTACACACGAGCTCCAAGAAATCCCAGACCAAGTACAGATTTTCAAAGATGGTATGGCCCAGGACACTGTAGGTCTGGTTGGGGTGGACCACGTCTGCCAACATAGACCTCAGCCACAGCGAGATGGCCTTCACTACGATTTTGTAGTCCATGTTGAGGAGCGAGACAGGAGGCCAATTCCAAAGATTGTGGGGCTTCCAAAGAAGGGGGACCAAGGCGAGCATGGCTCACCTGTATGATGGGGGAGGACCCTGCTCTCCAAGGACTCAGCCTAGGTGATGACCTCGGGCTGTAGGTTGGGGGAGAACAGGGTAGCCACTCCAGCTGTACGAGCTGTGAGGTGGCTAAAATAAACCCTGTCCCCCAACTCCAGCCGCCAACTTGCTTTGGTGGCTGGATCTGTATGGGTCTCCTGCAGGAAAATCACAGAGCACACTCCCCCTCCCCCAAAGGAAGGAGAGTACCTGGCACCTGCAGAGACCCAGCTTACAGCCCTGGGTGTTTAGTGTAGCAAAGGTGACGAGTGCCGTAGGGAGGACTGGGGGGGATCCCCACTGGCAGGGACACTCGTGGCCATCGTTGGGCCATGCAGCAAACCGTGACTGACCCCGTAAGTAAGCAGGGAGTCATAGAAGCAGCGGGTCTGCTGACAGGCCAAAGCAGCCAGCCTCCCAGTTCCTTTACCCTCCCACAAAATGACCCTCACGGCCCGGAGGATTTGATTAAAGTCTCCCTAGAGCTGGAGAGTGAGCTGCACTTTGGTCCCTGGAGAAACTCTCACAGCCTATCAGGGGGCAGGGTCACAGGCCCGTGCCTGTCCTCCGGTGGGGCCTCTGTTGAAGCCCCGTGGCCTACCGAGACAGGCAGGCAGGGGTGGACACCCGGTTTGGCGCCTGATGTGCTGGCACCATGCAGCCCGTCTCAGACCCCTGCTCAGTGCAGGGCGGCGGAGGGAAAATAGCAGCCCCTAGGGGGGGTCAGGACAGGGGAACACCAAGGCCACTCCCTGGGGATCATCCACCAGCAAGGGGAACGAGACAACCCCAGGGGTGGCAGCAGCATGGGAGGTGGAGGGGAGGGAAACTGGATTGTCATCGGGGGTGGTGCAGGGATCAGGCTCGGGATCAGGGAGAGGGGTGGAAACAGACCGTGAGCCCTGGCAGCCGGGCAACCCGGGGGGAGGGGGGGCACCTCTTGGCCGGGCTCAAGGGAATGGGGGAATGGGAAGGGGGCCCTCGGTGATGCCGGGCTCATGCTTCAGGGCAGGTGGTGTAGCCATGGCATTGATGGGTAGAGAGTTGGCAACGGGGCCCCAACCCAGAAAGGTGATCGACCGCCAGGCATCAGCAAGGGGTGCCCTGGTGACTCAAGGCCCGACCACCTGTTGCCTCCATGGGCTCAGCGGCCTGTAGTGGGGTGCCGTCCATGGTTGGGCTGCTGGAAGAGTCCAGGAGCCCCTCAGGGGTGCGAGCAGCGGCTGGGGGAGGGGAGTAAAAGGAAGAGGGGGCACGGTGTAAGGTCGCCCAGATCGAGGCCCTCTGGCAGAGGGTTGTCCTCCCCCTGGGTGATTGGGGTCAGACCCAGGGCCTCAATCTCCTCAAAAATGGAGGGGAAAATCACTACCCACCACCCCGGAGAATTCCTCACCAGCGCCCGAAGCGACGCTTGCCTCGGGGCTTGCAAGGGCCTTAGGTGTCAAGGTGGCAGGAGGGGATCCATCGAGGAGGGACAGCGCTACCCTCCATTGCTGCCATGTCATCCCCAGATGGCTCCAGCAGATGGGATTCACCTGGGGGCAAGGCAGAAGGCTCAGTGTTGTTGGCTCCCTTCCTGGTCTTTTGGGGGCCCTCCGCATCCTCCGCATCAGATGGGAGGAGCGGAGCTGGAGCCTTCCGCTTGGCCCGCTTCCCCTGTACTAGGACCCAGCCCTCTATGGTATTATCTGTGGGCTGGCTAACAGGGGTCAGGCCGAGGGGCAGGAGCAATAGCACAGGTAGATAGCAGTGGGGCAGCATGAGGGAGGGCACTCCCCCGGGGGCAGACACTCTCCCATGCTCAGCAGTAATCCTGCCACACCCTCCTCTGCAGGGTCCACCAGACTGCATGCAGTAGAGGCAGGGCTCTCCCGCTCATCTGGGCGTGCTGGGGGAGGTGACCCCAGGGCTTGAGCAGGAGCAGTGGTGGGCTGGGGAGGAGGAGGGGTGGCTCTAGGCACTGGGCAGCCAGGGGGGCCCTTGATGACAGGGCCAGCACCCTGCCAACGCTTGGGGGTCCCGGACGCTCCTCCATGCTGGGCCAAGGGGCAGTCCTTCTGGAAGTGCCCCATTGCCCAGCAGAGGTAGCACCAGGCATCCCTGGTAGAATAATGCACCTGGTAGCGGGCCACCTGGTAGGGTACCAGGAAGGACCCCTCAAGTGCCTCTCCATCATGCACCGCCGGCAGCAGTTGAAGCTGCACCTGCCGGCAGAATGAGAGGACATGACGGAGGAAGAGGGGGCGACAGCGGGACAGGGCTCACAACAGAGAGAGGTTTCCCTAGGGTAGAGAGAGTGGATAGCAGGGTGGCATTGGTTAGGAAGGGATGGACGGAGGTCAGGGCTACTCAGATGCCCATGTCCTCCAGCAGCTCCAGAGGGACAAACACGGCCCCCACTACCAGGCCCCTCTCCACCGCCTCCTGGGCTGCGGCCTATGATGCCAGGAAAAAGACTACCTTCCCGTACATTTTGGAGGCCGCTACTATGGCCGTGAGTCCCACCAACCTCACCAATGCCCGCACGTAGATCTCCGCATGGGACGAGGCAGGCACCAGGAAGCAATGGACGCTATGCTTCCTGGTCAAGATAGGGAAGGGGCCCCGGCTGCCACAGATGGTAGCAGAGGTGGTGGCAGAGAGAGATGACGTAGGGGCAGGCGAGCTGCCACCACTTGGCCATACGCCTTGGGGGCCAAGAGAGGGACACCCGCAGAGCTGGTGGAGGGAGCAATGGAGAGGGATGCCATGGCCGATGGCGAGGCTGAGCAGAGAGGGAAACCCCTACCATGGATGGCCTAGACTTTTTGGCAGGGCCCTTGCCCTTAGAATCATAGAATATCAGGGTTGGAAGGGACCTCAAGAGGTCATCTAGTCCAACCCCCTGCTCAAAGCAGGACCAATTCCCAACTAAATCATCCCAGCCAGGGCTTTGTCAAGCCAGGCCTTAAAAATCTCCAAGGAAGGAGACTCCACCACGTCCCTAGGTAACGTATTCCAGTGCTTCACCACCCTCCCAGTGAAATAGTGTTTCCTAATATCCAACCTGGACCTCCCCCACTGCAACTTGAGACCATTGCTTCTTGTTCTGTCATCTGCCACCACTCAGAACAGCCTAGCTCCATCCTCTTTGGAACCCCCCTTCGCGTAGTTGAAGGCTGCTATCAAATCCCGCCTCATTCTTCTCTTCTGGAGACTAAACAATCCCAGTTCCCTCAGCCTCTCCTCATAAGTCATGTGTTCCAGACCCCTAATCATTTTTGTTGCCCTCCGCTGGACTCTTTCCAATTTTTCCACATCCTTCTTGTAATGTGGGGCCCAAAACTGGACACTGTATTCTAGATGAGGCCTCACCAATGTCGAATAAAGGGGAACAATCACGTCCCTCGATCTGCTGGCAATGCCCCTACTTATACAGCCCAAAATGCCGTTTGCCTTCTTGGCAACGAGAGCACACGGTTGACTCATATCCAGCTTCTCGTCCACTGTGACCCCTAGGTCCTTTTCTGCAGAACTGCTACCTAGCCATTCGGTCCCTAGTCTATAGCAGGACGGAAGAATCCCATGCACTAAGTGCAGGACTCTGCACTTGTCCTTGTTGAACCTCATCAGGTTTTTTTGGCCCAATCCTCTAATTTGTCTAGGTCCCTCTGTATCCGATCCCTACCCTCTAGTGTATCTACCACGCCTCCTACTTTAGTGTCATCGGCAAACTTGCTGAGAGTGCAGTCCACACCATCCTCCAGATTATTAATAAAGATATTAAACAAAACCGGCCCCAGGATCGACCCTTGGGGCACTCCGCTTGAAACCGGCTGCCAACTAGACATGGAGCCATTGATCACTACCCATTGAGCCCGACGATCTAGCCAGCTTTCTATCCACCTTACAGTCCATTCATCCAGCCCATACTTCTTTAACTTGGCGGCAAGAATACTTTAGGAGACTGTATCAAAAGCTTTGCTAAAGTCAAGGAATAACACATCCACTGCTTTCCCCACATCCACAGAGCCAGTTATCTCATCATAGAAGGCAATTAGGTTAGTCAGGCACGACTTCCCCTTGGTGAATCCATGCTGACTGTTCCTGATCACTTTCCTCTCCTCTAAGTGTTTCATAATTGATTCCTTGAGGACCTGCTCCATGATTTTTCCAGGGACTGAGGTGAGGCTGACTGGCCTGTAGTTCCCCGGATCCTCCTCCTTTCCTTTTTTAAAGATGGGCACTATATTAGCCTTTTTCCAGTCATCCGGGACTCCCCCCATCGCCATGAGTTTTCAAAAATAATGGCCAATGGCTCTGCAATCTCATCCGCCAACTCCTTTAGCACCCTCGGATGCAGCGCATCCGGCCCCATGGACTTGTGCACGTCCAGATTTTCTAAATAGTCCCGAACCACTTCTTTCTTCACAGAGGGCTGGTCACCTCCTCCCCATGCTGTGCTGCCCAGTGCAGCAGTCTGGGAGGTGACCTTGTTCGTGAAGACAGAGGCAAAAAAAGCATTGAGTACATTAGCTTTTTCCACATCCTCGGTCACTAGGTTGCCTCCCTCATTCAGTAAGGAGCCCACACTTTCCTTGACTTTCTTCTTGTTGCTAACATACCTGAAGAAACCCTTCTTGTTACTCTTAACATCTCTTGCTAGCTGCAACTCCAAGTGTGATTTGGCCTTCCTGATTTCACTCCTGCATGCCTGAGCAATATTTTTATACTCCTCCCGGGTCATTTGTCCAATCTTCCACTTCTTGTAAGCTTCTTTTTTGCGTTTAAGACCAGCAAGGATTTCACTGTTTAGCCAAGCTGGTCGCCTGCCATATTTACTATTCTTTCTACACATCGGGATGGTTTGTTCCTGCAACCGCAATCAGGATTCTTTAAAATACAGCCAGATCTCCTGGACCCCTTTGCCCTTCATGTTATTCTCCCAGGGGATCCTGCCCATCTGTTCCCTGAGGGAGTCAAAGTCTGCTTTTCTGAAGTCCAGGGTCCGTATTCTGCTGCTCTCCTTTCTTCCTTGTGTCAGGATCCGGAACTCGACCATCTCATGGTCACTGCCTCCCAGGTTCCCATCCACTTTTGCTTCCCCTACTAATTCTTCCCGGTTTGTGAGCAGCAGGTCAAGAAAAGCTCTGCCCCTAGTTGGTTCCTCCAGCACTTGCACCAGGAAATTGTCCCCTACACTTTCCAAAAACTTCCTGGATTGTCTGTGCACTGCTGTATTGCTCTCCCAGCAGATATCAGGGTGATTAAAGTCTCCCATGAGAACCAGGGCCTGCGATCTAGCAACTTCTGTAAGTTGCTGGAAGAAAGCCTCGTCCACCACATCCCCCTGGTCTGGTGGTCTATAGCAGACTCCCACCACGACATCCCCCTTGTTGCTCACACTTCTCAACTTTATCCAGAGACTCTCAGGTTTTTCTGCAGTTTCATACCGGAGCTCTGAGCAGTCATACTCCTCTCTTACATACAATGCAACTCCCCCACCTTTTCTGCCATGCCTGTCCTTCCTGAACAGCTTATATCCATCCATGACAGTACTCCAGTCATGTGATTTATCCCACCAAGTCTCTGTTATTCCAATCTCATCATAGTTCCTTGACTGTGCTAGAACTTCCAGTTCTCCCTGCTTGTTTCCCAGGCTTCTTGCATTTGTGTATAGGCACTTAAGATAACTCATCGATCGTCCCTCTTTCTCAGTATGTGACAGGAGTCCTCCCCTCTTGCGCTCTCCTGCTTGTGCTTCCTCCCAGGATCCCATTTCCCCACTTACCTCAGGGCTTTGGTCTCCTTCCCCCAGTGAACCTAGTTTAAAGCCCTCCTCACTAGGTTAGCCAGCCTGCTGGCGAAGATGCTCTTCCCTCTCTTCGTTAGGTGGAGCCCGTCTCTGCCTAGCACTCCTCCTTCTTGGAACACCACCCCATGGTCGAAGAATCCAAAGCCTTCTCTCCAACACCACCTGCGTAGCCATTCATTGACTTCCACGATTCGACGGTCTCTACCCAGGCCTTTTCCTTGCACAGGGAGGATGGACGAGAACACCACTTGCGCCTCAAACTCCTTTATCCTTCTTCCCAGAGCCACGTAGTCTGCAGTGATCCGCTCAAGGTCATTCTTGGCAGTGTCATTGGTGCCCACGTGGAGAAGCAGGAAGGGGTAGCGATCCGAGGGCTTGATGAGTCTCGGCAGTCTCTCCGTCACATCGTGTATCCTAGCTCCTGGCAAGCAGCAGACTTCTCAGTTTTCCCGGTCGGGGCGGCAGATAGATGACTCAGTCCCCCTGAGGAGTGAGTCCCCGACCACCACCACCCTCCTCCTCCTCTTGGGAGTGGTGGTCGTGGAACCCTCATCCCTAGGACAGTGCATCTTTTGCCTTCCAATCGGTGGAGTCTCCTTCTGCTCCCTTCCCTCAGATGGGTCATCTAGTCCACTCTTCACATTAGTACCTGTAGAGAGAACATGGAAACGATTGCTCACCTGTATCTCCATTGCTGGTGCATGGATGCTCCTCTTTCTCCTTCTGGAGGTCACATGCTGCCAAACCTCTTCACAATCTTTCTGTCCCTGCTGTGCCTGCTCTGAATCTTCAGAACATTGTGGCCGTAGAAGCATCTCCTGACGTCTGTCAAGGAAATCTTCATTTTCCCTTATGCAACGCAGAGTAGATACTCGTTTCTCCAGCCCTCGAACCATCTCTTCCAATATGGAGACCAGCTTGCACTTTGTACAGACAAAGTCGCTTCTGTCCTGTGGAAGAAAGACAAACATGGCACAACCTGTGCAGGTCACAACAGCTGATCACTCACCTTCCATATCACCGTCCTCTTAAGAGCTTCCTCAACTGTTGCAGGAACTACTCAGAGAAACCTGTAGATGAAAGCCTCAGTGAGCTCCCCCCAAGCGAGCTCCCAGGCAAATTCACACTTTTCAAACAAACAAGCAAGCAATCAAGCATACGGTCAAACTGACCAACTGTCCCAGCAGCAGACACTCAGATACTCACCAACACAGCCCCCCTAATGCAGCACTTAGTGTACCTCCTCTTGGCCAGCTCCCAGGCAAACTCCCTTTGTTAGCCTCTGCTGTTCGCCACTCCTTCTTTTTTCCCTGGCCTTTCCTGCTGGCTGGGGGTGGGGGGAGCCCAGAATCGGAGGGGGCAAGGGACATGGCAGCAGTGGAGTCCATGCCTTTGCCCACTGCTGCCAGTGCCCCAGTGGGGGCACTGGCAGATGGTTCAGTGGCGGTGGTTGGGGCGGGAGCCACAAGGGACAATGGGGGGGCAGGTGGAGGAGGGGCAGCAGGGTCTGCCCGAGGGGTCCCACCCGCCTTGTTCCCTGCCATAATGAGAGGGTATGGAGGAGAAACACTGGAGGGAGGAGGGTAAAGGGGGAACAGGTCAACCACCCCTCCCTGCTAGGCTGCGGGCAGGGGAGGACGATGCTGAAAGGGCAGAGCTGGGGGCGGGGGGGGGGAGAGCTTATGAAGACAAGGACTTGGGGGAGTTCAGTCACCAACACAAAATGGGATTCCGGCTCCTCTAGCTGCACTGGGGGGCAGGGGTTATAATAGCACTTGGGGGGAGGGGTTGCAGTGATAAAGGGGTTCAACAGAAACAGGGGAGGGGCACAAGTGCATGGGAGGGGGGCATGGGCACACTGAACAAGGGGCTAAAAAGGCCAGAGGACCGTGTGTGTGTGTGGGGGGAAACAAACAGGCTGGAGGTAGGACAGGCAAAACAAGGGGCTAGCTTCAGAGGCTGGGGCAAACAAAACTGCAGAGGGAAAAGGGTAGGGCAGGCAAACAAACTAAAGCTGCTGAGGGGCTGGGGCAGGGCAAAAGGCTGCAAGGGGTGGGTGGGCAGGTAGTAAGGGGAAAAGCTGGGGGTCTGCTGCAGGGGGGCTGGGGGCACAGGTATGTGTGCTTGCAAAGTCTCAGTTTGTTTATGCTGGCTGCTGCTTCAGGCCCAAGGGGTGAAAACAGGGCATGGCAAGAAAGGCAAGCAGTTGAGTCCTTGAGGCAGGAGCTTGAGGCAGATGGTAAGTGGCCAGTGGGGGTGGTGGAGGGGGCAGCAGTGAGAGAGGGGGGGGGACACACAGATGGACCGGGGTCAGGTTCCACAACACACCCCCTATGTCCCCACAGACACAGTCAAGACCCCCACCACAAGAGCACAGTTTGAAAGTTACTCAGTCTTAGGCCTGGTCTACACTACGGGTTTAGGTCGACTTTAGCAGCGTTAAAGGACACGTCCACACAACGAAGCCCTTTCTTTCGATTTAAAGGGTCCTTTAAACCGGTTTCTTTATACCACCTCCGACGAGGGGATTAGCGATAAAACCGGCCTTTGCGGGTCGGAATTGGGGTAGTGTGGACGGAATTCGATGTTATTGGCCTCCGGGAGCTATCCCACAGTGCTTCATTGTGACCGCTCTGGACAGCGCTCTCAACTCAGATGCACTGACCAGGTAGACAGGAAAAGACCCGCGAAGGTTTGAATTTCATTTCCTGTTTGCCCAGCGTGGAGAGCACAGGTGACCACGCAGAGCTCATCAGCACAGGTAACCGTGATGGAGTCCTCCCAGGATCGCAAAAGAGCTCCAGCATGGACCGAACGGGAGGTACGAGATCTGCTCGCCATATGGGGAGATGAAGCAGTGATAGCTGAACTCCGTAGCAGTAAAAGAAATGGAAAAGTATTAGAAAAGATCTCCAAGGCCATGAAGGACCGAGGCCATAACAGGGACACACAGCAGTGCCGCGTGAAAATTAAGGAGCTACGGCAAGCTTACCACAAAGCCAGAGAAGCAAACGGAAGGTCCAGGGCAGAGCCGCAAACTTGCCGCTACTACGCGGAGCTGCATGCGATCCTAGGGGGTGCAGCCACCACTACCCCAACCGTGTGCTATGACTCTCTCACTGGAGAAACACACAGGGAAGACGGTTCGGGGAACGAGGAAGATGACGATGGAGGTACTGTAGGTAGCTCACAGCAGCAAGGAAGCGGAGAAACCGGTTTCCCCAACAGCCAGGATATGTTTGTGACCCTGGACCTGGAACCAGTAACCCCCGAACTCACCCAAGACCTTCAGGGCACACAGGAGACCTCTGGTGAGTGTAACTTTGTAAATATTTGTAAACATTACAAAAAAAAAGCAAGCAAGTCTGTTAATGTGTATGGGGATGGAGCGGAATTCCTCCAGGGACATCTCCAGAAAGCTCTCCTGGTTGAAATGGGGTGATTTTATTAAGGGGGACATTCAGAGGCGCCCGTTCCTGCTCTTCTGACCAGAAATGTTCCCCGCTGTTAACCACGCGGTGGGGGGAGGGGTGAAGTGATCATCCCAGAGAATCGTGTGTGTGTGTGTGTGGGGGGGGTGGTTTACTTGTGTTTGTGCCGCATGTTAACCGGGAAACCGCAGCCCCCTCCTTTTACATTGAAACCCCATTTTAAATGGACAACCCAATTCATCCTTGATATGGGAAATGCGCTGCTGTTTGCAACCTTTCCCGCATGTTAAGAAGGTTAAAAAAGCCAAAACACTGTGGCCTACGATGGCTGCCTGAAAGCCGAAATATGCGACCTTGTAATGAAAGAGTGTACCCATTGTTCCCTAAAATGTGTCTTTTTTAACCACCTCTCCCTTCTCCTCCGCCAGCTGCAAACGTTTCTCCTTCGCAGAGGCTCGTGAACATTAGAAAGAGAAAACGTAAGACGAGGGACGAGATGTTCACGGAGCTGCAGATGTCCGCCCACGCTGATAGAGCACAGCAGAATGCGTGGAGGCAGTCAATGTCGGAGATGAGAAAAGCCCAATATGAACGAGAGGAGAGGTGGCGGGCTGAATCGCGGGAAGAACAGAGCAAGTGGCGGGCTGAAGACGATAGGTGGCGTCAGCTTGCAGACAGACGGCAAGAGGCAATTCTCCGTCTGCTGGAGCATCAAACTGATATGCTCGAGCGTATGGTTGAGTTGCAGGAAAGGCAGCAGGAGCAGAAACCGCCGCTACAGCCCCTGTGTAACCAACAGCCCTCCTCCCCAAGTTCCATAGCCTCCTCACCAAGACGCCCAAGAACACGGTGGGGGGGCCTCTGTCCACCCAGTCACTCCACCCCAGATGATCGCCCAAGCATCAGAAGGCTGGCCTTCAATAAGAGTTAAAGTTTTAAAATGCAGTGTGTCCTTTTCCATCCCTCCTCCCCCACCTTGGCAATTATCCCCCTACCTCTGTAAGGAACTAATAAAGAATGCATGAATGTGAAAAAACAATGACTTTATTGCCTCTGCAAGCGGGAGGGGAGGGTGGGGTGGGGTGGTTGGTTTACAGGGAAGTAGAGTGAACCGGGTCGGGGGGGGGGGTTGGAGGGTTCATCAAGGAGAAACAAACAGAAGTTTCACACAGTAGCCTGGCCAGTCACAAAACTCTGATGCGCACCGCGCCCTGCTGTGCTCCTCTAACCGCCCTGGTGTCTGGCTGCGCGTAATCAGCGGCCAGGCGAGTTGCCTCAACCTCCCACCCCGCCATAAATGTCTCCCCCTTACTCTCACAGATATTGTGGAGTGCACAGCAAGCAGCAATAACAATGGGGATATTCTTTTCGCTGAGGTCTGAGCGAGTCAGTAAGCTGCGCCAGCGCGCTTTTAAACGTCCAAATGCACATTCCACCACCATTCGGCACTTGCTCAGCCTGTAGTTGAACAGGTCCTGACTCCTGTCCAGGCTGCCTGTGTACGGCTTCATGAGCCATGGCAGTAAGGGGTAGGCTGGGTCCCCAAGGATCACGATAGGCATTTCAACATCCCCAATGGTCACTTTCTGGTTCGGGAAGAAAGTCCCTTCCTCCAGCTTTCGAAACAGAGCAGAGTTCCTGAAGACGCGAGCATCATGTACCTTTCCTGGCCATCCCACGTTGATGTTGGTGAAACGTCCCTTGTGATCCACCAGGGCTTGCAGCAGCATTGAAAAGTACCCCTTGCGGTTTATGTAGTCGGTGGCTTGGTGCTCCAGTGACAAGATAGGGATATGGGTTCCATCTATGGCCCCGCCACAGTTTGGGAATCCCATTTCAGCAAAACCATCCACTATTGATTGCACGTTTCCCAGAGTCACTACCCTTGCTATCACCAGGTCTTTCATTGCCCTGGCAAATTGGATCACAGCAGCCCCCACCGTAGATTTGCCCACTCCAAATTGATTCCCGACTGACCGGTAGCTGTCTGGCGTTGCAAGCTTCCACAGGGCTATCGCCACTCGCTTCTCAACTGTGAGGGCTGCTCTCATCTTGGTATCCTGGCGTTTCAGGGCAGGGGAAAGCAAGTCACAAAGTTCCATGAAAGTGCCCTTACGCATGCGAAAGTTTCGCAGCTACTGGGAATCGTCCCATACCTGCAGCACGATGCGATCCCACCAGTCTGTGCTTGTTTCCCGGGCCCAGAATCGGCGTTCCACGGCATGAACCTGCCCCAGTGACACCATGATTTCCACATTGCTGGGGCCTGTGCCTTGTGAGAGGTCTATGTCCATGTCAATTTCCTCATCACTCTCGTCGCCGTGCTGCAATCGCCTCCTCGCCTGGTCCGGGTTTCGCCTTGGCATGTTCTGGCTCTGCATATACTCCAGGACAATGCGCGTGGTGTTCATAGTGCTCATAATTGCCGCGGTGATCTGAGCGGGCTCCATGATCCCAGTGCTAGCTATGGCGCCTGGTCAGAAAAAAGGCGCGAAAGTAGTATCTGATGGACCAGGAGAAGGAGGGCGGGAGGCGGGGAGGGAGGGAGGGCCGAGTGACGACATGGCGTACAGGTACAGGAACAGGGAGAAACACAAACAACTGTCACACAGAATGGTCCCCCCAAAGATTAAACTGGAAACCCTGGGCTTAGCAGACCGTTGATTTCACGGAGGAAGGAGAAGCAAATGAACACAGAACAAATCTATTTTTTACATCTTAAGGTGGCAGCCGACGGTGCAGCATGAGTGACAGCCATACCAGTATGACGACGATGGGTACCAATCATAATATACCATCATCTGCCAAAAGGCAAGGGGCTGCTGCTGTGTAGCAATGCAGCCCCACGTCTGCCAGCCCCACGTCCGCCAGCACCCAGCATCGCCCTCGGCCTCTTCTGGGTGCTTAGCAGACAATACTGGGCAATTGGCAGAAAATAGTATATTACGACTGGTAACCATCATCATCAAAACAGTAGCATGTCTGCCCAGGTGGCCATGATTGACAGCCATACCAGTATGACGATGACGGGTACCAGTCATAATATACCATCGCCTGCAAGGGGCTGGTGCAATGCAGCCCTACGGCTGCCAGCCCCACGGCTATCACTCATGCTACACCGTCTACCGCCAAAAGGCAGTTAGCAGCTGCTGCTGTGTAGCAATGCAGTCCCACGTCTGCCGGCACCCAGAGGACATATGGTGACGGTGAGCTCAGCTGAGCTGAGCGGGCTCCATGCTTGCCGTGGTATGTTGTCTGCACAGGTAACCCAGGTAAAAAGGCACGAATGTATTGTCTGCTGTTGCTGTGACGAGGGGGGAGGGGCCTGACGACATGTACCCAGCACCGCCCGCGACACTGTTTTGCATCATCCGGGCATTGGGATCTCAACCCAGAATTCAAAGAAAAGGCGCGAACCGCTTCTCGGCTCTCTGAGCTGTGGCGCAAACGTAGTATCTGACGGACTAGGGGAAGGAGGGAGGGGGGCCGAGTGACGACATGGCGTACAGGCACAGGGAATTAAAATAAAGAACGGTGGCTGTGCATCAGGGAGAGACACAAACAACTGTCACAGACTGGTCCCCCCCAAAGATTAAACTGAAAACCCTGGGTTTAGCAGGCCGTTGATTTGACGGAGGGAGGGGGAAGCAAATGAATACAGAGCAAATCTATTTTTTTACATCTTAAGACGACGGTGCAGCGTGACTGATAGCCCTCGGCATCTTTCTGGGTGCTTGGCAGCAAATACGGGGCGGTGTATGACGATGGTCTTCAGGCCTATTGCACAATCGGCTGCTCAGGGAAGACTCTGCTAACGTACGATGACCCGACTTGTAATAGGATGGCTAACAGTCGTAATACACCATTTACTGCCAAAAGGCAAGCCACACGGCTGCCAGCACCCAGATCGCCGATGAAGGCTACCAGTCTACTGCACCGTCTAACGCCAAAAGGCAGTTAGCAGCTGCTGCTGTGTAGCAATGCAGTCACACGTCTGCCGGCACCCAGAGGACATATGGTGACGGTGAGCTCAGCTGAGCTGAGCGGGCTCCATGTTGTCTGCACAGGTAACCCAGGTAACCCAGGTAAAAAGGCGCAAATCTATTGTCTGCCGTTGCTGTGACGGGGGAGGGAGGGGCCTGACGACATGTACCCAGAACCGCCCGCGACACTGTTTTGCATCATCCGGGCATTGGGATCTCAACCCAGAATTCCAAGGGGCGGCAGAGACTGCGGGAACTGTGGGATAGCTGTGGGATAGCTACCCATAGTGCAATGCTCCGGAAGTCGACGCTAGCCTCGTACTGTGGACGCGGTCCGCCGACTAGAGCACCTAGAGCATTTTATTGTGTGGACACACACAATCGGCTGTATACAACTGATTTCAATAAAACCGGCTTCTATAAATTCGAACTAATTTCATAGTGTAGACATACCCTTAGAAGGTCCCCTCCATGGTGGTCTGCAGAGTCTTTGCGTGCTCCCACAGCAGCAGACGATCCTCTTCTTCCTCCTCCTCGGGGCTCCAGTAGCTCCCAGGCAGCAAACGCAGCAGCGGCTCCAACAGGCAGTCCGATGGCCAGGTAGAAGGGACCCTTTGTAGGTGGTAGTGGTGGTAGGGCCCACAGTAGTAGCAATAGCTGGAGCAGGGGTCCCTCACTCCTCTTCTCTGGAGAGTGGGTCAACAGGCCCCCCCAAAGGGCTGCAGTAGGAGCAGCAGCAACCAGGGGGTGGGGGGGAGGGTTCACCAGCAACCAGGTAGCAGAGAACGGGGGGCAGTCTGGTCCAGACAAGGGGGGTAGCTGGAGCAGCAGCAAAAGTCCAGTACTAGCAGCACTAGCAGCCCCCTATCTCCCTTCCATCCTCTAGACCAAAGGGTGGCATGGAAGGCAGGAGTCTGGTCAAAGGAAATCACACTGGCCACTAAATAAATCATTTTCTGTTCTCTGAGTGACCAGAGCAGGGACTGCCCTAGAGCAATCAGGAATCTGCTAGAACCAACTAAGACAGGCAAGCTAATTAAGATATCTAGAGCCAATTAGGAACTTACTAGAATTAATTATGGCAGGCAGGCTAATCAGGACACCTGGTTTATAAAAGGACCTCCCATCAGTTAGTGGGGATTATGCAAGGAGTGCTGCTGGAGGACCGAGGACTACAAGGGTTTATCAGGTTTCAGGAGGAAGGTCCCATGGTGAGGATAAAGAAGGTGCTGTGGGAAGGCCATGAGGCAGTAGCTCAGGGAGCTGTAACTGCCATGCAGCTGATACAGGGGATGTTGTAGACAGCTGCTATCCACAGGGCCCTGGGCTGGAACCTGATATAGGGGTTGGGCCTGGGTTCCCCCCATCCCCGCAACTCCCTATCTGACACAGGAGAAGTTGACCTGGTCAGTGAGACACACTGGAGGGAAAGGTCTAATTTAGAAAGGGATATGGCCTGGGATAGGTGGGACAACAGAGACTATGGAGATTGTTCTCCGTTCCCATCCGCTGCCGCCCCCCCACCCCCACATGCTGGCCAGTGATGAGGTTAGCTGAGTGAATAGCAGGTTTGAGCCTCTAGCAAAAGCAGCCAAACTGAAGGCTGTTGTGAATCTCTGAGGCAAGTAAATCTGCCAGAAAGCGCAGGACCCACCAAGGCAGAGGAGGAACTTTGTCACACTGCATTTAAAATCCAAGGCCAGTGTTTGGGAGTAGCAAGCAGAGCAATTGCCTGGTGCCCCACACCCGGGGGTGCCCTGCAAAGCTAAGTTGTTCAGGCTTCAGCTTCAGCCCCAGGTGACAGGGGTTGGGGCCCTGGGCTTCAATCCTGCATGATGGGGCTTCAGCTTTCTTCCCTGGGCCTCACCGAGTCTAACACTAGCCCTGCTTGGTGGACCCCCTGAAACCTGCTCACAGCCTCCCTGGGGGGCCCCAGATCCCTGGCTGAGAACAGCTGCACTAGGAAACTTCTAGTGCACAGCAGCAGGTCCACATGGCCAGTTAGTGTGTGTCCATGCATCTCCCCACAATTACTACACAGTTGGCTCAGCAGAGGAACTTGAGCTTACAGTCAATCTGGGGGACAAAACCGGGAATGGGGAGGAACTGGAGCTAGAGGTGGAGCTGGGCTGGTGGTGGAGAGGGAATGAGGGTAGAGCGGGGCTGGGGGCAGAGTGGGGCTGGGGCCGGAGCTGGGCTGGGGGGTGGTGCGGAGCTGCGGGGTTCTCCCTCCCTGCTCCCCCTGGGAGCTGGCCCAGGCCCTACTGTACACCCCCTGAATGTTTTTCTGCATCTGCCTAGGTGGGTGTACCCCACAGTTTGGGGGCCACTGATCTAGACAAACTCTTATTCATTATCTGAATTTGAATAACCGTTGCATTTACTCATTAGGCTAAGAATGGCAAGAGCCTGCTCATGCTTCAGGACCTATGCAGATTGCCTGTGGGGGTCAGGAAGGAATTTCACCCATGGTTTAGTGCAGTTCATCTAGTTGCCTCATGGTGGGAGAGGCGCTTGTGCTGCCTTCTAAGCCACCCAGCAACAGAAGTGTGGGGAACTGGTATCGGGCTAACTCATAATGGACACTTGGTCTATTCTGCTATTACAGTTCCTGCATTCCTTCTTCCCATAGAGCCAGCCCTCTCCCTGCCATGCAGATCCCTCTTCTGTCAGTAGAAATAAACTAAACGGTTACCCGAAATTGGGCCAGCTAGTAAGCTTAGGGAGGACTAATGACCCACCAGAGTTTGCTGCAGAAAGCAGCAAGTTTATTATATTGATAGCTAAGCTCAAAAGACGGGGGTGGTGGGTGACATTCACACTCGCATACTCACGCTCCCAGGATAGGCATGGCACTGGAGATGTTAAGATCCTTGAAGGTAAGTGTTCCACAGTGCAGCAATGGATGATGCGATGAAGATAAGTCTTCCCGAGGCACGATGGAATGCAATGCGGAGAACCACTGGCCAGACGGTCTGGGCGAAGGGCCTTCACGGGAGGTACAAGCTTGTGAGTGCACTCCCTTCCCCTTTTAAGGACTTGCTTCTCGTGGCCTGCGACTAGAGGTGACCTGGATGCGTCTGGTTGGTCACACTCTACCTTGGGCAGTGTCCATGCATTGGGGGTGTGAGTGCTGCCTAATTAGAGTCCCAGACACCTTGTCTACCTGGGAGCTCTTCTGATCTTCCAGCTCTTCAACCAGCCCGTTCATCCTACAAGCATTCTGGGAGAGAGAAAGCCACTTCACAGGTATTCACAGAGGGAGAGGAGACAAAACGGGGGGGGGAGGTGAGTGTAACCGACCTTTTGAGCATACAGGTTATACATAGCATTCAAGATCATGGGTGCTCCTACAACACAAACCACCAATCCCACCATTTGATCCCCCCTCCCCCCCAAAAAACTCTGTCTGAGACTTGATCCCAGCCCCTCCTTCCCCAGCCTTCCTTCCCTCTTGCCCTCAGGTTCAGTGTCTATAATCAAATCATAACTTTTATTAAATTTGAGATTACTTTTTAATGGAATCAATTTCTTGTGCGGTGCTTTTCCCTTCTGCCCCACGGCTCACCTGTGCTCACCACTCTAGCAGCTTTACTCTAGTTCAGTGGTTCTCAAACTTTTTTTTTGTGGACCACTTGAAAATTGCTGAGGGTCGCCGCAGACCACTTAATGATCTTTCCAAATGTTTGTACTGTTAGCTAACTATTGTAAAGCGCTTTGGATAAAAGCGCAATATAAAAAAACTTTAACTTTTTTGTTCTAAAAATAAAAGCAACTCCTATTTTAATATCAGTAGTCTTACCTTTCTAATGCAATGGATGTGCCCTCTCTCCCCCACTGCAGCAGCCCCCAAACTGGGGCTGGGAAGAAGGGCCGTCTCTCCCCAGCAGCCGCAGTTGTGGAGCTGGGAAAGTTGCCTCTCTGGCTGCGACAGCCCAAAATTCCCCCCTCCCCTGTTTTTTCACCCCACTGTCCCCTCCCACATATCCCCTATTTCCCCCGCAAGGCCACCACCTCACCTAACGTGTGTTTTCTCCAGGGTCCAGGCACCTAATTAGGGGAGCCACGCCTGTGCAGCTCCACTAATTAGGTGGGTGGCCCTTCATTCTCTTGTATGTGGCCACCCAGGCATGTACCTTAGAGGGAGCTATCCACGGACCACCTGAATGGAGTTCACGGACCACAGTTTGAGAACCTCTGGTCTAGTTACTGTCTCAGCTGCTGACCTCTATCTGAGAGACCAGAAGAGACATCTTACCCCTGCAGAGCCCTGCCAGATGTTGGGAATTGGCCCTGACTTCAGCCATTGCTACCCAAGCTCCAGCCGGTGCTCAGCCCCACCAGTGCACCACTGGCACAACCATACTGAGGGCTGGGATTGGGGCAAATTTCCAGCACATCCAGGCCAGAACAGATAGACAAATACAGTGGTCAGATGACACAGCTATGCTGATCCAATGTAACTTTCAAACAAGTGAAACATGGCTCTGGCCCTGTGCTGGCAGCCCCTGCTGCCTAGCCCTGCCTGGGAGATTATCCAACAGCATTTGCACTGGCTTTAGAAAGAGCAAGCCAATGTCACTGACATGGGGTCCTCAGAACAAGCAGCTCTACCAGGTGCCCTGGAACCTAGGGCTGGGATGGGGAGCTTCTCAGCAAGAAAGCAGACAGAAGAAAGGATCAGGGGGACCAAGGGAGCAATCACATCAGACTTCAAACTCCTCCGTGAGGGAGACCCCCCTACCCTCTTCCATATCCCTCTGGAGGCAGAAAGTGCTCCCCAGCAAGTATGGGAAGCAGGAAACCCCATCCCAGTGGATAGAGACCCCAGAGACACCACTCAGATACACAGACTACTTCTCAGGCACAGGCATGCAGGATTTGCCAGATAGGATGAGAGCAGGGCTCCATCTAATCTGGTGTCCTGTATCCAACCATGGCCCATTCCAGCTGCTTCAGAGGAGGGAGCAAGACCCCAGCAACAAGTCATGAAGGGATAACTACTGAGAGGAGAGTTTCTGCTCCACCAGCTACAGCCAGCTCTGCACTAGAACTAGCTGGTTTCCAGCCCTTCCAGACTCAGCAGGCTATTTTTAAAATCTTCCTGACTGTAATGCCACATGTTCTCATTATCCATGTGACTGTCTAGTTCTTTATTCATTCCTGCCAAGATCTTGGCCTCCATGATACCTTGAGGTAGTGAGTTCCACATGCTCAAGGTGTGGAAAAGCATTTCCATTATCAGTTTCCAGTGTGCCATTGTTCTTTTTCATTGAAGGTGTTTTCTCCTGCTATTCACAAAGAGGTGAATGAAAGGTCCAGTCTACCTTGTCACCACCATTCAGTGATAGAGCTGACCTAACTAATGAAGTAAATAGTCAGTCTTTTCAATGTCTCCTCATATTGCCATGGCTCCAAGTCTCTAATCATTTTCATTGCCATCTCTGAACCCCTTGGATTCTGGAGTATCCTTTATGAGATGGAGTACTGCACATGCTGTTCCAAGTGAGGCAGTGTTTCCATCCCATTCCTTATGTATCCTAACACTTCATTTGCTTTTCTAATCACAGCTGCATGCAGAGCAGAGGTTTCCATGGCACTGGGCACAACATTAGCCAGATCTCCCTTTCCCTCCCCCCTATTCATTTAGAACACAGTAAGAAATACAAGGTCACATTATTCCCATCAGTTTGAACTGCCTTTGTCAGCATGGAATTTCTTCTCCCATTCACCTTGCTTTCTTAGATCTCTCTGAAGTCCCTCAGTCTTTGGTTGGCCTTAGAAATAATATTATGTCATATGGAGATCAAGTGAATCCACTGTCTGAGGATTTTTAGGAAATGCTGCAAAATCTTCCTCTGGAGAAAAAGACTTTCCATCATAAGAACAATACAACATGGAGACCCTTTTTACCTAATAAACCCTAGTACTGCCACTCCCTTCTATTCAATAAGTCCTAGCATCGGCCCTTCAACCTGAGTCCCTACCAACCAATAATGAAAAAGGAAATTAATAAATTCTTTAACCTATACCCCCACTCCAAACAAACCAACCCCAGAGTTTTCTCCCCGAAGTGCCAGGGACTCAATGAAATTCACTTGGGATTGCTATTGTTTTTCACATGGATGGCGCTCAGATACTGTGGTGGTGGGTAGCGCCATAAAATTGATAGACCGATTGGTCTGCAGATTTGGCCATCCCTTTTCTAGCTTGTTAATAAACATCGAACAACATGAGTCCTAGGTTGGCACCTCCTGTTAGCCTGTGACCTGCTTCTCTCTTCCTTCCCCCACATGCTTATTCCTCCCTTTTCCCCTTCTTCATGTAATGCCCATTTTCATAAGATTTCAGGGTGAGAAGGGACCACTGTGACCATCCAGTCTGACTTCCTGTATCACACAGGCCAGAGACCTGACCCAGAATCATTCCTAGAGCAGATCTCTTAGAAAAACAGAGAATCTACATTTAAAACTTGAGTGATAAAGAACTTACCACAGCCTTTGGATATTTGTACCAATGGTTGTTAATTGCAACTTTTTTTAAACAATGAATGTATCTTATTTCCAATCTGAATTTGTCTAGCTTCAACATGATCCAATGTCTGGATGTTAGACCTTTCTCTGCTAGACTGAAGAGCCTACTATCAAATATTTGTTCCACATGTAGGTATTTATAGATATTATCAAGTCACCCCTTAATTTTCTCTTTGTTAAGCTAAATAGATAGACTCAAGGGGCTCAATCACTATAAGACATGTTTTCTAACCCTTTAATCATTTTCATGGCTCTTCTCTGACTCCTCTCCAATTTATCCACATCCTTCTCCAATTGTGGATACCAGAACTGGACACAGTATTTAAGCAGGGGTTACACCAGTGCCAAATACAGAGGTAAAAACCTCTCTAGTCCAACTTGAGATTCTCCTGTTTACACATCCTAGGATTGCATTAGCCCTTTTGGCCACAGCACCACACTGTACAGCTGATTATCCATCATGACCCTCAGGTCCTTTTTGAAGTCACTACTTCCTAGGATGGAGTCTGCCATTTTCTTGTGCCCAGCTTACCAAGCAATCCAGATTGCTCTGTATCAGTGACCTGTACTCTTTCTTATTTACCACTTCCCCAATTTTTGTGTCATCTGCAAACTTTAGCAATGATTTTGTTTTCTTACAGGTAACAGATAAAAATATTAAATAGCATAGGGCCAAAAACCAAGCCCTGGGACCCCACTAGAGAGACACCCATTTGATGATGATTCCCTGTTTAAAATTACATTGAGACCTATCAGTTAGCCAGCTTTTACTCCATTTAATGTGTGCCATGTTAATTTTATATTCTAATTTTTTAAAATTAACATTTTATGTGAAATCAAGTCAAATGCCTTATAGAAATCTAAGTATATTACATAACACTGCTACCTTTATCAACCAAATTTACAATCTCATCAAAAAAGATATGAAGCTAGTTTGACAGGATCTATTTTCCATAAAACTAGCTGGGCACTGGTCTGAGTACTTATCTCACAACACTTCTTCCCTGATTCCTTCCTGACTGAAATTTTGAGCCAACACACTTTGGCCCAGGCAGAAAAATGCTAGGAGTCTTATACTGTTGAATGGGGTTTGGAGTGCAGGAGGGGGCTCTAGGTAGCGGGTTGGGGCCGAGGGATTGGGAATGTGGAGGGGGCTGAGGGTTGAGGCAGGATGTTGGGGTATGAGACAGGGTATGGGCTGGGGATGAGGGTTCTGGGCTTCAGGAGGGGGCTCAGGGCTGGGCAGGGGGTTGGGGCTCAGGGCTGGGGCACGGGCTTATCTCGAGCGGCTCCTGGTCAGTGGTGCAGCGGGGCTCCCTGCCTGCCTTGGTTCTGCGCTGTGCCCCAGAAGTGGCCAGCAGCAAGTCAGTCTCCTAGGTGGGGGAGCCAGGAGGCTCTGTGCACTGCTTTTGCCCACCGGCCCTGCCTCCCAGTGGTTCCCAGCCAATGGGAGTGTGGAGCTGGTGCTGGGGCAGGGACAGTGCGTAGAGCCCCATGTGCTCCCTCCCCGCACTGACTAGGAGCCAGACCTGCTGGCCGCTTCCGGGGCGCAACACGGTGCCAGGACAGGTAGGAACTAGCCTGCCTTAGACCAGCAGAACCCTTCTAACCGGACTTAACAGCCCAGTTGGCTGTGCTGACCGGACCGGACAGGGTCCCTTTTTGACCAGGCATTCCGGTCGAAAACTGGACACCTGGCACCTTAGCTACTCTCCCTCACTACATCACTGGGCGTCGCCCACAGCCAAGGAATTATCAGAGCACTGAACAGTCTATTGCTCTGGCCTGCAGTCAGGGCAGAGCAGCAAATGAGTCTCTGAGCTCAGGCCCACAGTCAAGGTGGGGCAACAGTCTAGGGCTGTGGCTTGTACTCTGCACAGATCAGCAAATGGGTCAGATGTCCTAGCTCTGGAGGACGGCCGACATACACAGGCCTCTTGGCCTAGAGAGGGGAGGCTACCACCCCAGGGATCGGGTGACCTGACTCCACTGGACCCTAACAGTAGCAGAGTGTTCCGCCACTGGGTCAATGGGGAAACCAGCCACAACACACTGACTAAATTTTAAGCAGCGATGCACCTAGACTGAGGTCATCTACCTGGGCCACTTCCTACCTTCCCAGTGTACCTGGATCCGTGCGGTGTCCTCCAGCTCCTTGAAGTAGGTAGCTAGCAGCAGTCCCAGCAACTCCTCAGTGTCTCGGTCCACTGGTGGCTCCAGCCACTCTGGCCAGTTCTCAGTTTGGCAGAGCATCCCTTTCAATCTCCAGGCTGGGGAAGGCGTCTGCCCCCTTCGGTGGCTGGAGCCCAACTGAGCTCCAGGACCATAGGAAATATACTTTTCTCCAGTGAAAAGACTTGAAACAGGGAGCTATTGTCATTTACAGTAGAGCACGGTGCCTGTGCATTGCAGATTTCCACCCCTCCCCCCCCGCCCAAGGCTGTTGATAATGGCTGCTGCCTATTTCAAGCAGGCCAGTCCGACCACCCTAAGGTTCAACAAATGATCCCCCATGAACATTTCCGAGCCAGTGGCTGGTTCTTCCCAGGTTGCTAATACTATTGCTGCATGTGCCACAGGCTGTGGGCCACTAATCTTATATGCAACATGCCTCAGGTGTCATGTGACCAGGATTCATCACCAAATTTGGTCCGCTGATTGGATCATTAGCTTGATGCAGCAACCGTGAATGCAGCACCCACTCAGTCTTGGGGTCTTAGTTCCCCACCTACAAAAGGGAGACAATGATCCTCCTGTCTTGCCTATGGCTGGGCCTGTTTTGTGTGCTCGTGTGGCACCTCCAGGCACTGCTGAAATATATAATAGCAGCTCAGTGAAGGGTTAAATTGCACAAAGACAAGTTTTCTTTTTGCTCTGCAGTTCACATGAAAGTTAAAATTCAGAGGAAAAAAATGTAGATGCCTGAAAGGAACATTAGAGGAATATTAAATAAGCAGTTTAGTTTAGACCTGGGACAGTATGTACATGACTTCATTACTTTATCAAAATATATACTGCTCTAAGATGTTTTGCTAATTATTTCCATTATTTATTTATGATTATTATTTACTCAATGCCAATGGTGTGCTATGTGCTTTGCAGAGACATTTATGATGTATTTATATGCTAGGCTCCAAGATGAAATGTTCAGTTATGTTTTAATGGTTTGTGAGATGGAAAAAAAGTGTGTACATTGGGGGAAAAATGCCCTTTTTTCACCCTTGCTTAAATCAAACAGAGGATGTCCCACAAACCTTGCAGGTAGCCTTCCTTCTCAGCTGAGCCAGAGCATGGAAAAACTCAGCCCCAAAAACATTTTGCAAAAAGTATGAATGAGGCAGAGCTGGGTTTAGCAAGGAACTGGTCTTGCAACATTTGGAGCAAATGCTATAATCAAACTTCTCTTAAACTCTGTAGGACTGTTGTGTGTGGAGGAATCGTCAAACAGCCTCTTGGATTTCTTTAACAGATGCTTCACTGTTTCTTAAAACAAAGAACAGCCTAGTAGGAAACTAGCACAATCTTCACTGGCAGCTCCCAACCTGTTCTTCTGCACAAGTTTGTCAATTTACTCATTTGTTAAAACCACCTGCAAAATAGGTAATCTTTGCACAATCCCTGGCATTTATTGCTAATAGCAAACCAAGCTTCCTCAGTGGCCACTTTAGCTTACCTATCTATGTTTAAGACCTCATTTAACTGTTTAGGTGCTGAGTCAACTTACTGGGCAAAGCACAGAGCTGGTAGGGCTCCTCCTGCCCATGCATCATGGGAGAGTCTGAGCCAGGGTCAGGTCAGGTAGGGTTACCATATTTCAGCAAGCAAAAAAGAGGATGGGAGGAGCCCCGCCCTAGCCCTGCCCCTCCCACTTCCCGCCCCCCTCAGAACCCCTAACCCTCCCCCCTTGTCCCCTGACTGCCCCCTCCTGGGACCCCTGCCCCTAACTGCCCCCCAGGACTCCACCCCCTACCTAAGCCTCCCTGCCTCTCGTCCCCTGACTGCCCCAACCCTTATCCACACCCCCACCCCCAGACAGACCCCTGGGACTCCCACGCCCCATCCAACCACTCTCCACCCCCTGACAGCCCCCCCCGAACTCCCAACCCATCTAAACCCCTCTGCTCCCTGTCCCCTGACTGCTCCGATCCCTCTCCCCACCCCTGCCCCTGACAGCTCCCCCCCAGAACTCCCAACCCCCCACCCCCCCGCTCCTTGTCCCCTGACTGCCCCCTCCTGGGACCCCTGCTCCTAACTGCCCTCCAGAACCCCACCCCCTACCTAAGCCTCCCTGTTCCTTGTCCCCTAACTGCCCCCTCCTAAGACCCCCCCCAACTGCCCCCCAGGACCCTACCCCCTACCTGTACCCTGACTGCCCAAAACCTTCTCCACCCCCCTCCCAAAAAGCCCCCCTGACTCTTGACTGCCCCCTCCAGAACCTCTCTGCCCCTTCTCCTGCCCCCTGGCCCCCTTACCCCACCACTCAGAACATGGTGTTGGGCTCTGTGCGGAGCCGGACACGTGGCTGCGCTCCCCAGCACAACACACAACCCGGTCCCTGCCCCTGCACAGTGCTGCCGGAGCGGGGCGCTGGGCTGCAGGGGAGGAGGAGCTGCTGAGGCCCGATGGAAACGGCCCGGCAGGCTGGCCGGCTCAGAATGCAGGGAGGGAGGGGCAGGGAGGAGGAGCTCTACAGCAGCTCCGGAATCTAGCCCGGCAAGCTGCAGGGGAAGGGGTCTGGCTGCCAGAGCCCCATGCGAGAGGCTGACTTTCCTGCAGCCCTCCCAGCCACACCTTGCTCTGCCTGGGGGGGAAATCCCGGACATTTTGAGTGATTTACAAATTCCACCCCGGACGCTATTTTTAACACAAAAAGGAGGTCATGTCCGGGTAAATCCGGACGAATGGTAACCCTAAGGTCAGGAATGATTTCTCATGACCCTGCATTTCAAGGCAAACTGAACTCATAAATGCTTGAGGGGAGGGGTGTGTATTGTAGGATTGCTGTGAACATTTGCATCAGCAGGGGGCTTCTGGCCCTGCTCAGGGGCATTGGAACAATTTGTACAGTGGGGGACTGCAGCAGCGGGGTACCTCTGTTGGGTAAAATCTGTTTCTGACCTGTTTTATGTAATGTCCATCTTGGATTTGTAAAAGGACTGCTAGGTCTCCATTTTGGATACCCTTCTCCTCAGGCTTAAAGGGCACTAAATCATCTTTTTCAAATTAAAGTGGAAAAAGGTCAGGGCAGTTAGTTATATGACAGCCATAATCTGCCTAGCAACCGCAGGTTATTTAGTGAGTGGCACGCCTGTCACTCAGGGCTGTCCAGCTGAGTAGCAGCCAGTGTCCCACACAGTTCAGCTAGCTGCGAGGAGCCCCAGGGGGAACAGGACTCATAGGACTTTGGATTCTTAGTCTCTGTTAACATACTTGCACTCAACTGCTACACACCATTAGTGAGCGCATACTTGCACTGAACTTAGAGGTCAAGCAGAAACTGTGTGGGCAAGCACTGAAGACCTACCTGAGGGAGAAGATTTGCCCAAGAGGGAGAAGACCTGCGCAGAGGACCTGTCCAGAGGGAGAAGAATACCCAGTTCCTGAGTTCCTGTTTGGTGTCCAGCACCCCTGATTTTCACCACAATCTCTGTCAGTATTCTGAGTTTTTGTCATTGTCCCCCCTGGCTTCAGGATATGGTATTGTAATACCCATTGTGGTTTTCCGCTGTTTTACATCCATAGGTTAAGGGGTTTTAAGGGCTCTGAGCTACACACTCTGGTAACTGTTAACAACCGAGTGTGTCTTGCTTATGATGTTTGTCTGAAGGGGGTCCTTGTCTAGTTTACTGACTAGTGGCATAATAAATATTTGTGTGTTACATTTTATTCTGCCTCTGTTTTAATAAATCACCTGATGACAGATGCGGGAGGGGGTGGGACCTGCAGACAGCCCATCTTCTGATCTGTGTAGAGCATAGTTAAACTGTTTTGGGGTAACAGCACTGGCAATCGCAGCAGGACTCCTGTTTGATTTTATTCTATGATTTGTGTGATTTTTCTTTTTAGTTCTTGGCTCTGTTAACAAGCAGCCAGAAGGCTGAGTGGGAGGGTTGCTGGACCGAGAGCACCGGATGGTGACCATAGAGAGGCCGCTAAAGGCCGGCGGTTGGTGGGCCGTTGGAATTGCAGGAGTGGCAGTGTGCCACTAGGTCTCTGGTCTGGCCAGTGTCCAGGAGGGGCCACCGACATAGAGCTCAGAACCCTGGGGTTGAGCTTGAGTGTGTGCAGCGTGCATTGGAGGTGCATGTGTGTTGGCCTGTAAGCCACAGTCTCTGCCTGGCTAGTGACCAGAGAGGGACATTGAGGGCAGCCTTGGTGCTGCAGGAAGAGGATTTTTCTGCTGCCAAGTGTTGAGAGGGCCCACACTGTGCAAGGCGTGCTGTGAGTGTGAAACAGCTTGCTGAAATCCAGACCCAGTGCATCCTAGGTCCTGAAGACCGAAGGTAGCTCTGGCTACAATAGTGTAGATTTTGCAGATGACAGGCTGTGTAAAGGGTACCACACTCTCACCCCCGTTGAAGCCTTCCAAAATTTTCATCTCCTTGATGGGTATTTTCTTGGCTTCTGGCTCAGCAGCTATACAGCAGATGGAAACCGAAGTACCCATATCAATCAGCATCTGCTGGCCAAATCTTCCGAATTCTCCCTCCAGGACCACAGATGTTGATGACCTACCTCACAGGTTGTTGGTTATGGGTGCTGTTAATGGGGGCGGAGGGGGATCTCGGCCCTATCATAGTAGATTTGCATACTCTTTTTGCTGCTGCTTCCAGCTCTTATGCTGTACCAATCTCAGTAGAAGCTCCTCAGTGGGCAGACCATCTAGGTCTTCTCATGCTGAAGCAACTCCTTCCAAATGACCCTCCTGAGTCCATATGGCTGGCTGTTCTTGCTCGGATATGCAGCAGACTTACTGTTAAGTTGAGGTGACTTTGGGCTTCCCTTATTGAACTCTTTTCCTCGATGGCTCTTGGTGGTAACCACTGCTACCTTCCTTTTATCTCCAGAGGTTGAAATCCAAACAGAAGTTTTTCCATGTGCTTTTCGCAGCTTGTCCTCTAGCTCCCGAAAGGTCGTAGTTGTGGAGTCCACTGGTCCTAAAGCCACCTTCAGAATTGGGGATAGCCCTTTCAGGACAGACTCACAGAACTCTGGAACATCACAGGTGGTCGCCCCTGATATCTTAGCTGTAAGCCAGAGCAAGCAGCGGTAGCGCAGTCAACAGGGGAGCCGCGGCCGTCAATCCTGCGCCGTGTGGACCCCAGGTAATTCGATCTAAGATACTTCGACTTCAGCTACGCTATTCGCGTAGCTGAAGTTGCGTATCTTAGATCGATCCCTCCCCCCCCCCCCCCGCAGTGTAGACCAGCCCTAAGTAAGATAGGCTCAGTAGTAATTAAACAGGACCTAAAGCATCTGCTTATTCTCAACCCCTGTTCTGCCTTAAAGAAGGTTGTCATTAACATGCAGCTCTGCATACAAGATATTCAGCCTGAATGTGCACCCTTTCTGAAACCATATCTCAGATGATGGGATGCATAGGTATGGAGGTATACCTATCTCATAGAACTGGAAGGGACCCTGAAGGGTCATTGAGTCCAGCCCCCTGCCTTCACTAGCAGGACCAATTAATTAGCAGTGAGCCTACGTACCCCAGAGTGAGAAGAGACTTCGCTGCAAAAGTCTTAGGAGGAGTTGGGGCATGGTTAGGCGTAATCAATGCTATGAGCGCTGGTACCCTAGCCCACTGCATTAGTAATGACAGGTTTCATTAGTAATGTAGGCCATGATATGGCAGCATTGGAACAACCCTTGACTACTCCTGTAAATCAGATTAGTGATTTCTTGTACAACACAATATCCACTATGCGTAAATGGCTAGATGCACAGAAACTAAGTCAATTCCGAATAGTGCAAGCCATAGGTATCCTATAAACCAACCTATCATGGGCACTTACCTGTATACAAGTACAATCATGGCTGCAAATTATGGCATCGGGCATCCTCAGGGTTGGATACCATCCTGGTGAAATTGATAATCTGATGATGGGTGATTTTACACCTTTCGAGAAGGAGCATCATCAGTGGTGGTGGCTTCTGGATTTTGTTTATAATCCAGACTCAAGAGAAATCACGGCTCCCGTCTTAACTATTGCTAATGCCAGTACTAATCCTGATCCCGTTGGGGATAATAGTTAATAATACCATAATTTCACCCATAGATATCCCTAAGTGGCCACTCAGAGAGCAAGAGGAATATCACTCTGTCAATCTAGCTGCATGTGTCTGGGAGGAGGAACATGGATACATATGTTCCACAGAGGTCTATCAAGGACCCAATATCTGCCTTAATAGCGATCAGGGCAAGTGTCATCATAATCTGGAACCCCATTGAGGCAACCAGTCTCAGGTCATCATGATCAACAGTAATTGTTTGTGTACAAGAAGTTTTTGTAGGAAGTTCCTTGTGAACTTCTTTTACCCTGTTGAAAATTATCCAGATGTGAATCTCTATCTATGCTTTAAGCAAGAGAGAGTCCTGTGGCACCTTTAAGACTAACAGATGTATTGGAGCATAAGCTTTCATCGGTGAATACCCACTTCGTCAGGCGTCTGATACTATCTATGTTTTGTAATTGTTGTACAAGAATGCAACGTTCTATTTACATCTGAGAAGTTAAATGTGCAAACTATCACTAAAGCCTATCAGCTTATAGACATGTTGATCCTAAGAACATAGGGGTCAACATCAATGCACTACAGCAATTAATACAGCATCCAGAATTAGAAGCCTTAGTAAAAGACCTGGAAAAGGAGGACAAGAGTTTAATGATATCAGTGCATCGCTCCACTGCACAGATTGAGCAAGTGTTAAAAAGAGTGGTAAAAAGTTCAAATTTTGCCCATTGGTGGAAAACTCTGTTTGCCACTTCCACAGAGTTGTCCAAAGCCTGGCAGATTTTGCTGCATCCTTTTGTGGTTATTTTGATTATTCAAGGTCTTACCCTTATCCTTGTTTTCATGGTGATAGGATGGGTAAAGTTAAAGCATAGAAAGATGGCTAACAAGTCTAGATTCTCCAGAGTACCTGTCGCTTGAGCGATACAGGTGTGAAGACAGTTATTTGTGTAACCCTTCTGCCCATCTGAGTTGGCAGCAACAAGGGCCGGGTTCTGTATCTAGGGGTTCCGTTTCAATAACGCAATGCAAAACCGGCTCGAGCCCTCACCCAGTGACCTGGGACAATTACATACCACCCCCTGGGCGCCTCTAAGAGGCAATACTTCCCCTCTCGCAAGCACGGAGTCTGAGTGTAGCAGAAAATGTTTAATAACATGAGGTAAACAACATCAGCATTAAATTGGAAAAACAGCACAAACAGGATTCATAACACAAACCATGAGCAAAAGACCCACCCCAGCAAATTGGGCCATGTCCTTTCCCTTTGGTTCTTGAATCCAGAAACCCAAGAATCCCCCAAAGTCCCAAAAGTCCAACAACCCTGGTCAGTGCAGCCCCAGAGTTCAAAAGTTTATTTGCAGAGTTTTACCCCCCCAGCCTAGGTGGAAAGGGGTGGGGAAGGGGACACGCAGGGCATTAAGGGGCACCTTACATGTTCTGAGGCCGACTGCCCACCTCTCTGTGGGGTTCCACTGCAGCCTTCACCATGAGCCACTCCACTCCACCAGCTGTCCCGTGAGCCGCTGCTGCCATCACACAAACTGCTCCGCTCTACCAGCCCCTCAGCTCCACTCTGCTCCTCCAGCAGTCCCCACAAACTGCTCAGCTCCACTCCACTCCGCAGGCTGCTCCAACTGTCCCACAAATTGCTCCACTAGCCACTTAGCAATATAGCTTCAGTCTCCCCCACTGGTTAACACAGCATTTAGTGATTTCAGCTCATAGTAGGGGAGCCCCACTGCTGGTGCACCATTGGCCCAAAGTGAATTCCACATAGCAACCTGTAACTAGACTCTCAATAGAATCAAAATTAGCTCTACTATTCAACAGTGGAGAGATGAGGTAGTGCAATTAGTGTTTAAGACCCTTGCCATCACATACAAATACCCATCCTCTCTCAATTCACTAGGTTTTGGAACCCATGTCCCTTGTCTAGCGAGTGCTACTTAGGTGATGGTGAGACCCTCTGTCATAAAACAGTTTCATTGTCCTTGATTCACATAATCAGGGTAACAACACTTTATTCCTCCTGCCCCAATAACAGAGAAACTGGGGATCCCACATCAGCCAAAGTGACCATTTTGGGCTGCCGTGGGCTCATGCTAGGCAGAGTGGGTGTGCCTATGCAAACAAGATCAGCTCCTGGAGTTCTTTTCCACACTTGCCATAATTCACCACCAGATGTCAGGGTAGACCTCCTGACTCTGCTTATATTTGTAAATCAATAACGTCTTCAAGGAGGCCAAATGTTGGGTAAAATCTGTTTCTGACCTGTTTTATATAATCTCTGTCTTGGATTTGTAAAAGGACAGCTAAGCCTCCATCTTGGATACCCTTCTCCTCAGATGATTTAGTGCCCTTTCAGGTTATTTAGTGAGTGGCATGTCTGTCACTCAGGACTGTCCATCTGAGTGGCAGCCAGTGTCCCATACAGTTCAGCTACTGCAAGGAGCCCCAGAGGGACCAGGACTCATAGGACTTTGGATTCTTGGTCTCTGTTAACATACTTGCACTCAACTGCAACACACAATTAGTGAGTGCATACTTGCACTGAACTTAGAGGTCAAGCAGAGACTGCACTGGAAGCACTGAAGACCTACCTGAGGGAGAAGATCTGCCCAAGAGGGAGAAGACCTGCCCAGAGGACCTGTCCAGAGGGAGAAGAATACCCAGTTCCTGAGTTCCTGTTTGGTGTCCAGCGCCCCTGATTTTCACCATTGTCCCCCTGGCTTCAGGATATGGTATTTATAATACCCATTGTGGTTTTCCGCTGTTTTACATAGGTTAAGGGAGTCTAAAGTCTCTGAGCTTCACGCTCTGGTAACTGTTAACAACCGAGTGTGTCTTGCTTATGATGTTTATTGTCTGAAGGGTGTCCTTGTCTAGTTTACTGACTAGTGGCATAATAAATATTTGTGTGTTACATCTTATTCTGCCTCTGTTTTAATAAATCACCTGATGACAGATGCAGGAGGGGGTGGGACCTGCAGACAGCCCATCTTCTGATCTGTGTAGAGCATAGTTAAACTGTTTTGGGCTAACACCGTCTATCTCCCCACCCCTTCTCCCTGCAGCCATGTGGGTTGGAGCAGAAAGAAACTCCAGGGGGCCCATGCAGCAGCAGTGCGGAGTGGTATGGAATGCAGCTGGTGCATTAACTCAGCCCATTTAATGTGTTGAAGTCTACCCTGCCTGCGGTAGACCAGCTGTACAAGCTGCTCTGCTCAGAATACATCCAACCTGCATGCTTTAATTCCTCTTCTAGCCGAGGTTTCTTGTGCAGCACCCAATGCAGTGGGGCCAACCATATTAGGGCCTTCGGGTGGGGAAGGTGAATTCAGGAGTTCAGGGGCCACACAGGAGGTTGGGCAACAAAAGCAGAATTTCCCCCCATCCCAATGAAATATATTTAAAATAGGATACATGGATCTGCCATGTAGCAGTGCATGCTTCTATGACAAGAGACTCAGCTGAGAGGCCCTTGGGTTGGACTCAGGGCCGGCTCCAGGCACCAGCGCAGCAAGCTGGTGCTTGGGGCAGCCCATGGAAGGGGGCAGCATGTCCGGGTCTTCAGTGGCAATTTGGCAGCAGGTCCCTCAGTCCCTCTCGGAGGGAAGGATTGGCTGCCGAATTGCCACCGAAGAATGAAGTGACGGCAGTAAAGCAGCCGCCGAATTGCTGCCGATTGCGGCTTTTTTTTTTTTCTTCACCGCTTGGGGCGGCAAAAACGCTGGAGACAGCCCTGGTTGGATTGAGTACCCCTTGGGCATCCACAGGCATGTCCCAATTCTGCATAATCTCAGCTTTCACTTTGTAAAAAAGAATGAGTTCCTAGCCCTCCTGGCAATAAATAAAGCATGTGGCTGTGCCACAAGTGGCGGTGATGCAGTGGTGGCTGCCTGCCTCTGCCAACATCCCAAAGCCATAACTCTCAACTGTCCTGCCTGGCCCTGCCATGAATCTCCTGGTGTGTTAACTCTGAAGCCTCTGAAGGTGACCATATTTCACAAAGGGAAAATGGGACACTGCATGGGGCTGGCCTGAGCCCTCTCCTGCCCTGCCGCAGTGTTGGCCCGAGGTTCTTGCCCCCCCCATACAGGGCAGGCCCAAATCACTTGCCTGAGCCCTGCCACCCCCACCTCCAGCACGGGACAGGGGCTGGGGCTGGCATCACTTCACCTGAGCCTGCCTGCCCACATCTGAGTCCTGCCCCTGCATATGATGGAAACTGCCCCACGTTCCTTCATACCCCAATTTTCTTTTTGAAAGTGGGCATTTGTCCCATTTGCTCTGATCAACTTGGCAACAGCAAACGGGACAAATGTCCACATTTGCCAGAAAAGTTGGGACTGCTGGGACAGGGTTTATAAATGGACTGTCATAGAATCATAGAAGATTAGAATTGTAAGAGACCTCAGGGGGTCATCTATTCCAACCCCCTGCTCAAAGCAGGACAAACCCTAACTAAATCCTCCCAGCCAGGGCTTTGTCAAGCTGGGCCTTAAAAACCTCTAAGGATGGAGATTTCACCACCTCCCTAGGTAAGCCATTCCAGTGCTTCACCACCTTCCTAGTGAAATAGTTTTTCCTAATATCCAACCTAAACTTTCCACGCTGCAACTTGAGACCATTGCTCCTTGTTCTGTCATCTGCCACCCAGCCAAAACGGGACGCATGGTCACCCTATGTATGTGCAACATTAGCTGTCTCCCTGCTCCTTCCAGTGGGGTAGTAGAGAAGGGCTGACAGGTGGGATTGGGCATTGCTGCCAGGTGGGGAACACAGAGGAAGAGGAAGCGGAAAGACTGCCAGAGCCAAGGGGCAGGTATAGCAGGGGCCTGACTCCACACAAGGACTTAGGTCACAAAACACCAGACAGAGGCACAACTGCAATCCACAGAACCCCTGCTCAGCTGCCGCCTAAGTATGTCGGCACCTAAACTCCCTCAACACCTGAATTCCCACTGCCAAAGTTCCCCAAGCCCCTCCGTCTCTGCCTGTGGGCCTGCACACTGCCACAGCCAGCCAGCATCTGGCTGTGTACCTCAGCTAAGCCCCAGGGAAAGCCTCAAGTGTGTGGAGACAGGTGTTCCCCCACCGCTCGGGGCCAACTCAGCAGGCGGGCTCAGAGCACACCTAACTGCACACCACACTGCTGGGTGGAAGGCCTGGAACAAGGAGTGCTCTCCCACCCAGCCTTCAGCCTAATGGTTAGGGCACTCCCCCAGCAGAGGGAGACCTAGGTTCAGATCCCCCTCTGCCGGCCGAGTGGGAGGAAGGATTTGGCCCTAGTCTCCTGCCTGCCAGATGGTACCCTACCCATGGCTCGGCAGAGTCTCTCTCTGGCCTTGGTACCATTATGAGGTAATTCTGGAGACTCAGTAGAACAGCTTACCCAAGAGAGCCCACCTCAGGATATGCCCCAGGCTGGGGGAAGGGTGCATACTGCAGCGGTGCAGAACCCAGCTCAAATCCCTGTGCCTCGCTGAGGGCAGGGGGAACTTGAGCCCTGCTCCCCTGGGGGTGTTCCCTAACCACTGGGCTGCAGGGGCTGCCATAGCCACCGCCTCTGCCCATGGGGCATGGGATGCGTCAGGCGCCTAAGCCAGTCTCCCAGGAAAAGGCGCAGGTACTGCCTGCTGGAGAGGCATTCTGGCTATGGAGCACTAGCAGAGCAAGGTGCTGCCCAACATCCCTAGCTTATCTCAGAGACCGGGGCAGAGCCCCCATCCCCCTTTGGTCAGCATCTCCCACTGGCTGGCTTTTGTGCATCTCCTCTATTGGTGCCAGTCTCTCCCCATGCCCCGCAGTGGGGGTGACATGCCTAAACTGGGCTGTATGGATTCCTGTGAGTCAAGATGCCTATAAGGGAGGAGCTGCAGCACTGAGCCCTCAACACCTGCATTCCTTTGCCCTCAGGCCACGGCCCCATAGTAATGCCCAATGCCTCCATAAAGTGCACCAGCCAGGCTCCCAACGTTCCTGGGCCGGGGTCCCCCTTAGTGCAGCTAGAGGAAGGCCTGGGAGGAGCGGCCTGTGCACATAAGTGCTCTGTGTTGTACAGCTGGCATAGGCAGCTCTACATCTGCTAGGCCAGCTCTCTCTCCCCAGTGTTAGGGGCAGGAGGGGCATTTGGGGTGGGGAGGGGTCATGGCACTGTGGAGCTTCTCTACGTCTAGACCTCAACTGGCATTAGGGTCCTGAAGTCCTTCCACCAGAGCAAGGCATCACTTCAGCCTGCCCCAGGGCTGGAGGTTCAACAGCTGTGAATCAGAAGGCAGACTGGCTCCCTGCAGTCCCCCCCCCCACACACATTGGACTGGACCTGACCTTCACACATGGAAACATGACTGAGGAGCTGGAGCCAGAGATTCTGCAGCTGCTTTGTGTTCCTTTGGGCTCTCAGACAGCTCTGATATTGCCTGTCAGGGAGATTGGTGGAACCTGAACTGCCAAACTTCCTGAGTAATTTACCAAGTGCTGCTTTTTCGCCCCTGCCCCATCGTGATTAATGTAGTTATTATATTTGCACAATCTTATCCTGCCCCTCAGCAAAACTCAATAGTTTGTGAATTGGATGTTATTGGGGAAGGCTAGTGAAGCAAAAGGAAGAGTGATCACATTTATCTTGCAGAGGAATAAGAATTTAGGATTGCAGTAAACAGCATGTAATACCAAAGAGCAGAGGCATGCATCTGGGAAACTCTTTCCCCTGCTGTTTTATCTGCCTTCACCTGCTTTTCACCAAGTCAAGTGGTCTGGTGACTAAAACTGGCACAGATTCAGAGCTGTCAGGGCCAGAGGGGACAGTTTTGATCATCTAATCTGACCTGCACAGCCCAGGCAGAGAATTCTGCTCAGTGATTCCTGCCTTATGGCTGAGTGAAGGTGTCTCTTTCAGGAAGAAAGCCATTAGCCAGCATGGCCACCAGGTGACTGACCAGGGCTCCAGTTACAGTCCTCTGCACACTCCTGCTGTCACCATGTGAGCTGCAGTGGTCAAGAGGGACACCACACAAACACTTGCTGAACATGACCCTTCCTTAGGGTGACCAGATGAGAGGAAGAAAATATTGGGACACATGGGGGCGGGGGTCGCTGGCGGAGGGAAAAAAAACAAACGGAGTACCGCGAAATATCGGGACAAATTGTGTCCCGACCAAACATTGGTTGGGACGCGGGACAAATGCCTAGATATCGGGACAGTCCCGATTTTATCGGGATGTCTGGTCACCTTACCCTTCCTGGACCCACACTGGAGCACTCAACAGCCTGCTGACCAGATGTAGCTAATTAGTGAGCATTGAGAGCTGTGAATCACCATCTACAGCACCTGGTGAGTTGTTACTGCTAAAGTCACAGTAGCCTCGCCCACCAGCCAGCCTCCTGGGAGCCATTCCCAGGGCAAGTGAGGCCACAGACAGTGTCATTACAGAAGGATAGAGGCAATGTGTCTAGGTATGCAGGGTCAAGTGCCCTCCCAGATTTGCCACTTGGCTTGTACTGAGCATGCTCAGTAACACTCTTGAAACCAGCTGCCCCCCATCCCCATCACCAGGTACAGGTCGCCTCTGCGGAAGGACCACGGCTGGCCGCAAGGGTCAGTGGAAACCAGATGACACTGAGGTTATGTCTACACTAGGAGCTATGGGTGTGATTCCCACCTTGCGTACACCCCTCCCTCCCGTGCTAGTGCAATGAGTGTTAGCATCAGTATAAATAGCAACATAGCTGCGGTAGAACAGGCACCAGCCTCGCAGCTGAGCTGGGCTGCATACGAACCCACCTGATCCCTGTGGGTAGGCGCACAGCACGCTAAGCCATGCACACTCACTGAGCTGGCATCAATGTGTGCATGAGCTGGGAATCACACCCCAGCTCATGGCACAGATGAAGCCCAGTAACGGGGCACTGATTCTTGCAAACATCTACACCCTGAGATACTGTCTGCACTAGATGGGCTGCTAGTGCTACATAGTCCCTGATCATCCACCCCCCATGACCCACATTCCCCAGCTTAGACTCTACCCTCAGATCAGCACACACAGCAGCACACCAGAAGAAAGAAGCTTGTTTTAAACTGCACATCTTTGCGTCTGCACAATCCCCTCAACAGACACAGTTAGGAAACCCTCAGCAATGCAGAGATTTTCCTGTGCATGCTGGTGCATGGGTCAGGGTGTGACCGTGCAATAGTGCAGGGATGGGTGCTGGTGTGAGTGGATGGGGATAAAAATGGGAGTGGTGGGTTGAGAGTTGGGGTGTGAGTGAGTGTGCATGAATTGATATGGGTGACTATATGGGCACTGGACTGTGGGTGTATTGGTGGGTAGTGTGCAATAGTGTGGGTAGGTGAGTGTGGGTCTGTATGTCTGTGGGTCTGGGGTGTGGCATCAATGTGTGTGTGTGGCCTAGGGTGTGACTGTTGGTGCAGGTGGGTATGAAGGTCAGGGTGTGACTGTTGGTGCAGGTGGATTGGGCTGTGACTGTGTTGGTGTAGATGGGTGTGTGGGTTGAGGTCAGGCTGTGTGTTGGTGCAGGTGTGTGTGTGAGGCAGGGTGTGACTGTGTGTTGGTGCAAGTGTGTGTGGGATGGAGTCAGACTGTGTGTTGGTGGAGGTGAGTTGGGGTCTGACTGTGTGTTGGTGCAGGTGGGTTTGTGGGTTAAAGTCTGACTGTGTTGGTGCAGGTAGATATGTGGGGCAGGGTGTGGCTGTGTGTTGGTGGAGGTGGATTGGGGTATGAGTGTTGGTGTAGGTGGGCTGTGGTGTGACTGTATGTTGGTGCAGGTGCGTGTGTGGGGTGGAGTCAGACTGTGTGTTGGTGGAGCTGGGCTGTGGTGTGACTGTGTGTTGGTGCAGGTGTTTGTCTTGGAGTGTGTGTTTTCTGTGCATGTATTTGGGCCTGTAGAGGCCTGTGTGTGGCGAGGCCAGCAGAGTGCGGCAGGCAGGGGGCTCTGGAGTTTTTCCAGCTCCCAGCCCTGTTTCCTGTGGGTCCCGCCCTGGGCGCAGGCCCTTGGCCGTGGGAATCAGTGCAAGGAGAGCTGGCTTTTCCCTTCTGTGCAGCTGGGAGAAGTCATGGCCCTGGAGCCTGCCTCCCATTCCGTTTCCAGCCCAGGGAGCTAGGAGTTGGTCACATGTCATGTCACTGCTGCTACTCTGCATAGTTTAGCTAGAGGCTGTGTTGAGTCCCTAAGGAGTCAAAGTCTGGGAAAGGCTGCTGGGAACCAAACCAACCTTCCCCTGGAGCAGGGATAGCAGAGATGGGCAGGACCCCACAGAGGAAAAGATTTAACTCTTCTAGTGCTGGCAGCAGAGACTGGCAGAGTGCATGATTCATAGTGCCAAGGTAGAGCCCTGTGTGGGAGCATGTGGACCCGGGCCAGCCACACGCACAGAGACCGTATCACAGACAGTCAGATACAATTGGTGCCGCCAGGCCCACACCAGAACACCCCCAAGTGGCCCTGGTTTAACTGAAATTGCTGCTTCCAGCGAGTTAGCTAAGCTGATGCAAAAGCCCTGGGTGGAAACTTGCCTCTTGATTGACCGTGGCTCCTGCCCCACCTTCCTCTTTGCCAACAATGTGTTGAGGGTGGAGCTGTCATTTGTGTGGGGACACAGCTGTGAGCACTCGGGCTGAAAATGCTGGCTGTGGGCATCTGGGTGGCAGTGAGTTGCCAGGTGGCAGAGAGAACAAGGGCTCAAGCAAAGCAACCACAGGATGCCAGTTTGAGGAGCAGCGAGGTCGGAAAGGAGAGGGGCTGAGGTGCAGCATATTCAGCAGAGGGGTCCCTGTGCAGCAGACACTGCCCCTGTTCCAGCCTCAGAGCTCAGCCCCAAGGGTCTGCAGTGCAGCTCATCCCCAAGAGCCAGTTCCACCGTGGGGTTCTGGCCCCTCTGCATGAATCCTGGGACAAAGGGGCAGCTGGATACCCCAAGCACACAGGACCCATGTCCAACTGTCCCAGATGCAGGGGACAAGCCAGGGTGCCCCAGAGCCAGGGGTGCAGATTAGGGCACCATGGGCCATGACTGAGGCAGACCTCCAGCCCTGCAGAGTTCTAGAGAGGTCTGAGAAGCAGGGGAACAAGGACTGACTTAGTGTGAGCTGAAGGCAGCCCAAGGACCCAGAGCTCATGCCAGAGGAGGCACAGCTAGCCTGGCCTCTGGCCCTTCACAAGGAAGAGCACTCTCAGCCCATCCTATGTGGAGGGGGAGACAGGCATGGCTGTCACTGGTACTGTGCTGCTTCAGGGTTGCTCAGTCCCCTCCCTGCACCTACATTGCTAGGCAGCACTGGGGAGCCAGCAGACAGCAGTGCCAGCAGAGGAAGGAGGGGGCCAGGGCAGCTGCAAAGTAGGGGGGAGAGGCCCTTGCTTCTGTTTCTAGATGTGAGCAACAGGTGGCACACACGAGTAATGCTGTCTAAAATCACCTCAGAGCCCCAACAATGCAGGGTGTCTAAAATCACCATAAGGCATCGCCTGCTTCCCTGCATGGACGGGCACATAAAATCACCATACAACTGAAGCACTGCAATGCTGTGTACAATCACCATTAGGCCCCAGCACTGCAGGGGGTGTGAAATCACCATTGGGCCCCAGGCCCAGCACTCCTACATACTTCCTGTGTGATGTTAGGTAGTTGCTGAATACCTCATTTAAGCCACATGACAAAAAGCTGCTTACCTCCAATTTAACATTTGTGTTATGAAGAGAATTCTTTAGATAGCCAAGGAAGGAGATGGGGCTGGAAGTCAGGCCCTGCTGGTTCTCAGGCCTGCACTCATGGCTTTGTCTAAGCTATCCACCTTAAGGAAAAACACTACTGAGCATATTGGAATACAATTTTCAGCCCTTGTCCCAATCAGCCTCCTCACATCTAAGTTATGCTCAGCTCCCCAGGGAGCCTGTTTCCATGTCAGATCCCAATTCTCAAACCTCAACTTCTTCCTAAACATCACAAGAATGTTTCTAAATTGAAAAAGTACATGTTTCAAACTCTTCTGACTCAAAGAAAAGGGAAGGATTTTGCTAAAGTTTTTTAAAAAATCACCTGGGAAATCAGCCCAAAAGTGAATGTTTGGGAAAGTAAGGAACTGGGAAAGTAAGGACTAACCTTGTTGAAACTAGATTTAAAGGCTGGGATTGAGGTTGCAAAATCAGGAATTGCGAGAATTAAGGATGCCCATGAAACTTTAACTCTGCCCCTGATGTGCAAGCCTTAACTCTGGTCTATCCTAAATAGTGAGTGCTGGACTTTTGTGAGCTCAGAGCGGCCCATAAATAATAATGAACATTAAAGATATTAGAGGGGTAGCCGTGTTAGTCTGAATCTGTAAAAAGCAACAGAGGGTCCTGTGGCACCTTTAAGACTAACAGAAGTATTGGGAGCATAAGCTTTCGTGGGTAAGAACCTCACTTCTTCAGATGCAAGTCAAACTTGCATCTGAAGAAGTGAGGTTCTTACTCACGAAAGCTTATGCTCCCAATACTTCTGTTAGTCTTAAAGGTGCCACAGGACCCTCTGTTGCTTATTAAAGATATTGTGTATTAATTGTGCTGATGATCATGATCGTCTAGGGTAGGGATCGGCAACCTTTGGCATGTGGCTGGGATGGTTTGTTTACCTGCAGTATCTGCGGGTTCAGTTGATCGCAGCTCCCAGTGGCTGCGGTTCTCTGTTCCAATCTGCGGTTCTCTGTTCTCTGTTCTCAGGCCAATGGTGGCTGCAGGAAGTGGTGCGGGCCAAGGGATGTACTGGCCACCGCTTCTCGCAGCCCCATTGGCCTGGAGCGGCGAAACGCGGCCAGTGGGAGCTGTGATCAGCTGAACCCGCAGATGCTGCAGGTAAACAAATTGTCCCAGCCCGCCAGTGGATTTCCCTGACAGGCCATGTGCCAAAGGTTTCCAATCCCTGATCTAGGGTTTAAGACTGGTCACAGTCAGTTCTAATGTATATCCCTTTTACTCCATTCTAGCATTAAAACTAAATTAAATTGGTCAGTGAAAAATAAAGTCAAAGGGTTGACTTGGCTGTAGAACAGAAGAGTGAGTTTGTGAAAATAATGAAGCCTGTTTGTGTCAGGCTGAGTATGGTCCTGCTCATTAACTTAGCACTTTGATGAAGTGGAAGTTTGTGAATGGAACATGGACTCTGACAATATTCTGTACCCAGTAATTTTGAGGTTTGCCAAAATGGCTTCTCAGACACTGATTCAGAGGGTCTGTGATGTTTTGGAAGAGCACTGTCCGAATTCAAACCCCATTGGATGGGTTCAAAAACCTCTGGGAGAGGGGGCTGAAATGTGACTGGATTCATCAAAGAAGCCCCATGGAACAGAGTGACAGATCTGCAAGCTGAGAAGGTGTAGAGTGTAGACATTATTCAATGGCTGGAGAAAATGTGTTACAGTGAGAGATTTAGAGCTCAGACTGGTTAGCTTGTCAAAGAGAAGATTGAGCAGTGACTTGATGACAGTGTATAAGGCCCTTCATGGAGAGAAAACAGCAGGTATCAAGGGCTCTTTAGTAGGGTTACCATTCGTCCGGATTTACCCAGACATGTCCTCCTTTTCGCGCTAAAAATAGCGTCCGGGGGGAATTTGTAAAGCACTCACAATGTCCGGGATTTCCCCCTCCCCCGGCAGAGCGAGCGGCTGGGAGGGCTGCAGAAAAATCCCGGGCTGGACTCCTGAGCAGCTGTAGAGGAGCCGGAGCCGCCCTGCATTCTGAGTTGGCCTCTCCTGCAACCCGGTCCGGCAGCACTGTGCAGGGCCAGGGACCGGGTTTTGTTGTGCAGGGCCAGGGACCGGGTTTTGTTGTGCTGGGGAGCGCAGCCACGTGTCCGGCTCGGATCGCACAGAGCCCAACACCCTGTTCTGAGCAGCAGGGTAAGGGGGGCAGGAAGGTTCTGGAGGGGGCAGTCAAGAAACGGGGGGGAGCTTTTGGGGGGGGGTGGAGAAAGTTTTGGGCAGTCAGGGTACAGGTAGGGGGTAGGGTCCTGGGGGGCAGTTGGGGGGGGTCTTAGGAGGGGACAGTTAGGGGACAAGGAACAGGGAGGCTTAGGGGTGGGGTTCTGGAGGGCAGTTAGGAGCAGGGGTCCCAGGAAGGGGCAGTCAGGGGACAAGGAGCAGGGGGGTGGGGAGCTGGGAGTTCTGGGGGGGGGCTGTCAGGGGGCAGGAGTGGGGAGAGGGATCGGAGCAGTCAGGGGACAGGGAGCAGAGAGGTTTAGATGGGTTGGGAGTTCTGGGGGGGGCTGTCAGGGGGCAGGAGTGGGGAGAGGGATCGGAGCAGTCAGGGGACAGGGAGCAGAGAGGTTTAGATGGGTTGGGAGTTCTGGGGGGGGCTGTCAGGGGGCAGGAGTGCGGAGAGGGATCGGAGCAGTCAGGGGACAGGGAGCAGAGGGGTTTAGATGGGTTGGGAGTTCGGGGGGGGGCTGTCAGGGGGTGGGGAGTGGTTGGATGGGGCGTGGGAGTCCCAGGGGTCTGTCTGGGGGTGGGGGTGTGGATAAGGGTTGGGGCAGTCACGGGACAAGAGGCAGGGAGGCTTAGATAGGGAGTGGAGTCCTGGGGGGCAGTTAGGGGCAGGGGTCCCAGGAGGGGGCAGTCAGGGGACAAGGAACGGGGGGAGGGTTGGAGGTTCTGGGGGGGCGGGAAGTGGGCGGGGCTAGGGCGGGGCTCCTCCCGTCCTCTTTTTTGCTTGCTGAAATATGGTAACCCTATCTTTAGTCTAGTGGTGGAGAAAGGCATGTGAGGCCTGAAGCCTAGAGGAGAAGGGAGGTAATTGAGGGAGCAGTCTGCTGGCATCTGTTGGAGAGCGAGCTAAGGCAACTGGGTGCGTCAGGACCTCACTTACATATTAACTGCAGGTAGTTTGGGGAGACTGGGGTGTAATTTGACTAAGTTTTGTACTTGTGGCCCATATTTTTGAGATTCCCCTATTGGGAACCCACCTGGGCAAAGCCTGGACAATGCCTGGGCACAGAGTCACCCTGATGAAAACTGATGTTTGCCGAGCCCTGCACAAAGCTGGTGGGTAGTTCTGTGCAATGTGGTCTGGTTGTTGTGGGAAGGGTCTCTGTGGGTGGTAGGAGCTCTGGTGGGGTTTTAAGGCCACGGATCTCTTATCCATCTGAGCTGTAATTGCCTTACATAAGCAGGGCTCACCAGGGGTTCCAGTTGTCTAGTCTCTGGTGAGCAGGGATGGGAGCCCAGCAGCAGTTCTGGTCCCCTGTGCAGTAGGCAGAGCAAAGCAGTAGATTGGTGATAGCACCCAGCAGGCAGAGCAAACCGGCAGTTAGAGTCAGCCAGAGACCACAGCTCCCAACAGGAGACCCGCGGAGCAAGAGCAGTTGCACGCGCTATGCGGGGAGCAGAGGAATTCATAGTAACTGTCTATCTCAGTTTAGTGAGGCCTCCCTGTCCTAGCTGATCAAATCCCAGCAGTGGGGCAAGCAGGAGATCCCCAGAGCTGCTTTTGAAATAGGGCCCTTGGTTTTCCTGGACTCTTGGAACCACAAACTATGAGTGAGGAAGTTGGGAACCCACAAAGTGAGAGTGGGAGGTTGGGAGGCAGAACAAACTGCATTGGCCATTCAGCAGTTTGGGACTGTGACTTACACACTCTCAGGTAATGGTGGTGGAAGGTGTTACATTGTAAATATTTGTCCCAGTTTGACCTGGCCTTTCCCTTTTGTCCCCCTAATAAAGTTAGTTTGTGTAAGTCTCTCTACTTGTGAGTGGGTACAGATTTGCCTAGCACAGGTGCCCAGAGTGGTTATAGGATCCCAGGTGGCTTGGGGAGGGATCAAGCCAAAAATCAAGAAATTGTAGTGAATCCCCTAAAATAAGGAGCCCATGCTGTTGGCAGAAGGTTACAGGCAGAACAAAAAACAGTGGCTGGAAGCTGACACCAGACAAACTCAGATTAGAAATAAGATGCAACTTTTTAGCAATGAGGCTGACTAATCATTGGAACAAACTAACAAGGGACACGGTGGTGTCTTCAGATAAAGCCTGGCTGCCTTTCTGGAAGATGCTTTAGTCAAACAGTCTGTGGCACACAGGTCAAACAAGATGAGCGAATAGTCCCTCCTGGCTTTAAACTCTGCGAATCTATGAATCCCTACAAAAGACTGTTCCTCTGAAGCCACCATGTGAAGGGAGGGTCAGCAGAGCTGCCTTGTTTTGTGTAGCTCCATGTGTAATGATTTGCAGGGCATGCAAATCACACAATAAACTAATTTTCATGTTTTCACTAATTTGCATGTAACCATGCAAAAAGCGTGGTATAGTGTGGGGAAATGCATTGCCTATATGATCACCTGTGAGTGGGAGAGAGTGAATGAACAACTACCTGGCATAATATTTTCAAAAGGGCCAGATTTTCAAAAGTATTTAGGTGCGTGAAGATGCAGATAGGTAGCTAGGCACCTAATAACCATTGATTTAAAAAGAACAGGATCCGAAGAAGTGAGCTGTAGTCCACGAAAGCTTATGCTCTAATAAATTTGTTAGTCTCTAAGGTGCCACAAGTACTCCTGTTCTTTTTACGGATACAGACTAACACGGCTGCTACTCTGAAACCTGTCATTGATTTAAATGCTCCCTGCTAATCAGGAATACTACTGTATGCCTCAACGATGTCCCCATTTGGGAAAGCAGGAGCAAAATCAGTAAGGAAGCCAGAGGTTTGACAACATACGACAGGTTGAGATCCTGTTTGATATTTATTAGGAATGCAGTACAATGAAACATGTGCACAGGGGAAATAATTCTTGGCAAGAGCCACAGGTTCTCTACTCTCTGGCTCATTGTGACAAAGTGGGAATGTTCGTAATGTTTTTTCTGAATACTGTGTGCATGCCTCAGTTTCCCCTATGTGTTACTCAAGTATCTAGGTGGTGGGACAAGGGTGTGTGATCGTTTTAGAGACCCCTAGAGGGCAGGTGTGACTGCTGATGGGCTGTGTGGGCACAGAGAATGGCTGACACTGTATCCTGGCAACTGATGGCTGGGGCCCATCCTCTCCAAGAATCAGCCGGAGGTGTTGGAGAACAAGTGAGGAGTGCAGGCAGAGCCGTCCCAGAGAACAGCAAATTGGGGCAACCGCTCCGGGCCCCATGCTTTGGGGGCCCCACCCCTTCCACCCAAGGGAAAGCGTGCCTGCCACCTGGAGGGAGAGTACATGATGGTGCCACTGCAGCCTCCTCAGTCTTGAAGCGCCAGGAGGGAGAGCGTGTGGCAAGGCCGCAGACTCCCCAGCCCTGGGAAGGTGGGCAGCGTGGCCCAACCCCTTGGAGCCCAGCGGCACCGCCGAAGCGGCACCCCAGTCCCTCCTCCGGCATGGTAGGTACAGTAAGTGACATCACTTCCGCCCTGGGCCTCGCACCCCCCCCAGGGACGGCCCTGAGTCTCCAGAAAAAGACAAAGGAAGGAGGTGGGGCAGCGGGTTGTGACTGAGGCCGAGATGCTGGAAGTTGGTCAGTCTCCTGGTTTGGGACTTGGTGCGGTGTGATGCCCACGGCTCTGGGCTCTGGATCCCCCCCAAGATGGATTTTGCTGAATGTTCCTGATTTCTGTGTTAACAAGATCTGTTCTATAGGGTTACCATTCGTCCGGATTCCCCCGGACATGTCCGGCTTTTTCGAGTTAAAAATAGCATCCGGGGGGAATTTGTCAATGTCCGGACTTCTCCTCCTCCCCCCCCATACAGAGCGTGCGTGCGGCTTACAAAGCAGCCGGGGCTCCGACAGCCAGAGCCAGAGCCCTTCCTTCACTTCCCCCCTCCTCTCTCCTGAAACTTGACACCACTCCCCTCCTCTCTCTCCCTCCCCCTCCCTCCCTGCCTTCACAGATCGCCGGCCCTTCGCCGTCTAGAGCTCCGAGCCTGCTCCCCTCCCCCGCTGTCGAGCGCGCTGCTCTGCAGCACAGTAAGGGGGCCGGGGGCCAGAGAAGCGGCATGGAGGTTCTGGGGTGGAGCGGGGTAGTCAAGAGACAGGGAGCAGGGGGGAGGGTTGGATGGGTCAGGAGTTCGGGGGGGGGGCTGTCTGGGGGTTGGGGGTGTAAGGTTTTGGGCAGTCAGGGTACAGGTGGGGGGGTCTCAGGAGGGGGCAGTTAGGGGACAAGGCACAGGGAGGCTTAGGTAGGGTGTGGGGTTCTGGAGGGCAGTTAGGAGCAGGGGTCCCAGGAGGGGGCAGTCAGGGGACAAGGAGCGGGGGGGGATCGGGAGTTCAGGGGGGGCTTTTTGGGGGGTTGGATAAGGTTTTGGGCAGTCAGGGTACAGGTAGGAGGTAGGGTCCTGGGGGGCAGTTAGGGAGGTTAGGAAGGGGCAGTTAGGGGATAAGGAACAGGGAGGCTTAGGTAGGGGGTGGGGTTCTGGAGGGCAGTTAGGAGCAGGGGTCCCAGGAGGGGGGGGACAGGGAGCAGAGGGGTTTAGATGGATCAGGAATTCTGGGGGGGGGCTGTCAGGGGGTGGGGGTGTGGATAAGGGTTGGGGCAGTCAGGGGACAGGTAGGGGGTAGGGTCCTAGGGGGCCAGTTAGGATGTGGGGAAGGTCTCAGGAGGGGGCAGTCAGGGGACAAGAGGCAGGGAGGCTTAGGGAGGGGGTGGAGTCCTGGGGGGCAGTCAGGGGACAAGGAGTGGGGGGGAGGGTTGGGGGTTCTGAGGGGGCAGGAAGTGGGAGGGAGTGGAAGGGGCAGGGGTGGGGCTAGGACAGGACAGGGGCGGAGCTAGGACAGGACGGGGGCGGGGCTAGGGCGGGGCTCCTCCCGTCCTCTTTTTTGATTGTTGAAATATGGTAACCCTATGTTCTATGCTGTGTTCCCAACAACTGATAAACCCTTCTGCTTTACCTTACTGGCTGAGAGTCGCTGCTGACTGCGGAGTTGGGGTGCATGGCCCCTTTGGGGGTGTGTAAAACTTCCCCAGGTGTCCCATCCAGGGGGATTCAGTGCGGAAAACTCATGGTGTGAACAGGGGGCTGAGCGCTCCCAGGCCAGACCCAGGAAGTGCTGAGGATATCCTGCAATAGCCCCTTCTCATTGAGACCAGAAGGCTGTCAGCTCAGTTGATCCACACCTGTTGTGGTATCATGCAAAGAGAGCAGTGGGTTTGTAAGGCAGGCCAGATCCAAACCATGTCGGTCTTCAACTTAAATTTCCTTGCCTTTAACTTCCTTAAACTTGCCTTAAACTTCCCCTGGCAGTCAACTGGCAGCCACTGCAGAAGGCTAATGTGCTTCTTGGGGAACACTGCTAATGAACAGGCTGCTGCATTCTGCATGAGCTTTGATTTCTCAGTGGCCTTAAGGTGCATCCCCATTAAGAAGGCATTCCAGTAACCCAGCCTCATGGAGACAAGGAGGATAATAGTGGTGAGCTCTCTGCATCTGAAATGCAAACTGCTCTGCTGAGATTCACTTGCAGTTATGTGGTTCCACCTCTAGATGGCTCTGGGTTGCACCAGCAGGTTCAGAAAAGCGAGAGGCCCCAGATCACAAAGAGGGAAGCTGGGGTGTGTGTAGCTTGCTGCTGTTCTTCCTCATCGATGCCTGTTGCTTGTAATAATAATAATAATGAGGACCATAGCTCTGTGTGGTATGAAAGTCACAATGTTCTTGCCAAGCCCAGGAAATGAATATCACTCTTGGCAACAGCTGTTGCTGCTAAGAAATCCAGGAGCAGTGGGGCCCTGAGTGACAAAAAGCAGGCAAATCCCTCCCAGAACTGGACCTGATACCATCTTGGTCCACAGTCTACTGAAATGTAGGGATGGCCAGAGCGGACTGCACAAGTTCCTCAGCCAGCCCAGTTTCCTATTTCCCATAGGGGGCAGCACAGAGGAAGGTGCAAGAAACTACCTAATGTTATGCAGTAAATAACCCTTGGTTTGTGAGCTTGGGTGGCGGGGGGTGGGGGGGATCACAAAGTAAGCCTGAACAAGACACAGCTCACAGCAGACTGAACACATGTTCAGAATATGCTCATGGGGGCTTGCTGGGGTTTGCTGGCTCCAGCACAGAGGGACTCAGACACCCAACTGGGCTCTGCTAGGCTTCCTGGGCAGGGCTTCTTCTTGACTGGAGACAAAGTTAAGTGGTGGTGTCTCCCAAACACCATCCACGTATGAAACCAACATGATCATTCCTCACAGGCCATTGTACAGATCTTTGCATTAGGACTGCTCCTTTCCTTTCTTACCCACTTTGATCTCAGTAAGACACTTAATACTACATTTCAATTATCATCACTGGATCTCTGAGTCACCACCTTGCTGAGACGAACAGGGGAGTTTACTCTGTTTCAGGCTGCCTGCAGTCTCTGACAGATGCCCCTGCCTCAGTTACATTTGGGTCACATATGGAAGCTTTCCTTTGCAGCCCTCGGATCTGGAGACGTGGAAGAGGAGGATGTACACCGCATCACTGAGTATCCCCCTCCCTGCTCCCAGTTTGAACCAAGCAATAACATGCCCAAAGGGAAAATGTAATCCAAACCTTGGGCAGTTAGTGGTTGGCTTATGTGTTTAAAGCATGAGAGTTTATATCCCTTAGAATAGGAGGAGCTGGTAGCACTATGTGTAGTTCTGAATGTAGTTAAGGTTGCTTGATGTTATTTCCACTTGCATTTAACTGTACCAATCTTTAATTGTTTGGGATTGAAATTTTCCATGACAGGTGTTTGCCTCAGGCTGAAGATTTTTGGAAATTACCAGCAAAAATAATTCAGCTGTTTCTGAGAACAAGATTAGACAAAAATACATTGTTTTGCCCATGTTAAAAAAAGCCTGACAACTGTTTTGTTGGGAAGTTCTAATGCCTCCATGCTTTGGACCAAGGCTTGAAATTTGTCAGGGAAATTGCGATCCAGACTGTACACTGAATGAGGCAAAAGTCCTAGAAAAAAATTTATATAATCATTTAATTAAAGGCTGTATTGTATCATTTTGCATATGCACAAGAGACTGAATTAAGGCTGCACAGGCAGCCACTGGCATTTCCTAACTTTGGCTACTCAACTTTGAACTCTAAATGTGCTTTTGTGCATGTGTAAGGGGACTGTTGTCCCCTTACTAAAACTCTGTGGGGATGTTTTGGTTGGCTAGCTCCCAGTACCAAAAAAAAGGGGAAGGGTCAATGGGAAATCAGGACCCTGAGACTGAGAGTCCCCAGGAACAATGGGGGAGAGGCCAATGCTCCAGGTCAGCCTGAATGACAGGGCGGGCAGGCTAATCAGGGATTCAGGATGCCAGGGGGAATCCCATCCTCCATGTGAGCTGGAATTGCCTGGGTCAGACAGGGCTGAGCTAAGGAGAAAGCAGGGGGCCAAGCTGAGCTGGGGAGCAGAGCTGTAGCAGCCAGAGGGGTCAGAATAGCAGCTCAGGAAGCAGGTCAGTGCTGGGAGCAGAGTCACTGAAGCAGCCCACAGAGCAGACCTGTGCTGGGAGGAGAACTGCAGCAACCAGAGCCAGAGGGCCAGAGAAGCAGCCCAGGGAGCTGGAGGCAGAGCAGCAGCAGTGCTGGGGCAGAGTGGAGCTGGAGCTGGGCTGAAGCAGTCCGGAGCCAGGTGCGGTGAGCAGCTGGGGAGAGCAAGAGGGACCCTGCGCAGCGGGCCCAGTGCAGGGAGATGCCCCCAGCCAAGACACCTTGCAGGCCAGGCTTGGAGGGGGATCGTAACCCCGACAGGTCAGGGGCGACATTGGGAAGAAGGGTCCTGCCACCTAGAGCCTGAGAGCATGGGGTCACCGCCAGAGCAAGTGTCCGACCTGCAGCATCCCTGCAGCACAGCCGGGGTCTGAGAAGAAGGCCTGGGACTTGTCAGGAACAGACTGAACTTTCCTTACATTCCAGTGACGCTGGTTGTGATGCCCCATGCCACAGAGCGGGGTGATGTATTTTCCTTTAACTTTTCCCATTTTTTCCTTATTTTTTAAAATTGATTGCTGTTTAATAAATTGTATTTGCTTTGAACTACATGTAACGATCAGTGGGTCAGGGAAGCATCCAGTGCAGAGAGAGCATCCCGGAGTGGGGACACCCTAGCCCCTGTCCTAAATGACCATGACAAAGTTGGGAGTCAAGTCCCCCAGGAATCCCGGACCCTGCCTTGTTGGGGTTACGAGGACTCTGCCACACAGGAGAGTGGAAGGGGAGCCCTTGAGGTCAGGCAGACCTCTGGGTAAAAGAAGTGGGAGCAAGGACTCAGATCCTTTCGCTAGCCCATTTCACTGGGATAGTGTATAAGCCAGGAAAGTTCCCCACAATAGCGGGACTATTCCCCTGCTTACATAATTAGTGTCACAAACAGGATCCTATCCACAGGGTCCACCCCATTGGTTTACTGGTAGAGTTCTATTGCACTGTCCAGGCCTGGTCAAGAACCCTACCATGGCTGGTATTGGGGAACTACAGGCCCAGTTTGCTGAACTTCAGCACAGATTATTAGACCAAGCTGAGGCATTACAGCAAGCTAGAACAGAACAGAGAGAAGCCTTATCACTGGCTAAGGCAGTAATAGACCAACAGGCAGCAGAAGGTAAGAACCCCCCTACTATTTATGTCTCACAGGAGCAGAAGGTCACAGAGTTTGGTGACTTCCTGACAAGACCAGGAGACATTATCATAGAGGAGTGGATCAAGTCTGTGAAGGCAGCTCTGCGTGTGCTAAGAGTACCCGAAGAAGATTGTGTGAACATCATAGAGGAACACCTCAAGGGCCAGGCCAAGGCCACAGTAAAGTTCATGGCAATGGCAGACAAGAAAGATGTCAAAAAGGTATTTGAACTCCTCCTAAAAGTGTATGGAGACAAGGTACCTATTGGAACCTGACTAAAGGAGTTCTTTGAGAGAAAGCAGGATCCTGGTGAAACTGTCCAGGTATATGCGTATGACCTCCAGGAGAGAATGAGCAAAGTGGAGCGGCGAGACCCTTGATGAGTTCCAGACCCAGATATAGTTTTGAAAGAGCAGTTGGTGCTGGGGCTCTGGAATGATTCCCTCCACCGTGAAATGAAAAGGAGGTTTAAGCAAGAGCCTGGTAAGAAGTTCCATGAACTCATGCAGGCTGCCATTATGTGGTCAGAAAAAGAGGAAGTTCCTGTGGAGGAGAGGGCCAAGTCTAACTCACGTACATGAAGTGGGGGCCTAGTGACTAGAACTGCTGGGGAAAAGACCCTGCCCCAAACACAGTTAACACTGGAAAGTTTAAGTGAGGCTGTCCAAAGACTGGTTTCAGAGTAGCAGCCGTGTTAGTCTGTATCCGCAAAAAGAAGAACAGGAGTACTTGTGGCACCTTAGAGACTAACAAATTTATCAGAGCATAAGCTTTCGTGGACTACAGCTCACTTCTTCGGATGCATAAGTGGGCTGTAGTCCACGAAAGCTTATGCTCTAACAAATTTGTTAGTCTCTAAGGTGCCACAAGTACTCCTGTTCTTCTTTGTCCAAAGACTGGTGGTCCAACAGGAGGCGATGACTGAGTTGATGAAAGAAAAAAATCTCATTAGTATGCCAAAGTATCCAAGGGCACTGGGATTCTGAAGATCCCCACTGAAGGATGAGCTGGGAAGGTACATTTGTTACACTTGTGAAACACCTGGGCATACTAGATAATGTCCACTGAGAAAGAGAACAGAGTCCCGGGAACTGGAAACCAATGGGGCACCAGGAGCGAGTGGTCCATCTAGAGTAGAAGGCCAAGCGGTGGCAGAAGGATTCCTAGGTGGAAAATCACTCTGCATATAGTGTTGAAAGGAACGTGGGCAGTGCCAGCATATCTAGTGACTTCTGTAAGCGAGCATTTGGAGACTGTCCAACCGCTGAAGAATGTATAGCAGGGGGTGAAGACCAGATGTTTGTTAGATACTGGCTCAGAAGTCACCACCATTACTGAGTCGCATTTTCAAAAATATTTGAAAGACAAGATGCTGACCATGCACAGCACACAGTTTGAATGCTTAACAGCAGTTAATGCACTGGCAATCCCAGTGGAGGGATGCCTCAAAGCAGACATAGAGCACATGGGCCAGACACTGCCAGGGAAATGCATCTTCATCCTGAAAGACAAAGCCTCTGAAGGGAGCCATATGGGAGAAGGAGTCCCAGGGATTCTAGAGATGAACATCATTAGTGAGCTGTAGGAATTACGGTTGCCAGTAGCAGGAATCAGTGGGATGAACCGTCATGGGCACTCTAAGGCTTGGTCTACACTACCCCCCCTAATTCGAACTAAGGTACGCAACTTCAGCTACGTGAATAACGTAGCTGAAGTCGAAGTACCTTAGTTCGAACTTACCTTGGTCCACACGCGGCAGGCAGGCTCCCCCGTCGACTCCGCGGTACTCCTCTCGCCGAGCTGGAGTACCGCAGTCGACGGCAAGCACTTCCGGGTTCGACTTATCGCGTCCAGACTAGACGCGATAAGTCGAACCCAGAACTTCGATTTCCAGCCGTCGAACTAGCTGGTAAGTGTAGCCAAGGCCTAAGAAGAATGCTGTGCTGAGTAGAGTACTGATTCGAGCAGAGAGGCAAAACCATTCACTGGATGCTGCGGGGCAGATTGGAAATGTTAAAGATAGCAGAAAACAAAAGACTGTTATTCCTCCTTGGAGAGGGAAGATCCTTGATGAACACTGCTGGATACCAGGAAATACCAATAGATATCAAACTCTTGTACAGCCTACATCTGGGGTAAACCTACGTAATGGGTTCCAGCCAGCCAATGTACTGACTAATGCTATCAAAGGAAGATTACCAGTGAGTCTTCTAAACTCAAGTTTGAAGGCTGTGGAGTTGCATCCTCAAAACAGAATTGCAGAGGTACACTGGCCTGAGGGAGTGGTTCCTCAGGTAAAGGTAACATTTGAAGAGAATGGAAATGAGCTGCAGGTGACAAGGAGGGAGAAGGGAGGATGAGTTACCTTTCCTCAAGAAAGATGTGGTGAGAGATTGCCAATACCAGTTCAAGTGGCACACCAAGGGCTGATTCCTGCACCGGTGGCTAACTTAAGAGTGTTGCCAGAGAAGCACTGTGGTGGGACCATGCCCCACCCACTGAGAAAAAGGGCTTAACAAGGCCAGAGAGGCTGTGCCGACTTGCAGCCAATCAGAGAAGGCCTGGGGAGAGCCAATCAGGGCAGGGGGGGAGGCAGCCAATCAGGACTGGGCTAGGTCCTATATAAAGGCTGGCCAGCAAGGGAGAAGGACTGGCTCCTGACAAAAGGAGCAGCACCTTGGCCAGAGCAGTGCTGGGCAGGCTTGGGGGAGCAGATAGGAGCTCCAGCCCATTACCTGCCAGGCTGCGGCCCTGCTGCAAAGGGTCAGGAAGGTGCATAGGGCCAAAGGGAAAGTGGCCCAGGGGAACTAAGCAGGTGAGAGGGGAAGGAAGAAGGGCAAAGGGAGGCTGCTGCTAGAGGGCCCCTGGGTCGAGGCCCAGAGTAGTGGGTGGGTCTGGGTCCCCCCCTTTGTACTGCACCTTTGTGAAGAGGGGCCAAGACAGACTGCTACAGACTAGGGATCACTGCTACAGACTAGGGACTGAATGGCTAGGTAGCAGTTCTGCAGAAAAGGACCTAGGGGTCACAGTGGACGAGAAGCTGGATATGAGTCAACCGTGTGCTCTCGTTGCCAAGAAGGCAAACGGCATTTTGGGCTGTATAAGTAGGGGCATTGCCAGCAGATCGAGGAACGTGATCGTTCCCCTTTATTCGACATTGGTGAGGCCTCATCTGGAATACTGTGTCCAGTTTTGGGCCCCACACTACAAGAAGGATGTGGAAAAATTGGAAAGAGTCCAGCGGAGGGCAACAAAAATGATTAGGGGTCTGGAGCACATGACTTATGAGTAGAGGCTGAGGGAACTGGGATTGTTTAGTCTCCAGAAGAGAAGAATGAGGGGGGATTTGATAGCAGCCTTCAACTACTTGAAGGGGGGTTCCAAAGAGGATGGAGCTCGGCTGTTCTCAGTGGTGGCAGATGACAGAACAAGGAGCAATGGTCTCAAGTTGCAGTGGGGGAGGTCCAGGTTGGATATCAGGAAAAACTATTTCACTAGGAGGGTGGTGAAACACTGGAATGCGTTACCTAGGGAGGTGGTGGAGTCTCCTTCCTTGGAGGTTTTTAAGGCCCGGTTTGACAAAGCTCTGGCTGGGATGATTTAGCTGGGAATTGGTCCTGCTTTGAGCAGGGGGTTGGACTAGATGACCTCTTGAGGTCCCTTCCAACTCTGATATTCTATGATACTGCAACTGGCCCCTGAGATAAGGGGCTAGACTACAAGGTTGCGGTTGGCCACTGAGGCAGGTGCGGATGGAAGGACTGCTGTTACCAACACTCCCCCAGACTGGGGTGAGATGGGACTAATGGGCACTGCCGGAGGGCAGTGTCCTGAAGTAAACGGGAGACTGTCCAGAGGAGGACGCTGCTGAGCAGGGAGCCACGGGAGTCCCAGGGCAGCAGAGCTAATGATGGGCCCGACACCATGCGTCAAGGGTGCTCCGCAGTGGTCAAGAGCTAATTCCCGGAGCAACCGGCAGGAGGTGCCAGCGGTGGTGAGTCGAACCCTGTCACAAGCATCAAGAAGTCTTTTTTAAGGATCAGTGACTAATTTCAATGACTGGGTCAAAGGTGTCCATGACAGGTCAAAGACAGCCAGTGAAGTTGTTCTCAGTACAACTAAAGACACAGCCCAAAGTAGGAAAAGGACTTATGATCGCAAGTCCCGTGGGGCTCTCATCAGACCTGGTGACTGTGTACCAGTTCGTAGCCATAGACGCTGGAGACATAGTAAAATACAGGACAAATGGGAGCCAAATCTCCACACTGTGGTCACTCACAACAATTCTGAACTGCTGGTTTACACTATCCAGCCTGAACAAGGAGGTCCTGAGAGAGTGGTATATAGGGACCAGCTAAAATGTTGGACTTTTAGTCTGACCACAGCTCATAGGAGGCATAGAGCAGCATGTCCCGAGGAGACTGAAACCAATGGGACAAACCCAAACCCTGATGAAAATGGTCAGATCCCTCAAATTGACATGGTGTTACCTGGGTACAGGGAATAGAAAAATGGGTAATGAACCATCAGTCCTAAGAAGGTCCCAGAGAACTACTAAGGATGTTAAACCTGTTAAACTTGGAGATGATTATGTTATTGGTTCTATGTAGTGTTTTAATGAATATTGTCATGTATAGTATGAAGAAGTAGATGTAGAATGTTAGATATGTTAAATGTTCTTTTGATAATTGTTAATGGGTTTTTAATATGACATGATGTGGGTATATGTTGTTAATATGGGGGCCGGATGTACCAGTGTGAATGCTGTGGCTGTGGCAGAATTTTAGCAAGGGGGAATATAAGGGGACTTTTGTCCCCTCACTAAAACCCAATGGGGGTGTTTTGGCTGGCTCCCAGTACCAAAAGAAAGGGGAAGGGTCATTGGGAAATCAGGATACTGAGACCGACAGGCCCCAGGAACAATGGGGAGAGGCCAATGCTCCAGGTCAGCCTGATTGACAGGGTGGGCAGGCTAATCAGGGAGTCAGGAGGCCAGGGGGGTCCCGTCCTCTGAGCTGGACTTGCCTGGGTCAGACAAAGTGGGGCTAAGGAAAAAGCAGGGGGCCAAGCTGAGCTGGGGAGCAGAGCCATGCCAGCCAGAGGGGTCCGAGACGCAGCCCAGGGAGCTGGAAGCAGAACAGCAGCAGTGCTGGGGCAGAGTGGAGCTGGAGCTGAGGCAAAGTGGAGCTGGGGCTTGAGCAGTCTGGAGCTGGGTGCGGTGAGCAGCTGGGGAGAGAGAGGAGGACCCTGAGCAGCAGTCCCAGCACAGGGAGATGTCCCCAGTCAAGAGGCTCTGCAGGCCAGACTTGGAGGGTGATCGTAACCCTGATGTGGAGGGGGCGATGCTAGGAAGAAGGGTCCTGCCACCTACAACCTGAGTGTGTGGCCAGCACCAGAGGAAGTGTCCAACCTGCAGCATCCCTGCAGCACAGCCAGGGCCTGAGAAGGAGGCCTGGGACTTGTGAGGAACAGACTGAACTTCGCTTACATACCGGAGATGCTGGTTGTGATTTCCCCTTGCCACAGAATGGAGTGATGTGTTTTCCTTTATCTTGTCCCATTTTTTCCTTATTTTTTTAAAAATTGATTGCTGTTTAATAAATTGTATTTGCTTTGAACTGTATGTAATGATCAGTAGGTCAGAGAAGCATCCAGTGCAGAGAGAGCACCCCGGAGTCGGGGACACCCTAGCCCCTGCCCTAAGTGACCACGACAAGGTTGAGGATCGAGCCTCCCAGGAATCCTGGGCCCTGCCTTGTTGGGGTTATGAGGACTCTGCCACACAGGCGAGTGGAAGGGAAGCCCTTGAGGTCAGGCAGGCCTCTGGGTAAAAGAAGTGGGAGCGAGGACTCAGATCCTTTCGCTAGCCCATTTCACTGGACTAGCGTATGAGCCAGGAAAGTTCCCCACAATAGCAGGACCATTCTATGGCTTACATGTGTAATACGTTTTATCCTGGCCAATAGAATGGTGGAGGTTCTCATTAGCCAGATTAATGTCTTGGATGTTTTGAGTCCTACTAAACTCTTAGTCACAAATTTAACAGTTAAATCACGAGAATCAGTGAAGGAGGCCCCTGTCATGTGACAGAGATATTGCCCTGGCAACCCTAAAGCTGTTTGTGTGACTGCGGTCAGGAGATACAAGCCCCCGTTTCTCACCAGCTCTCCATTATTAAGATGGCCAGTGCCAAGGGTCAGAATCAGGAGTCAGGGATCCCAAAGCATGAGCTTGGCTTAAAAAATCATGAAAATATTAAAAAATACATTTTAGGCTCCTTTTCTTTGCCTCTTTTTATGGTCTCTGAGCCTTTGGGGCACCCTCATTTCATGTTTCTTCCACTTTTGTCCCAAGCCATGGGGGCTAGAAAGTTACTTATTTTTACATATAAGTTAAGCCACTCACCTAATCACAGCTCCTGGGGCTTTAATGAGAAGGCACACAGTAAGACTGCAAGAGTTGGCAACACTCGCATGGTGTCAGAAGAAAGTTGCCTCTTTCACTACTAAAAAGAAGAACAGGAGTACTTGTGGCACCTTAGAGACTAACAAATTTATTAGAGCATAAGCTTTCGTGGACTACAGCCCACTTCTTCGGATGCTGTAGTCCACGAAAGCTTATGCTCTAATAAATTTGTTAGTCTCTAAGGTGCCACAAGTACTCCTGTTCTTCTTTTTGCGGATACAGACTAACACGGCTGTTACTCTGAAACTCTTTCACTACTGTAGTGAATGACCTGTGCTGCAGCCCCAGCCTGGAAGGGGACCTGGCAGAGAGCTGGAGCAGGAGGGAGAGCGTGGCAGGCCCAGGGACATGAGGGATCTCCATTACTTGCTGCAGCAGCACATGGGGTAAAAAATCCTTTGTCCGGCTGGGGGAGAATTCACAGATGTGCTAACGTATCTTAGCAAAAACATCTCAAATATGTCACAGTTCAGTGCTCCACTTTGGAATGTTGTTTTAGAACAGCACATGGTGATCAGCTCGAGAAAAGGTTTAGGGAATTAAAACTGTTGCCACAGAAGCACCAACAGTGGAATATTTTGAGATTACCAATGAGCCTAAGGTCTCAGATGCTGCTAACATGATCTGGGGCTGTTCTTCTGCAAGGGGATTACCCACTGGCATGTGCTCCCAGAACACCGACTAACAGCACAGAAAAATGTTCAGAACAAAACTTGACAGAAGTTTCATGCATATGTGTAGAAATCATCTGAGGGCAGAGACTCAGCAGACAATGTTGGAAGCCATATTGCAGGGACCATTGTGCAAAGCATTGCCCAGGCTTCAGAGAACAGCCAGGAAATTGCCAACATGCTTATGCAATGTCTAATGCAGGCCTGGGAGGAGCTTCTGAGGGCACAACTGCTTCCAAGAGTGTCTATACCTAGTGGAAAGCGAGGAGCTATGGGAAGAAGCATTTGAAGCAAAATATCAAAAAAGGCAAAAAAATTTTAACTTTGACAAGCTCAAATGAAAAACATAAAATGAGCCAACAGCTTGAGAGGATCATAAAGCTTTTCAAACTCAAAGAAAATGAAATTATTTCTCAGCCTAAACATGTGTCCAGGCTCAATGTAGCAAAGGCTAATATAACAGGGTCTGTCACCTACCTTTGGCGTCTGCTGTTACATATCTTGTGGCAATGAGTTCTACAGACAGGGGAGCCTTACATCTGAGAGAAGACTAAAAGATGAGGAGAGCCAAGGAAGTTGGAGAGCATATGTGTCAGTGATGATGTGGGAGAGGTCTAGAGAAGAGCGATTGGGCTCCAGTCCCAGACACAACCCTAGGAACCTCCATCTTGAGGTGTCCAATTATGCCCGCTGGACGCTGCAAACTTATATGAGTTCGTCAATTTAACAAATAAATTGATATGTACCAGGCTTGTTCTCCCAAGGGGAGTCTCTGACATGCTTCAGACCAAACACACTGCTTCAGGTAGAATAAACAAACAGATTTATTAACTACAAAAGATAGATTTTAAGTGATTATAAGTCAAAGCACCACTAGTCAGATTTGGTCAAATGAAATAAAAGCAAAACACATTCTAAGCTGATTTTAATACTTTCAGTGCCTGTAATGGGGCAGCTGCCCTACTCCTGAAGAACAGGGATTAAATCAGCCAAGCTAGGCTGATTGGGGAAGCTCAATCAGGGCCCAGCTGGCCCTTATAAGAGAGCTGGGGGCCAGGCACTGAGTTTCTCTCCAGCCATGGAGGGAGAAGGGCTAGCTGCCTGAGAGGAAGGTACATGAACTGGAGCCCTTACCAATGATGAGTGGCCATTACAGACTGCCATCTGCCCCAGTGAGCGGGGCCTAGATGATGACTGGCAGTAGCCACTGAGGGAAGGTGGGTTTAGAGGGTTGGGGGTTCCCCTGGGAGGGGAGACCCAGAGAATGGGGGTACTGCTGGGGCAGAACCTTGAGGTAAAGGGGCACCTGGGTCCAGGAGGGACACGGGGCCTGAGGCAGGTGAGACATCGGCCAGCAGAGGGCGCTCTGAAGCTGGAGTTGAGCTAATTCCCAAAACGACCACCAGGAGGCACTGAGGCGGTGAGTCTTTGCATCGCTACGGTGCCCTTACAAATTTAGATGCTTCTCACCAGAGGCTGGCTGGTTGCCCTTCAGCCAGGCTCCCCCCTTTTATAAGTGCTTCAGTCGCTTGGTGGTGGTGTCTGTAGATGGAGGTGGAAGAGAGAGAGCATGGCAAACGTCTCTCCCTTTAATCATGTTCTCTCTTCCCTCTTGGCTTTGTCCCCTCTTCCTCCCCCTCCCCCAGAGTCAGGTGAGTATTACGGCATCGTAGTCTCAAACTGACCAAGGGAAAGGGGGTGACTCACTCAAGAGTCCAACAGATTCTTTGTTCCTGCTAGGCTGGGCTGGGTTTGTCCCATACGTGCCCTGATGAGGTGTGAACTGCCCCTCTGCTCCAGGAGAGTTTTTCCTGGGCTTGTTTTAAGCCATGAGGACATATTTTCAGCCTCATAACTATATACATGAAACTCAATCTATAACATTACTATAACAACAATGCTCAGTGAATCATAGAATATCAGGGTTGGAAGGGATCTCAGGAGGTCATCTAGTCCAACGCCCCTGCTCAAAGCAGGACCAATCCCCAACTAAATCATCCCAGTCAGGGCTTTGTCAAACCTGACCTTAAAAACTCCTAAGGAAGGAGAGTCCACCACCTCCCTAGGTAACCCATTCCAGTGCTTCACCACCCTCCTAGTGAGCCGTCCGAAGATACCTGACATGACAAACTTTGCATTGGATACCACACAATCATATTATAAGGATGAACCAATTTCCTTCCACTTCCCAATAACCCTGGGTCATCTCCACAATCACAAAGCCTCCCTGGCGCTGGCTGCTTCAATCTCTCTAGCACAAGTTCCTTCATAATTACTGGCTCCCAAAAGGCCAAGCTCTTTGACACATGCACATGCTCTAGTCTAACCTAACCTTTCCTGGCTCCAGTTCCTTTCTGCCTTCGAACCCCTAGGCCTCAGTTCAACTTTCTCTTCCCCTCGGGCACACCCCTACCAATCAGGCTTTCCCTGCATAGTCACATAATCCTGGGCAAAATGACAATGTCATAGACTACTGGATATAGCCTATAATGAAATAAACTATGCACATGACTGCAGTTCCCAAAAGCCTCCTGTCAAAGCCACTGAAGTTAGTCTCCCAGCCTTCCTCCTCAGCGGTAGATGGGTTAGAACATAGCCCAGGAGTCATCACTTCAAGTTCTCCTGCTCCAGCTCCTCCCAAAGGAAAGTCCTTGCACTTTTTTCTATGAGGTGATATGCACCTGCACAGGGTTATTTTCTTTATTAATGCCTTGTGACTATGTTCTACTGGTTAATTATATGTCACTTACGTATTTCTGCTTTCTGTCTCAAATTTTCTGTCTTTAATTTCATTCAATGTTCCTTGTTCCTGTATTATGGGTGTAAGCAGAGTCAGGATGAGCTCTACCCTGACATCTGGGGTGGTGAATTATAGCGAGTGTGGAAAAGAACTCCAGGGGCTGATCTTGTTTGCATAGGCACACCCACCCACCTGGCATGAGACAACAGCAACTGATAGTGGTTACTTTGGATGGGGTGGGATCCCCAGTTTCTGTTATTGGGGCAGGAGGAATAAAGTGTTGTTACCCTTATTATGTGAATCAAGGACAATGAAACTGTTTTATGACAGAGTGTCTCACCATCACCTAAGTAGCACTCGCTAGACAAGGGACATGGGTTCCACCTCTCAGTGAATTGAGAGAGGATGGGGATAGATATTTGTACCTGATGGCATGGGTCTACTTTGAGGGCTTGAAACACCAATTGTACCACCTTCTTCCTCCACTGTTGAATGTCAGAGCTAACTTTGATTCTATTAGGAATCTAGTTACAGGCTGCTGAGCTGAATTCACTTTGGGCTAATGGTGCACCAGCACTGGGGCTCCCCTACAATGAGCTGAAATCACAAAAGAGCTAAAGTTATTAAGAGCTGAGATCACTGAGTGCTGTGTTAACTAGTGGGGGAGCCTGAAGCTATATTGCTAAGCGGCTGGTGGAGCAGTTTGCGGGGACGGCTGGAGAAGCAGCGAGCGGCGTGGAGCCTTGGGGGGATGGTTGGAGTGGCTCAAGGAACGGCGAGCGGAGCTGTTTGTGGGGATGGCTGGAGCGGCTCACAGGTTGGTGAGCAGAGCCATTTGCAGAGATGGCTGGAGCGGCTCACAGGTCAATGAGCAGAGCCATTTGTGGAGATGGCTGGAGCGGCTCACAGGTCGGTGAGCGGAGCGGAGCAGTTTGTAGAGCAGAGCAGTTCATGGGACGGCAGGAAGTGGACTGGCTTGTGGTGAAGGCTGCAGCGGAACCCCACAGAGAGACGGCTGGCCGGCCTTGGATCACGTAAGATGCCCCTTAATGCCCTGCGTGCCACCCTTTTACTCTGGGGCTGCACTGACCAGGGACAGAGACTTTGGGGGTTGTTGGACTTTTGGGACTTTGGGTGGTTGCTGGACCCAAGAGACTTTGGGGGTGTTGGACTTTGGGGACTCTGGGTGAGTTTTGGGTTGCTGGATTCAAGAACCAAAGGGAAAGGACACAGCCCAATTTGCTGGGGTGGGTCTTTTGCTCATGGTTTGTGTTATGAATCCTGTTTGTGGTGTTTTTCCAATTTAATGCTGATGTTATTTATCTCATGTTATTAAACATTTTCTGCTACACTCAGACTCCGTGCTTGCGAGAGGGGAAGTATTGCCTCTTAGAGGTGCCCAGGGGGTGGTATGTAATTGTCCCAGGTCACTGGGTGGGGGCTCGAGCCAGTTTTGCATTGCGTTATTGAAACGGAACCCCTAGATACAGAACCCAGCCCTTGTTGCTGCCAACTTAGATGGGCAGAAGGGTTACATGGGGAAGGGTACACAGGACACAGTGATTTATAAAATGCTAAAATTCTCTATCCTCTGTTTTCTCCTTTCTTCACTTTTTTGACTTGTGCTGTGCATTGACCGTGTGTTTTCACTAACTGTCTTTAATGACTCCTGCATCTCTTTCCTGAGAGGTTACAACTAATTCAGAGCCCATCCATGTGTGCAAGGATTTCAATAATAAATCAGTTCTCCCTGCTAGCCTGCCCCACAAACACTCTTGCATAGGAATGCAGTCCTGACTCATTCCACTGGGCATGGACCTGTTTCTGTTTGGGACCATCTCAGCCTGTTTCAAATGATTACAGTGAACCCCGCCCCTAGAAACTGGAGCACTTCCCACCTGTCTGCACTAATAATGCCAGGTACCTGCTTGCCTCTGTTCTAACTGGAAGGAAACAATGCTCAGGAATACTCAAAGTGAGAGAGAGAGGGGCCGCCATAGGAGAGGAGGGGCTTGAGCGAGGGGCGAAGAGTAGAGGGAACAGAGACCAGAGAGTGAGGAAGACAGACCTGAGGAGGTGAGTAAAGGGGATGCAAGAAACACACGTGCACGCACACACACACCCAGCCACCGCACTAAGACATTCTCTTCCACGGTAGCTCAAAAGGTTTTCATCCTTTAACTAAGACAGTGACGAGAGGTTTATTCAAGTAGAAAATTTTTAATTGCATTCTCTTGTAGTCAAATATTAATGGCAGGACCTTGTATAAAGAAAAGTGAATAATGCAACAGCTTAGCTGACAACATTGTTTCACATTCACTGCAGCTTGTGAACCTTCATTAAAACAGATTATTTTTGTTTTGGCGATTTAACCAGCTACTCTACTTTCCCCTTTTGCTAACCTGGTATGCCCAGGCCTACAGAGATCCCAGGCGAAGTAGGAGCTCATAAACTTCAATTGGAAACAGCATCAGAAATGTTCCAGGGCATTAATTCATTCTGAGGCACAGAACATCGCTCCATATGGTTCTAGGCTAGGAGAAAGGGAAAGAAACTCCTCCCAGCCCCACTAGATATACCCACAAACCCAATACCACACAAACCTCTATACGTATAGCCCCCTATAAACTCCCAGTCCTATAGACATCCATGCAAGCCTATCTATAGCTATGTGCCCATAGCCCCCTAAGCCCTATTCACACTCACACATACCCATACATACCACACCCATACTAACCCTTCACACATCTCTTTAAAGACTCAGAAATTTCCAGGCCAGAAGTGTTCTGTTCTGATCATCTTGTGGAACGCAGCCTGGAGCATGTCACCCAGGGACTCCTGCATAGAGCCCAGCAGTGTCTAAATGAGTTGGAGGAGATCTTTTTGACAGACACATCCCATTCTGAGGTGAACCTTTCCAGGTATTACCCCTCCGTACATTGATCAGCTCGTCAGTTCCCCTCACTGCTAAAAACTTGTGCCTTATTTCCACTCTGAATTGTCTACACTCAGCTTCCAGCCATTGGCCCCTGTATTGCCTTTGCTAGATTAAAATGTCTTCTGCTACCTGAAAGCTTCTCTCCACGGAGGTGCCTACAAAGCATGATCACATCTCTTCTTAAGTTATTTTTGGCAAAAAATTGCAGAAAAGTGAAGTTTTGGTCACAACAAAACGCTTAGTGAATTTGTGTTGAGTTCTCTGAATGGTTTCAGCCAAACTGAAAAATCTAAATGGTCTGGTAACATCAAAATGATCCCCATTCATTTTGACTCCACTGCAACATTTCAGTTTTCCAGAGGGGAGTTACAACATGGCCAGAACAGGAGAAGCAGCTGCCCTCCTTTTGGCTCAGTGGTTAGGACATTCAGCTGGGATGTGGGAGACCTGTATTCACTTACCCCTTCGGCTTTATGGGGAAAAGAGATTGCACTTGGGGCTGCGGTGTGGGTCTTTCTCAGTCTCTCCAGTTGAAGCTGTTCCACTGTGACTGAGTAAGTAAATATTCACTGGAGCAGGGATGTGAACTCAGGTCCCCCCATCCCAGGCAAATGCTGCCAGTTATACGGAGGGAAGCCTTATCCCCTTGTGATGGAGTCACAGGTCCGATGCTCTAGAACTGCTCTGTATGAAGCCAGCCAGGACTCTGGGGTGACATGAGTCACCTCAGGACCTGCTGTCCAGGGCAAGGAGCCTCTTCGGCTATGGCCTTCCAGGGACTGACCTTGGAGCATTCAGCATTTCTGTTCACACCGTATACTTCCCCTTGGAGGGTTCACCTGGATGGGACCCCTGGGGAAGCTAAAGGGCCCTGTACCCCAACTCCTCAGTCAGCCATGACTCTCAGCCAGCGTGTAAAACCGAAGATTCTTCTTCTTAATCTGGGCCCAATCCTTTCGCCTGGTACTGTCCTTGTGCCAGCTCACGTGCTAGCTAGGGGATTTTTCATGACTGGCAACCCCCTTTGTTCTGTTTCACCCCCTTATATATCTTTGGCACAAGGCAGGAATCCTTTGTCTCTCTCTGGGTTCCCACCCCCTTCCTTCTAAATGGAAAAGCACCAGGTTTAAGATGCATTCCAGTATCATATGACATGTTCACATGTCCTGGGAGACTTCATTACTCACTGACTGGCACCCACGTATACAGGAAGGTTTACAAGTAAACAGAGCCATTTACAACCAATTGTACTAGTTGATGGGAGCCATCAAGATTCCAAGCCACCATTAATGGCCCACACTTTGCAGTTACAATAGGACTTCAGCGTAATACTTCATATTTCTAGCTTCAGATACAAGAATGATACATTCATACAAATAGGATGAACACACTCAGTAGATCATAAGCTTTGTAATGATACCTTACAAGGAACCTTTTGCATAAAGCATATTCCAGTTACATTATATTCACACTCATAAGCATATTTCCATAAACATACGGAGTGCAATGTCACAGAGAGCACCTTCTCTCTTATCTCATGGCAGCTTACTTTGTGTAAGAGCCTTTGGTGAGGGACCTTGTCAAAGGTCCACATGCTTGTTGACCCTGTCATAACTATAAAGGGAAGGGTAACAGCTGTCCTGTGTACAGTACTATAAAATCCCTCATGGCCAGAATACTTTTCCCTGTAAAGGGTTAAGAAGCTCAGGTAACCTGGCTGGCATCTGACCCAAAGGACCAATAAGGGGACAAGATACTTTCAAATCTTGGGGGGGGGGGGAAGGCTTTTGTTTGTGCTCTTTGTTTGGGAGTTCGTTCGCTCTTGGGACTGAGAGGGACCAGACATCAATCCAGGTTCTCCACATCTTTCTAAACAAGTCTCTCCTATTTCAAACTTGTAAGTAAATAGCCAGGCAAGGCGTCTTAGTTTTACTTTGTTTTCTCAACTTGTAAATGTACCTTTTACTAAAGTGTTTATCTTTGTTTGCTGCACTTTGAACCTAAGACTAGAGGGAGTCCTCTGAGCTCTTTAAGTTTAATTACCCTGTAAAGTTATTTTCCATACTGATTTTACAAAGATAATTTTTACCTTTTTCTTTAATTAAAAGCCTTCTTTTTAAGAACCTGATTAATTTCTCCTTGTTTTAAGATCCAAGGGGTTTGGATCTGTATTCACCAGGGAATTGGTAAAGGTCTCTCAAGGCTTCCCAGGGAAGGGAATTAGCTTAAAATGGTGGCAGCGAACCAAAGCTAAGCTGGTAGTTAAGCTTAGAAGTCTTCATGCAGGCCCCCACATTGTACCCTAAAGTTCAGAGTGGGGATACAGCCTTAACAGACCCCCTCAAAGAATTGTAGTAGATTGGCGAGGCATGATTTCCTTTTATTGATACCATGTTGACTCTTCCTCAACAAATTATGTTCATCTATATGTCTGACAATATTGTTCTTTATTATAATTTCAACCAGTGGTGGCAGCTGAAATGCCTAAAGAACACTTGAATGAGTACTAACTTTTTAAATAAAAGGCCAGAATTAGGATGGGGCTAAAACCTGAGCATGCCCGTTGGCAGTTCAGAGTCCTAAGGTGGAAACCAGATGTGGTATTTTCCCAACACGCCTACCACATTGTAAAAAATTGGGATGCCTGGATATCAGGAGCAAACGTTAGATCTCTTGAAGATCTGTCTCTCCTAATATAAATGGAGCAGTTCTTAGAGGGTGTTCCTGAGGAAATAGAAAGGTACATCCTAGATGGGAAGCCCAAAACTGTAATCGAGGCGGGGGAAATTGGAATCAAATGGGTGGAGTTGGCGGAGAAAAAGAAAGCTAGTAGCAGTTGGTGAGGATGCCAGAAGGGGCAACCCGAGATGACACCCCACCATCGGAGTCAGCCCAAGGCCCCACACAACCAGGGAGATCCCAGATGCCCTCTCATCCCGACACCCTAATCTCCAACCACCCACCTTGCCCCAGCCCACAGTCAGCCGGGCAGTGCTTTAAATGTAATGAGCTGGGGCATGTGAAGGCCAACTGCCCCAAGAGAACCAGCCGACTGCAACTCATCATCCCAGGAGACCACCGAGAGCCTTCAGCCCCAGAAGCCTCACAAATACCCCCAGAGCGAAGGGAAACTGTGAGTGTGTGCGGGAGGAAGATTACTGTGTGGAGAGACACTGGAGCACAGGTGTCAGCTATCTATCACCCCAAATTCATCAATCCAGAGGCCCAAGTGACAGTGCAACCCTTTACAGTCAACTCTTTTAACTTGCCTACAGCCAAGCTCCCTGTCCAGTACAAGGGCTGGTCAGGAATATGGACTTTTGCAGTCTATGACGATTATCCCATTCCCATGCTGCTGGGAGAAGACTTAGCCAACCATGTGAGGCTAACAAAAAGGGTGGGGATGGTCACTCGCAGCTAGGCTGACCAGGCCTCCACACCTAACTCCATTCTTGGGCCTCCTACAGGGACCCAGTCTGTGTCCACTGATACCACAGGCCTGGGGACCCAGCCAGAGGTGGTGGAACCAGACCCCAGATGAGAGTCTATGGCAGCGGTTGTAAATCCAGTTCCAGGGACCCAACCAGAAACAGCCCAAGGATCAAAACTGGTGGTGCAGTCAGCACCAGAGCCCGTGCCTGCAACCCCACAGAGTCAGGGGAGCCAGCACCAAAGGGTTCCACAGAGCCTGCACCTGCAGCAGCAGCGAAACTGGCACAAGAAGCTCAACTGGATCCTGAAATACAACTTAGTGCACCAGTGGAGAGCGGTTCACAATCAACGGGGACACCCCCATCATCTGCATCGCTTCCAGTGGGACTAAGCTGAAGTCCACAACCCAGTGAGGAACAGCATCAAGGAAGCAGTTCCAGGCAGAGCAGGAAGCGGACTAAAGCCTCAAGGGAGCTTGGATGGCAGCAAGGAGTGACCCACCACCTCTCAGCTCTTCCAATAGGTCCAGGTTTGTTGTAGAAGGACTCTTATACACTGACCTTCATGGATTTTGCCACCCGATGGCTGGAAGCAGTACCTCTAAGCAACACCAGGGCCAAAACCGTGAGCTAGGCATTGGCAGACATTTTTGCCAGGGTAGGTTGGCCCTCAGACATCCTTATGGATTCGGGAACTAACTTCCTGGCAGGGACCATGAAATGTCTTTGGGAAGCTCATGGGGTGAACCACTTGGTTGCCACTCCTTATCACCATCAAACGAATGGCCTAGTGGAGAAGTTTAATGGAACTTTGGGGGCCATGATACGTAAATTCATGAATAAGCACTCCAATGATTGGGACCTAGTGTTGCAGCAGTTGCTCTTTGCCTACAGGGCTGTAATACAACCAGGTTTGGGGTTTTCACCCTTTGAACTCGTTTATGGCCACAAAGTTAAGAGGCCATTACAGTTGGTGAAGCAGCAATGGGAGGGGGTTACATCTTCTCCAAGAACTAACATTTTGGACTTTGTAACCAACTTGCAAAACACTCTCAAAGACTCTCTAGTCCTTGCTTGAGAAAACCTACAGGATGTTCAACAAGAGCAAAAGGCCTGGTATGATAAACATGCCAGAGAGCATTCCTTCGGAGTAGGTGACCAAGTCATGGTCCTGAAAGCACTCCAGACCAATAAGATGGAAGCATCCTGGGAGGGGCCATTTATGGTCCAAAAGCGCTTGGGAGCTGTTAATTACCTCATAGCGTTCCCAGACCCTACCCTAAAACCTAAAGTATACCATGTTAATTCTCTAAAGCCCGAGAAATCAAGGTTCTCCAGTTTACAGCACAGGGGAGAGATGACGCTGAGTGGCCTGAAGGAGTCTACTATGAAGGGAAAAGCAATGGTGGCATAGAAGAGGTGAGCCTCTTCCATAAGTGTTGGGCGTAAGCAACGACAGCAAATCCAGGAGCTGTGCACCAGCTTTGCGCCAATGTTTTCAGCCACCCCAGGATGGACAGAACGGGGGTACCACTCCATTGACACAGGTGATTCTCGCCCAATTAGAGCCCAGCCCTACCAGATGGTTCCTCAAACCAAAACCACGATAGAAAGGGAGATTGAAGACATGTTACAGATGGGTGTAATCCACCCCTCTGAGAGTGCATGGGACTCTCTAGTGGTTCTGGTTCCCAAACCAGATGGGGAAATCCACTTTTGCAAGCAAAATGCTGTAACTCGCCCAGATAACTATCCAATGCCACACACAGATGAGCTATTGGAGAAACTGGAAAGTGCCCAATTCATTTCCACCTTAGACTTAACTAAGGGGTACTGGCAAGTGCTGCTAGATGACCCAGCCAAGGAAAAGTCAGCCTTCATCACCAATGTAGGGCTGTATGAATTTAATGTGCTCCCTTTCAGACTGCAAAATGCACCCGCCACCTTCCAGAGATTGGTAGATAACCTTCTGGCTGGATTTGGGAAATTTGCAGTCACCTACCTTGACGATGTGGCCATATTCTCAGATTCATGGGCAGAACACCTGGAACACCTCCAAACTATCATCCAACACATAAGGGAGGCAGGATTAACTGTTACGGCCAAAAAATGTCAAATATGCCTAAACAGGGTAATGTACCTTGGATACCAGGTGAGTCAAGGAACTATCAACGCCCTACAGGCTAAAGTAAATGCTATCCAAAATTGGTCTGTCCCTATGTCAAAGGACCAGGTCCAGTCCTTCTTGGGCTTGGCTGGGTATTACAGACGATTTGTACAACACTACAGCCAAATTGCCACCCCACTGACCGACCTAACCAGGAAAAAACAGCCAAATGCCATTCAGTGGACTGAGATGTTTCAGAAAGCCTTTTGTCACGGAGTGTGGGGGGAACTCAGGGCCCTGCACCCCCGGCTTCCTGCGATTCACCATGACTCTTAGTTAGCCAGTAAAGCAGAAGGTTTATTTAGATGACAGGGACACAGTCCAAGACAGGTCTTGCAGGCACAGACCACAGGATACCCCACAGTTAGGTCCATCTTGGGGTCCTCAGGCACCCCAGCCCCCTTGGGAGGTCAGAGCCCTCTCTGCTTCCCAGCCACCTCACCAGCCAGCTTCTGAGACCCTGCCTTCTGCGACCCCTCCCACAGCGTTTGTTCAGTTTCCCGGGCAAAGGTGTCACCTGGCCTCTCACTCCTCCTGGGTTCTCATGTTACATGCTCAAGTATTCTCCGTTGGTCAGTCTCCCATCCCTCCATTGCAGACTATCCTAGCCACACTCCCCTGTCAGCATTCACAGACCACATTAAGAACAGTCCCAGTTCGTCACACCTTTAACCAGCTTAAAGTAACCCTTACGTCTGACCCTGTATTAAGGGCCCTGAACTTCGACCAACCTTTCATCGTAACCATAGATGCATCTGAGCGTGGTGTAGGAGCAGTTTTAATGCAGGAAGGACTGAATCAAGAATTCCATCCTGTCATGTTTCTCAGCAAAAAACTTTCTGAGAGGAAAGCCTCTGGTCAGTCTCAGAAAAAGAATGTGTATGCTCTGGAAAAGCTATGCCGTACATTTGGGGATGGCGTTTCCATCTGCAGACTGACCATGCTGCACTGAAATGGCTTCACACAGTCAAAGAGACTAACAAAACTCCTTTGGTGGAGTTTAGCTCTTCAGGACTTTGAGATACAACACATTTCAGGGGCCTCTAACAAAGTGGCTGGTGCACTCTCCCAGGAAGGTTTCCCAGAATCAGCCAGGTAGAAATGTCCCCGTATTCTAAGTCATTGTAGTCCTTAAAATGTGGAAAACACTGTTTAGTTCTTCATGTAATTATTAGTAAAATTAGAGGTGCATGTATCGTATTAACTCTGTTTTCCTAAACCTCCAGGAAGAAATCCCCCTGCGTGGGAACAGTGCCCTGGCAAAAGGGGGCTGATGACCCCCAAAGACTATGGGAGGTGCAGTGAGCCCTCCATGAACAAGTGGGGCAGCTGGCAAGGGAACAGCGGGCCCTAGTAAAGCTCCACCAGAGGGCGTTTCAGAGGAGCTGCCGAGAGCAGGACAGAAAGCCCAGCGCCAGGACCCGAAGGCTGGGCAGGGAACGTAGGGCATGTTATGCCTGTGCAAGCCATGGACATTTAAAAAGGGATTGTCCCTACTGGGGTGGTGGCAGGGCGCCTCAGCCCGAGCAGGGACAGGGGCAAATCCTGAAGACAGTCCACTGGGTGAGGGAACCGAGGCGGCTGTGGACATGTTGGGCCTGTGGGCAGCGAGGACACCTCTGGAGGGATTGCCCAGGCTCAGTGAACACAACCCAGGGCAACCCAGGAAGGGCTAGGCCCAGGAAGGACTGGAAAAGGCCCAAGGCCAAGAGGAGACAAGGAGCTTGCTTCTTCTGCCAGGAGAGGGGCCATATTAGGAGACACTGCCCCTTCAAGGGACGAGAGGTGCAGGACGGGATACCTAAGGACCCCAAGGGGGGGTGAAGGCCGGCAGGGTCGATGCTTCCTTCTCCTTTTGGGCTTTTTGTAGCTCCACCTCCGCTGTCCAGCAGGCCTGTTCTGCTGCTGTCTGCCACGTACCTAGGCTAACATCCCCCAGGCCCTCTAATTTCATAGTCTGGGTTCCCGTTGTAGCCTGCTCTCCGTCAGTCTGGGTCCCCGCTTCCTGCTAGACCCACTCTGTCGCAGTACCTTTCTCGGATATCTTCCGTTGTGTCTTAAGAGATTTGTGCACATGTTGTTTAATTAGCTGGGGGTAACAGCTGATTTCTTTGTATTTTCTTTCTCAGCTCTTACCTGGGGGGGGGGGGGGGGGTGAAAGGGCCTGAGGATACCCCACAAGAAGGAATTCCCAAGTGCACCTTCCTGGGCTCTCAAAGGAGTTCTGTACTTGAGTGGTGGTAGCATCTACCAATCCAAGGTCAGAGAAAAGCTGTAACCTTGGGAGTTTAATAGAAGCCTGAAGGGTGAGTAGTAATTTTTAGAATCCTTGCAGGCCCCCAGCTTCTACACTCGAAATAACAGAGTGGGGAATTAGCCTTGATAGGGGGACCCTTGGCTGGACACCCCCCCCCCCACTCTGAGTCCCCTACAGCAGACAGCTCAGCTTCCAGTGATCAACCTTCAACACACCCATTGCCCCTCCTCCTGGTCTTTGTCTCGCTTCCCGGGTAAAATGTCACCTGGTCGCATCCCCCTCCTGGGTCTCAGGTTACGAAGGACATCATCCATCGCTTATGTGCAGGCAGCTGGAGCCACCTCACCTGGCCCCAAGGGTCTCAGCAAAAGTCACACACCCTTATTCCCACCACCTAGACATTGGTGCAATACACAGGAAAACTGAGGCATACACAGTATTCATGCAAAACAATAAGACTCATATAGGCTCGCGTACAACATAAAAAGGAGGAAAAACCCACGTTTTAACACCCCTCCCTCAGCTAGTGAATCTAGTCCTCTGATATTGTGCATATGCCTGGGGGGGAAAAATGAATAAAATGTTTCAATCTAACTCGAAACATTTCTGACTTTTATTTCATCAACACTGTTGAAACATTTCATTTTTGGTTCACTCTGACCTGAAACTTTAAAATAAATTGTGAATTGCCAGCGAATGGAAATATTTATTATTCCTGCAGCTCTACTCTTAATCCACTCTTGGCTAATTTACACAGAGAGAACTCCTGAGTCTCTCGCTCTAGGGCTTGTCTAGATGGCTAGTTAGTGCAGGGTGAGCTAGGGTGTAAAGCCACTCATCGTCTGGGCAAGCCCTTAGGCAGGCTTCCCAGACTGCATCATGCTTATAGCTCTTCTCTCTCCACTTTTTCAGCATCCCCTATAGCATATGGATGCCAGAACAACATGCCAGTGTCGATCTCCCCAACACCAGATATGGTGGTAATGCCACCTCCCTGCTCCTGCTCAGTACTTTGCTGTGGATACAGCCAAGGATCGCATCACCCCACTCAGCCACAGCGGTGCACTGGCTGGGCTTGTTCACTTGTTTTCCCCTATGACCCGTTCCCAGCTTCTTTTGAGAGTTAGTGCTTCCCAGGTTACTGTGCCCATCCCATAAGCATGGCCTGCACGTCACTTCCGGGGCCTGCTGAGGCGGGAAGCGCTGGGCACTAGGCAGAGCCGGTAAGTGTGAGCGAGGGGAGGGGCGCCCGGCCTGGGCTTGAGCCGCAGCTGGGGGGGACAGAGTCAGTGAATTCTGCTTTTACTCCCTAGCTATGGATGAAAGCACCGATTTAAAAGACACTGCCCAACTTCTTATTTTTATTAGAGGTATTGATAAAAACTTTGAAATGACTGAAGAACTTGTTGGCATGTGCTCCATGATGGGTCGCACAACTGGAAAAGAAATCTCCAGTGAAGTGATAAAGTGCATGAATGATAAGTTGGGAGTAGATTTCACAAACTTGGTGGCCATTTGTACTGATGGTGCTCCAGCTATGTGTGGAAAAAACGTTGGAGCAGTTACTCTTCTTGAAGAATTTATCAGGAGACAAATAACCAAACATCACTGCATTATACATCAGCAGGTTTTGTGTAGCAAAGTCTTAAAATTTGAGCATGTAATGTCAGTGGTAGTTTCCATTGTAAACCTCATCCATTCTAGAGGACTAAAACATAGGACATTTCGAGCCTTTCTTGAAGGGGAAGACGCCGAGTGCAGCGACTTAATCTACCATACGGAAGTGAGGTGGTTGAGTCGAGGAAGAGTTCTCCAGCATTTCGTTGCTTTGAAAGAGGAGATAGCAAAATTCCTAGAAGATGGGCCAATAAAATTCCCGGAGCTTGAAAATGAGTCCTGGAATCAAGATCTCTTTTTCTTTTGTGATATTACAGCACACCTGAATGATCTCAACATTCAACTTCAGGGAAAAAATCAACTTATATTTCAAATGTGTGCAGCAGTGAAAGCTTTCAAAATGAAATTGAAACTTTTCAGAAGTCAGCTGTCAAAAGGTGAAATGTGTCACTTTCCCACTTGTGCACAGCGTATCCCTCAGCACAAACACTCCGAGTTAGGAGAAAAATATGCAAAGCACATCAATCTTTTGATTGAAGAATTTGACAGAAGACTTACTTTGTCTAAAGATGATGACATCCAGTTGAAGCTGATTGAAGATCCCTTTTCTGTGGATCCAGAGGAAGTGCCACAAGATTTGCAGTTGGAGGTTATTGAACTTCAATGTTCGGCAGTTTACTGAAATAAGCACAGAGAAAGCAGCCTGTGGGACTTCTACAAAAGTCTGGACGATGAAAAATACAAGAATCTTATTGAAGTTGCACTGAAAATGTTCAGCATTTTTGGAAACATTTACATATGTGAACAAACATTTTCCATCATGAACATGAATAAAAACAAGCAACATTCTTCTCTGACTGACGACCATTTGGAAGACATTATGAAAATATCCACTTCAAATATGACCCCCGAATACGACAAGCTTGTTGCCGAAAAGAGATGTAATATCTCTCATTAAATTTGCAAGATAATTATGAAAAGTACAAATGTTTTCTTTCAACGGAACAGGTGTTTTTCATTTTTCCATGATTCATAAAAAAAATTAAAATAATTAAAAAAATTGTTTGATTTAATTGAAAAATTCTTAATAAAGTATCACACCCTCCCCCCCCCCAAAAAAAAACCCTTCCTTTTCGGCCCACAGCTGTTTCGGCGGGGCGGCGCTGGGGAAGGAGCATTTGTTTCCGCGGTGCGGGCGGCGCTGGGGTGGGGGTTGTGTTTCAGGGGGTGTAGCAGGGTGGTTACCCCGCTCCTGCCCTGAAGGGCTTAAAACAGCCCTGGGGGAGGGCTGTGGCAGGGGAAAAGCTGGGCTGATTGGGGAAGCCGCTGCAGCTGGGCCATGCCCCAACTGGCCTGTATAAAAAGGCTGTGAGGCCCAGAGAAAGTCTCTTTCTGCTTGTAGGGAGAGAAGGGCCTGGCTGCTAGGGAGTTGAGCAGGGTACTGGGAGTGGAGCTGGGCTGGGGGAAGGTTAGAGGAGCTGGGGAACTCCAGCCTGGAAAACTCCCAAGCTGCAGACCTAGCTAAGGGCCTAAGACCAGTACCAGGGCTGCAGAGGGGAAGCCCAGCTATAGAGGGAGGCAGCAGGTCCAAACCCAACCTTGCCTGTGATGAGTGGCTGATATACTGCAGTCTGCCCCAGGGCGCGGGGCAGTCATATACTGGTGACTGGCAGTAGCCTTATACTGAGGTGAGGTGGGGATTAGAGGATTGGGGGTTCCCCAGAGAGAGGAGACCAAGAGCCAGAGTGTGGGGGTATTGCCAGGGGGCAGCACCCCAGATCAAAGGGCACGGAGGTCCAGGAGGGACACAGAGCCAGCAGCAGTGGAACACCGGCCTGCAGAGGTCGCTCCAACGGCTGGATGAGCTAATTCCCGAGAAGACCAGCAGGAGGCGCCACTGGGGTGAGTCCTGCTTGCTTACACGGGGGCTGGGCTGGGCAGCGCTGGGCGGGGGGGTTCGGCGGGGCTGGGTGGCGCTGGGGGGTGGGTGTGTTTCAGCACGGCTGGGGGGTTTCGGCCCTCAGCTATTTTCTTTGGAGTAATATGGCCCTCGCCGCTTTACGAGTTGTGCAGGCCTGGTCTACACTGTAGCGATTGATGCACGGTCTGGGTCTGGTGAAGAGCTGCTAAATCAACTGCAGATCACTCTCCTGTTGACTCTGGTATTCCACCGGAACGAGAAGTGAAAGGTATCTCTCCTGTCGACCCAGTGCGGTGTAGTCAACCTAAGTTACGTCGACATGAATAATGTAGCTGGAGTTGTGTAACTTAGGTCGACTTATGCCCATAGTGTAGACCAGGCCTGTGTCAAACACCTTACAGAGTTCTATTACATCAAAATATCAGAAACCACATTTCTAATCTCATCAAAAATATCTAGTTTGTTTATAAGTTTTCCATAAACTATGCTCTTTGGTATTAATTGTATTCCCATCCTTTCATTCCTTATTGACTGAGTCCCATATCAATCAGTCTATAGTTTCGCTTGGTACTGATGTTAGGTATCTAGCCTATAATTACCTGGGTTGTCCTGCTTCCCTTTTGGAATATTGGCGCAACCCTGGCATTGTTTCGATCCTCTGGAACTTTCCCAATATTACAAAATTTATTCAAAGCTAACATCTGACAACACCCCCCGCCCTTTCCCATAGCCCCTCACATTCTCCATACCCCCCCCCCCACACACACATATTGATCTTATGTACTAGAGCTAAGTAAATCACTGCAGCTGAAGTTTGGGGGAATCTCTCACTGTGTGTACTTGGGGCAAACGCTCCCTTCAGCTAACCCCGCGGGTGGGTCCGTGCTCAGGTGGCACAGAAAGCTGGAGTGCTGGCTAGATGGGGTATGTTCCCCATTCCCTGACAGAAGCCCATCAGTGGAGGCTCCATGGGTGATGTGGGTCAAACTTGGGAAGCCATCTACTTTCCATTGAACTCTGCCAAGCCAGCAGGACAAACCCTCCTATGGTAATGCTGAGCTGACAGAGTAGCAGTGGCTCCGTCACCTCATTTCAAACCCTCTCCTTGAGGGATTTTGGGGGACAGTAGTGGCCTGCGGGTGCTCGTAGGGCAGTTATCCCTCCTCACTCCTATGACAGAAATGAGAAGGTAACTCTGAGTACAAGCATTGAGATATTTACCTGGAGGAGGCAATGGAATGGGCAGGGATGGTGTCCCTAGCCTCTGTTTGCCAGAAACTGGGAATGGGCGACAGGAGATGGATCACTTGATGATTACCTGTTCTGTTCATTCCCTCTGGGGTACCTGGCATTGGCCACTGTCGGAAGACAGAATACTGGGCTAGATGGACCTTTGCCCTGACCCAGTATGGCTGTTCTTAGGAATACAGAGTCCCCAGAGTGTGAGGAATTGCCAGGTCAGGAACCTTCCCCTCTGCTATGCCTACAGAGTGTTGTGGAAACCTGTGTGGCTCTGTACTAGTTACATGTGTAAAATGGCTCTAATACAATCCCAGGGTTGCATGGCTAAGTGATCAAAAGGCAGGAAATGACAAAGATTACTTTGGGAGATCATTTGACAGCCTAACTCATGTCACTCTCAAGAGACTTCCGCTGAGAGTCAGCCTGCATTTTCCTTTCTTTATTTTATTCCTGTTTCTCTCCCTGCATTCCACAGCACAGAATGCCTCTCCTGCCTGGGGTCTGCACAACGTTCTCACGTCTCCCACGACACATCCTTAGTCAAGTTTGAAATACTCAGCTATTTTCATCTTTCACTGTTCTCAGTGGTAGCAGATGACAGAACAAGGAGTAATGGTTTCAAGTTGCAGTGGGGGAGGTTCAGGCTGGATATTAAGAAAAAAAAATTCACTAGGAGGGTGGTAAAGTGCTAGAATGGGTTACCTAGGGAGGTGGTGGAATCTCCTTCCTTTTTAAAGTCAGGTTTGACAAAGCCCTGGCTGGGATGATTTAGTTGGGGATTGGTCCTGCTTTGAGCAGGGGGTTGGACTAGACTTCCTGAGGTCCCTTCCAAGCCTGATATTCTAGGATTCTTACCTCTGGAGGAACCTTGCTACAAACTGAAGCTCTGAACAAAAGACTGAATGACCCATCCAAGCTGTAGATGTACTCCAGAGATTTGACTCAAGCCAGCAGTTTATTCCATCACTGCTACAAGCCTGAACCAAGAACTTTGACATTACTGTATGTAATTGATTCCTTTAACCAATTTTAACTCTCACCTTTCTTTTTATAAATAAACCTTTACATTTTGGATAGTAAAGGATTTGCATCAGTGTGATTTTTGGGTAAGATCTAAGTTATAGATTGACCTGGATGTGTGGCTGGTCCTTTGGGATCAGAAGAACCTACTATTTGATCAGACTGGTTATGAAGAACCACTTATTTCTGAATCCAGTGTTTTTGGTCGTGATATAAGAACTGCCTTTATGTTTCCTTGTTAGCCAGGGTGGTGAAACGGGAGTTTAGTTTTGTGGCTGGTTTGGTATATCTTATAGAAGAATAACCACTAGTTTTGGGTTGTATTTGCCCTGTTTCTCAGCAGTTCGTCCTGAATTTGGCATCCTCAGTTGTGACCCACTAAGGCATGGTTACAGTAGCATTTGTTGTGGAAAGTAATTTCACTCACCTATGAGCCTGCTGCTGCATGGGAAACCACCAGGGAAATATGGCATGCTTGTGCACATGACTGCAAGGGACTAGACTGATCTGTTCACTGTGGACACTCAATGCAGGATCTTACTTAGCATTTCATTACCATGAAGACAAGAAATGCTGGAACAGCTTTGTGCTGGTCACTGGGGTGTGCGTGCCACATACAAAAGCATTAGCCCAGAGTAACTTTTCTTGACCTGTGTTTTCATTGCATCACCCAGAAGAAAGCAAGCCTTGTTCCTTGTGATGGAAGAAGAATTCTAGAGCTGGCAACACAGCAGGAGAGGCACATTGCTAGTGCTGGTGAGGTGGCAAAATTTGAGACACCCTTTTGTGGCTGCAGAACACACCCCTTAAGCATCCAGCCAGGTCCACTGAGTAGTCCCACTGAAACTGGCCAGGCCTCAGGGGGAAATTACACTATTCAATACAGCTGGTCAGCAAAAGGAAAGTATTTTTTGTATAAAATTTAGAAAAATGTTTGATTTTTTCAATGAAAATCAAAACTGAAATCCAAAAGCTGTTCCATTCAGACCAAAAATATATCGGTTTATTAAAACTGTGTTTCAGTTAAAAAGAAATTGAATTCCAAAAGTGATATTTTTTTAAATCAAAACCCAAATATTTTTACCAAAAAAAGATTTAAGGTTTCAGTTTGTATTTTTGATGAAAACTGGAACATTTTGACCAAAATTTCATTTTTGGGGCAAAGCCTTTTTTTTTAATAAATATGCTGAAAGTTTTCCCCAGTTCTTCATTTAGTTGTGACGGAGGCAGGCAGGATCTGGCCCAGAGGACAACTCCTGCAGTGAGATGCTCCCCACGGGGGAGGGGGCAGAGCCTGGCCATAAGTTTGGTTGACTTGCAGGCTTCTTAGAAGTCCATTGCTCCTCCCTGAGAGCCTCATTTGCTTTATATGTATTGCAGCACCATTGAAGAGTAGCCCTTTCTGTTAATGTACTGGCTGGCCTGGTGCTCCGGTCCCAGGATAGGGATGTGAGTTCCGTCTATAGCCCCACCGCAGTTTGGGAATCCCATCGCGACGAAGCCATCTATGATGACCTGCACGTTTCCCAGGGTCACTACCTTTGAGAGCAGTAGCTCAACGATTGCGTTGGCTACTTGCATCACAGCAACCCCCACGGTAGATTTGCCCATGCCAAAGTGATTCGCGACTGACCGATAGCTGTCTGGCGTTGCAAGCTTCCAGAGGGCTAGGGCTGCTCGCATCCAAGTGTCCTTGCACTTCAGGGCAGGGGACAGCAACTCACAAAGTTCCAGGAAAGTTCCCTTACGCATGCGAAAGTTTCTCAGCCACTGTGATTCATCCCAGACCTGCAGCACTATGCGGTCCCACCAGTCCGTGCTTGTTTCCCGTGCCCAGAATCGCCGTTCCACAGCATCAACATGACCCATTGCCACCATGATGTCCACAGCGCAGGATCCCATGCTTTGCGAGAGGTCTGTGCCCCTCTCAGACTTAATGTCCTCACCACGCTGCCGTAGCCTCCTCGCCCGATTTCTCAGCATCTGCCTCTGAAAAAGGTGGATGATAAGGTACGAGGTGTTGACAACGGCCATAACTGCAGTGATGGTCGCAGTGGGCTCCATGCTCGCAGTGCTGTGGCGTCCGCGCTGTCACTCACCAGAAAAGTGTGCAAACTGATTGCCCGCTGGCGCTTTCAGGGAGGGAGGGCAGGAGTGACAGTTGAATGACGACAGTTACCCAAAACCACCCTCAACACATTTTTTTCCCCAGCAGGCATTGGGGGCTCGACCCAGAATTCCAATGGGCAGCGGGGACTGCGGGAACTGTGGGATACATGCCCACAGTGCACCGCTTCCAATGTCGACGCTTGCCCCGTTAGTGTGGACTCACAACGTTGAATTACTGTTCTTAGTGTGGATACACATGTTCGACTTTGTAATATCAGTTCCACTAATTCGATTTAAGTAAAATCGAACTACTCTCATAGTGTAGACATACCCATTGATACCATTATTGTAACATTTCAAGGAATCTGACTAGATCTGCCATGTAAGGTGTCAATGAAAATGTTATGATTTGAAAAGTATCATCATCTTGTTTTTATGTTTGTATCACTTTATATTGTGAGTTAAAGATATGTGGTATATCTGTATTTCCCAACTTGTGCTGTTTCTGGGTGACACCCCCAGAATGGCATCAGACTAGACCTGTTTGATGGCCCATCAAGGGACATCAGCTGTACAATGAACCCACTGAAAGGAGCCAAGGACTACACCCTATGACTCAGCAAGGCATTCAGAGGCATGCCTATGGAGAGAACTCTAAGGCCTTTCAATGCCATGGCAAGGAAGTACCAGACACATGGCAAAAGGACTGTAAAGGACAGCTGGATCATCTCCATCTTCTCTTCAATCCTGCTTCTTACCTCTGGAGGAACTTTGCTACAAACTGAAGCTCTGAACAAAGGACCGAATGATCCATCCAAGCTGTGGCTGTATTCCAGAGGGACTTTCAAGCCAGCAAACTCACCAATACTGCAAATAACCTGCTATATAGACTTTGAAGTGATTGCTTTACCATTTACAACTCTCTTCTTCTTCTTCTTCTTCTTTCTTTTTTCTTTATAATAAACCTTTAGTTTTAGATACTACAGGATTGGCTAGCAGTGTGGTATTTTGGGGAAGATCCAAAATCATATTGACATGATAATGTGGCTGACCCTTTGGGGTCAAAAGAACATTTTGTATATGTGAGCAGAGTTTTAAAATAACTTCTAACTGTACTGGACCTACATGCTGACTGGGAGCCAGAGAACTGGAATGCAATAAGGGGACTGTGTGATTTCTTTATTTTGCTTCATGATAACCAGTGTGGGGACCAGAAGCACAGTTTCTGACTGGTTGGTGAGATTAACTTCAGTGTTACCCATCAGTTTTGGGAATATGTGCTCTCCCTTTTGCAGCCTGTCCTGACCTTGGCATTTCCAGTGAGGACTGCCCTAGACATACCAGGTCACACATTTATGTGGAGACACACTAACATGTTCATATTCTTCTTCTGTTTTGGTGGAACAACTCCATAGTCTGTTTTTGTTTGCTGGTAGGACATGCCAGGTCATCAAAGCTCCCCTTTTTCTACCTACCATCGTATCAAACCTGTTTGGCACATGCTATGTGAAACTGAAGTGGAGCAATTTACTGCAAGCTGGTTCCAACCCAATCTTTCTAAACTCAAGCCCCTCCTTCCTATACTGATCTTCTCACCTCCTCTGTGTTCAGTGGCAGATGGATCCCAAAGAGATGCCTCATGTGGTTTCTTTCTTAAATTCTCCTCCCAACCCCCTTGATTAATCATCACAAGTAAAAACACCTCCTCCAAGACCTGGAATAAGGAAGGGGCTCCACTCAGACCATGAGGGTTGGGAGTGCTCCAGCTAAGAAGTGGAATGAGAAGGGGGTTCCCTTCCGACCCTGGCTGGTTAGACTGCTGATGCCATGACCTTGCCTCCTTCAAGGAAGAACTGGTTTCAGCAAAAACCAGCATAAGCAATGTTCTTTCCCTTTGAGTGCTGATGTGCAGCACCCAGTTCTGTGGGCATGGGCCCACACAGCTCCTTAGCAGTGAGAGACCCTAACAGGGGTAGTCAAAAGGCAGACTTCCAGATGCTTTTGAATGGACCCCCAGATCTTTTTATGTATTATCATTGGTATTATTTTTTCAAAATTATTTTCTCTGGGGTCTGGACCTTGACTAGACCTTGATCAGAAATGTGGATCTTGACAAAACATAATTGACTACACCAGCCTAGCACATTTCCCAAAACACCCTGAAAGGGGACTTCAGGGATGTGTAACTCAGCTTCCCACTGCAGTGGCTTTTATTCAGGCAGCCCTTGGATAAGATTTACAAGGCATGTAGCTGTTCCTCCAACTCTAAAGAAGTAAAACCCTTTGAAAGAAGAAAGTGTGTTGTGAGGAGCAGGGACTGAGACCTGTGTGGTATGTAGGTGTAGTCAGTGTGGGGGTGGTTTGCATGAGGCTGGATCAGAGGAGTGTATGCATGGACTTGGGGCAGAGACAAGTGTGCAGGGATGCAATGGGTTATGGATGCATGCCCTATTGTATGGATAGACGAGACTGTGTTTGGGTTACATGTGTGTGGGGGATGGTGGTGGTGTGACATTATTGACATGAACTGTGACCGTATAAACCAAGGTCCTATAGTGGCACCAAATCTTGTACAAAGGAGGTCAAGTAAGGTATCTATGGAAAGGTTGTAATTTGCTGGCTATGATTATGCTGTCTGTATGTGTGTATCCTTTTTGTATTTGAAGTTATGAATATTGGCTCTGTACTTGTATCTCAATGTGTTTGATTCTAAGTAGCATCAGTGAAGCATTTGGTCAGCTTCTTGAGAATGGGCACTTACTCAGAATAGTCCTATCAAGAAATACTTAACTGACAATGGATTTTGGAAGACGCCAAGCTACATCTGAGCTTTCCTGGGAATGTTCAAAATAATATGTAAACAATGGTGTCGGCCTGCAAAAAGCTGAATCATTCATGGACACGTGACTTGCCAAGGTGGCTACAAACTCCATCTTGTTGCTGTGATTTTGCACGTAAGAATGAAGGGGTTTCCACCCACAAGAGAGGGAATATAAAAGGCCCTGGAAGCCTCTCCATTTTGTCTTCAGCTGGCTCTAGAGATGGCCTCTGCACCCCAAAGAGATGCCTGAAAGAAACTGGAACAAAGGACTATAACTACAGGGGTGTGAGTGATTGCTGGACGCAGGCCATAAGCCACAACGTTAGTCTGAAAAGGATTGGGCCAAGACTAGGAAGGAGTCTAGTCTGTGAAAGAAGCTTATTGGGACATCTCTGAGAGTGAGATTTACCTGTATTCAGTTTCCTACTGTATTAGACTTAGACTTGTGTGTTTTGTTTTATTTTGCTTGGTAACTTACTTTGTTCTGTCTGTTATTACTTGGATCCACTTAAATCCTACTTTGTATACTTAAAAATCACTTTTGCTTATTAATTAACCCAGAGTAAGTAATTAATACCTGGGGAAGCAAACAGCTGTGCATATCTCTCAATCAGTGTTATAGAGGGCGGACAATTTATGAGTTTACCTATATAAGCTTTATTTGGGGTTTTGATCCCATTGGGAGCTGGGTGTCTGGGTGCTGGAGACAGGAGCACCTCTTAAGCTGTTTTCAAGTCTGCAGATTTGGGGGCATGGTTCAGACCCTGGATCTGGGTTGCATTTCTGCCACCCCTTCCATCTCTTTACAGATTAAAAGTGAAAACCCCAGTTTATTGCTTGTGGTCCTGGTCCTAGCACATTTGCTGCCAAGGGGTCCTTGTGTAGAACCTGCAGTCACAATGGGGGAGCCAGCAGTCACCAAGTGGGCAGTATCCCACCTGCTCTACAACATGGTCAGTAGCTACAGGGCAGCAGCTACAGGGACAAACCTGTCCTCATGTCCGCTAGCACCCTGGCATGGACCACCATAGACCAAAAAGAGTTAGCTACTTATATAATGAACACAGACTGTAACAAGGCAAATGTGCACCTGGCCCTAATGCTCTGTCCATTGCAAGGCTGAGAGTGCAATAGACATGTGGCCATAATGTCTTTTATTTCTGGATCACTGTACAAGACTACATGTAGAAAATCGTAACTTGCAACCCAGCTGTGTGGTTCTGGAAACGCATCGAGCAGAGCGACAAGCAATGGTGGGGAAATGCCAGCAGACTCGATGGCAAGTTTACCATTGCTGGTATCAAGAGGGGAAGATCCTGCATATTGGGACAGAGGCTAAATCTCAGACTGCTCAGAAATTGGCCAGTAGAGGAATAAATGTACCTTTGGGTTCAGATTAGGGTGAGGTTTGCTTAGAGGTACTGAGGTAAAATAGCATGTCTCTGTAAAAGTCATTCTGAAGTTCTGTAAAGACAGCTCAGCACCTTACAAGTGCAGAATCAGCACTTCCGGGATCTAGAATGAGTTTTCAGTGTACTATCAACCAGCTAATAGGAGATGCACACATCTAAAAATTAGTCTAGTTTCAAGAAGAAGCCACAAAATGCAAATGCCTAACCTGGAAGCAGTAAAAAGCTGACAGAAGAAATGTGCTTTGAGAGCAAAAATGGGCCAAGGAGACTGCAACTTTGCAGATCTCACCACTTGTGTTTGATAAAACCAAAGCTAGAGTGGTTTGGCTCCAGATTCCATTTTACCCACAATACTGTGGTTTGGGAGGCTCGCATGAAAGTGAATAAAAGCAAATGTACATTTTATCAGGAGAATCCAAGTTACTGAGAACACAGAGTTGGTGCTGAAGGAATTCTCCCAGTTCAACAAAATCCAAAGCTAGCCAGCTACTCTGTCTGCAGGACCTGGTAATTCTATAGGGCTGCAGGCTTTCTTGGCATTAGAAAACTACTATGGAAAATTCATTTCATGCTTCTCGGTCCTTAGAAAGCACTGGCCAAATTATTACAAAAGGTAAAATCCAGAAATGGTCCTGGGAATGCCCAAAAGCATGGAGAGGGGCTGAACAGGAAGTGTCTTCTGCACAGGCTTTAGTACATTATGACAACTCTTGTCATTTTGGCTTGAAACATCTCACCTACTGTAGTGGAAACTGTATCTCATATAGATTAGCAAGTGGCAGTGAGAAGCCCATTGTATCCATCATGTGTCATGGTGCCTACTGAAAGGAATTATACACAGCTTGAGGATGTAGGTAAAGTATATGTGGAGTAATGAAATCCCATAAGTAACTTAATAAAATATGGAAGTCATGTACCTAGATAATTGTCCATAAACCTTTAGTTAAGATCTGAGGGCACTAGCCATTGCCAGATGCAGCAATAGTCTTTGATATTGCCACAGTATCATTATGAGACCAATAGTCAATATGAAGTATTTCTGGAACATGCTTTTTCAAGACTTTCATAGATTTCTAGATTCCAAGGCCAGAAGGTATCATTGTGATCTAGTCTGACTTCCGGTATAACAGGCCAGAGAACTGCCCCCAAATTATTCCTAGAACAGATCATTTAGAAAAAACATCCAATCTTGATCAAAAAATTGTCAGTGATGGAGAATCTATTGTGACCTTTTGTAAGTTGTTCCAATGGTTAACACCCTCACTGTTGAAATTTATACCTTATCAGCAGTCTGAATTTGTCTAGCTTCAACTTCCAGCCATTGGAAGGTGTTATCCCTTTCTCTCCTATATTGAAGAGCCCCTTATGAAATATTTATTCCCCATGTAAGTGTAGTAGGAAGAGATCCTGAGACATAAGCCCTTGTATCAGAGGCCTGAGGCCTGGGCTAAAGTAGTGTTCAAAACTTTGCTAATATAAAGCAAAGTCAGGAAGAGACAGGTTGTAAGCAGGAGTCAGGCTCTGCCTGTATACACACTCAAAGAGCCTGGCAAGAACAGGGCTGCTATTGCAAAAACATACACATTCCTAAGAAAGGTTAGGCTTAGGACACTCATGTAAACAGATTCCAGAAGGATGGTACCAGAGCACCCCCTGATACCAAATATGGTACAAACCCCCCTTCACAAAAAATATAACAGAAACACGTTGACCTCTCTTAAAGATAAGGTCAGGATGACAATGTGATGGATAGAGATGTTTTGATTGAATCAACATGTACAAGGTAATGGGAGGTAACAACCCATATCAGGGGGCAGTAACTAACCACATCAGAGGGGCAATACATAACTTGTTTGTATTGATGTATAAAATGGAGTCTCAGACGGAGTGTCTTTGGCCAGCCTAGGGGGAAATGGAAAGTCCAGCCATTCAGTGAGCTGTATCCATCGTCTCAGGTATACACGTGCTAGTGTAACTGTAGACATTGATCCAGGGAGCTAGGACCATGCTTCATCAACAATAACCCTGGCCGAGTGCCTTTGTACCTTAATGGATCTTGTGGTCATTGTGTGTGTGTGTTCCTCCTGTATGCTGTCCCAGCTCTGGCACAGCAGACCTTAAGCGAACCACGCAGGGGCATCAGGGGCAGAGGAGGAGTAGGGGAAAGGGCCCCGTGGTGAGGGAGAGCACTAATGCCCATCTCAGACCCTCACTCGGAAGAGGCTGGTGCTGCTAGCAGGAGCTGCGCTTCGCAGTGGAGGAGCTGCTGTGAAGTGCAGCTCCTGCCAGTGCTACCATTCTGCACCTGTCTGAGGGTATGTCTACACTACGAAATTAGTTCGAATTTATAGAAGCCGGTTTTATTGAAATCGGTTGTATACAGCCGATTGTGTGTGTCCACACAATAAAATGCTCTAGGTGCTCTAGTCGGCGGACTGCGTCCACAGTACAAGGCTAGCGTCGACTTCCGGAGCATTGCATTATGGGTAGCTATCCCACAGCTATCCCACAGTTCCCGCAGTCTCCGCCGCCCCTTTGAATTCTGGGTTGAGATCCCAATGCCCGGATGATGCAAAACAGTGTCGCGAGCGGTTCTGGGTACATGTCGTCAGGCCCCTCCCTCCCCCGTCACAGCAACGGCAGACAATAGATTCGCGCCTTTTTACCTGGGTTACCTGTGCAGACAACATGGAGCCCGCTCAGCTCAGCTGAGCTCACCGTCACCATATGTCGTCTGGGTGCCGGCAGACGTGGGACTGCATTGCTACACAGCAGCAGCTGCTAACTGCCTTTTGGCGGTAGACGGTGCAGTAGACTGGTAGCCTTCATCGGCGATCTGGGTGCTGGCAGCCGTGGGGCTTGCCTTTTGGCAGTAAATGGTGTATTACGACTGTTATCCGTCCTATTACAAGTCGGGTCATCGTACGTTAGCAGAGTCTTTCCTGAGCAGCCGATTGTGCAATAGGCCTGAAGACCATCATCATACACCGCCCCGTATTTGCTGCCAAGCACCCAGAAAGAGCCCCGTATTTGCTGCCAAGCATCCAGAAAGATGCCGAGGGCTATCAGTCACGCTGCACCATCGTCTTAAGATGTAAAAAATAGATTTGCTCTGTATTCATTTGCTTCCCCCTCCCTCCGTCAAATCAACGGCCTGCTAAACCCAGGGTTTTCAGTTTAATCTTTGGGGGGGACCATTCTGTGTGACAGTTGTTTGTGTCTCTCCCTGATGCACAGCCACCGTTCTTGATTTTAATTCCCTGTGCCTGTACGCCATGTCGTCACTCGGCCCCCCTCCCTCCTTCCCCTAGTCCGTCAGATAATACGTTTGCGCCACAGCTCAGAGAGCCGAGAAGCGGTTCGCGCCTTTTCTTTGAATTCTGGGTTGAGATCCCAATGCCCGGATGATGCAAAACAGTGTCGCGGGTGGTTCTGGGTACATGTCGTCAGGCCCCTCCCCCCTCATCACAGCAACGGCAGACAATAGATTCGCGCCTTTTTACCTGGGTTACCTGTGCAGACAACATACCACGGCAAGCATGGAGCCCGCTCAGCTCAGCTGAGCTCACCGTCACCATATGTCCTCTGGGTGCCGGCAGACGTGGGACTGCATTGCTACACAGCAGCAGCTGCTAACTGCCTTTTGGCGGTAGACGGTGTAGCATGAGTGATAGTCGTGGGGCTGGCAGCCGTAGGGCTGCATTGCACCAGCCTCTTGCAGGCGATGGTATATTATGACTGGTACCCATCGTCGTCATACTGGTATGGCTGTCAATCATGGCCACCTGGGCAGACATGCTACTGTTTTGATGATGATGGTTACCAGTCGTAATATACTATTTTCTGCCAATTGCCCAGTATTGTCTGCTAAGCACCCAGAAGAGGCCGAGGGCGATGCTGGGTGCTGGTGGACGTGGGGCTGGCAGACGTGGGGCTGCATTGCTACACAGCAGCAGCCCCTTGCCTTTTTGCAGATGATGGTATTTTATGATTGGTATCCATCATCATCGTACTGGAGAGGCTATCACTCATGCTGCACCGTCGGCTGCCACCTTAAGATGTAAAAAATAGATTTGTTCTGTATTCATTTGCTTCCCCTTCCTCCGTGAAATCAATGGCCTGCTAAGCCCAGGGTTTCCAGTTTAATCTTTGGGGGGACCATTCTGTGTGACAGTTGTTTGTGTTTCTCCCTGTTCCTGTACCTGTACGCCATGTCGTCACTCGGCCCTCCCTCCCTCCCGCCCTCCCTCCTTCTCCTGGTCCATCAGATACTACTTTCACGCCTTTTTTCTGACCAGGCGCAATAGCTAGCACTGGGATCATGGAGCCCGCTCAGATCACCGCGGCAATTATGAGCACTATGAACACCATGCGCATTGTCCTGGAGTATATGCAGAGCCAGGACATGCCAAGGCGAAACCCGGACCAGGCGAGGAGGCGATTGCAGCGCGGCGACGAGAGTGATGAGGAAATTGACATGGACATAGACCTCTCACAAGGCACAGGCCCCAGCAATGTGGAAATCATGGTGTCACTGGGGCAGGTTCATGCCGTGGAACGCCGATTCTGGGCCCGGGAAACAAGCACAGACTGGTGGGATCGCATCGTGCTGCAGGTATGGGACGATTCCCAGTGGCTGCGAAACTTTCGCATGCGTAAGGGCACTTTCATGGAACTTTGTGACTTGCTTTCCCCTGCCCTGAAACGCCAGGATACCAAGATGAGAGCAGCCCTCACAGTTGAGAAGCGAGTGGCGATAGCCCTGTGGAAGCTTGCAACGCCAGACAGCTACCGGTCAGTTGGGAATCAATTTGGAGTGGGCAAATTTACGGTGGGGGCTGCTGTGATCCAATTTGCCAGGGCAATGAAAGACCTGGTGATAGCAAGGGTAGTGACTCTGGGCAACGTGCAGTCAATAGTGGATGGTTTTGCTGAAATGGGATTCCCAAACTGTGGCGGGGCCATAGATGGAACCCATATCCCTATCTTGTCACCGGAGCACCAAGACACCGACTACGTAAACCGAAAGGGGTACTTTTCAATGCTGCTGCAAGCCCTTGTGGATCACAAGGGACGTTTCACCAACATCAACGTGGGATGGCCGGGAAAGGTACATGATGCTCGCGTCTTCAGGAACTCTGCTCTGTTTCGAAAGCTGGAGGAAGGGACTTTCTTCCCGGACCAGAAAGTGACCATTGGTGATGTTGAAATGCCTATCGTGATCCTTGGGGACCCAGTCTACCCCTTAATGCCATGGCTCATGAAGCCGTACACAGGCAGCCTGGACAGTAGTCAGGACCTGTTCAACTACAGGCTGAGCAAGTGCCGAATGGTGGTGGAATGTGCATTTGGACATTTAAAAGCGCGCTGGCGCAGCTTACTGACTCGCTCAGACCTCAGCGAAAAGAATATCCCCATTGTGCGCTCCACAATATCTGTGAGAGTAAGGGGGAGACCTTTATGGCGGGGTGGGAGGTTGAGGCAACTCGCCTGGCCGCTGATTACGCGCAGCCAGACACCAGGGCGGTTAGAGGAGCACAGCAGGGCGCGGTGCGCATCAGAGAAGCTTTGAAAACGAGTTTTGTGACTGGCCAGGCTACTGTGTGAAACTTCTGTTTGTTTCTCCTTGATGAACCCTCCAACACCCCCCCCCGACCCGGTTCACTCTACTTCCCTGTAAACCAACCACCCCACCCCACCCTCCCCTCCCGCTTGCAGAGGCAATAAAGTCATTGTTTTTTCACATTCATGCATTCTTTATTAGTTCCTTACAGAGGTAGGGGGATAATTGCCAAGGTAGCCTGGGATGGGTGGGGGAGGAGGGATGGAAAAGGACACACTGCATTTTAAAACTTTAACTCTTATTGAAGGCCAGCCTTCTGATGATTGGGCGATCATCTGGGGTGGAGTGACTGGGTGGACGGAGGCCCCCCCACCGTGTTCTTGGGCGTCTTGGTGAGGAGGCTATGGAACTTGGGGAGGAGGGCTGTTGGTTACACAGGGGCTGTAGCGGCGGTCTCTGCTCCTGCTGCCTTTCCTGCAACTCAACCATACGCTCGAGCATATCAGTTTGATGCTCCAGCAGACGGAGCATTGCCTTTTGCCGTCTGTCTGCAAGCTGACGCCACCTATTGTCTTCAGCCCGCCACTTGCTCTGTTCATCCCGCGATTCAGCCCTCCACCTCTCCTCTCGTTCATATTGGGCTTTTCTCATCTCCGACATTGACTGCCTCCACGCATTCTGCTGTGCTCTATCAGCGTGGGCGGACATCTGCAGCTCTGTGAACATATCGTCCCTCGTCCTACGTTTTCTCTTTCTAATGTTCACGAGCCTCTGTGAAGGAGAAACATTTGCAGCTGGTGGAGGAGAAGGGAGAGGTGGTTAAAAAAGACACATTTTAGAGAACAATGGGTACACTCTTTCATTACAAGGTCGCATATTTCGGCTTGCAGGCAGCCATCATAGGCCACAGTGTTTTGGCTTTTTTAACCTTCTTAACATGCGGGAAAGGATGCAAACAGCAGCGCATTTCCCATATCAAGGATGAATTGGGTTGTCCATTTAAAATGGGGTTTCAATGTAAAAGGAGGGGGCTGCGGTTTCCCGGTTAACATGCGGCACAAACACAAGTAAACCCCCCCCCCCACACACACATACACGATTCTCTGGGATGATCACTTCACCCCTCCCCCCACCGCGTGGTTAACAGCGGGGAACATTTCTGGTCAGAAGAGCAGGAACGGGCGCCTCTGAATGTCCCCTTAATAAAATCACCCCATTTCAACCAGGAGAGCTTTCTGGAGATGTCCCTGGAGGATTTCCGCTCCATCCCCATACACGTTAACAGACTTTTCCAGTAGATGTACTGGCCGCGATTGCCAGGGCAAAGTAATCATTAAACACGCTTGCTTTTTTTTTGTAATGTTTACAAATATTTACAAAGTTACACTCACCAGAGGTCTCCTGTGTGCCCTGAGGGTCTTGGGTGAGTTCGGGGGTTACTGGTTCCAGGTCCAGGGTCACAAACATATCCTGGCTGTTGGGGAAACCGGTTTCTCCGCTTCCTTGCTGCTGTGAGCTACCTACAGTACCTCCATCGTCATCTTCCTCGTTCCCCGAACCGTCTTCCCTGTGTGTTTCTCCAGTGAGAGAGTCATAGCACACGGTTGGGGTAGTGGTGGCTGCACCCCTTAGGATCGCATGCAGCTCCGCGTAGTAGCGGCAAGTTTGCGGCTCTGCCCCGGACCTTCCGTTTGCTTCTCTGGCTTTGTGATAAGCTTGCCGTAGCTCCTTAATTTTCACGCGGCACTGCTGTGTGTCCCTGTTATGGCCTCGGTCCTTCATGGCCTTGGAGATCTTTTCTAATACTTTTCCATTTCTTTTACTGCTACGGAGTTCAGCTATCACTGCTTCATCTCCCCATATGGCGAGCAGATCTCGTACCTCCCGTTCGGTCCATGCTGGAGCTCTTTTGCGATCCTGGGAGGACTCCATCACGGTTACCTCTGCGTGGTCACCTGTGCTCTCCACGCTGGGCAAACAGGAAATGAAATTCAAACCTTCGCGGGTCTTTTCCTGTCTACCTGGTCAGTGCATCTGAGTTGAGAGTGCTGTCCAGAGCGGTCACAATGAAGCACTGTGGGATAGCTCCCGGAGGCCAATAACGTCGAATTCCGTCCACACTACCCCAATTCCGACCCGCAAAGGCCAGTTTTATCGCTAATCCCCTCGTCGGAGGCGGTGTAAAGAAACCGGTTTAAAGGACCCTTTAAATCAAAAGAAAGGGCTTCGTTGTGTGGACGTGTCCAGGCTTAATTCGGTTTAACGCTGCTAAAGTCGACCTAAACCCGTAGTGTAGACCAGGCCTGAGGCTACTATGTCCATGTTAAAAAGTGGGTGGGCGTGGCCTCCCCGGTGTGAGGGAGGGCCCAGATGTTCTTTGTGCTCAGAGCCCCAATAAATCTTAATCCACCTCTGCTTGCTGCAGCCCCATCCCTTCTTGGAACCCTCTCCAATGTATCAACATCTTTCTTGAATTGTGGGCAAATAACTGGCAACAGTATCCAGTAGCCATCCCACCAATGCCAAATACAGAGGTGATATAACCTCTCTGCTTCTACTCCCCCTTTTTATGCATCCCAGGATCACATTAGCTTTCTTGGCCACAGCATTGCACTGGGAGCTCATGTTCAGCTGATTATCCACAATGACCCCCAAATCTTTTTCAGGGTCACTGCTTGCCAGGAGAGAGTCCACCATTCTGTAAGTGTGGCCTGGATTCTTTGTTCCAGATTTATACAGTGATGGGGTGCACCAGGCACTTCATGACCCCCTGCTGGAGGCCCCATGGTCCTACTATACCCTGCCCCAGGAGCAGTGAAGGTGGGGCCACTGGGTCTGCCTAGAAAGCATGCATGGAAGCAGCTAATCAGAGCCCAGCAGGCTCAGGTAAATGGAGCAGCAGGGGGTTAGCAGGTCAGTCCCAGCTGGGACCAGAGTGGTGAGGAGGGGTGTTCTGCTCTGGCCAGAGGAACTTGACTGGCTGTGTTTACTGACCCTGGGAAAGCAAGGCCCTGAGAATTTTAACCCTCATCTAAAGAGTGAAGATAACGGGACCAGGTGGGAAGAGGCCCAGGGAAGTAGCAGCAGAGGATGGAAGTGATCCAAATGTGGCTGCTGTTTATAGGGTCGGGACCTGGAGTAATGGGAGGGCCCAGGTTCCCCCACTAGCGAAGTGGCTGAAGCCCTGAGAAGGGGACAAAGTTTGTATGGAAGTCCAAGCAAAGGGCTGAATTTAAAGGGCCCAGAGTTGGGGCTCAAGACCCTGGTGAGGACTGATAGTTTTGCTGGACTTTTGCTACCCAGAAGGGCCGAGCCACTGAAGAGCCGCCAAGCAAAGTTGACACCCCACACAGGGGACACTAGGAGTGCAGTGTCACACACAGCAGAAGGAGGCACTAAAGATGTGGGTCCCCCCCCACATATACATTTAGCTCTATTAAAACACGTATTGTCTGCTTGAGCACAGCTTTCCAAGCAATCCAGGTCACTCTGTATCAGTGACCTGTCTGCTTCACTATTTACCATTTCCCCCAATTTTTGTGTCATCTGCAAACTTTTTCAGTGGTGCTTTTGTTTTCTTCCAGGTCACTGATAAAATGTTAAATAGTGTAGGGCCAAGAACTTCCTATGGGACCCCACTAGAAAGACTCCTGCTCTATCCCCATTTACAATCACATTTTGATGCCTGTCACTTAGCCAGCTTTTAATCCATTCAATGTGTGCCATGTTAATTTTAAATCATTCAAGTTTTTTAATTAAAATATTGTGCAGTTCCAAGTCTAACACCTCACAGAACTCTGTTGCTTTAGTATATTACATCAACATTATTACCTTTATCAACTAAACTTGTAGTCACATAAAAAAAGACATCAATTGAATTTGACAGGATCTATTTTCCATAACCCCTTGTTGATTGACAGAGAAGTTGGTTGCTAGAAAAATCCAGAAACCAGCATGTAATCTGACACTAAAAGGCCAAAATCATCTTTGAAGTAATGTCATAGATGTAAATGGAGTTACCAAGGCCAAATTCATTCCAGAGGTGTCACCCAGACATTAACATTTAAAGACACTTCTAGAGAGGCTAAATTTGTAAAGAATGGAATAATTGTGCAATACAATAAAACACATAAGTATTGTTTTTCTTTGCTTACTGAAATTTATATTTCCAGAATATTAGGCTGGGTTTGTTGTATGTAACACTTCCAGAAGGGTATGTGAATGTGTCACTCGTGAAAGGGTTAATCTAATTAGCTCTTAGTCAAAGCTAAAAAAAAGTCAGCACATGAGATTATTTTGCATTTCTATTATATGCCTTGGCAGAGACTACAGCAGGAAGCTCCTAGTCTGTGTAGCATGAGTATTGCTTCTCCTGCTTTAAATATTCAGCATTTGGCTTACATCTCCCCTTGGTCTAGTTATGCTGTTGTTCCTGCGCCATCTGTGTTATCTTCTATGTCTGCAGTAGGTCATAGCAGATACACAGCTCTCAGCCAGCCATCAGAAGTTCTGGAGACTCCCTTGGAGCCACCTGGGTTCTGCTTCAATCACAAAACAAGAAACTACCAGAGCTGGGCTACCACTGCAAAGAAATGATCCACAAATAGTCGTTCCATTTTTAATCGGCTTTGTTTGTGCCATTTAGCTATTTGCTTTCACAAATATCTTTACAGACAGTACTGTCTGGAGTGTTCTCCTTCCCAGGAACATTTAGAGGCATGACTCAGAGGTTTGCTACTCTGCGTCAGCAACTCTTGTCAGGCCTGACACACTCACTACACTTATGCATATGCATCCGAAGAAGTGGGCTGTAGTCCACGAAAGCTTATGCTCTAATAAATTTGTTAGTCTCTAAGGTGCCACAAGTACTCCTGTTCTTCTTTTCACTACACTTAACATGCTGTTGTCATAATCTGTATCTAAAATGTGTCATGTGATATATCATTGGGAAACTAATAACTCACTGATCAATAATAATTTTGGGTGGTGTATGTATAGTTAACCTACAAAGAATTATACAGATGTGCTGGAAATGTGTAACTAAAAGGTGTTTAAACCAAGCCTGGCAGGGGACATTGATAAACAGGTTTTCCCAGACAAAGGAAAGGGACCAACCCCCCCCAAGCCAGGTGTGGCCAAGGACAGTGGGCTCCTCATTTGTAGCGGAAGTTGCAGGAAGATCATTTGCATTGTAAAACTCACAAGCAGGGCGTTTACACCAGACAGCATGGCATCTACACCCAGCAGGGGAAAGGACCTTTGTCTGGGAACACACATCAGAAGAACACATTTCAGATCTTTACTGGACTATAAAAAAAAGGGGGAGAGAACTCCTATTTTAAGCTTCATCTGAGGAGTCAAGAAGCCAGTGCTGTGAGCTCCAGGTGTTGGGTCTTGGCTAAAGAACTGGCTGCCATGCTGGAAGAATGACTGCGGTGAAAAAAAACTTTTTAGAACAAAAGACTCCAGTTTTAAGGAGGTCTATACTAGAAGCGCTACAGCAGTGCAGCTGCACCAATGCAGCTGAGGCGCTGCAGCGTGTCTGGTAAAAATGCTGTATGCCGATGGGAGAGCGCTTTCCTGACCGCATAATTACTCCATTTCTGCCTCATGCATTAGCAATTCACAAGCCATGCTTCCGCTCACAGCCATTGTTCCTGGAAGCGATGTCAGAAGCACAATGAAGACAGTTTGATTTTCAGATCTTAGCTCTGTGGTTAGCTGACAGGTAGGAAACTTGTGTGACTTGCAGAATGATCCAGACACACAGAGAGTAGCTAGGCATCCAATGGGGCTGGTTAGCTGACACTCCATTTTCTGACTCAGCCTGATTTTAGGAATGAGGGAACAGCTTCATGTCTGTCTTTGGTCAGAGGAAGCAAACAGGAGACAAACTCTTTTCCTTTTGTTTTCCAATATTTATAAATGTGGCCACTGATTTGTGTGCCCAGAGTGACAGACACCATAACACAGTGCAGGAGGAAGATGGAGACAAGATTTACAGTTGTCCACAGTTCAGATCTTCAAGATGATGACTATTGAGAGCCTCTCTTTGTGCTGTATGTTACACCCATGAAAGGGTTAAATTGTAGACACCAGCAGCTCTCAGAAGTTGCTAGGTAACTGTTTGCTCAAGGTATGTTCACCAATGAGAGTTATTCTGATAATGTAATGCTTCTATCTAGTGTTTTTCATGGGGCAAGTGTGTTACCATTGTAGAAGGTCCTTATTTGAAAACCACCCTGGACCACCTTGACATTTGACAAAGAGACATTTGAGGTAAATCTCAGGCCGGGGCATGTGGTGGAGTGCCCCTCCCTGGGGCAGTTACAGCTGGCCTGGATGGTGCTCTAGCAGTACTGCAGGAACTCAGCAAGAGGAGGTGGGAAGGGGATGGATGGGATGTGACTAAATAGGGCTTTCTCATCTGTAATCTAGGACTCTTTCTAGTGTATAGTTAATGGGAACTGCCATATCAAACCTAGTGCATTGGCCCAGCTGGCCTGATCTACACTAGAGAAATTAAAGCCCCCAAGAGCCTTTCCTTCCACACACAAAAACAACCCAAATGGCCATCAGGTAACAGGTTAGAACAGGCCCCCTTTGAGGAGGGTAAATGTGCAGGTAAAGCTGAATGGCTCAACCTGTCCCCTATAGAACCCATATGGACACAGCCATGCTAAAACAGATCAACTAGCCTTCCGCTACTGTCTCACAGCATGGCAATGCCTGGAGGAAATCTCCCAAAGTGCCCTGCTTAGGAGTTGAGATGAGAACTGGGGGGCTAGCTAGTCAGAGAGCATTGCAACTAGGGTGACATTGGCCTGTGCAAATATATCCATGGAACAGTGGATTGTGCATTGGTCTGCTAAAGCTAGGGTTGTGAGCTCAAACCTTGAGGAGGCCATTTAGGGATTTGGGACAATAATCTGTCTGGGGATTGGTCCTGCTTTGAGCAGGGGGTTGGACTAGATGACCTCCTGAGGTCCCTTCCAACCCTAATATTCTATGATTCTACACTCATGTGGCATGGCTAGTATAGCTGCACTGAACTCCATACATCTGACCTGGCTTGGCTTTCTAGCACAGACAAGGCCTAGCAGCTTCAGTCTAAAACCTCCAACTTTCTCCTGCTATTCCCTCTTCTTTTCCTTCCTGTTTTGCTCCTTTTTTCTTTTTTTTTCTCTCCCTCTCCTACTGTGGATCACAACAGCAGCAGAAATGATGTGGATCCATCAGCCTGAAACGCAGAGCAGCAGGGAGCTGACACATCAATCACAGCTCTGCTGTTAGAAGAAGAACAGGAGTACTTGTGGCACCTTAGAGACTAACAAATTTATTAGAGCATAAGCTTTCGTGGACTACAGCCCACTTCTTCGGATGCATATAGGCATAGCTATATGCATCCGAAGAAGTGGGCTGTAGTCCACGAAAGCTTATGCTCTAATAAATTTGTTAGTCTCTAAGGTGCCACAAGTACTCCTGTTCTTCTTTTTGCGGATACAGACTAACACGGCTGTTACTCTGAAATCTGAGCTCTGCTGTTGGAATTAATGAGAGTGCCTCAGATTCAGGCTGTCACTCACTTGCCTCAGTTTGCTGCTTCCATATGGCTCCAGCTGACGAACTCGCACTCACCAGACCCTGCCAATTAAAGCCTCAGCACTCCGAACTCTTAGCCTCACAGCTTCATTATTCTAATTAAACAAAACATGCCGCCCCTCCCTTTCCCCACGTCGATTCATGTCCCTCACACACAGTGGCAACTACAATGCGGCAAAACAGCTGCCATCGGATACACTGTAAGGGAGCAAAACTACCAAATACAGTCGTAGCATCCGGCAGGCTCCTCTGCCCTCCACCCCTGTTTCTTACTGTCAGAGATGCCCCCATCTGGCAGCACAGTCGAGTACCCACTGACCTCAGATAGCCTAATCTTAACCCACTGGTCTGAAAGTTTAACTCAGGCTTAAACATGACTGGTCTGTGTTCTGCCTAGGAGAAGCTGGGGTGAGAGAGACAGTCCAGGGCAGAAGAAATACAGAGAGAGTGAGAAAGGGGCAGAGAGAAACAATTTAATACAGCCCCACCTCTCAGTAGCCATTGACCTGTATCTATCTAGCATCTGTCCCCACACACCCCATTCTAGCTATCTCTGTTCATATACTGGCCCCTAACACCCCAGCATCTGAGTGCCTCCACAAAGTGGAAGAGACCTAGCAGAACTCACTTCCCCCCTGCCTGGTCAGCAATGCCATCAAGGAAAGAATGGTCAGGGGGGGAACTTGCATGTAGCTGTGAACACAACAAGGGTAGTGGCTGTTCAGATGGTGTCTGGCAGGGAGCTCCATAGTCTCATTCTGGCTCCTGGGAAGGTTCTGCATTCCCTAGCCTACCCCATTGACTGACAGTGTCCTTGTCCCAGGGGAGCCTCACAGTGGTGGTTGCAGCAGGAGTGATGATCTAGGGCCAGTCCCATGCAGAGACTTCTGTATTTAATGAGGAGCCAATGCTGAGAGCAGAGCACAGGGATGCTCCTGGTGAGGTGCGCTGCTAAGCGTGCAGCATGCTGTATCTTGTCCCTGTTATTCCTTTCTCAGGTCACGAGGCTCCATTCCTAGACATAGAGAATGTCCAGAATTGAGTCAGGAATGGTGAAATACTGAGGCCAGAGCTGTTCTGATAAGTCTGGCCAGCTGCAGGTGGCAGTAGGCAGTGTTGGTGCTTTCGGTGGCCACAGAAAACCCAAGGCTGTGACCTCATTCTGTGATGTTAGTGTCAGTGCCCTTGATGTGGAGTAGATATGGGCAAGGAGAGCTCTGCAGAGGACTTCCTTCTTCCCTCCAGCATCACTCAGCCTTGGCTGGGCTGAGCATTAGCCAGCTGCCCTTCCCCCAGGCACCGACCTCAGCCAGGCATGGAGAGGACTGGGCTGGGAGCAGGGCCGGCTCTAGCATTTTTGCTGCCCCAAGCAGCGCAAAAAAAAAAAAAAAAAAAAAGCCGCGATCGTGGCGGCAGCTCTACTGCCGCTTCATTCTACGGCGGCAATTTGGCGGCAGGTCCTTTGCTCCCAAAGGGAGTGACGGCCCCGCTACCGAATTGCCGCCGAAAGGGCCAGACGTGCCGCCCCCCTCTTCATTGGCTGCCCCAGGCACCTGCTTGCTAGGCTGGTGCCTGGAGCCAGCCCTGGCTGGGAGATGGGGAGAAGGATGAGCACTGGTGCCTGAGCACTTCAGGCATGTCAGCCCCGAATGTTTCATCAGCTTTCCCAGGGTCAGTCTACACTGCAATCAGCTGGGGTGATTGCAGCACATGTAGGCAGACCCAAGATAGCTTTGCTCTAGCTAAATGCTGCAGTCACCCCTTCTGATTGCAGTGCAGACAGACCCTCAGGGTATGACTACACTGCAGTTTAAGCCCAGGTCTGTGGAACTCAGTGTTTGTAAATCCGGGCTTCAGTGTCCACTCTAAATATTGACCCTCGGTTCAGAATTTCTGGACCACTGCACAGGAAGTTGTCAGAGCCTGTCGACACATCCTGGTGAGCCACCTTTTGGGTCTCCATGCTCCTGGCAACTGGATCCAGCAACAGGGAGGTGTCCCCATTGGAAGAACTTGTCCTGCATGGGCTTTCACTCCTGTTTCACATGACACTAAACTGGGAGGAGTGGTAGATATGCTGGAGGGTAGGGATAGGATACTGAGGGACCTAGAAAAATTGGAGAATTGGGCCAAAATAAATCTGATGAGGTTCAACAAGGACAAGTGCAGAGTCCTGCACTTAGGACGGAAGAATCCCATGCACTGCTACAGACTAGGGACCGAATGGCTAGGCAGTAGTTCTGCAGAGGCTGGATATGAGTCAACAGTGTGCCTTTGTTGCCAAGAAGGCTAATGACATTTTGCGCTGTATATGTAGGGGTATTGCCAGCAGATTGAGGGACATGATCATTCCCCTCTATTCGACATTGGTGAGGCCTCATCTGGAGTCCTGTGTCCAGTTTTGGGCCCCACACTACACGAAGGATGTGGAAAAATTGGAAAGAGTCCAGCGGAGGGCAAAAAAAATTATTAGGAGGCTGGAGCACGTGACTTATGAGGAGAGGCTGAGGGAACTTGGATTGTTTAGTCTGCAGAAGAGAAGAATGAGTGGGGATTTGATAGCTGCTTTCAACTACCTGAAAGGGGGTTCCAAAGAGGATGGATCTAGACTATTCTCAGTGGTAGCAGATGACAGGACAAGGAGTAATGGTCTCAAGTTGCAGTGGGGGAGATTTAGGTTGGATATTAGGAAAAACTTTTTCACTAGGAGAGTGGTGAAGCACTAGAACGGGTTACCTAGGGAGGTGGTGGAATCTCCTTCCTTAGAGGTTTTTAGGGTCAGGCTTGACAAAGCCCTGGCTGGGATGATTTAGTTGGGGATTGGTCCTGCTTTAAGCAGGGGGTTGGACTAGGTCCCTTCCAACCCTGATAGTCTATGATTCATTCAGGAGACACTGCAGGACATTTCAGCTGCATTTTCTGACCTACTGAAGGCACCTTTTGGAGCAGGAGGACAGTAAAGAAATGTCAGACTTGAACTGGCTGATGCTGCTCACGGCTCTCAGGCAAGCCACTGAAGCTCCCTACATAGACAGGTGCTTCTGGTGCAGGACCATAAGCACAGACTAGTGGGGTTGCATCATCATGAGGCCCTGGGATGACCAGCAGTGGGTTCAGAACTTTCTGATAAATAAAGCTATATTTCTGGAGCTTTGTGAACAGCTTGCTCCAGCATTATGACATATGCATGAGTATAGCTATGCCAGTCTAGAAGCAGGTCACTATAACTATCTGGAAACTGGCTACTTCAGACTGCTACAGGCCCACTGCGAACAAATTTGGTGTTGGAAAGTCAGCTGTTGGTAAAGTAGTGGCAGAGGTTTCTGAGGCAATCAGGCATGTGATTTACCCACAGGTGCTGGGCATAAACAATATAAGATCATAGAATCATAGAATATTAGGGTTGGAAGAGACCTCAGGAGATCATCTAGTCCAATCCCCTGCTCAAAGCAGGACCAACACCAACTAAATCATCCCATCCAAGGCTTTGTCAAGCCAGGCCTTAAAAACCTCTAAGGATGGAGATTCCACCACCTCCCGAGGTAACCCATTCTAGTGCTTCACCACCCTCCTAGTGAAATAGTGTTTCCTAATATCCAACCTAGACCTTCTGCACTGCAACTTGAAACCATTGCTTCTTGTTCTGTTATCTGCCACCACTGATAACAGCCTAGCGGCGGCTATCAAATCCCCCCTCACTCTTCTCTTCTGAAGACTAAACAATCCCATTTCCCTCACCCTCTCCTCATAAGTCACGTGCTCCAGCCTCCTAATAATTTTTGTTGCCCTCCACTGGATTCTTTCCAATTTGTCCATATCCCTTCTGTAGTGGGGGCACTAAAACTGGACGGTGCAATATCCCTAAAGTAACTGCTGATTTTGAGACAATGTGATTTCCAGACTGTGGCAGGGCCATTGATGGGACTCAGGTGTCCATAGCTTGCCCTCCTCAAATAGCACATTAAGTATGTTACATGCAGAGGGTACTACTCCATTGGTATGCATTCCCTCGTGGAGGATGATTTATGGACACCTGCTTTATGGATGCTTTGGAAAAGTTCATGATGCCAGTATTTTCTCCCAATCGGAAATCTACCTTCATGAGCAGGCTGAGACATTATTCCCAACAAATGAGCTTGTCATAAATGGAGCACCTGTCCCCACTGTTCTTCTAGGGGACACGGCATTCCCCTTTTGGTCTTGGCTTAGCAAACCATATCCTGATCTCAGAGGCCCTGGTAAAAGAAGGCTTAATGTGTGTTTGGCAGATTGAAATCCAGCTGGCACTGTTTACAGAACCATTTTGATTCCAGTGTCATCAATGCTATCTGCATCAGTGGTGGCCTTTGTGATTCCAGAGTTGAGCCATTTGCCCCTCAATGGACCTGTGCTGAACTGGTACACTCAGCTAGAAGGTGCACCTCCTCACAGCTGGAGCAGGATGCACATGGGCAAGATGCTTTATGCACCCACAGTATGGACTTGCCTGGCCAGTGGAAGGAGAGAATAGTATGTTTATTGATGTATTTGTATACCACTTTTTCCAATAAACGCAGTACTCTCACTGTACGCTACCAATGGGAAGGTGTGTGATTGTCATGAATTGTTAATTGTGAATGAGATAACAGGTTACACAATGGGTTTGGAGGAAGTGGTTTGTGTGACATGAATTGTGTATTTTTATTTTGGATTGAGCTGAATAGATATATTGAGGAATTGTGCTTGGATACAGCTTCCTAGTTGTGCCTTGTCATGTCTCTGAAATACACATTAGATGATGTGCTCCAGATATAGCAATAAACTTTAATAAAATAAAAGCCTTTAGTTGTGAACCTGGATGTATTAAAAAAAGCCCAAGTAATATTAAAGCATTGTCCGGCAGTCCCACTGCCATCACAACATCAAAACTCCAGTAGTAAACCAACACCAAAACTTGTAATTAAATAAGGTGCATAAACAAAACACTGAACAGTGCAAACTAGTGAAAGACGTGCAAACAAATGAATTCCGTACTTGTGCATGACCCTCCATTCTCAGTTCCCTTTTCAGCATGTTTAGCATGCGCTTAGCACTGCTATACAGTGGTGGAGAATGGCTAGGAGTACATTTGCCATGTCCAATTAGTGTTCAGTCCCAGTTGCATGGGCCATCCAACCATGGTATTGTCTAATGCATTCCTGTTCTGGGGGACATGGTACCATGGAGGGGCTACTCCTCTGGTGTTCATCAAACAGCTCCTCTGAGTATGGACCCAGGACATGCTGCAGCCTTCTCAGGGATAGGGGTGAGCACCAGTCCCTTTGCTAGCCTGATGCTGCTGGTTCCTTTCTGGTCCTGTACTAAACTCTGGGACAGAAGGTCATCATCCCAGCTGACCAGGCCATTATGAACTACTACGGCTCAGTCACAGTCCTCGTAAAAGAGGCAGGTTGATGGGGAATTCCCAGAGGTGCTGTTCTCATCCCTGGCTTTCTAACATTCACTCCTGAGCACTTAATCCACTCCCTGCACTAGTCACCAGTTCCTTTAATCCCCAGCACTGACAGCTTGGCCGCTATTTCTTGGTACACATGGTCATTTCCGGTGCTCCTCCTGAAGTTATACGTCTTGCTTGCCTCACACTACAGATTTGCCAGAATCTGTCTGTGGTCCCATGAGCAGGAAGCAGTGCATTTAGCAAAGGAGTCCTTCTTATCAGTGGCCATAGTGTTGAGTCTGAACTTTTGATGAGCTTAAACTTAACCCAGACTTGATGTCTCTGTCTGAACTTTTAATCAAAGCTCTGACCTGCGAACTACTCATGACACCCCCCTCCCCTTAAGTAGCCATCTCCCCTTTTCTCTTTTTGAATTTACATTTTAACCTGTTTTATCCTGTAGAATCTTGATTGATTATGCATGACCATTATGATCTGTTAATCACTTTGTTTACTTCTGTGTATAAATATTGATGCTCACCCCTAATAAACTTGCCACACTTACTCTGAAGCCTTTCAAGCTAAGGATAGTGTGAGCCCGTTGATCAACGAATTGATGTCTGGTCTCTGACAGATTGTGAGCCCCATACCAACTCCGCACGAACTCGGGTGCTGGAGAGGTGAGTGAGGACTTGCTTTTTTACCTAACAATTTGGGGGCTCGTCCGGGATTTCCTTCTGGTGTGGTGCCTCTGTCCAGTGGTCAGACCACTCATATACGAATTGGCAGGCGCCACGGGAGATTTCTCCCAGCCAATTGAATATTGAGGGGTCGTGTACTGGACAGCAGGATAAACGCCAGTTGGAGGGCTCCTGTCAGACACCATGGGTCGAGGGACTAGCATGCCTCTTGAGAGTCCGTTGGGGATTGTAAATAAGTTATGGAATGAAGGGAAACTCCTAGTACAGACAGGAATGTCTAGGAGGAAGTTGTACACACTGTGTGTAAGGAATTGGACTGGGTATACCGCGGTATTGGCCGACCCGGAGATGAGGTGGACTTCGTATGGCTCTTTCGAACAGGCTGCCTTAAGAGGAGTAAGGAGCCAGATCGAAAAAGACCATCCGGAACAGTTATGTTACTGGTTTTGTTGGGACACAGCAGCAGAGCTGTGGAAATCTTTAAAAATTATGGCAGTCAGGTATTCTCCCGAGAGTGAACCCCCTCCATGTTATTTTGATGAAGGGTGTAAACCACGGCGTGTTTTGACTCGTCAGTTGGTCCCCACTGCACCTGCCCCTATTCCTCCGCAGGGGGACTCTATCCAGGGCGCAGAGGGGAATCTGCAGGACTCCAGATCGGAATCTCTGCAGAGGGATAAGGGGGAAATGGAAGGGCACACCTCGGAAGGAGTAATTACTAGGCAAAAGATCAAGCAGATGCAGCAGGTTGCATACCCCTCCCCTGAGGATAGCCCAGAGGCTGCCTCCGCCAAACCTTTTGTGAGTGATAAAGGTGTAAGTAGAGAAATGCCTTTACAGGTGCACGACCAACCTTTTGTGGGCAATGATGGCCAGTTACAACATACTAATATTGTGGAATATAAAGGATGGCTAGAATGGGACTTGAAAGAGTGGGGACGGTTGTCAGGGTCCTTTGGGGAAAATCCCCGAAAGATCACAGAACTTTTAGAAAGATTGTTTTCAAGTCATAATCCTACTTATACGGATGTAGATCAGTTGTTAAGTAGAGTTTTGACCGGAGAGGAACGTAGTAGATTGTGGATGGCAGAAAGGACATGGGGGGATAGCGATGCAGTTAATACTACTTGGATGGATAGGCGGGATCAAGCCGCTGGCTGGAATCCCCTAGACTGAAGTCAGCCAAGGCTGACTCAGCTGCGAACAGATCGAGAGCGATCGTTAGAGAGACTCAAAGAAATGGCTCGCCTAATCAGGCTAAGTTCATGCAGATTCGGCAGGAATCTGATGAGCCACCCAGAAAGTTCTGGTCGAGGCTATTGAAGGGGGCCCGAATGTTCACTCAGATGGATCCTGAGAGAGAAGCAGACCACCCTACTCTTGGGGCTGGTCCCCACTTAGTCCGGACTTCGGACTAAGGTACGCAAATTCAGCTACGTTAATAACGTAGCTGAATTCGAAGTACCTTAGTCCGGACTTACCGTGGTCCAGACGCGGCCGGAAGTCTCCCCCCGTCGACGCCGCGTACTCCTCTCGGCGAGCTGGAGTACCGGCGCCGACTGTGAGCACTTCCGGGATCGATCTGGGATCGATTTATCGCGTCTTAACCAGACGCGATAAATCGATCCCAGAACATCGATGGCGTGCCACCGGACCAGCCGGTAAGTGAAGACTAGGCCTTATTTTGTTTTTTGTAAATCAGTCAGTGCCCCCTGTAAGGGATTATTTCTTAAAGTTTCGCCCTGGTTGGGGAGGTGAGTCAGTCACTTCAGTGTTGGACATAGCTGATTTTGCATGGGAGAAAGAAAGGGAAAGTAGTAAAAAGAAAGAGAAAAAGGAAGAATATAAGTTGATGGCTTTAGCTTTTCGCGGCGGTGTTCGAGGCAGAGGCCGTGGCCGTGGCAGGGGATTTCAGGGTGCTCGGGGAAGAGGGTCCTGGCAACCCCAGCCACCAGGAAATTTTCAGTGCGGACAGCCCAGTCACTTTAAACGTGAATGCCCCTGGGGACGCCCAGAGGGTCCAGTCGCATCCGCAGATACTTACACCAGGGACGAATACACCCCTGCACCACCAGCTCAGCCCGTTCCCCAGGCCTGGATCAACTACGGGCAACAGCAGCAGCTGCAGCAAACTCAGCCTCCTCAATGACGGTACCCCGGGGGCGAAGGCAAACAATGTGATGGTCTTATTTCCTTAATGTCTTTAGCCGGCTCCTTCCTCACTTTCTCCCCTCCCAGCAAAGAGCCTTGTCTAACCCTTTCAGTCCAAGGACTGCCTGTCTCCTTCCTCATTGATACTGGAGCTACTTTCTCTCTTTTAAATCATGCCCCCTCTCCCTGGCTATCCTCTGAGGTTAAAACTGCAACTGGGGTGGAGGGCAACCCACAGTCTCTGGGACTCACTTTGCCTCTAAATGTTATTTATGCTGATAAATGTTTTTCTCACCGTTTTCTTTTTTCCCCAGCTTGTCCGATCCCTTTGATGGGCCGGGATTTACTCTGTAAGCTTGAGGCTACTTTAACCTGCACTCCTGAAGGGGTAGGATTATTGATGACAGTGTTAGGAGATTCGGCCCCAACTCAGGGTAATTGGGAACCCCCCCCCCCTCTCTCCCCTGACCTCACTGACTTGCCTTTAACCCTCTGGGGAATTTCTGACACTGATGTTGGCCTGCTCCTTTCGGCAGAGCCAGTAAGGATTCAAGTGAAGCCCTCCTTAACCTCCCCGTCAGTCCCTCAATACCCCCTGTCGCTGGAAGCCCGGGAGGGCATCCGCCCCATTATCGAGGGATTCATTGCACAAAAGCTAGTCCGCCCTCAGCGCACTCCCTGTAACACCCCTATAGTGCCTGTCAAAAAGCCTCCTAAAAAGGACGGAGACCCTATTCGTTGGCGCTTTGTACAGGATCTACGGGTTGTTAATCAGTATGTGGTCCCTCTTCATGCAGTAGTTCCTGATCCAGCTACTATCATCAGCCAAATCCCCTGGGATGCTGAGTGGTTCACTGTTATTGACTCAAAATCAGCCTTTTTCAGCATTCCTGTGCACCCAGACTCTCAGTATCTCTTTGGTTTCACCTGGGAGGGACAAAGTTATGTCTGGCAACGACTTCCTCAAGGCTACAGAGACAGCCCCACGATTTTCAGCCAATGCCTCCGCCATGACTTGAAAGGCTTCACCAGTCCGCAGGGATCCACGTTAGTCCTATACGTAGATGACATCCTATTAGGTAACCGCGAAGAAGCTGCCCTCCGCATCGATGGCAAGGCACTTTTATTATACCTACACACCAGAGGCCACAAGGTAGACCCTAACAAGATTCAGTGGGTCTCACAGAAGGTCCGATATCTGGGCTTCCTGTTAACCCCAGAGGGGAGACAAATGGACCCAGTCCGCATAAAGACTATCCAAAACTGCCCTCTGCCAAACACCAAGAAACAACTTCGAGGTTTCTTAGGATTAAATGGCTTCTGTCGCCCCTGGTTGCCGTCCTGCGGGGAGTTAAGCAAACCGCTCCACCGACTCACTGCTAACCTTGCTCCTGACCCTTTGCAGTGGTCCCCGGACACAATCCAAGCCTTTCAGTTACTCAAGGACAGTGTGGCCTCCTCCATGTCTCTCCGCCCCCCCAATTACAGCAAACCCTTTCACCTTTTTGTCCACGAGAGGGGCGGAATTGCTAGTGGTGTCCTTACCCAGCTGAGCGGGCCCCACCATTTCCCGCTTGCTTTTTACTCTCAGCAGATCGACCCTGTCGCTCAGGGAACCCCATCCTGCACCCGGGCTCTGGCAGCAGCTGCCCTGCTGATCACAAAGGCAAAGAGCCTGACCCTGGGTCATTTTACCATGGTTTGGACCTCTCATGCCTTGTCAGCCCTTCTGCGTAGGGGCACAACCCAAGTCTTTTCGGCCCATCGTCAGCAACAGCTAGAGGCCGAACTCTTAGAAGACACTAACCTAATTTTTGAAAGGTGTGGGCCCCTTAATCCAGCTACCTTGCTTCCTGACCTGCCAGTCCTCCGGGATCAGCATGACTGTGTGGAAGTAGTTTATAGCATCTTACAGATAAGGGACAACCTGTTTGACGTGCCACTGGACAACCCTGATTGCATCCTCTTCTCGGACGGAAGCTCCTTCTATGTTGATGGCAAGCGTTTCACCGGTTATGCAGTCACCTCTGAATGGGATATTCAAGAGGCCGCCTCACTGCCAGGCAACTGGGGAGCCCAAGCCGCCGAACTCTATGCCCTGGCCCGAGCTTGCCAGTTGGCCGCTGGTAAGACCGTTACCATTTTTACTGATAGCAAGTATGCTTTTGGAGTTGTGCATTGTCACATCCACCTCTGGAAGTTTCGAGGTTTCCAGACAGCTGCCGGTAAACCCATTCAGCACCTCCCCCTCATCCACAAGCTTTTGGACGCCCTCGAAGAACCCTCGGTCCTGGCTGTAGTTCACTGCCGGGCCCATACTAAAGATGATAGCCCCGTCACCCGTGGGAATGCCCTCCGCCATGACGGCTGCCGTCTTACCCTTAGCCATGCCCACGTTGGCTATTGCAGCCTCCTCCTTTACTCCACCGCACCCTGTACCAGTACCTGCTGCTGAACTACAGTCGTGGGAGAGCCTCGGAGCCACTCTGGTCAAAGGGACCTGGCTTATGCCGGATGGCCAAGCCTGCCTCCCTCGCTCCACATACCCCGTGGCAGTTCGCTGGCACCATGATAAGGGGGGTCACTACGGCACGCACGCCCTTGTGGACACCATCGCTCGCTTTTGATATGCTCCAGGCATTCAACCCTACTGCCTGTCAATAGTGAAAGCATGCAGCACATGTCAGCGTAATGGACCTGCTCCGCCTCTTAACAAAATTAAGGGTGGAAGACCTCCGCCTGCTGCTCCATTTCAACATCTTCAAATTGACTTTGCAGATATGCCAAAGGCTTTTGGGAAAAAGCACCTCCTTGTTTTGGTTTGCCCTCTGACTTCCTGGGTCGAAGTTTTTCCTACTGCTAATTGTACTGCTGCCACAGTGGCAAAGATTCTCCTTAGAGACATTGTACCCCGTTTTGGCATCCCTCTCGTGCTTGACTCAGATCGCGGACCTCACTTTACTGGTCATGTCCTTGGCCGTTTAGAACAAGGACTGGGCATTTCACACTCCTTTCATACACCCTACCACCCCCAGTCTAGCGGGAAAGTTGAGCATATGAATAGGGAGCTTAAGTTTACATTGGCTAAATACTGTCAGGAAACAGGGTTAAAGTGGCCTCAGGTACTTCCCTTGGTCCTGTTTCACCTTCATACTCGCCCAACCCGTGTATTGGGATTATCCCCCTTTGAACTGCTCTATGGACACCCCCCTTTCAAAGGCGGGGCACTACCACGTGCTGATGCTTCACTATTGGGAGGGGATCATATGACCGCGTGCCAGTTTCTCTCCCTACAGGCTCGCCTCCGTACCCTTTGGAAAGCCTCACAGTTTTCCCAGACCATGCCGCTGGAAGAACAGATCCACCCGTTCCAACCAGGGGACTTCGTCTGGGCCAAAAAGTTCGTTCGTGGCGACACCCTCCAGCCGAGGTTTACTGGACCCCACCAGGTTCTTTTAACAACCCAGACTGCAGTGTTCCTGGAAGGACGCAAATCCTGGATCCACCACTCCCACGTCAAGCCAGCCGTAGTGGACCACAGTGACGGACCAGCAGCTCTTGCCACCACTGAGGATAGGGTGACCAGATGTTCCGATTTTATAGGGACAGTCCCGATTTTTGGGTCTTTTTCTTATATAGGCTCCTATTACCCCCCACCCCCTGTCCCGATTTTTCACATTTGCTGTCTGGTCACCCTAACTGAGGACACTGCCTCCGACCAGTGGACCAGCTTACCTCTTTCAGACATCAGACTTAAATTGACTCGGCAAAAATGAGAGGACCTTTTATTCTGACAACTGTATATTATGCCTTTTTAGTTTATTTTCTGCCTATGAAGATAATGCTTTTATTAGATATTCCCACGAGGTTAAAACTCATATTTTAGGAAATAGAAGTCATTGCTGGGTATGTACTCAATTTCCAGTAAATGCAGAACAGGGACTCCCCTTCACACCCATTCCCCTGACCACTGCTAATATGACTTGGATGCCACCGGCTAGAGTAAAAGATCCAGTCCAACACAATCTTACATGGAACAAAACAGGAGTGCCAATTAACAGATATCTCAGGGTAACCAATCAGACAGGATCACTGTGTTTTGTTAAAGAAAAGGGGTCAACTTTTGTGGGAACAAGTAAATGCAACATGTATTTTAATTGCACCGCCTTTAGTAAAAATCTTGGCTTCAAGCCTTGCGCATCCCACTTATCCCATATGTGGATCCCTCACCCCGATCCAACTTTTTCATGGGTGGGCAAGCCTTCAGAGTCAGCTTTTAAGAAGCCCTGCTCAGATCACGAGGGTGTCCAACTAATTGCTAAGGGACATACGATTGCCTTCTACAACTGCTCAAGCAGTACTACACTGCCCTTTGAAAACACCACTACCAAATTGTGCCTTTGCAGTTCGCACAACGACCCCTCTGCGTTACCAGGGGAACAGTGGTCCAACGGGTGGTGGGTTACCTCCTACTTTGAGAAATGGAATACCCGAAACGCATTGTATGGAACATACTGGGTGTGCAGGCCCAAAGCTTATTACTTTCTCTCCCCTGATTGGGCAGGGTCATGTTATTTAGCGTGGCTAACACCGCCTTCTCGCATCTCCCTCACTCCCCCTCATTTTCCCCACGTTCGTAACATCCGTGAAACCTTCAGAGATATTAATATCCATGATGGTTTGTCGTGGCAGCGGTGGGCTGGTCTCATTAGCGAGGGGTGGTGTCATCCGTCTACAGGGACTACTAGAATCTTTAACCAATGAAACTGTGACCCTATTTGAGAATCAGGCCGGGGAAATGTCCCAGCTGCGCCAGTTAGCTTTGCAAAACCGAATGGCTTTAGACATAATGTTAGCAGCCCAGGGAGGAACTTGCACCCTTATAAATGAAGAATGCTGTGTTTTTGTAAATGACACCTACTCTGACACTTTTCAACGTACCAAACATCTAAGGGAAATTGCTAAGAACTACTCCTCTGGCCAGCCACCTTATGATTGGTGGGGAGCCTTATGGAATTGGCTGCCTGGATTTGGGTGGGTTAAAAAACTCTTGGTGGGTATTGTTGGGGCCATAGTAATCCTTATAATACTGTGTTGCTGTATTCAGTGTGTCCCCTCCCTCATAGACTCATGTGGGTCAGTTTATTCTTTTCCTACTTCAGCCAAGGGCCTTACTCTCTTCGAGTTGGCCCAGGCTGAAATTGCCAAGCGGCCCTTGGCTCCTTAAAATGGGGTGTAGCTTTTGGTAAATAGTTATCCCAAAGCTACAAATGGAGGAATGTTGAGTCTGAACTTTTGATGAGCTTAAACTTAACCCAGACTTGATGTCTCTGTCTGAACTTTTAATCAAAGCTCTGACCTGCGAACTACTCATGACATGCCCCCTCCCCTTAAGTAGCCATCTCCCCTTTTCTCTTTTTGAATTTACATTTTAATCTGTTTTATCCTGTAGAATCTTGATTGATTATGCATGACCATTATGATCTGTTAATCACTTTGTTTACTTCTGTGTATAAATATTGATGCTCACCCCTAATAAACTTGCCACACTTACTCTGAAGCCTTTCAAGCTAAGGATAGTGTGAGCCCGTTGATCAACGAATTGGTGTCTGGTCTCTGACAGATTGTGAGCCCCATACCAACTCCGCATGAACTCGGGTGCTGGAGAGGTGAGTGAGGACTTGCTTTTTTACCTAACAATAGCTAATGCAGGAGACAGTTCACTCTGCTTGCAGCTCAGTGATCAGGGTAAAATGGGAGGGTTAAACACAGAGAAGCTGGACTTGAACCAGGGAGTATCTTCTGTTTCTTGGGAGTCAGTTGGCTAGTCTTGGATTAGAAAGGCTAGGAACACTGGCCCATGGGATTGTGGAATAGCATTGGCAGACTCTCAGGATATGAGTGTCGGGGACCTGGGCCTGAGCTGCATCCACACTACAAAATGATGCACCCACTGGGACTTGATCTTAGATCCACTGCCCTTGCCGAATCCTAGGCCCTGAGTACATAGGGCTTACTGGCCCAAGTCAGATAGATTTGTGTATAGATTTGTGGGACTCGAGCCTGGGATTACATTGCAGTGCAGACATACCCTCAGGCATTTCACAAATGCCACATACCCCAGTTCTAACCCCCACCTTTCCAGCACCTCATCAGCACAGTCAGAAAAGCAAGCTGCATTGTCCATGTCTGTTCCCTTTAGGGCCCCTCACCAAAGCCCTTCTTAGCACCTGGGGCGAGGCTGCAAATGAGGAGTCTGCAGCTCCCATCACTGTGCACTGTGATCACAGCGTCATACGCAGCCTGGGGATTTTTTGGCATATATCCCCCACTCAACTCGCTCCTCACAATGCTGCTCCTTCCTGCAACTTACCAAACTCATCTAAATCTCCATAGCAAGGGGTAAGTGGTTGAAGTGCATTAACACTGGCGGAGGGTGTGGAGTTGTGGGGGGGTACAGTTGGGAGAGCTGGAGGAGATACTTGTGGCAGGGATACTCACTGGGGGTGTGGGACAGCGTCACTCCCTTCCATGATGGCAGGGTGGCTGGCCTAAGCACAGGCCACAGCGACAGCTTTCAGTCAGCGCCTCCCTCCGGGACCTCCCATTCCCAGGGCTGGGAGCTGGGTCTGGGTGGGTGGGATCTGGCAGTTGTGGCTTGCAGGAGAATGGACCAGTCAGCTGCAGATGCAAGGGAGGGACCAATTGGGAAGAGGACCAGTCGGGACTCTTTCTGAACTGCTCCTTGTCCACTCTGCAAAACTCTTGGACATTGCCTGTTGTTTGATATCCATCTGGACAGAGAAAGGAAGCTCAAAAAAGAAGCTTTGTCTGGGAAAATCCAGATGTATGGTAACCCTAAATGTCGGTCACAGGGGAGCTCCCTTGCAGTGGCTGCAGCAGTAGCAGGTGCCTGGGGCCAGCCATTCCTTGAGGATCTGTCTGCACTGCAGCCAGGACAGCACCAGTAGGCATACCTGCGCTACTGCTAGCCCACTAACCAAAGCAGTGTAGCCATAGCAGTGCAGGCAGAGGCATGGGCTAGCCACCCAACGACATATGTACCAGGCAGGATTGGGCTTGGATGGCTAATTTGTGCACAGTAGGTGCTCTACTATCGCTAGCTAGGTCAAAACTAGCTTGGCTCTGCCTACATGTGCTGCAGTAGACAGACTCATAGGGATCATTAGCCCAGCTCTTTCCCAGCATCAGATAGCACCGAGCAGTTTCACAAGCACTGGCCTTAGTTGGCAAGGGAGCGGAGGGACAGTATCTCCCCCACCATCACTACACACACTCCATTGTTGCGGACCCTCTGCCTGCTACAGATGGCGGAGAAGCTTTGTTTCATCATGAACATTTCCCTAGTTTCAGCAAAGACAGGTTTTTGTTTTTCAACATTTTCCACTGATTTTTTTAAAGACTTTTCACTTTCAGAAATTTTCACTTTTGAAAATCCCACCATGTGACTAAGCCAGCCAATCAGAGCTGTCAATTGGGGGGACCCCAAAATCAAAATGGAAAGTGAAAAACAGTTTCACCAAAATCCAGAACTTTTTGAGAAAATCCAAATATTTTGTCAAAAATGTCCAGTTTCAAACCATGGAGAAATTCCCTTCAAAAGACAATTCCAAGGAAGACTTCTGAGCAGCACAACTGTCCCCGTGATCAGGACACCAAGTGCAAGCCCTCACTAAGCTGATGGCTCACACAGATACCTCTGCTCATGAGCCATCTCTCTTTTTCTGACACCTTGTGGATTTCAGTCGTTGTCTCACTGAACTCTTCCTCTTGCCTCTTCACACTCCTCTTGCCCCCAGTTCTCTATCGCCCCGAACAAAACAATTCTCCTCCCAGTGCAGCACCCAGCACGATGGGGCCCTGATCCTGACTGGAGCCTCTGGAAACTCCATAATATACATGTTTGTTACTGCTAACAGGGCATGTTGGGGGTTGCTCAGGCTGGCCTGTGCAGTGCTGGGAGGTTGATGTTGGCTCTCTGGCTAGGGGAAGCTTGGTAGACTGTGACACTGTTAGTGTTTTCCCCATGAGTTATTACCAGGTTAAAGGGTTGTGATAGTGCCAATATCCAAAGCTGGGTTATTGGGTTATTAATGTGCCACTGTCACTGGATATTAGCACTGTGATCAATCCCCAATGACAGGGGCTGCTTAACCTGTCACACTTTGTTTTATCTCCCATTTTTAGAACTTCTGCTAACTCACAAATTGCTAATGCAATCTCTCTGTAACCCAGTTAAGGGAGGAGAGCAAACCCTACTGTTTGTGTGCTACTCAGAAGCAGGCTCTGGGTCCCTGGACAGGCAGAGCAGGCACAGACACTGTGCACTCTTGTCTCTCAGGTGGGGGATACACTTTGCTGCAGTGGCTACAGTATATGGAAACGTGTTGGCTTCCTTGTCGCTTCTAGGACATTCTGCAATTATATTGGCTAAACCAGGACTAATTAGACAGAAGGCAGGGGGACCAAAATGAGCCTTCTCCCATCAAAGCCACATCACCTCAACCCACCCAGCCCCATCCATCTTCCTTGCTCTCTTTGCTCTCGCACACCCTTGCTCTTTTAATGGCAGCAGTTAAAGATGGGAGTGTCCTGAGGACCCAGCTAGCCCATCTCATGGGCCCCAGGCAGAATTATACTGTACAGAAAATTCTACAGTGTCATGTGCAGTTCTGTTTGAAGAGACTCAGGCAATGTGACTGCCACCTCTCTCTCTTTCTCCCACCCTCACCCATTGGATACATTGTCCAATGGCCTAGGAGTCTCACTCTTAGGAAATTCTTCCTGACATTCAGCCTAAATTTCCTTTTCACCCCATTCCTTCCAATTGGAAGCAGGGTCTGCATGAGCCGTCCCCTAACATCCAGTGATACACTGGTGAGAAAGACCTTAGGAGCAGATTGTATTTGCATAGACATACCTACTCTGCCTAGATGATCAACAGACACACCTGTGTTGTCAAAGTGATCAATTTTGGCTGTTTTGGGTTAAAATTTGGCTGCCACTGGACACGGTGTGAGGAATGTCAGGAGCTGGGAGTCCTGGTGCAACAGGTGAAGAATACGGTGCATACAATTATCATTCCGAGAGCTAGAACTATGTTGGAGAGGACCCTGAAGGATGCCATCCATTGACAGTATGTGGAAAACCTGAGATGGAAGCTAGACCAGGGCAAGACCTTCAAGGTGATGTGCAAGTAGGATGCCAGCAATCGTTTCCTCCCCGGGATGGAGGCGGGGGCAGCTTCACCCGATTTGCCGACTGGAGATTCATCCACAGGGCACGGCTCAACTGTGTCTGGCTGAACAGAGCCATCCGCCATGGGAATTGGGACAAGCAATGCAGGAAGTGCAACTATTCCAATGAGATGCTATCCCACATCCTGTGTAGCTGCAAGTCCCATTTAAGAGCCTGGCAGCTGCATGACGATGCCATTCAAGATCATCTTGTCAGAGCCATCCCGCCACCCATGGGGAAGGTTGTGGTGAACTCTACCATTCCTGGAACGGACAGCCAATTACGACTGGACATCATCATCACTAACTAGAACAGAAGAAGATCATCATGGTGGATGTCACAGTTCCCTTTGAGAACAGGACTCCAGCTTTCCGTGATGCCTGAGCTCGAAAGGTGAAGAAATATGCCCCTCTGGCTGATGCCTTGAGGGCTAGGGGTTACGAGGTTCAAACACACGTGCTGATTGTTGGATCCCTGGGTGCATGGGATCCCAGTAATGAGTGAGTGTTGTGGGAATGCAGAATTGGTCAATGCTATGGTCAGCTGATACGGCAACTCATGGTATTGGACGCCACCAGGTGATCAAGGGACATTTATTTAGAACACATCACCGGACATCGGCAATATCAGGAGAGATGAGCTGGAGTGCCATTGAGAAGCAAAACTGGGAAAATAGCTGAAATACTTCTCTGATGAACTGTATTTACTGAGGGACAACCTATTCTAAATGCTCAATTACTGGGGGACAATCTATACTGATTGCTATATTTGCTTTCCACAAGCTACTCTTAACATAACTTTTTATAAGTGATGTACCCAAATGTTTGGATGCTAATATTTGAACTGTATTGTTAAATGTATTAACCTTAATTTGGGATATTACAGATTATATACTAAAGGTATTTTATGACTTTTAAATCAGACTTTGTACTTTTGGATAATTTAAGCATTATACCCAAATGTATAGAAATTCTTTCCTTGACTTGTGTATTAGATCATTTTAACATTAGCTTTAATAAAAAAAAATTAAATTTGTTCTTATCAGTACCAAGTGCAGGGGTAATAATGAGATGTTCTGATCCTTATTGTATGACGAAAGGGCAGCAGACTGTACTTAGCCTGTTCTGACTAAGGAGTCACCCTAAATGAAACCTCACCTTCTAAATAAGGGGTAATGATGCCACACCAAATGAGAGTCAGAAAGGACAGGGATGTGTGGTTTTCTCTGATGAGGGGGATCTGTTTAAAGAGTTCTGGAAGTGGTGTGACTCTTTCCTCTCCACTGTTTAAAAATGGAGCTAGTTAGGCTCATGTGAGAATCCTGGTTCCTTCTCGGTGATTACTAGAGCTGTGCTTGCAGGTAAGCTGATCTAAGGGGTCTGAATCTTTGCTCTGGTATGGAGACAGCATTGGGGTAAAAAGACAATGCTGACGAGGCAGCAGCTGAGAGGTCCACACTACCCGGTGAAATAACTGAGAATTGGACTATGTGGTGGAACCTCAGAACCTGGCATTGCAGCATGAGGTGGCAGTGATAGCGACAAGCAGTGGCAAGGACAGCAGAAACCCAAAGAGTCTGTCACGGAGGTCTGCAGCAGCCAGTGTGGCTGACCCCAGGGCTGCCCGAGGCCAGCTGCTCAGGCAGCCCTTCAGCCAGCCACAATTGCTCGGGTGGCCCGAACAGCAGCCTGTAAGACTTGCCCCTAGGACCACCTGAGCAGCCACCGGCACAGCTGGGCCTGGGGACTTCCTGAGCAGTGGTTCCCGGCATGGCTGGAGCAGCTGCTGCTTGGTGGCCCCCGGCAGAGGTCCCAGGGCAGCCCCCAGCAGCTGGAGCCACTGGCCCTGCCCCCTCATCAGTGGCCTCCCCAGTCCCCCCCCCCCCAAGCAGTGGCCCCTGATCCCCCCCTCGAGCAGTGGCCCCTCACATCCCCACACCAGCAGTGGTCCCAAGGGTGGACGGAGCAGCTGGTGCTTGGTGGCCCTGGCAGCTGGTGCCACTGGCTGAGGGGCACCCTCACTGAGCAGTGGTCTCCACAGGGTGCCCCCCAGCAGCACCCCTTGATCCCTAAGATTTAGTCAGGGGTATTTATAGTATAAGTCATGAACAGGTCAGGGGCCATGATTTTTTGTTTATTGCCCATGATCCGTCCTTGACTTTTACTAAAAATACCCATGACTAAATCATAGCCTTAGCGATGAGGCATCATCAACCGCCCTTTCCCGTCCACCCGAATGCACCCCCAGACTCTGGGAGCATTGCTGAGTTCAGACAACAATCTCTGAGCAGGGTGCAGTGGAGGCAATAAGGGCTAAAGAGACATTCTTTCCTTGGACTGTCACACTGCAAGGTGGGAAACAGAGACAAAGGACACTGCCCAAGCTATTTACTGGGCTGCCTGCTTTCAAAGCACTGTTGCAGTGTTTTCCCAAATTAATGCTGGGTTTTCTTCTGAAGAAAACCTTCTCTTTTGTCATACACAGATGCCGTGCTTTTGAGTGGGGACGGATTTCCTCTTAGAGGAGCTCAGGGGGGATGTTTACTTTTCTCAGGTTACTGGGTGGGGGCGCGAGCCGGGTCTGTTTGTGTTGTTAGATGGAATCCCTAGATATTGAACGTGGTCCATGTGGCTGCCTACACCACTGGCAGAATCCTCTAAACCTTGCCTCTCTCTCCTTGGCATCTGCAGACAGTTCTTGTGCCCTCCCCTGCAATAATCTCTTATGCAGGCAGGAAAGGCTGGGGCCTTTAATCCCTTTTGATAAAGAAATCCCTCCAGCCCCCTCCCCATTTTTGTTGCTTTTTTCTGGGTCCTTCCACCTTGACTAACCCTCTCTGCTGTGTTGGGTGTCTGAGTAGGAAGCTCTCATCTCACTTTGATATCCCCAGAGCAGAAAGGCCAACCTATCTCATGGCTTCTCAGTCCATGATCCACAAAGTTCCCCCGTGTCCCACCATATCCCACAATCTTTTGTGGATCCAAAGACTCCTGGAACTGAGTCACAGGGTGATTTTTTCGCCATTTTGTTGGTTACCGAACCAAAAAAAGGTAAGAGTGGGGGCTAGGCAGGAAGGCTTGTGCTGTTGGGTGGGGGCTAAGGGCTAGGGGTCCAATGCTGTTGAGTGGGAGGCTGAGGGTCTGATGCTGTTGGATGGGGGTCTGATGGCTGGGGTGCTGGTGCTGCTGGGTGAGGAGCTGACAGCTGGGGGGCTGGTGCTGTTGGGTGGGGGGTTGGAGAGCTGAGGGCTGGGTAGTGGATGGGGTCTTTTGACACATGTTGACTTTCTCTGCATATTCTATAACATTTGTGGAGTTATAAATGTGAGTGAATGAATAAAGAAACTCTTGCTGGAATGGCATCCCATGGAACTCTCCTCCTCCCCAGGCCTAATCATCCTAATCCACCCCAGAGATGAACGTGCTGAGATGTAAAACTGAGCCTTGACCTCTTATTGCCACTACAGACCCTATGGCATTGTCTTTTGCAAGACTGAATCTTCGCCGTGATGCCCTAGTCAAACTCGAGTGGGCATGGTTACATTCTGATTACCTAATGATTCCATTACAGTTTCCATGAGATAGGGGATTGTTTTTCCATCCTCGGCATGTTATGCAGCATCTCTGCACACAGCTGCTGCATTGCAATGGTGGATGAAACGAAGTGAATTTATATGTGTGTTGTTTGAAAGTCTGTAAAAGTGCCCTGAGGTTTGCAAACGGCACCATATCAATAAATGATCACAATTCCTGAGTGAGAAAATAAACTAGCAAGTTCACTGAGTTCCAGGTTCTCCCAGTGCCCAGAGGAGATCTCCCTGAGGCCACCAAGAGAAAACCAAAGCCCAGAGCATGCTGAGCACCAGAGTGTGCTGCTCTCGGCATGGGGTCTGACAGCTGGTGTTGGGTTGGAGGGCCACACAAAACGCATCCCTCATTATAAATAAGGGTTTTTAAATATTTCCTTTGCATTGCAACCAGGAACTATGGGAGTGCCATGCCATGATCTAAACACCAGCTGGCTCTCAAAATAGGACCAGAGACACGAGCAGCTTTCTCATGTGTACACCCAGGCCATGCTACACATCATGAGCCCTATTTTCAGATTTCCTGTCTCCATAAGTTTCTAAAGAAGCAGCTTCCAACATGGACAAAGAGAGGCCTGGATTTTCAGCCCGTCACAAGAGGTGTTTCAGTGAGCGGATTCTTGTGGGAATTCCCACTGCCCTGAGAGCAGTTTGTAAGCTGCATGGCATACTGGGTGCCACCCATTGAGTACATGTCTACATGCTGTCGGCACCATGCAGTAGCACTGCTGGTTGCTGGCATTCAATCCATTAACCAGGAAACACATGATGCCACAAACAAGATCAACATCTCCATGCCCCACACACCCAGACCCCTCCTACACACTAGAAAAGCTGCATGGCAAGTGTAGTCAATTATCTCATTTAATTATTTAATAGACGATTTATTGTTGTGGTTAAGTATAATTGATTAATGTGTGATGGCTAGGTTAAAGTAGGATAACAGCTTCAGAGTATAAGACTGGGAAGTATGTAGGAGTGATGAGTGTATATTAGGTGTATAAATAAAGTAAGGCTCCAATGCAAGGCTTGCTGGCTGAGGCCTGTAAGATTAAATCTTAGCCATACTAAGCTTTAGGTCTAAGGATGGTTGACATCAGTAGCTGACCCAGGAATAACCCTGTGCCAGTAAAGTTACAAGAGTATTGTGAAGAATGTGCCAATGGGTAATGTTTGGGAAGATATGCCCCAATGTACCTGTCTAGACCGCAAGACACCCGATTGTAACATCTTCAGACATTCTGCAGTAACTGCAGGTTACCATGGGGACCTGTCTATGCATATGCTAATAAGACTAAGGGGAACTAAAAGGATCCCCTATGCAAAGCAGAACACCCCAAAGTTTAGGGGGTGTGGAAGTGCAAACAAGGAAAAAGGGTTGACATCCTTATGCATATGTATGAGCCTTCGCAGGTATAAGCGTGTAAGCTGCCGTGTGTGGGGGAAGAAATGCATGGGGAGTTGCCAAGATGACAATCACGGGTGATGATGATGATGATGAGGTTGAGGAGAATAATGACTGACACTCTAGGGTGCCCCAGCAGGAGAGGTGAGTGATTCCATCATAGCACTAAACACTGTGCACTATCTGCTATTGTATTTTAGTATTTGAGGGATTGCTTAGTGAGTTTGTTAATAAAGAAGCTTATAATAAAGTGGAATTGTTTCTTATATGCTCCTAGGGTCTCCTGGTACTCTGGAGTCAGAATCTTTAACCAATGCAGTCTAAGGGATGAATCAGTAATCAATACTCCCATCCATCTGAAAGGCTACACAGGATGGTTACAACTGAAACAACCACTGAAAAATGTGGAAATATTTATCAATTGTATAGTTGTATAAGCTAGTTATGTAGATAAAGATTCAAATTCCCTTACAGCTCAGCCAGTCTCTACAAAATTTGACGTGTGCACACATTAATACTAGACATTTCAAAGTGTCTTGAGACTGCAGTGAAGACGACATGGTATGCATGGTCAAAAACCAGGCATTTCTGAAGAACATTTCAACTTTTTGGTGAACAATGGAAAGCTGAACATTTTCAGTTTAAAACCAAAAATGTTGATTCAGCAATCATAGACTCATAGAAACATAGGGCTGGAAGGGACCTTAAGTGGTCAAGTCCATGCCATGCACTGAGGCAGAACCAAATAAACACAGACCATCCCTGACAAAGATGTCCAGCCAGGTCTTAAAAACCTCTAGTGATGGGGATTCCACAGCATCCCTTGGAAGCCTGTTCCAGAGCTTCATTACCCTGAGAGCTAAAAATTTTTCCCTAATATCTAATCTAAATCTCCCTTGTTGTAGAGGGAAATGAATACTTCTACCTGGACACAGAGAGCAATTGATTATTATCCTCTTTATAACACCATGAAAGACTGTTATCAGGTCCCCCCTCACTCTTTTCTCAAGACTAAACATGCCCAATTTTAAAACCTTTCCTCACACATCAGGTTTTCTAAATCTTTTATCATTTTTGTTGTTCTGCTCTGGACTCTCTCCAATTTATCCACATTTTTCCTAAAATGTGGCACCCAGAACTGGACACAGGACTTCAGCTGAGGCCTCACCGGTGCCAAGTAGAGCAGGACAATTACCTCCAGTGTCTTACAACATTCCTGTTAATACACCCCAATATTCAATTTGTGATCCACTATAACCTCCAGATCCTTTTCACCATTACTACTGTCTAGCCAGTTATTCCCTATTTTGTAATTGTGCATTTGATTTTTCCTTCCTAAGTGAAGTACTTTGCACTTGTCTTTATTGAATTTCATCATGTTGATTTCAGACTAATTCTCCAATTTGTCAAGGTCGTTTTGAATTCTAAACCTGTCCTCCAACATGTAAGCAAGCTCCCAGTGTGGTGTAATCTGCAGATTTTATAAGCATACTCTCAACTCCATTATCCAAACCATTAATGAAAATATTGACTACTACTGGACCCAAGACTGATCCTGCAAGACCCCACTAGCTGTGCCCTCCCAGCCTGACAGCAAACCATTGATAACCACTGTTTAGTACAGTCTTTCACCCAGTTATGCACCCACCTTATAGTAATTTCACCTAGAGCATATTTCCTCAATTTGCTTATGAGAATGTTATGTAGGACTGTCAAAAGCCTTACTAAAATCAAGATATATCACCTCTACTGCTTCCCTGTGTGACGGGGCACTCCGCTCACGGCTAGGATGGTTCCTCCTCCTGGACGTTCTGGGGAATAGCTCACCAGGTTCACATCTCCCTGCAGTTGCAAGTTGTACCTCCACCTCTGTCTTTTTGTCTGCAGCCCCTCTCTTGCTCCAAGAGCTGCAGTGTCCTCTTCATGACTTGGCCCTCTAGCCAGGTCACTCAGCATCCCTCACTTCTGGGGTATAGTCCTTTAAAGTCTCTGTCAGTGACCCAAGCAGTCTTGCAGTTCACTGCTCCACTGATATCACTTCTCCAGAGGTGGGTAAGGAAACCTGGGCCCATCCTCTCCTTTGGGTTCCAGTTCACGGACCCTACAACATGCAGCCAAGGTCTGTTCAGTCTCCAGACTTGCTGCTTACTCCCTGGGCTGCTTCCTACCCCACAGATTGTCTTCCCCACCCTGCTCTCTTCAGGGTATGCCCTGCCCCTGGGGCAGACCTCTAGGGTCCTACTCTTTCCTGGGTTCCCTCTCTACTAAGTAGACGGGTGATCATAAACTTCCTCCCAGCCACTCTTGCTCCGGCCAGATTCCTGGGTTTATACAGATACATTTTGTTTAGTCAAAAACCCAATTTTCCTTCAAAAAACAGTGTCAATGAAAAATTTCCAACCAGCCGTATTGCATGGATTCCTGCCAGCATTTGGCTGCAGCATATATAATCTTGTGTATGGCAAGACCCAAGTTCTTCTCTTCCTCCATGCCCCGCTCCTCTCCTCAGATTAAAATCAATTGTATCAGGGCTCCACGTCAGCAGAGCCGGCCCAGGTGGCATTTTTAAGGCTGTGTCTATTTACTGTTAATTGACCAATTGAAATTCACCTCATGTCCTTGCATAAAAGAGCTTCAGTCAATTGTCAGGGGGCAAAGAAAAGTTACAAGTGCACCTGGATCTGAGAGGAGTGAGCAATAGTGAGTCCCAGTGGTTGCAGGGGGAATCAACTGAGGGTCAGTGTGGATGCATCTCTGCACCCTCCTTTAGTTTGCTGGCTGACACTCCTGTGGAGGTGCTATGGAGTTCCGGGTTTTCCACAGTTATAGGGAGGACTAGGATGTGTGGCAGCAGGGCACTTAATAAATGGGGGCACTTCCTCATCAAGGGGTTCTCTAGTTACTGCTTAAAGCCTGGCTCTCTGTGTCTGTCCTGGCATCAGCAGTGCATGAATCCTTCTCTCTAAAGGAGTAAAGAAAAACAGAGACACGCCCCCACCCCCAAAGGGAGTGGTGAGGGGATGGGGTGTGATGACATTAAAATTTTCTGAAATGACTGTATGAGTCCTGTGTATGCCCCAGTTTCTCCTATATTTTGCATGACTCCCGGGGCCTGGTAGGCTGGGGGAGAAGGACTAAGTCTGCTCTCACAGCTGGGCTAAGAGACATAGGTGGATGTTTGTCACTACGTGTCTGAGCCTAAATGGGTGACAGTCATTAAAAATAAGGACTGGCTGAGGATGGCCCCATATCCATGGAAAATCCAAGAAGACAATGGCAAAGCCAATCCCCAGGACATTGACACCTAGCAACCAGTGACCCAGAGGAGATGGATTTCCCCAGCTCTCAGCAGGGAAGCTGAGCACAGACCCCAGTTTGAGAACAAAGGTCTGGGAGGTGGGAGGTATGGGGATAAAGGGCTGGCATCTCATAGAATCATACCTCAGGAGGTCATCTACTCCAACCCCCTACTGAAAACAGGACCTAATCCCCAACTAAATCATCCCAGCCAGGGCTTTGTCAACCCGCACCTTAAAAACCTCTCAGGAAGGAGATTCCACCACCTCCCTAGGTAACTCATTCCAGTGCTTCACCACCTTCCTAGTGAAAAAGTGTTTCCTAATATCCAACCTAAACCTCCCCTACTACAACTTGAGACCATTACTTCTTCTATCATCTGGTATCACTGAAAACAGTCTAGATCCAGCCTTTTTGGAACCCCTTTTCAGGTAGTTGAAAGCAACTATTAAATCCCAACTCATTCTTCTCTTCTGCAGACTACATAAGCCCAGTTCTCTCAGCCTCTACTCATAAGTCATGTGCTCCAGACCCCTAATAATTTTTGTTGCCCCCTGCTGGACTCTTTCCAATTTTTCCACATCCTTCTGGTAGTGTGGGGCCCAAAACTGGACACAGGACTCCAGATGAGGCCTCACCAATGTCGAATAGAGGGGAATGATCATGTCCCTTGATCTGCTGGCAATACTCCTACTTATACAGCCCAAAATGCCGTTAGCCTTCTTGGCAACAAGGGCACACTGTTGACTCATGTCCAGCTTCTCATCCACTGTAACCCCTAGGTCCTTTTCTGCAGAACTGCTGCCTAGCCTCTCGGTCCCTAGTCTGTAGCAGTGCATGGGATTCTTCCGTCCTAAGTGCAGGACTCTGCACTTGTTCTTGTTGAACCTCATCAGGTTTGTTTTGGCCCAATCCTCTAATTGGTCTAGGTCCCTCTGTATCCTATCCCTACCCTCCAGCGTATCTACCACTCCTCCCAGTTTAGTGTCATCTGCAAACTTGCTGAGAGTGCAGTCCATACCATCCTCCAGATCATTAATGAAGATATTGAACAAAACCAGCCCCAGGACCGACCCCTGGGGCACTCCACTTGATACCGGCTGCCAACTAGACATGGAGCCGTTGATCACTACCCATTGAGCCCAACGATCTAGCCAGCTTTCTATCCACCTTATAGTCCATTCATCCAGCCCATACTTCCATACCCTCCAGCGTATCTACCACTCCTCCCAGTTTAGTGTTATCTGCAAACTTGCTGAGGGTGCAATCCACACCATCCTCCAGATCATTAATGAAGATATTGAACAAAACTGGCCCCAGGACCAACCCTTGGGGCACTCCACTTGATACCAGCTGCCAAGTAGACATGGAGCCATTAATCACTACCCAACGGTCTAGCCAGCTTTCTATCCACCTTATAGTCCATTCTTTCAGCCCATACCTCTTTAACTGTAAGAAGCTGGAGGCTCTCTCACCTGGGAACTGATGAAGGAGATCAGACAGAGACACATACACACAGAGTCTGAACATGAGATTTGGTACAGCTTGGCTGGGCTCTGGACTAACCAGGTTGGACAATACTGTAATCTTCATTTCTCTTTGCTAACCTAAGAACTTCCAGATTCTTTGTGCCAGGTGATTAATAAATGGAGACTTTGTTTGGAGAAGGCTGCCGGTGTCACTGTAAATACTCCCAGAGAGCCTTGCGCCCAGATGGCCCCAGTGCAAGCCTCTTACAGGGCTCTGGCTGAGCGGGATTCACTGTAGGGCACCACGGAGAGAGACAGAGATCCCTGTTGCCAAGGGGCCAGTCTTGGAGGCCATGGGCCTGCCCCAGTGGAACTGTGTGGGTCCTTGGAGCCCAATACATTGAAGGGGTCACTCCCAGGAGTCCAGTGACAGACTGGGGCATAGATCAGACCTGTGACTCCATGACAGCGAAAGTGAAAAATCAGGGAGGCGACCTGCGAAAGCTGCAGCAGGGAGGAGGCATAGCCCTGTCTCAGCACAGCAGTGGAGCCCACAGCACAAAAGGCTCTGTGAGAGAAATTTCTTTTTGGCAATTTAGGCAGCTGGTCCTGCTGGATCTGTAGATTTGAGTGATTCCAGATGGCTTCAGCACAAGGATACAGGTAAATACTCTGATATTTGCCATGGGTGAAACTGTTGATATCCTGTGTGCCTTCCCCCACACTAATGAGGAAAAGAAAGAATACTCCAATGTTAAAGAGGCCTCTAATACCCTTCCATAGGCAGACAAGACTATTATGTAAGAAATGGACAAATTTAATAGGAGGTGCCAGGAACAAGGAGAAACAGACGAGACTTTTATTATTGCAGTTCACAGTCTTGCTGGACATTGCAAATATGGAATGTTAAAAGAAGTTATACTAATAAAAGTAGTTGGTATAAGAGACACCAGTTTATCAGCACAGCTTCAGTGAGACCTAGATCTCACACCAGCAAGAGCTGTAGCAAAAGTGAGAATGCAAGCAACCATAAGGAAACAGCAATGTGACTTACATGCTAGCAGCAGAGGACCCAGACAATATTGACACAGTAAAGAGAGAAGATGCAAATATGAAAGGAGCTATCAGCCCAAATTTACAGCTAAGAACAGTGCACAACTAGAGACTGGGAGACCAAAGAACCTTAGTAGGAGGGAAGCTTTTGAAAAGCTGTGGAAGATGTGGCAAGATACCAACCCACCGCTGGCAAAAATGTCCAGCTAAAGAGGCAGAAAGTAGGAGATGCCACAAAATGAGATATTTTGCAATAGCATGCAGGTCTGCAGGAGTAGTAGGAGCAATCCAAGAGGGAGAATTATCATTAGATGACAGTGATGACTATATTTCTTATGACTATATCCTCAGTAGAACAGACAAGACTTTGGTACACAAGCATGAATCTAAACCACTGAAAACTTAAATTTAAAATTGATATTGGGGCAGCAGTCCCTCCAATTAAAAAAAAAAAGATTATAAGCACTCCCAGGATGGAGATCTGCAATGACCAAATAAGAGTCTATGAGAAGCTAGTAACAATACATTGGATATTTGTGTCCAGTTCTTTTGGAAATTGGAGAAAGAATGTGACTATAAGAACTACTGTGGATGCCTGTGACGGTCCACCCCAGGGTCAGGGCAGTATGGCCCGTTGGTCACAGTCTATAAAGCAGCCCTTTAGTGCAGGGCAGCATAGCCTAGCAGCCAGAATCTATAGAGCCGCCCTTTGATGCAGGGCAGTGGGGCCTAATGGCCAGAGTCTATAAAGCAGCCTGTAGTGGGGCGGCTGCCCCACTCCCTGAGAAATGGGCTACGGCAAGCCAGGGGGCCTGCGCAGATGCACAGCCAGTGAGAGAAGGGCTTACTGGGAGCCAATCAGGGCCTAGGTTGGAGACAGCCAATCAGGGCCAGGCTCAGCCCTATAAAAGACTGCACAGGGAGAGAGCAGTCAGTCTGTCCCAGGCCTTTGAGAGGGGAAGGTCTATCTCCAAACTGGGAGACTAGCACCACATACAGAGCAGTGCTGGCCAGGCTAAGGGAGCAAAGGGGAGCTCTAGCCTGAGGCCTGCCAGGCTGCAGGCCCTGAGTGGAAGGGCCTAGCGGGTGCAAGGGGCCGTAGGGGAAGCAGCCCAGGGAAGCAGACAGACGAGGGGAGAGTAGGAGGACAGCGAGGCTGCCGCCAGAGGGTCCCTGGGTCGGGACCCAGAGTAGAGGGTGGGCCTGGGTCCTCCCCCATCCCCTTGCAGTACATCTAGCTATTGGCCGTAGGGAGTGGCCAGTACAGACCATGCCAGATCTCTGATGGGAGGGATTAGACTTTGGGGTGTGTGGTTGACTATGGTGGCTGGACAAGGAGACTGCTGATTGCCCCCCCCCCCCCCCGGAAGGGGGTGTGGAAAGACAGAGGGGCACTGCCGGAGGGCAGTGGTCCCAAAGAGGACGCCGCGAAATGGTGAGCAACGAGGGCTCAGACAGGCCAACCGAGAGCGAGACGATGGATGGGACACCACCAGGAGGGGGCGCTCCACTGGACTGAGCTAATTCCTGGAACAACCAGTAGGAGGCGCCGTGGTGGTGAGTCCCAACCCCGTTACACAGCCCTTTGGCACAGGGCAGCATGGCCTAGCAGCCAGAGTCTATAGCATTGGGCGCCCCTTATAGAGTGTGTCAGCCCTGGTAGGGGGGCCCAGGCCCACCCGACTCCACCAGGCCTCGACCCAGGGCCCTAACAGTGGCATAGCGGCTTGCCACTAAATCAGCAGGGGGTTCTACCGAAACACGTTGAGCTTCCCCTGGGGCAGAGGAAACACTCTGTCACCCTCCCTGGGTCCCTTCCTACCACAGTCTGTGTTGGGGTTTCCCATGAGATGTTGGGTCCTCTGTGTTCGGCAGGGCCAGTCATCTTCAAGGGTTCCTCCAGTCGCTGGGATGCAGGCAGGCTATGGACGGCTTCGATTCCCGGTGCAGTCAGGGGCTGTGGCTGGCCCTCCACACGAGCTTCCCAGGCAGGTCCTTCCCCTGCAGCCTCCAGCCCAGAATGAGCTGGGCTCCCTTCCTTTATACTACTAGAGCACTTGGAGCATGCCCAGTCTTGCCAGGGAGGCGGGACTTCTGCTGTCAATAACATGGGCTTAACCCTGTCTGGGCTAGTGCGGGGAAAGCAGACCCCATCACCCCGCCTTTAAGAAGGACCCCCAGGGGCGATCCATCTCCCCTTCCTCACCTCCCTGTCTAGAAAAGAAATCTGCCTTAGCGTGAGTCTTACCTGGACTATGAAACACGCGGAAGTCATATGGTTGTAGCAACAGGTACCAGCACATGATTCGGGGATTCGCGTCCTTCATGCTGTGTATTCACCTGAGGGGGGTCTGCTCAGTGATCAGTTTGAAGGTGTTCCCCAGTAAATAATAGCGCAGGGCATCAATAGCCCATTTCATGGACAGGGCCTCTTTCTCTACCGTTGAGTAGTGTTGTTCTTGAGGAAATAATTTGCGACTCAGGTACAGTACTGGGTGTTCCTCCCCTTCCAATTCTTGGGAGAGTACGGCCCCTAAGCCTATTTCTGAAGCATCCATTTGGAGTATAAATTCCTTTGAAAAATCGGGGTGTCGCAGGAACAGTTCCTGTGTGAGACATTCTTTCAAAGTCCTGAAGGCCTTGTCGCATCGGTCAGACCACTGCACCTGTCACGGCTGAAAATTCTTCGTCAGGTCTGAAAAGGGGGCAGCTATGGACGTGAAGTCTGGTACAAACCAGCGATAGTACCTGGCCAGTCCAAAAAACTGGAGTACCTGTTTCTTCGTCTTGGGTGTGAGTGTATCCATAAGGGCTTGTACCTTATTGATTAGCAGGTGCAATTTCCCTCCCCCTACTACGTACCTGAGGTAGGTCACCTCTTCCTGTCCAAGATGGCATTTCGCCGGGTTGGCCATGAGGCCGGCTGCTCTAAGGGCCTGGAGGACCCCAGTGAGGTGTCTGAGATGGTCCTTCCAGTTGTTACTGGAGACCGCAATGTCATCTATATATGCTGCTGCATATCGATTGTGAGGCAGCAAGAGCTTATTCATCAGCCACTGAAAAGTTGCTGCGGCTCCGTGTAGCCCGAACGGAATGGTTACAAAGTGGAAGAGGCCGAATAGCGTCGGGAAGGCGGTCTTTTCCCGGGAGTTTGGTGTAAGAGGGATTTGCCAGTACCCTTTGGTTAAATCTAGGGTTGACAAATACCTCGCTCCCCCGAGTCGTTCTAGGAGCACCTGGAGCATTGGGTACATGTCGAACCGAGAGATAGCATTAACCTTCCGGAAATCGATACAGAATTGGGTGGTCCTGTTGGGTTTTGGGACCAGAATGATTGGGCTGTGCCATTCACTCTTTGACTCATCGACTATCCCCATCTCAAGCATCATATCCAGTTCCTGTTGTACTTTGACCCACATCTTCCGGGGCAGTGGTTGGTAGTTGTCCCTCATTCTCTGACTGGGTTTTGTCGCGATATGATGGCTCATAAGGTTGGTTCGTCCTGGACGGGTTGATAGAACGTCGGGGAAATCCTCTGAGCCGCAATATTTGCTCCTGCTGTGCCATGGTGAGGCCGGTCCCAAGCATAGCTGGCCTTGGGTCTAGGGGTTCCCTGGCTAGTGGTCCAAGTTCTGGGTCCAGGGGCGATGGGGTGATGAATGAGGCCTCCCAGGCCTTCCAGGCCTTCAATAGATTCACGTGGTATGTCCGGGTGTCCCTCCGTTGTCCGGACAACCGGACCTTGTAATCTACTGGCCCGACCCATTGGGTCACCTCGTAAGGCCCTTGCCACTTGGCCAGGAACTTTGATTTGGCCAAGGGCAACAAGAGCAACACCTGGTCCCCAGGGTTGAAACTCTGTACCTTAGCCCCTCTGTTATATATCTGTTCCTGCGTCTCTTGGGCCCACAGCAAGTTCTCCCGGGCAAAAGCCCCCAAGGTTCAGAGCCGTTCTCACAGGTGTAGCACATCCTGGGTGGTCCCAAGTACTCGTGTCTCCTGTGCCTCCCAGTCTTCTCTCAGGAGGTCCAGGATACCTCAGGGCTGCCTGCCATACAAGAGTTCAAAAGTTGAGAACCTGGTCGACACTTGGGGTACCTCCCTTATGGCGAACAGGGTTGGCAATAGTGTATCCCAGTGGCTGGGGTCTTCCTCCACGAACTTCTGCAACATGGACTTCAGGGTACCATTAAAACGCTCCACAAGACCGTCTGTTTGTGGATGATAAACCGTCGTTCGGAGTGTCTGTATATTCAGGAGGCAGCACAGCTCTGCTATTAGTTTAGAGGATACGTTAGTACCCTGGTCAGTCAGGATCTCCGCAGGTATCGTGACCCTAGCGAAGACCTTCACAAGTTCGGTGGCAATCACCGGCGCTGTAGCAGCTCAGAAGGGAACAGCCTCAGGGTAACGTGTTGCATAGTCCACGATCACTAAAATAAAGCGATTCCCCGTCTTACTTCTTTCTAAGGGTCTGTACCTATTGGGCTTCAGGAAGTGGGCGGGCGTAAGCCCACTGCTAAAGGGTCCCTCCCCCAGCCTAAGGAGAGGATCCACAGGGCCTGAAACTCAAATAATTACAGGGGACAACTAATGTAAAAACAGGGACAGGAGTGCGGTCACAGGGTCAAAAGAAGGGAACCTGACGGGGACACCGAGCAGAGAACCCTGGACAGCGCCCACTGCTCCTCAAAGGCGTCAAGGGAGCCAGTGGACACCGCCCAGAGGAACTCTGCCCGGATACGTGAACGGACAGAGGATCGGAAACAGGCCCCACAGTCACAGGAACCTCCATTGGCCAACCTCCTCTCCCTGGTTTTATAGATGGCCTGTTTAGCCAGGGCCAAGAGGAAGTTGACCAGGAGGTCCCGTGACTTTGTGGGGCCACGGATAGGGAGTGCATAAATGAGAAGGTGAGGGGAAAAGTGTAACCAAAAACGTAACATAATGTCGGTGAGGAGCCAGTGGAGGGGCTGCAACCTGGCACACTCTAAGTAAATGTGAGCCAGGGTCTCCCTCACGCCGCAGAAAGGACAGGTGTCCGGGAGAGGGGTAAACCGCCCCAAGTACACGCCCATGCTCAAGGCCCCATGAAGGAGCCGCCAGCTGATATCCCCGGCGGGCCTCGGGACCAGGGTGGAATAGAGGCTGGCCCACCAGGGCTTCTCACCCTCGACAGGTGGTAGAAGGTCCCGCCACTTCGTATCGGGGCGGGACACGAGGGTGAGGAAGTGAAGAGTGTGGAGCACGAGCGTGTATAGATGTTTCCTTGCCGCGGTCAGGAAACGGACCGGCTGCAAGTCGTGCAGCCGGCTCACGGAGAAGGGGCGGGGGGGCCGGTTGGGTCCACGGGGCAGGGGCCCGATGAAAAGGTCCGGAGGCCCAGGAGTGGAGGGTGGGCGGGGCGTGCCCTTGTGCAGGAACCAGTCAAGGCAAACCCGAGCAGTGGGCGGCAAAGCGGCCCTCACCTCCTGAAGTACGCGCCGGGGAGTACAAGGCCTGGAGAGCCCCATGCGCTGAGCGAGCATCAGGGGATCCAGCCAGTCTCCCCAGTCGTAGTCCAGGAGGTCTCAGACTCTAGTGACTTCTGCCAGGACCAACCTCTGGCGCACTGCGGGGGACTCCGCCACCTGCACATGTAGCTGGGGGTTGTGTAGCAGGGGCTCCGCGAGGAGATCTGCCCCCCCGGTGGCCACCACGGACCTGGTCGCTGAGAACAGTTTCCAGGTCCGGAGGAGGTCCTGGTAGAAGACTGGCAGCCCGGAGAGGTCTCGCGGAAGACCTCTCGGATCAAGATAAAAGAACTGCCGATCGTATCGGAGCCCTCGGAAGCGGCGCAGGAAGGCATGCGCCAGTACGCTCCGCGCCGGACTACCTGCACCATAAAGGAGCCTCTGCAGGGCCTGGAGGCGGAAGACATGGACCTGAGTGCGGAGGCACTTCAGGCCCTGCCCTACCTCCTCCAGGGGCAGATGGAGAACCCCCGCAGAGACCCAGTGCAGTCCTGGCCAGAAGAACTCCAGAATCGCCCTCCGGAGGTCGGCCAGGAAGCCCGGGGCCGGGACCAGGGTGTTGAGACGGTACCAGAGCATGGACAGGACTAGTTGATTGAGTACTAGTGCCCTCCCATGAAGGGAGAGGCACTGGAGTAGTCCTGTCCATTTCCGGAGTCACTCAGTCACCCTGCCCTGTAAACCTTGCCAGTTCTCTGGCAGAGATGGATGCGTGGCAGAAAGGTAAACGCCGAGATAGAGCAGCGGACCCGTGCTCCACCGGATGGCCTGAAGCGCGGGTGGGAGGGAGCTCGCCTGCCACCCGGCCCCTACCACCAGGCCAGAGCTCTTGACCCAGTTGACCCGGGCGGAGGAGGCCGCTGAATACACGGTCTGGCAAGCCTCCACCCGCGCCAAGTCGCCCGGGTCCTGGACCACGAGGAGCACATCGTCGGCATACGCCGACAGGACCAGCCGCAGCTCCGGCTCCCGAAGCACCAACCCCGTCAACCTCCTGCGGAGGAGACAGAGGAAGGGCTCGATCACCAGACCGTACAGCTGGCCCGAGAGGGGGCACCCCTGCCGCACTCCCCGCCCGAAGCTGACCGGCTCGGTCAGGGTCCAGTTGAGCCTGACCAGACACTCTGCGGAGGTGTACAGCACCTGGAGAAAACCCACAAACTGGGGTCTGAAGCCTAACGCTTGCAGAGTGCCCAGGAGATACCCGTGGTCCACCCTGTCGAACGCCTTCTCCTGATCCAGGGACAGGAGGGCGAACGACAGACCATCCCTACACCCAAGTTCCAAAAGATCCCGGACCAGGTAGAGGTTATCAAAGATGCTACGGCCCGGGACGGTGTAGGTCTGGTCTGGGTGGCAGGGGCCCGTCCTCCAGCAGGGACCCCAGCCGCAGTGAGATGGCCTTGGCTACGATTTTGTAGTCCGTGCTGAGGAGCGAGACGGGACGCCAATTCCGTAAGTCGCGGAGGTCCCCCTTCTTCGGCAATAAGGCGAGCACAGCTCACCTGCACGAAAGAAGGAGGATCCCGCTCCGCAAGGCCTCGGCCCAGATGGTGACTAAGTCCAGGCCGAGGACGTCCCAGAACACGCGGTAGAACTCCACGGTCAGCCCATCCATGCCTGGAGATTTATTGGTGGGCATGTGGCGGAGGGCTTCAGAGAACTCGGCCAGAGAGAGAGGCAACTCTAGCCGGTCCCGGTCGCCCTCCCTGACCGTCTGGAGTCCGTCCCAGAGCACTCTGCAAGTGGTAGGGTCGGTTGGATCCGGGGAGAAAAGGTGTGCGTAGAAGGTCCTGGCCCTCTCACACATCTCCACCGGATCCGTAAGGGGGGTGCCATCCTCCGCTAGAAGGCAGGTGACGTGCTTCTTGGCCCCCCTCCTTTTCTCCGGGGCGTAGAAGAAGCAGGAGCCATGATCCATCTCCCGAAGGAGGCGGATGCAGGATCGAACAAAAGCACCCCGGGTCCGATGATCGTTGCGGGCCCGGAGCTCCTCCCGCTTCTCCCGGCACGCTACGCAAAGGGATGGATCCTCAGGGCTGGCGGTCAGACGCCTCTCTAGCTCTAAGACCTCCCATTCCAACTGCTCTATCACCACATCCCTCCGTCGGCTGGCACCCCGGGTGTAGTCGCGGCAGAAGAGCCGGGCGCGCACTTTCCTAGGTCCCACCATCGCCGTGCCGAGGGAAAGGCACGCCGCTGCCCTCGCCAGACCAGCCAGAACTCCCGGAAGGACGCCATGAAGCTCACATCCTTCAGCAAGCTATTGTTAAAGTGCCAATAGGCCGGCCCTGGCCTCTCCGCACATAGAGAGGCCGTCATGGTGACTAAATGGTGATCCGAAAAGGGGGCCGACCGCACGTCGGAGGAGTGGGCCCATGAAAGATGGAGACGTGACAAGTAAATGCGGTCCAACTGGGAGTGGCACGACCGATGGGCTTCCACCCGGACGTAGGTGAACGTGGAGACATCGTCCGGGTGGTGGTCGTGCCAGACGTCTACCAGGGAGTGACGTTCCACAATCTCCCGGAGGACGTCCGCGGCGGCCGGGCACCGCTCAGTCCCCGAGCGGTCCCGCTCCTCGAGGTTAGCGTTGAAGTCCCCGCCCAGGACCAGGCACTCACGAGGATCCAAGGAGCCGAGGAAGGCGGACGCCTGCTGATAAAAAGGCAGCCGCTCCGGGCCCGATGTCGGGGCATAGATGTTGACAAGATTGACCACAAGCCCCTCCATACGGATCCGGAGGTGCAGCAGGCGGCCCGGCACAACCTCGGCAACGCCCAGCACCTCGGGCCGTAGGTCGGGGGAGAACAGGGTAGCCACTCCAGCCGTACAAACTGTGAGATGGCTAAAATAGACCCTGTCCCCCCACTCCAGCCGCCAGCTGTCTTCGGCGGCCGGATCCGTGTGGGTCTCCTGCAGGAAAACCACAGAGTACCCCCCTCCCGAAGGGAGGAGAGCACCTGGCACCTGCGGAGACCCACCCTACAGCCCCAGGTGTTCAATGTAGTGAAAGTGATAGGTGGCATGAGGAGGGCTCGGGGGGATCCTCGCCGGCAGGGATCACGGCCCCCATTGGGCCACGCGGCAAACCGTGACCCACCCCAAAGGTGAGCAAGGAGTCACGGAAGCTGCGGACCCGCTGGTAAGCCGCAGCACCCTGCTTCCCGGTCCTTTTACCCTCCCCCATGAGGGCCCTCGCGGCCCGGAGGATCTGGTGGAAATCCCCCTATCTCTGGAGAGCGAGCGGCACCTTATTGCGGGAGCCACGCACATCTTCCAAAAACTCCCGCAGCTCTCCTCGCAGCGTATGGAGGGGTGGGGTCACTGGCTTCAGATCATCCCCCGTTGGGGCCCCTGGCACGGCCCCATGGCCCACTGAGACGGGCAGGCAAGGGGCAGACCCTCGACGTGGCGCCCGATGGACCGGCGCCACACAGTCCGCCTCAGACCCCGGCTTAATGGGGGGCGGCAGCGGAGGGAGGATAGCAGCCCCTAGTGGGTCGGGCTGGGGAACACCTAGGCCGCTCTCTGGGGTCACCCTCCGGGAAAGAGAAAGAGACATCCCCAGAGGCGGCAATGGCATCGCAGGAGGTGGAGGGGATAGGGCTGGGGTCAGGAGTAGGGGTAGGGCCAGGGGCAGGACTAGGGTCGGGAAGAGGGACAAAGGTGGGATCCTGGGCCCCCGGAGCTGGACAGCTGGAAGGTAGCTCCTCTCGGTCGGGCCCAGGGGCCTGAGGGTTAGGGAGGGGGTCCCCAGGGATGCCGGGCTCAGGCTCTACGGCAGATGGAACAGCCACGGCAGCAGGAGGTGAACAATCTGCAACGGGGCCCCCACCCGGGAAGGAACTCGGTTGCCCCACGCCAACAAGGGATACCCCTGGTAACTCGGGTCCCGGCCGCGAGGCACCAGCCGTCGCCTGAACAGGCTCGGCGGCCGTCAGCGAGGTGTCACCCACAGCCGGGCAGATCAAAGAGTCCAGGGGTTCCTCTGAGGCAGGAGCAGCGGTCAGGGGAACAGGAGACGGAGAAGGGGGGGTTGGGGTGAGGTCGGCCAGATAGAGGCCCGCTGGCAGAGGGTCGTCCTCCCCCGGGTTACCAGGGTCAGACCCAGGGCCTCGATCTCCTCATAAATAGAAGGGAGCTCACCTCCCACCACCCCAGGGTCTTCTCCGCTAGCACCTGAGGCAACACTTTCCTCGGGCAGCACAGCGGATACAGATGGCAAGGGGACAGGGGGGGCTTCAACGGGGGCCTCCGTGAGGAGGGACCGCGCAGAATGGATGGCGGCATCCTCCGGTGCTGCCACAGCTTCCCCAGCCGGCAACGGTAGATGCAATGTACCCGCGGGCATGGCGGAAGGCTCGGCAGCGGTGCCCCCCTTCCTGGTTTTCTGGGGGGCCTCCGCACCGGATGGCAGGAGCGGAGCTCGAGCCTTCCGCTTGCCCCGCTTTCCCTGTGCTAGGGTCCAGCCCTCCATGGCATTATCTGCGGGCTGGGTGACAGGGGTTGGGTCGGGGGGCAGAGATGGCGGCTCGAGGACCTGAGGAGGTAACAATAGGGCAGCAGGAGGGGGGGCGGATTCCCCCTGGGGAGGGCCCTCTCCCGCGCCCAGCAATACCCCCACCGCACCCTCCTCTACAGGCCCCGCCACAATGCACGCAGCAGAGGCGAGGCTCTCCCGCTCATCTGGGCATGTTGGGGGAGGTACCCCTTGAGTCCGAGCAGGAGCAATGGCGGTCCGAGAAGGAGGAGGGGCAGCTCCGGATACCGGGCAACCAGGGGCGCCAGCAATGGTGGGTCTGGCGCCCTGCCAGGGCTCGGGGGTCCCGGACGCTCCTCCGTGCTGGGCCAAGGGGCAGTCCCTCCAGACGTGCCCTATCGCCCGGCAGAGGTAGCACCGGGCCTCCCCCGTGGAATAGTGCACCCGGTAATGAGCCCCCTGATAGGGGACCAGGAAAGACCCCTCGAGTGCCTCTCCGGCTCGCGCCGCTGGCGGCAGTTGGAGCTGCACGTGCCGGCGGAACGAGAGGACGTGACGGAGGGCGGGGTCTTTGCAGCCCAGTGAGAGAGGGCTAACGATGGAACTAGGTTTCCCCAGGGTAGAAAGGGCGGGCAGCAGGGCGACATTGGGGAGGAAAGGAGGAACGGAGGTGAGGACCACACGGACACCCAGGTCCTCTAGCGGCTCCAGTGGGATGAACATGCCCCCCACCGCCAGGCCCTTCTCCACCGCCTCTTGGGCGGCGGCCTCCAAGGCAAGGAAGAAGACAACCTTGCCATACATTTTGGAGGCCGCCATGATGGCTGTGGGCCCCACCACCCTCGCCAACGCCCGCACGTAGGTCTCCACGTGCGGCGAGGCGGGCACCTGGAGGCAACGGATGCCATGCCTCCTATTCAAGGTGGGGAAGGGGCCTAGGCCGCTATAGATGGAAGCAGAGACGGTGGATGGGTGAGATGATGTAGCGGCAGGCGGAGGGGTCGCCGCCACCTGGGCATATGCCCTGGGAGGCGGGGGAGGGGCATCTGCAGAGCTGGTGGAGGGAGCAGGGGGAGGGGACGCCACGGCCGGTGGCGGGGCCGCGGCAGTGGGGGCAGCCACTGCCATGGAGGGCCCAGTCCTTTTAGCGGGGCTCTTTCCCTTTTTCTTGCCCTGGCCTTTCCTGCCGGCTGGGGCAGCTCCCCCATAATTGGGGGGAGTGAGGGACGTGGCAGCAGCGGAGGTCACCCCGTCGCCCGCCACTGCCGATACCGCAGCGGGGCGGTGGCAGGTGGTTCGGCAGCAGAGGTTGAGGAAGAGGCCAAGGGGGCAGGTGGGGGAGGAGTGGCGGGGCGTACTCGGGGGGGGCTCGCCCGCTGTGTTCCCCTCCATAACGAGCAGGGAGGGAGGGGAAAACACACTGGAGAAAAAGGGGGGACAGCCAACGGGAAAGCAGGTCAACCACTCCTCCCCGCTAGGCTGTAGGCAGGGGAGGAGGGCGCCGAAACGCGGGGAGATGGGGGGGTATCAGGGGCTTGGCGGGGGGACAGTCACCGACACCGGCTCCTCTAGCTACACTAGGGGAGGGAAAGTCACAATAACAGAAGGGGGTGCAGTGATTAACCAAAATGTGATGGGGGGCACAAGCGCACGGGAGGGGTCAATCAGGGCAAGGGGGGGCGCAAAGGAAGGGGAGCAACGAGGCTGGGAATGGGGCAGAGGAACCAAGGGGCTAACCGCAGGGCTGGGGTGGGACAACTGAACCAAACTGCAGAGGGAAAAGGGTGGGGCAGGCAAACAAACTGAAGCTGGGGAGGGGCAAAAGGCTACAGAGGGCAAAGGGGGTAGGCAGCAAGGGGCAAAGCTGGGAGGCCTGTTGCAAGGGGGAAGGGGTCAGTCCAGGGGGGGTAGGTGCGCCCACGAGCGCTTGCGTAAAGTCAATGTGCGGCTGTTTGCCGCTGCAGGCCCAAACGATGTCAATAGGGTGTGGCAGGCCAGGAGAGCAGCAGAGTCCCAGAGGCAGGAGCGGAGGCAGATGGTAAATGGGCTGTGGGGCTGGTGGAGGGGGCAGCAGTGGTGGTGGGGGTTTTGGGGGGGGACACACAGATGGACCAGGGGGCAGGCTCCACACCACACCCCCTGTGTCCCCACAAACATAGTCTAGACCCCCACCACTAGAGCACAGTTCAAAAATTACTCAGTCCTGAACGGCCCCCTCCACAGTGGTCTCCGGAGTCCTGGGTGCTCCCCCAGCAGCCGATGGACCGCGCAGTCCTCTTCCTCCACCTCCAGGCTCCAGCAGCTCCCCAGGACACACGCAGCAGCAGCAGCTCCAGCAACCCTGGCAGCCAAGCAGGAAGGACCCCCACAGGTGGTAGTGGTGATGGTGAAGGTGGGGTCCCGGCTTCTCCCTCCAGAGATGGTGGGGAGGGGGAGCTGGCCGGCAAGGCCCCCCCCCACCCCTCACTCAGCAGCAGTGGTAGCAGCAGCAGTCGTCCAGGGAAGAAGCTCTTGCCAGCAGCAGCAGCCCAGGGAGTAAGGGAGAAGGAGCTCCAGCCAGCAAGGCAGGTGGAGAGGAAAAGGAGGAGGGAGAGCTCCAGCAAACAGGGCAGTCACAGAGGACACTGAGCACGCTCTGTAGAGGGGTGGACACCCACTCCTGCCTGGAAAGGCTTGAAAGCAGCTGTGAAGAGGGCTGCAGCTCTAAAAGCTGGGCTGACTGGGGAAGCGGCCGCAGCTGGGCTACACCTATAAAGGCTGGGAGCCAGGAGCAAGGACTCAGTCCCTCTCTAGCTGTAGAGGGAGACGGGCCTGGCTGCAGGGAGCTAGAGACGAGTACCTGAGTGGAGCAGGGCTGGGGACAGGCTGAGGAGCTCGGGAGCTCCAGCCTGGAAAGCTCCAGGCTGCAAACTAGCAGAAGGCCAAAGGGTATTAGGGGTTGCAGAGGGCAGCCCAGGGGTAGGCAAAGGCAGCAGGTCCAAACCCAACCTTGCCAGTGATGAGTAGGCTGATACTGCAGTCTGTCCCAGGGCGTGGGGGCTAGACAATGACTGGCAGTAGCCGTATACTGAGGCGAGGTGGTGTTAGGGGGTGGGGGTTCCCCTGGGTGGGGAGACCCAGAGTGTGGGGGTACTGCTGAGGGGGCAGCACCCAGTTAAAGGGGCACTGGGGTCCTGGGAGGGACATGGGGCCAGCCGCAAGGCAGATCAGTGGTCTGCAGAGGGTGCCCCAAGGCTGGCAGAGCTAATTCCCAACAGAAACCAGAAGGAGGCGCCGCAGGGGTGAGTCTCGCACTGTTACAGGGTCCAAGTCCATTCCGATGTGTTCAAAGGGTACACTGATCATGGGCAGGGGTATGAGCAGTTCTCGGGGTACATACACCCTTCGGTCTGGCCCGCTGGCATTCCGGGCAAGATGCGCAATAATCCCGGACCTCTTGGTGAATGCCGGGCCAAAAAAATCAGCAGGCCACCCTCTGAAGGGTCTTTTCCCGCCCCAGATGTCCTGCCCAGGGGTTTGCATGCGCTAACTGTAGGAGGCCTCGTCGCAACCTCCGGGGAACCAACAGCTGATGGAGCGGCTCGGGTGTCTGTGGTTCCTGCACCACCCGATATAGGCGATCCCGCTGGATCTCAAACCTGCGGAGGTCTCGGAAATGTGTCCTCTCTGGGGTCAGGGACGGTGGCCTGCTCCCAGGCCCTACTCAGGGTTGGGTCTTCTCTTTGCTCCCTCACAAAATCAATATCTCGCTCCAGCTCTGCCTGCAAGTCTTCCACGGACATCTGTTGGGCGTTGGCAGGCGCCTTCACCGCCGTAGATGTCCCTTCCCCAGGGTCTGACTCCAGTGTGCGTCCAAGCAGTCCGCTCCCTGGAGGCCTAGCCCCTTCCATTTGTGGAGCGGGGGGTTGATACTGCTGGAGGACCTCCCTAAATTATGGCCAGTCTTGCCCCAGCACTACAGGGTAGGCCAATCTGGGGGCCACGCCCATGTGGAGGATTTCCTCCTGCTGGCCAATCTCAATCCTCACCCAGGCTGTGGGGTAAGGGCGGATGTCCCCATGTACACACTGTAGGTGCATCTGTTCCCCTGAGAGTCTAAGGTCAGGAAACAGCCCCTCCTGTAAGAGGATCTGACTGCATCCTGAGTCCACGAGGGCATTCGTGGATGTCCCTTCGACCTGCACAGGGACCACTAACTTTCCCGGCCCCCTTTTCCAGGTTCTTTGGCTGGCAACCCAGACTTGCCCATAGTTGCAATCCATGAACGGGCATTCCCGCTGAAGGTGTCCCTCTTGTCCACATTCCCAGCAGTGATTCTGGCCTTCTGAAGGTCCTTGGCAGGCTTCGCCCCCATTGTGGGAGCCGATCCCTTTGAATTGGAGTCTGAGTGGCCCTGTGCTGGGATTCGGGGCTGGGAGGCTTTGTGTGTGTGGAGCGGGTGTTGGGCGGAGGTTCCCGAGCCTCCACTCCCCGAGGGCTTCCCTTGCCTGGCCCGTCCCTCAGGCTTGGATTTCCGGATCCCCGCAGAGTGCCTTGGCTCCCTCGGCCGCCAAGTAATCCTCCATCAGGCTCATGGCCGCTGACAGGGTTGCCGGTTGGTGGCGTTGCACCCATGCTTTTCCTCCTGCCAGGAGGATCTGGGTGAACTGTTCAAATGCCACCATCTCCGCCACCTGGGACCTGGTCAAGCCTTCTGGGTCCAACCATCTCCAACAGAGATCCCGTATCCATTGGGCCATGGCCCGAGGTCGAGCCCCAAGGGGGTATTGTTCTTTACAGAGGCACTGGCGGTATGTCTATGGGCTAATGACTGTCTGGTCTAAAATGGCCGCTTTCACCCGGGGGTACTCCAAGGCCTCCAGGGGATCAAGGTTGCAGTAGGCAGTCTGTGCCTGTCCTGTCAAATAAGGGACTAGCATGGTGGCCCAGTGCTCTGGGGGCCACCGAGCAGCTGTGGCAACCCACTCGAACGTGACCAGGAATGCCTCAGGGTCGTCGCCTGGTCCCATCTTAGTGAGGCGGACTGGTAGCCCTGCTGAAGCCTCTCCAGATCCTGCTCCCATGGCTGCGGGGGCTGGGGCTTCCAGCAGTCACAGTAGAGTTGCCACTTGTTGGACTAGGCGTTCCTGTTGCAATTCTTGCTGGGCAGCCAACTCTCGAAGGAGCTGCTGCTGTTGTTCCTGGTCCTGGGTCATCTGCAACTGCTGCTGGCTGGCCATCTGCTGCATTATGTGAGCCTGTTGTCGCTGTTGGGCTGCCTGCTCTTGCTGATTCTCCAGCATCCACTTTAGAAACTTCTCTGTGTCCATCTTGGACGGCGGTGGGGCTTCCGTCATCTAGATTCCCTCTACTGGACCTTTCAGCGGGTCCTGGGCGTTGCCCGCATTCTCCACCATGTGTGATGGTCCACGCTTCTAGGATCAGGGCAGCGTGGCCCGTTGGTCACAGTCTATAAAGCAGCCCTTCAGTGCAAGGCAGCATAGCCTAGCGGCCAGAGTCTATAAAGCAGCCCTTTGGCGCAGGGCAGCGTGGCTTAGCAGCCAGAGTCTGTAGAGCCACACTTTGATGCAGGGCAGTGGGGCCTAATGGCCAGACTCCATAAAGCAGCCCTTTGGCGCAGGGCAGCGTGGACTAGTGGCCAGAGTCTATAGCGTTGGGGCGCCTCTTATGGGGTGTGACAGCCCCGACCCAGGGCCCTAACAGTGGAGTAGTGGCTTGCCACTGACTCAGTGGGGGGGTCCTACCGAAACACACAGAGTTTCCCCCGGGGGGGGTACGACTCCATCACCCTCCCTGGGTCACTTCCTACCACAGTCTGTATTGGCGTTTCCCATGAGATGTCCGGTCCTCTGTGTTGGGCAGGGCCAGTCATCTCCAAGGTTTCCTCCAGTCGCCGGGGTGCAGGCAGGCCGTGGACGGCTTCAATTCCTGGTGCAGTCAGGGGCTGTGGCTGGCCCTCCGCAGGAGCTTCCCAGGCAGGTCCTTCCCCTGCAGCCTACAGCCCAGAATGAGCTGGGCTCCCTCTCTTTATACTACTTGAGCACTTGGAGCATGCCCAGTCTTGCCAGGGAGACAGGACTTCCGCTGTCAATAACATGGGCTTAACCCTGTCTGGGCTAGTGCCGGGTAAGCAGACCCCGTCAGAATGCCTATGGCTTAAGAAGAGTGCTCACACAAAAGTATCCAGAAGGAGATCAAAGACCTATCGTATTCATAACAAGAAGCCTCACAGAAATTGAGGAGCAGCATGCTCATGTGGAAAAGAAAACTCTAGCAGTCACATGGGCCTGTGAACAGCTCAGTGCATATCTGTTTGGTCTGAAATGTAACATAGAAAGAGACCACAAGCCCTTGGTGGCATTGTTGGGTATAAAACCAGTCAATGACTTTCCACCTAGGATTCCAAGATTTCAACTCCGGCTGATGCCATTCTTTCAACATTGAATACATACCAGGGAAAGCACTTATAGTGGCAGACACTGGCTACAGCCCCAGTTGAGCAGCTACCAAAGGAAAAGGAAAAGGCTTTAGGGATAGATGTCAAAGTCAGTGGAGACTTTGACAATTGCTGCCATTACTGTGGCAGCAATTCCAGCATCTTCCACCCGACTTCAGCAAATTAGAGACAAACAACTAAAGGCTCAGACTTGCTGGAAATTGACTCAATTCTACCAAAGAGGGTGGGGTCAATGGAGTCATCTTCCAATAGATGACTACCATATTGGCAAGACCAGAATGACCTTCTGTCATGTGACTGTGGGAAGGCAATTACCTCCCCGCAGTCATGTCCTTATGACCACCCTTTGTCATGGGGTGGTGGGTACTAATAGTAAAAGTTGGTATGGTTGCTCTCCCTCACAAGGTTGTATGGCCCAATGGCCAGAGTCAGGGTGATGGCCCCTTCTCACAGGGCCCTGGGGCCCAATGTCCCAAATCAAAATTTCTTTCCGGTTTGGCTGGGGTGTATCACCGAGTGGATAGAGTCAGTGTGGCTGCCAGCACAGTAAGGCAGTATGGCCTAGCAGCAACAGTCAGTAGGGCCACCCTCTCTCAGGACTGCTCTCAGGGCTGCGGGGCCCCATGGACAGAGTCAATAGGGTCACCCTTTCTCAGGGCCGTGGGGCCCAACAGTCAGAGTTGGGGTGGCTGCCTGGCTCAGTAAGGCTGCGTGGCCCAGTAGCAAGAGTCAGTCAGACTGCCCCCTCTCCCAGAGCTGCATGGCCTAATGGCCAGAATCAGTCTAACTGCCCACACCAGTAGAGCTGTAAGACCTAATGGACAGAGTTAGTATGACCTCCCAGTTCACAAGGGCTGTATGGCCTAGAAGTCAGATTCAGTTGGGCTTCCCTTTCTCAGGGCTGCGTGGTGTAGTAGCCAGAATCAGTATCACTGCCCTTTCCATGGGGCTGCGTGGTCTAGTGGCAAGTATGCCTGCCACCAGGTCAGCGGGGAATCTGCCCGAAACACACTGACCCCACTCAAGCTACTTCCTACCTGGTTCCTGATGCTGGGGTCCCAGTTAGGGTGACCAGATAGTAAGTTTGAGAAATAGAGACAGCGGGTCAGGGGTAATAGGCACCTATGTAAGAAAAAGCTCCAAATATTGGGACTGTCCCTATAAAATCAGGACATCTGGTCACCCTAGTCCCAGTGTTTCCATGGGCTCTGGGTTCCTCAGTCAGGGCAGCTCCGCCACATCTTGGGTGTCCTCCGGAGTCTCAGCATCCCTGGCTCCCGCTGTCTGGCGCTCCTGCGGTTCCTGGGCTGGGGCTTGCAGTATGCGTCCTCTGTCTTTGGTGGTCAGCACTGAATGAGCTGAGCTGGTCCCATTTATACCTAATCTCCATCTGGAGCATGCTCAGCAGGGCTATGGGGGCATGGCCTCCTCGGCCCAGAGAGTGGAGTTAACCCTAATAGTACCAGTGTGGGGCAAGTGCATCCTGTCACACCTTCCCATGGCAGGTGGCCTGCTTCTGAAAGGACAGCACCAGGGCTGCCCGGGGGGGGATTTGCAATTTGCCCCAGGCCCCGGGCCCCGCAGGGGTCCCCACGAGAATATAGTATGCTATAGTATTGCAACTTTTTTTTATGGAAGGGGCCCCCGAAATTGCTTTGCCCCAGGCCCCCTGAATCCTCTGGGCGGCCCTGGACAGCACATTCTTATTCCTATGGTACTCCAAAAGAGATGCTCTCCAAAATTTATGAGAGACACTAAGGTGTAAATAAGTGCAGGGCATGAGCACAACAATTCATACAGTGCCCTGGACTGAGAAGGCAAATTCAGACCTCAATAGAGGGATGCAATATATGTAACATGGAAAAAAACAATTGCAAGAAATGTTATGCGTTACAAAGCTACGTGACAGACCTTGGCAGCAGTCAGCCACAGATTTGTTTTTCTGGAAAGGACACACATACTTTATTTGAGTCAATTACTTGTCCAGATATATTGACTTGCCTATATTCACATAGACTTCATCGGCACAGGTCATCCAGAAAATAGACAATATTTGCAAAAATTGAGTTCCTAAAGTCCTCATATCTGATAATGGGCCTCCATTTACGTCCAAAACATTTCTAGCATTTTCACAGGACTTTGGGTATGAATATCAGATTAGTTGTCCGCATTCCCCCCAGAGCAAGGGGTCATGGGGAGAGCAGTGCAGACTTTTAAAAGACTTCCACAAAAATCAGTGGCCCCATATAAAGCACTCCTGGAATGTCTGTCAACACCACTCAGGTCTGACAATTTCCAGCAGAACTGTTGGTGGGAAACAACTTAAGTACACCTTTACCTGTGCTACCGATACCACTTAAACCTAACCTGAAGAAATAAATACGTCTGTTCTGTATCTGGGGAGAAATTATATAGTTATCTCATATGATAACACGCTTTCCATTCCATTCCAATGGTATCTCAGGAGGATATTAAAGAGCAGCTACTAAAGTTAGACATTTTAAAATCAACAGATCCAGATAACTTACATCCAAGATTTTTAAAAGAGCTGACTGAGGAGCTTGTTGTATCATTAATTTTGTATTTTCAGTAAGGCTTGTAACTCTGAGAAAGTTCCAGAAGACTGGAAGAAAGCTAATATTTACAAGGGGTTAACAGGATGACACAGGTAATTTTAAGCCTGTCAGTCAGACATCCATCCTAGGTAAGATCATGGAGGTGCTAATATGGGACTCGATTAATAAAGAATTAAAGGAGCATAATATAATTAATGCCAAAGTTGTTTCTTTTCTAAGCAGAACAGTCAGTCTTTTTAATCTCTCCGCATATGGAAGTTGTTCCATCCCCCTAATCATTTTTGTGGCCCTTCTCTGCACCTTTTCCACTTCTAATATTTTTTTAGATGGGGCAACCAGAACTGCACAGAGTATGTGTGGGAGCACATAGATTTATACAGTGGCATAAGGATATTTTCTGTCTTATTATTAACCCTTTCCTAATGGGACCTAACATTCTGTTCACTTTTTTGACTACTGCTTCACATTGAGTGGATGTTTTCAGAAAACTATCCATAATGACTCAAAGATTTCTCTCTGGAGTGCTAACAGCTAATTTAGGCCCCATCATTTTGTATGTATAGTTGGGATTATATTTTCCAATGTGCATTACTTTGAATTTATCAACACTGAATTTCATCTGCCATTTTGTTTCCCAGTCACCCAGTTTTGTGAGATCCCTTTGTAACTCTTTACAGTCAACTTTGACCTTAATGATCTTGAGTAATTTATTATCATCTACAAACTTTGCCATCTCACTGTCTATCCCTTTTCCAGATTATTTACATATATATTGAACAGCTTTGGTCCCAGTACAGATCCTTGGGAGTCCCTGCTATTTACTTCTCTCCACTGTGAAAACTGGCCATTTATTTCTACCCTTTGTTTTCTATCTTTTAACCACTTACTGATCCATGATAGGACCTTCCCTCTTATCCCATGACTGCCTACTTTGGTGTGGGACCTTATCAAAGGCTTTCTAAAGGTCCGAGTACACTATATCCACTGGATCACCTTTGTCCAGATGGTTGATGACACTCTAAAAGAATTCTAATAGATTGATGAGTCATGATTGCCCTTTACAGAAACTGTGTTTACTCTTCCCCAACATATCATGTTCATGTATCTGATAATTCTGTTTTTTTTTCTATCGTTTCAACCAATCTGCCTAGTACTGAAGTTAGGCTTACTGGCTTGTAATTGCCAGGATTGTTTCTGGAGCCCTTTTTAAAAATCTGAATTCCATTAGCTATCCTCTAAGTCATCTGTACAGAGTGCTTCTTCAGAACTCTTGGGTGAATACCATTTGCTCCTGATGATTTATTAGGTTGATGTAATATACTTAGACTTCTGTAAGGAGTTTGACTTGGTACCACAATATTTTGATTAAAATAATAGAAGAATATAAAATTATCATGGCACATATTAAATGGATTAAAAGCTGGCTAACTGTTTTGAAATGTAATTGTAAATGGGGAATCATAATTGAACAGGTGCTTTTCTAGTGGGGTCCTGCAGAGAGATCGGTTCTTGGACCTACACTATTTAATAATCTTTAAAATTACCTGGAAGAAAACATAAAATCATCACTGATAAGTCTGCAGATGACCTAAAAATAGAGGGAGCAGTAACTAGTGAAGAGGAAAGGTCACTGATACAGAGCAAACTGGATTGCTTGGTAAACTGGGTGCAAGCAAATAATGTGTTTTAAGAAGGCTAAATGTAAATTAGGGCTGTCAATTAATCACAAATAACTCAAGCGATTAACTCAAAGCAAATTAACTCGATTAAAACAATTAATTGTGATTAATTGCACTGTTACACAATAATAGAATACCAATTGAAATGCATTATAAATATTTTTGGATGTTTTTCTACATTTTCAAATATATTGATTCAATTATAACATAGAATACAAAGTGTACAGTGCTCACTTTATATTATTATTTTTGATTACAGATATTTGCACTGTAAAAACGATAAACCAAAGAAATAGTAGTTTTCAATTCACCTCATATAAGTACTGTAGTGCAGTCTCTTTATCATGAAAGTGCAACTTACAAATGTAGATTTTTTTTGTTACATAACTGCACTCATAAACAAACCAATGTAAAAGGTTAGAGCCTACAAGTCCACTCAGTCCTATTTCTTGTTCAGCTAATCACTAAGACAAACACGTTTGTTTACATTTACAGGAGATAATGCTACCCACTTCTTATTTACAATGTCACCAGAAAGTGAGAACAGGCATTGACATGGCACTGTTGTAACTGACATTGCAAGGTATTTACATGCCAGATGTGCTAAACATTCGTATACCCCTTCATGTTTCGGCCACCATTCCAGAGGACAGGCTCCCCTGCTGGATGGGGATGGCACCATCCCTCCTTTGACCTTGCTGTCAGCAGAAGACCAGTTGTCCCCATTGAAAGGCCAGAGAAGTGCCTGGCAATGTCCAAACCCCCTAAGCTCCAGGCTCCTGCAGGCCACTTCTCAGGCCATAGTATTGGCCCCTGGTTGATTGTCACAGCTCCAGAGAGGGCACCCTTAGCAGAGGGTGCAGGAGTGAGTATTGTTCCTTTCTGAAAGGAACATGGGGGGCAGGGACTGGTGGTGGTTGGCAGAGGATAGCAGAGTACAGCACCTTCCTTAAGCATCCACTGGCACCCAGCAAAATTTTCCCAGGCCAAGCCCAGCCATTGCCGTAAGAGTGTCCTTGCTATCGGGTCATTGTGGGCCAGATTTGTCCAGGTGTTTAGGTGTCTAATGATGCAGACAGATGCCTAGTAGGATTGCACAAAGTGTCTAGATGCCCAACCCCTATTGAAATCCATGGCAACTGAGGGCCTAGGCACCATGGACAATCCCACTATGCATCCAGTGGCATCTTTAGACCCCTAAATACTTGTACAAATCTTGCCTGTATGTCTATGGCACATCCTGAGCAGTCCTGTCCAGCCTGAAACCAGACAGCTGTACCACTCTGACCCACTGCTCCCAGGCCAGGAACCAGTCTGGGGGAAGAGGCCGCATGTGGAGAGGCCAGGCCCGAGAGGCTATGGGGCAGGAGGTGCAGGAGGTTTCCTGCCCAGTGGGAGCTGGAGGCAGTCTGCTAGCTCCAGGTTTGTAGGCCAGGAGAGTGGGTGAGAGCGGGTGCAGGGAGAGGTTAAGGACAGGCACGGTCCACGAGTGGGTGTAGCTGGGCTTACTGAAAGAGTAGATGGAGATGGGGGATGAGTTAACTCTGTAGAACCCTCCTCATGCTGCCATAGGGTCAGGCCATTGCAGGGGCTCAAGGCCCTAGTACCCTGGTATAAATGTGGGGAGGAGGCCTGGCTGAAGAGCATTATCAGTGAGGAGTCTCCTTGGCTTTAAAAGCACTGTTGGTGTCACTAGGCATAACCCTAGGAAACGCGGGAGGGTGGAAGACCACAAGTGTCGATGAAGCCTTCCTACACTAGGCCTAAATGAACCAAAGCTCCTCCATGTTTGAACTTTAATCGACCTAACAAGCCAGCAACAGAGAATGGAATGTGTAAAGTATAAAAAGAGAAAAATTGCTTATGTTAGTGTGCTTGATCTGAGACGTGCCAAGTCTCCTTGCACCGCTTTGAGATCTCAAATAAACTTTGCTTGCTTCTCCACCCTGGCATGCTCATTGGCGCGACGCACACCGGGCAATGAACCCTGCTGTTGCTTTCCTCGGGCACTCTGTGCCGGCAACAGTCTTGGAGTCCCTGGGTGGGCTCGAGGCTGAAATTTAGCCTTGCCCGGACCCCTCTCAGAGGTCGATGGATTGCGGAGACGACCGACGCCCAGCGCGCACTGGTGACTTCATCGGGGGCCTCAGCGAAGACGCGGTTTGGTCGACCCTGGAGGGCACAACGGTGCAACGCGCTCGAGTAGTGGAGAAGTGGCTGCGGGCGACGGTGAGGAACCGGTCCCCTGGATAAGGTAGGAACAGTCCAGTGGTCTGGACTTTTGCCTGTTAGGACCTGGGGACGCCCAGTGTCTCCCTAGAGTATGGGGCAGCGACAGAGTACTACAGGCAGGGCACGGTGTACACCCTTAGAATGCATTCTGGTGAACTGGAAAGTGTTTGAATCGGATCCATTGACTAAAAGTAAACTGAAAAGGTTTTGTACAATAGACTGGCCTCAGTACCAACTAGACGAACAGGAAAGGTGTCCACCGGAGGGATCACTTAATTATAATACGATCCTTCAATTACTTCTGTTTTGTCAGCGAACGGGTAAATGGAATGAACATATGTATGCACAGTTGTTTATATTATTAAGAGATAGGTCAGATCTTTTGCAGAGGTGTAATTTAACCCCGACAGGATCGGCAATGGCTAATGTTAGTCCCCCAAATCCCGCCCCAGTTGTGATGGCAGAGTCGGTGTCCCCTTCGGCTACAACACCCCCACCATATAAAGAAAGGGTGCCTTGGGCTCCAGAGATTGCCCCCTCGGTAGGGTTCTATCCGTTAATCACTGAGACCGTGGTGGCCCGCCCAGGATCACAAGAACGCCAGGCCACTACTATGCAAGTTTATACCCATGTGCCTTTTAACCCAGTGGACCTAGCAGTCTTTAAGGCACAGTCTGGGGAATTTTCTACGAATGCAAGCCGGTTTATTTCAGTTTTTGAGGGATGCCTGGCCAGTCACAAGACTGACTGGGATGACTGTAATATCCTCATGAGAACCCTGTTGTCTGAGGTGGAGCGGAATCAGGTTGTGTCTAAAGCAAGGGAGGAGATACAGAGGAGACATGACCTGGATATCTAGAATGTCCCCATTCCTGCCGATATGGTCCCCATAGTGGATCCAAGGTGGAATCCTAATGAGCCTCAGGATCAGACCCACCTCAATACGTATAAAGAATTGCTTTTACATGGTCTCTGACACTCAGCTGTCCGCCATAACAATTGGGCTAAGCCTTATGAACTAATACAGGAACCAAAGGAAAGCCCGGTTGCTTTTCTGCAGCCCCGGATATTAAAAGGAAACTGCAGAAAAAGGAGGACTTAATGGGCATGACCATGGCACAAATTCTGGAAACTGCAAACAGGGCTTACAGCCTTAGGGAGGGAGAAAAGGAAACGAGGCAAGTGAAAATGATGGTTGCAGCAATACAGGCCAATGGCAGGGGAAAGTTTCAGGAAAATGGAAGGGGCCGGGGAATGAGAGGCCATGGACGTGGGTGCCCTGGCTCACAGGAAAGGCATCTGGGTCGCAACCAGTGTGCCATATGCCAGAAGGAGGGACATTGGAAAAATGAGTGCCCCGAAAGGGAAGGTACCCCTATGATGGCAGCGGAGGATCAAGAATAGGGGTGTCAGGGGAGATGGACTATCCTGCCCCTGGAACTCTGAGTAAAAATGCGGGTGGGAAATTTGGAAATGGACTTTCTAGTAGACTCTGGAGCAGCACGAACTGCCGTAAACCAACCCCTTCAGCTGCCCGTGGCAGATTCCCTCACTGTGGTGGGCGCCACAGGGAAAGGAACCAAGTGTCCAGTGTATGCCCCAGCAGAATGTGCTTTGGGAAAGAGAACTTTATCTCAAACTGGTTTACCTCCCTGATTGTCCAACGCCTCTATTAGGACGGGACCTGCTTTGTCGCTTAGGTGCCACCCTGCATTTCACCCAAGATGAAATAACCCTCACCTTACCCCCAGAGAATGCCAGGATAATGACCCTTGCAATTGAGCCCTCAGCCATGCAAGCCCCAAAGTGGAGCCAGTGGGAAGACCAAGTTTATCCTCTAGTATGGGCATCGGGGGTCCCAGGAAAGGCAGCCCATCAAACCCCCGTTAATGTTCAGCTCTTGCCAGGAAAAGGTCCGGTGCGAATCAAGCAGTATCCGATCAAAAGGGAAGCCAGAGAGGGACTGCAGGAGACTATAGACCAGTTCCTAAAGTACGGGGTACTTCGAGAATGCCAGTCAGCTTGGAACACTCCCATCTTGCCTGTACAAAAGCCCAATGGCACATATTGGCTGGTCCAGGACCTGAGGGTGGTTAATGAGCGGGTTAAGACTCTGCACCCCCTTGTTCCAAACCCATATACACTGTTGGCCTCTATAGGGGGGCAGTACACCCATTTTTCGGTCCTAGATTTAAAGGACGCTTTCTTCACGATTCCGGTCGACACCCAATCTCAGGAGATTTTCTCCTTCGAGTGGGAGGACAAGAGAAGGGTTAAAAAGCAGCTTTGCTGGACAGTGTTGTCCCAGGGATTTAAAAATTCCCCCACCCTTTTCGGCCAGGCCCTGGCCAGAGACTTGGAGGAGTGGGACAATGAGGACAAAGTCCTCCTCCTGCAATATGTAGAAGACTTGTTAATTGCCACTGTGGGTCTAACTCCTTGCCTTAAAGCCACTGTGAGCCTCCTGAACTTTGTTGGACTCCGAGGATATTGGGTAGCACAGAGTAAGGCTCAGATTGCCCTCCCAGAAGTACAGTACTTAGGGTTTCACATAAGGCAGGGGGAGTGTCAGCTTTCAAACGAAAGGAAGGAAGCTATCTGCCAAATTCCTATCCCAAGCAATCGTAAACGGCTCAGGGCATTTCTGGGCATGGCAGGCTTCTGCAGAATATGGATCCCAGAGTTTGGACTGTGGGCTAAACTCTTGTACAAATGCATTAAGGGAGCGGATTACGACCGCTTTCACTGGTCCTCAGAAGCCGACAAGGCATTTAAGGTTTTAAAAAGGAAACTGATGGAAGCCCCAGCCGGACCTCACTAAGCCGTTCCAACTGTATGTGCATGAAAGGAAAGGGGTGGCCCTGGGAGTGCTTACTCAGTTATTAGGCACCTGGAAACATCCCGTGGCATATTTCTCTAAACAACTGGATCAAGTTGCCAAGGGGTGGCCGGCATGTGTGCGGGCAGTCGCAGCAACTGCCCTAGTGCTTGGGGAAGCCAAGAAACTGACACTGGGGGGAATTGTGCAGGTGTATACCCCTCACATGGTCCAAGCCCTGCTGGATACAGAGGGTGGTCTCTGGCTTACACAGGCTCAGGTTGCTCGGTATCAGGCAAAACTTGTAGAAAATCCTGAAGTTACCCTACAGACCTGTCCCTCCCTCAACCCAGCTACCCTGTTACCGGAGACAGAGAAGCAGGAACATGACTGTTTGGAGGTCATAGATGCCCAATACTCCAGCCGCCCAGACTTAAAAGATCAACCACTCCCGAATGCTGATTATGAGTGGTACACCGACGGCAGTAGTACAGTTATAAATGGGCAAAGGAGGGTGGGCTATGCTGTTGTAACTCTCCACAAAACTGTGGAACCAGAGGGTTTACCTGCTGGGACATCAGCCCAGCTGGCTGAATTGGTAGCCTTAACCCGTGCACTTGAACTGTCAAAAGGGAAAAGAGTTAACATTTTTACTGATTCCAGGTAGGCTTTTGGAGTGCTACACGCTCACGCAGGTCTGTGGAAGCAGAGAGGAATGCTGACAGCCCAAGGCTCTCCGGTCAAGCATGGGCTTCAAATTCTCCAGCTTTTAGAAGCGGTACAACTCCCCTCGGCGGTAGCGGTGGTGCATTGCAAGGCTCATCAAAGGGAAGATCGAGATGTGGCCAGGGGTAATGCCAGGGCAGATAGGGAGGCCAAGCAAGCTGCTACTCTGGAACCACTGGAAGCTGAGGATGGCCATATGCATGCCCTCATCCCATCAGTGGGGGAGCTCCCGGCCCCTCAGTACTCTCACGAAGAAAGGAACCTGGCCGACACACTTGGGCTCCAGGAAAAGGAGGGATGGCTCCACTCCACGGAAGGAAAAATCTTCCTACCAAAGAATCTAATACGGCCAGTGCTACAGAAACTACGTCAGACCACCCACGCAGGCAGAGAGGCTCTTACCCAGCTTATGAATAAATATTTTCTAACCTCTGGACTTAGACCCCTGGCCTCCCAAGTACAGGCTGAATGTCTGATCTGCCAAAAGAATAACCCTTGACTGGGAGTGTCAGTGCTGCCAGCCGCACTGGAACCCACCCCAGGCCTGGGACTGGTTTGGCAAATAGATTTTACCGAGTTCCCCCAAACCCAAGGGTTCAGATACCTCCTCGTCTTGGTGGATCGATTCAGCGGATGACCTGAAGCCTTCCCATGCCGTAGCAACACTGCCAAAACGGTGGCCCTTAAATTTGTCAAGGAGATCATTCCCCGCTTCAGACTCCCCCAGTGGATGGAATCCGACAATGGAACACATTTCATGTCAAAAGTCGTTCAGCACATAGTGGATGCCCTGCAAATCCCCTGGAAGCTCCACACTCCATGGTGACCGCAGGCCAGTGGAGCGTACAAATCAGACCCTTAAGCGACATCTCTCAAAGGTCTGCCAAGAGGCTTCCCTACGGTGGCCTGATGCCTTACCCCTTGTTTTGCTCTGAGTTTGCGCTCTCCCAAAGGGCAGATTAGGGCTCAGTCCCTTCGAGTTTATGTTTGGAAGGGCATGGCCTATGAACGGTACACCGGTTCTATTAGGGGAGTGGGAGGTAGGGTGTGGCTTCTTATCTCAGTACATGTGCTCTCTGTCTGCTGTTCTTTGTTCTCTCCACAGGTATACCAAAGAGTTGCAGCCTCTGCCGCTGGATGCCCCTGTCCACTCCCTGCAGCCAGGTGACTCCGTACTCGTTCGGACCTGGAAGGATGAGCCTCTCCAAGAGAAGTGAAAGGGACCCCACACTGTCCTGCTGGTCTCACACACAGCAGCAAAGGTTGAGGGACACAAAAACTGGATTAATCACTCTCGCCTAAAAGCAGTGCCCGCTCCTGAACGGTGGACCGTCCAGCCTACGGAAAAGACTGCCAGCGACGATCTGGGACTTAAACTGTTATTCAGGAGACAATAAGGTCTGCTGGTAATGCCCTGTAGCCTCTTTGGACAGCCGCAGCGCACTCCCCGCGAAAACTTTATGCATTGGTTGTGTTTATTTTCACAGGGCCGGCCTAACCTGGTGGCCTGGTCCCTTTTGTTTTTAGTCTGCCTGCTATTGGTAATTGTTATTTTGTGGGTATTTGGGGAATTGTAATTGTTAGACCCCAGAGTCACCTGCCTAAAATGGAATCAGGTCCAGGGTCTGCCACTGTGTTACTCCTCTCATTGACTCACGTTTCCCCCCAGGCACTTGCAGGATGGAGAGGAATCCCTATCAACTTAGAAACAAATATGTATGAGGCCCTGAAGGTTTGCTTTGCCCAAGAGTTTAACCTCTCTAACTGCTGGGTTTGTGCCCAGATCCCACATCACGCCGCTGGGTTGCCCTGGAGAGTTGTTCCCCAAAATTGGTCAGACTTCTGTCAAAGGTGGATGGTAACCAAAAACAGCACCTCTGACAATAAAAGTTTACGATCTAATTGCACCACGGAGGCCCCTTATGGCCTGCACAATGGCTCTTGGAATCCCCACTATAATAGCACTCTTAAGCCCCGGCCTATTCGTTTACACTCTCCACCCGCTGGCCTCACATGCTTCCAGCAAACCAGTACAAGTAACCATACCTGGTTTGCAGGCAATAGTACATGTAGATTTTACGTTGGTGCTGGTATAAATCTCACTGTCCCTGTACTAAATGCCACCAGTTGGCAGACCGGCAGTGCGTCTTTTACTCTTTCCACACATGCTACCCTACGGGACAGAAGAGGTGACAATGGAAAGGTTAGTTATGGCAAATCATTCTGGATCTGTGGTAATAGTGCCTACAAATGGCTTCCTCACGGCTGGCATGGAAGCTGTTATTTAGGCTATCTTGCTCCTCCCGTCCGTGTCCTAGCCCAAGCCCCGTCAGGTCGCCCCAGATACCATCGGTCCTTGTATGCCACCCCAGAGCCCATTAAAGAAGGAGACAGGTTTGGTATGATCCTCCTCCCATCCTATGGGGTGGGACGGCTGACTCAATTTTATCATAAGCTCTCTGTGTTTCTCACCAAGTTTGCCAACGAGACCTTGGCCATAGAGAAAAGCCTTAACTCAGAGCTTTACCAGCTCCGGTTGCTGTCCCTGCAAAACAGACAGGCCTTAGATTATATTTTAGCCTCCTAGGGCGGGGTGTGTGCCCTTATTGGGAGTGAATGTTGTACTTATGTCCCAGAAAACTCACAGGACATTAACAAGCACGTCCTGTTGGCCGAACAGGCTTTCGAGCAATGGAAGGCCTAGGAAAGGGAACCCACAGTTTTTTATTCCCTTTGGAATTGGTTGCCCAACCTGGGAGGACTGGGGGGTGGCCTTGTGCATTTCCTCCTCACAGGTGTGGTACTGTGCCTGGTCACCCTCCTCCTGATTGCTTGTTTTAAAATGCTCCTCTGTAAGCTTTGTGCCCCCCGTTCCCCAAAAATCCCGACATACCCTCTCTTTGATAACCCCAGCTCCATGGCACTCAATCGTATCTTGTCCACAGAATATGAGAAAACTCAGCCAAAGGCTTGTTGAGTATTCTCAAAGGAGGAAGTTGTTGGTGTCACTAGGCATAACCCTAGGTAACTCGGGAGGGTGGAAGGCCACGAGTGTCGATGAAGCCTTCCTGCACTAGGCCTAAATGAACCAAAGCTCCTCCATGTTTGAACTTTAATCGACCTAACAAGCCAGTAACAGAGAATGGAATGTGTAACAGTCAGTTATCAGTTGCAACACCGCTCAAACTGATATAAAGCGATAGTAATAAGGCCTGCATGCTTCTGGCTGAGAGGCAAGATAACAGATCAAAGGGAAAAGGACAAAATAACGGTTCAAAAAAGAGTTACTAACGAGCTAGACTTATAGCGGCCAAGATGACTTAACTGCTTAAATGTAATTGCTACCTGCTTAATATAACTATTATAGAAGGAGGGAAAGGGGGAAGGGTGGGGTGGGGAGGCCAAGTGGGGAGTGGGGAGATAGATGAGGGGATGGGGAGGCCAGGCTGTGGGTGGGGAGGTGGCTGAGAGGGTGGGGAGGCCAGGCTAGATGGCTGTTTGAGGGTTAGGCGGTTGTAGCAGGAGGCATTCCTTCTTCCTGAAGCTCTATGGGGTTGCTTAAAAACACAAATTATATGTCAGACTGTGTAACGCACTGGGGTACAATGGGGCCGTCATTGCATTTCAATCAATAAACAGGGCTTGATGCAGCACGAGCAATCGAAGTCATGTTGAGCTTTTAGATCAGCTTAGACTGTTTAAGCAGCTGTACTGCAAACCGTTTGAGCAGTTCAAAATTAAGCTGGTCTTTAGAGCAATCTAAGTAGTTTAAAATACTCTAAGGGCTTAACTTTGTATCCAGTTTAAGTTGTTTGTGGGGCTTAAAGCAGTGTTGTACCACCAATGTTTTAACAAGAGGCTCCTACAAAAATTGTACTTATATCCTGTGATAAAGCCTCTCTATCAGGGTATGCATGCTTACAAAGGGGGAGTGTGTCTGTCTGTTCGCTGTGGGGGTTATCCATCTATCTTTCTATGTTGTCTGTCTATGTGCATGTTTCTCTGTGTGTGTGTGTGTGTGTGTGTGTGTGTGTGTCGGGGGGGATTGGAGAAGCCCTTCGTTTTACCTTGTAAACAAAAAATACTTCCTCAGAACCCAGGAAACAAACTGCTCCCATGTCCTGGGCTTTTCTGGAAGCACTGGGACATTGGCTGTGATAAATCCCAGGGAATACTGATGTCATAGTGGTTCATGTGGCCTCTGAGGGGGAATGGGCTGTTTCTTTCATTCCTACCATTGGTGCAGTCTGAGCCAGTCCAAATGCAAAGCCTGGCCTTTGGGACCCATTGCTGAGAGCCCCAGTCGGGAGAGAAGGGGCCCCCAAAGGCGCTCATAGACTCATAGACTTTAAGGTCAGAAGGCACTATTATGATCATCTGACCTCCTGCACAACGCAGGCCACAGAATCTCACCCACCCACTCCTGTAACAAACCCCTAACCTATGTCTGAACTATTGAAGTCCTCAAATCATGGTTTAAGGACCTCAAGGTGCAGAGAATCCTCCAGCAAGTGACCTGAGCTGGGGCATCGTTGCAGCTCTCCCTTCAGTTTGGTGGTAGAATTTGAGCAAGAGGTGCGTGGGAGCCCCTGAGGCTCACCTCCAGCACAGCACAGGCTACAAGAGGCTTAAGACACCTTAACTCAGCCTCATACTGTGCTAGGGCCTTAAGGCAGTTTAAGTCCTAATGCCACTTTCAGGGCTTTAAAACGTATACAGCTTTAAGGTGTCTGAAACACGTACATGCCTGCCTTTCACTTAGCATCTGTGCAGCCACGATGGTGCTGTTTCCATAGGACCAGGGCTAGCATCTGGAAGGTTGCTGCTACATAGGACATATAATTTAGTGTACCTTAAAACCTGCTTGCTCTGATGTACTGTATTCGAAGCCCAGTTGTTAGTCAAAGCTCTGCCCTTGGGAATGCTGGGTTCAATGTTTGGGCTACAGAGGAGTAAAGCTGCAGTGAAGCATGGCACAGAGTGTGCGCAGGACACTGTCTGTAAGGGCAATTCCACAATGGGCCTCTGCAGCCTGCACACAAAGCAAACCCAGCCACTCCAGAGTGTGATGGCCAAATCAAGCCATTTGATTCAGTAAGCTTGGAGCACCCGATCCTCTGAAGGTGTAGTGGCTACCAGACCCATCCCGAAGCCCTTTGCAGTCACTGACACGCAGAGGAAAACCCAGCAGCTGAAACCAGTGCCTTCCCAGTCTCTGCCAGCTTACAGACAGCAACTGGGCCTTGCAGTGAGCCTCTGGCCTGTTTCCAAGCAGAGGGCCCCCCAGGGAATGCCTGTGTGGGACTCCAGCTCAGCAGCTGTCCCCACATGGCCTGTGGGACAGGCCTCTCACAGAGAAGTAGGTTCCAAGCCCAGTTCCAGATCAAACCTGCACCTTCCATTCTACCAAGCGCTGCTCTGAATGCATGGCCAGTGTGTGCTCATGGCAGGAGACATCCCACAGCAGGCAGGCTGCTGACTGTACACTCATTTCCCTTTCAAGAATGACTTAGGGGCAGTCCTATGTGGAGCGGGAGCTCAACTGGAGGAAGCACAGGTATGGGCAACAGTTCCTTCCCAAAGAAACCAGCGCAGCCTCCTGGATGCAGGCAGATGGGCACAAGCTGGCCTAGTATAGCCACTGCCTGCTCTCTGAATAGCAGCTGGAAACCTGAGTGGTGGCGGCTCACCCAGACAGGGGCCACTATTTAGCTTTTGTTATTTTAATCACAAAGAGGCCTGTGACCAGTAACATAGGCTTTTCATTGCCCCTTATTACCTCAGTCTTCTGGTGACCCTGCGTGTGACTGTTCAATGTTTAATCAGGGGCATAGAGGACAACAAGAACTTCTGATACTCCTGCTCTAGGGAGACCTGGGCCACTCCTCTGGGGCTGACTACCAGAGTATCCTGATTGGATCCTGTGACGGAGTGAGGGAGTTTTCTTATTTTTGTAATGGTTTGCATGAAGAATGTGGGTGACTCAGTTTCCCTGTGTGTTGCATGTTTAATGAGGTGGTGGGAGAGGGGGTTTATTGTTGAAGAGGACCAGGTGTGGCCTTGTCTCGCAGGCGGGACCCCAGAGAATGGCCTGGACACTGTGGAACCAATTAGCAACCAATGACCTAGAGGCCAATCCAGCTTGGAAGCCAGCTGTTTCTGGCCAGTGGGAGGACAAAGGAGCTGAGGAGAGAGGGCCTCAGTGATCTGGAAGTCAGCCACAGTAGCTTCTGGCCAGTGGGAACAAAGGACAAAAGAAAGAGGGCCCAGGTGATCTGTTTACCCAGGAAAGAAGACAAAGAACAGAGGAGGGGCTTTTGGGGGAGGTGATAAAGCGGGGTCGGGTGGAAGGAGGGGGTTTCAGGACTGGGGATGAAGAGTAGTCTGAGCTCATCTGGACTGGTACAGGCCCAGCTGGACTGTGCGGAGACTTTCAAGGCTTGAAGGCCCTGAAAACTTCCTCTGCTGTGTTCAGATGTACAATAAACCCTCCTATTTTATGCTTGCTGAGAGTCACTGCAGTCTAGAGATTGGGATTGCATTGTTCCTTCTGGGTGTGGAGGACCTGAGGGTCCGCAGTGAGTGGACTCTCTGGAGGGGGCCCATGGCAAGAGAGAGGTGTGCTGAAGGCTCAGAGGGCAGTTCCAGGAGGCAGTGAAGCCCAGGGTTTAACCCCCGAGAGACAGTGTGACCCCTGAGAAGGGCTGTTCCTCCCAGGGACTGTACAGAGTTGAGAGAGCATAGGTCCTGTGAGTTCATGACAGCTCTTCTCCTCTTTCCTCCCGCCCCAGCACTTTTAAAAGGGAAGGGGGGAGACTAGACATGATGGAACCCAGGATTCTTTAGCAGCCTCTGACCCCAGTCCCATTGTGTCATCAGCACTAATCACATTGTGTCACAGGGTATCTCACAGATCCTACATGACTGAAGGGAATTTGGAAGTGTGCTGAAAGAGAAGAATGTTCAAATGATCTGCTCAGCGATCCTTCCTGTCTCCTGAGTGAAGGAAGAGAGAAGCAAAAGATTCTGGAAATGAACCGCTGGCGAGGTAATTGATGTAAGGTAGAGGGAACAAGCGAGCATGCATTTACTACAAATTCAAGATGTAGAGAACATAACTAATCAAGAACATGAAGAGAACAATTTCTTTAACTGCCTCTACACCAATGCTTAGGAGCCTGTGTAATCAGAGGAACTGGAATTGCTCATTCATACTATTTGGTATCACTGAAACCTTGTGGGATGATTCTCGATTGAAATGTTAAAATCAATGGTTATTACAATCTACTTAGGAAGGAACAAGTGGACAAAAGGGGCGGGGGAGTGGAACTCTGCCAAAAGTGGCATTACCTTTTCCCTAATCAGCTCAGAAGAGAATGATCCTGAATGCGTATGGATCAATGTCTTGACAGCTAGAGCACAAGTGCTAGTTAGTGTCTGCTGCAGACCACCAAATCATACCAGGGAACAGGAGGACCAGCTCCCTACGCACCCATCTATAACATGTAGGAAAAAAAGATGTGGTATCATGGGGGACTTCAATCTGTGACATGAGCTGGAGGTCTCCTGTTGCCAGGGCTAAAATGTCCTCCACATTTCTAGATATTGTAGAAGGCAACATTCTAATTCAAAAAGTGTTGCATTCAAAACTGGGGAAATCAATATTAGACTTCATCTTGACAGGTCAAGAGGAACTTATCATAGAATTATAGAATCATAGAATATCAGGGTTGGAAGAGACTACAGGAGGTCCTCTAATCCAACCCGCTGCTCAAAGCAAGACCAATCCCCAACTAAATCATCCCAGCCAGGGCTTTGTCAACACTGACCTTAAAAACCTCTAAGGAAAGAGATTCCACCACCTCCCTAGGTAACCCATTCCAGTGCTTCACCACCCTCCTAATGAAAAAGTTTTTCCTAATAGCCACCCTAAACCTTCCCCACTGCAACTTCAGACCATTACTCCTTGTTGTCATCTGCTACCACTGAGAACAGTCTAGATCCATCCTCTTTGGAACCCCCTTTTCAGGTAGTTGAAAGCAGCTATCAAATCCCCACTCATTCTTCTCTTCTGCAGACAAAACAATCCCAGTTCCCTCAGCCTCACCTCATAAATCATGTGCTCCAGCCCCCTAATCATTTTTGTTGCCCTCTGCTGGACTCTTTACAATTTTTTCACATCCTTCTTGTAGTGTGGGGCCCAAAACTGGACACAGTACTCCAGATGAGGCCTCACCAATGCCGAATAGAGGGGAATGATCACGTCCCGTGATCTGGTGGCAATGCACCTATTTATACAGCCCAAAATGCTGTTAGCCTTCTTGGCAACAAGGGCACACTGTTGACTTATATCCAGCTTCTCGTCCACTGTAACCCCTAGGTCCTTTTCTGCAGAACTGCTGCCTAGCCACTTGGTCCCTAGTCTGTAGCAGTGCATGGGATTCTTCCATCCTAAATTCAGGACTCTTAATAATTAGTGGTGGCTTAGGTACAAGTGATCATAAATGGATCCCATTTGTGATGTGCAAGTAGAATAAAGTCCAAGCCAATGATATATATACTTGATGCTTTAAAAAGGACAGTTTCCCAAAGCGGAAAACAATAATGAGCCCAATCAGTTTGGAAAGTGATATTTAATCAGAACAATGTGGATTATAAGTGGGAATTGTTTACTCGGTTGCCAAAAAGCCACGTGACACACATTAAGTGGATTAAAAACTGGCTAACAGATAGGTCTCAACATGTAATTGTAAATGGGGAATCATCATAGAGCAGATATGTTTCTAGTGGGGTCCTGCAGGGTTCTGTTCTTGGCTCGATTCTATTTAACATTTTTATCAATAACTGGAAAAAATAAAATCATCACTGACAAAGTTTGCAGACAACACAAATATCGAGGACATGGTAAATAATGAAGAGGACAGGTCACTGATACAGAGCGATCTGGATGGTTTGGATAGCTGGCAAATAATATGTGTTTTAATATGATCAAATGTAAAGTAATATATCTAGAAACAAAGAACAGAGCCCCTACTTACTGGATCCTTGGAAGCAGGTACTCTGAAAGAGATTTGGTGATCATGGTGTATAATCATTTGAACATGAGCTTCCAGTGTGATGCTGTGGCCAAAAGGGCCAATGTGATCTTTGGATGCATAACAGGGATCTTGAGTAGGGACAGGGAGGTTATATTATATATATATTATATATATATATATATTATATTGGGGGAGGTCCAGGTTGGATATCAGGAAAAACTATTTCACTAGGAGGGTGGTGAAACACTGGAATGGGTTACCTAGGGAGGTGGTGGAGTCTCCTTCCTTGGAGGTTTTTAAGGCCCGGCTTGACAAAGCCCTGGCTGGGATGATTTAGCTGGGAATTGGTCCTGCTTTGAGCAGGGGGTTGGACTAGATGACCTCTTGAGGTCCCTTCCAACTCTGATATTCTATGATTCTATGATTACCTGTGTATTTGGCACTGTGTGCTTGCTATGGGAATCCTGTGTCCAGTTCTGGTGTCTACAATTCCAGAAGGATAGTGATAAATCAGACAGGGTTCAGAGAAGAGCCATGAGAATGTTTTAAGGATTGGAAAACCTGCCTTATAGTGGTAGACTCAAGGACTCAATCTGTTTAGTTTAATGTAACCCTTCTGCCAGTCAGAGTTGGCAACAAGGGCCGGGTTCAGTATCTAGGGGTTCCTTTTCAACAATACAACACAAAACCATCTTGAGCCCCCACCCAGTTACCTGAGAAAATTACATACCCCCCTCTGGGTGCCACTAATAGGCAATACTTCCCCATTCACGAACACAGAGTCTGACTGTAGCAAAGAAACTTTTAATAAAAGGAGGGAAGTAACCTGGCATTAATTTGGGAAAACGCCGCAAACAGGGTTCATAAAGAGTAAGTTGGGCAGTGTCCTTTTCCCATAGGTTCTTAAGTCCAGCAACCAAAAGTCCCTTTAACGTGCCTGTCTCTTCCCTGCATCCCACTCACAGTTGTTGTCCTTTGTCAGTGCAGGCCCAGACTTCAGAGGTGCATCTGCAGAGTTCACCTCCCACCCTAGGAGGCATCTTACTCACTCCCCTGTCTGGGCACTCACCTGCCACTCCTCTTTGCCAGCCACCCTGCCAGCCACTCTGCTCCTCTTCACCAGATACCCACTCCACCCCACTGGCTGCCTTGCCAGCTAATTGCTAATCCACCAGGATGTCTTCAGGTCCCACCATTTAACACAGTTCTTAGTGATTTCAGCAGTTAGTGGGGGAGCCTCACTGCTTTTATACACTGGGTAGTCTCTTGCATCAGAAACAATCCCAGTGCAGGTCAAAGGCTTAAACCTAGATATCAGTTATTTCAGCTCTGCAGGATGTAACAAGACTCTCAGTTGAGTCTAACTTAGCTCCCTTATTACAGAAGGAGGAAGGAAAACTCAAATCATCCCTTAAGCCACACAAGTGTTTATCCCTACCCTTTCTCAACTCATTGGGCTTTGGAACCCATGTCCCCTGCCTAACGAGTGACATTTAGTTGAAGGTGAGTCCCTCAAACAGGGTATGCCAAGCACAGTTCTGCTGCCCTTGATTCACACAACAAGGATAACAACACTTTATTACTTCTACCCCAATAACAAGAAGACTGGGGATCCAACACTAGCCAAAAGTTATTATTTGGGCATGCAATCCCATCATGCTGAGCACCTAGGCAGAGTGGGTGTGCCCATGCAAATGAGACCAGCTAATGAAATCCTCTTCCGCAACTCATCACTACATGTCAGGGGAGAGCTCATTCAGACTCTGCTTACATTAACAAAGAGAAGGTTCAGGGTTGTTGATCACAGTCTGTAAATACCTACACGGGGAACAGAAATTTGATAATAGAGGGCTCCTTAAGCTAGTACACAAAGGTGTAATGCGATCCAATGGCTGAAAGTTGAAGCAAGACAATTTCAGACTAGAAATAATATGCAAATTTTTAACAGTGAGTGTAATTAACCATTAGAGCAATTTATCAAGGACTGTGGTGGATTCTCCATCACTGGCAATTTTAAAATCAAGATTGGATATTTTACTAAAAGGTACACTGTAGTTCAAACAGGATTTAATTCAGGGAAGTCCTATGGCCTGTGTTATGCAGGAGGTGAGACTAGATGACCACAGTGGTCCCTTCTGGCCTTGGAATCTAGGAGTCTGTGAAAATAGAGGAAACTACACTTCCACCAAGTGGCTTGACTTCTGGTTGTGTTCTGAGCTGTCTCCACCATCACATGCAACAGGAACCAAATGCCTGATGCTGCTAACATTTCTTTGACATCTCATCACCCATGATTTAAGCCTTTGTGAATAAACTGGGAAAACAAGGTCATTCTTTGGGCTCATCTTGGTTTATTTTCAATGGTTCCATTATTCTGATACTAGTGACTACTTCATTTCTACTGCTGAACAGCTTTTAGGCACAAACTACTTTTTCCTAAGTAGCGAGCAGAAACTTTCACAAAGTCTGGATTCTCTAACTGGAAAAAAACCTTGAGACAACTTGGAGCTTCCTTATGTCATCACAAAACAGTAGATAGCAAAAGACTACGAAGAATGCACGTGACATACTAAATTTTTAATCCTCTGAGAAGAGAGAAGAAAATAGGAAGATTCTAACAAAAATACTAAGTTGCATATGTTATCTTAACACAATTAATCATTGAAAAAAATTACCAAGGGTTATGGTGGATTCTCCATCACTGGCAATTTTAAAATCAAGATTGGATGTTTTTCTAAAACAGTGGTCTCCAAACTTTTTTGATCGCGCACCCCATCAGTAAAAAATTTTTGAGCATGCACCCCCAATATACGTATATTTATTTGTGTATAAATTATATACATGTACTACTATACTAATATATTATGTACATTATTAATGGTACAAAAAACCTTTTTGCTCTCACAAAAAAAATTATTATTAATAATAATATTTTTAGTGAGAGCAATGTGATTGAATATGCTTCAATATTTCTGAAAATCTTGGGTTAACACTTGGTGTTACAGCGATTCGAAGGTCTGGATTAGGGTTAGGGTGCAGGAGGGCGCTCAGGGTGGGGTGCAGGGTCTGGGAGGCAGTTGCGGTGTAGGAGGGCGCTCAGGGTGGGGTGTGGGGTCTGGGAGGGAGTTAGGGTGAGGGAGGGCGCTCAGGGTGGGGTGTGGGGTCTGGGAGGGAGTTAGGGTGTGGTTGGACGCTCAGGGTGGGGTGCAGGGTCTGGGAGGGAGTTAGGGTGCGGGAGGGTGCTCATGGTGGGAGTGTGGGGTCTGGGAGGGAGTTAGGGTACGGGAGGGTGCTCAGGGTGGAGGTGCGGGAGGAGGCTCAGGGCTGGGGCAGGCAGGAAGTGCAGAGCACTTACCTGGGGCAGCTCCTGTTTTGTGCAGGGGGTGTGCAGGTGGCTCTGCGCAGCTCCGCTCCGCTCCCATGGCCACAATTCTGGGAGCCACATTCTGGGAACTGCTTCCCCCCCCCCCCCCGGCAGGCAGGGCCACCCAGAATGCAGGGGCTTTAGGGGCTGCAGGGTCCTGTGCTAAGGGGGCCCCGGGACCCTGGCCTGCAGCTCTATAACCCCTTTCGGAATGCGGCCCTGCGAGCACGGGCCCGAGGACTCAGGAGGAGCAGGGGCAGCCGCACAGCCAGCGGCCGGAGAGAAGTGGTGCTTTCCCTTTCAAAGAGCTGCTTCTCTCCAGCCGGCTCTGAAGGGGAAAGCGCCGCTTCTTTCCGGCCGCTGGCTGTGCGGCTGCCCCTGCTCCTCCACGGGCTGGAGGACTCAGGAACACATTCCGAAAGGGGATTTAGAGCTGCAGGCCAGGAACCCGGGGCCCCCTTGGCCCAGGGCCCTGCAGCCCCTAAAGCCCCTGCGTTCCGCATGGCCCTGCCTACTTGGTGGGAGGGGGACCAGCTTCCCCACTTGCTTGCTCCCTCCCTCCTCCGGCCGCCCTTTTTTTCTCCAGCAGCGCTCCTCCTGCCGCGCTCCACACCGGAGGCAGCAAACAGGGCTGCTAACAGGGGAGTTTGAGAGGGAGTTCTCATTGGAGGAGAAGGTACCTGTATTTGTGTCTGTCCTTGTTGTTCTTGTGTGTTTGTAGGGGCCTGCAGGGGCTGGGTGCTGGGAAGGACACCGAGCCCTGAGTAGGGGGCGGGGCTTGGCTGATTAGGGGGCCCATAAAAGCGGCCGCCCAGCCAGGCAGCGGCACAGCTGCGAGCAGCGGCACCGGAGGCAGCAAACAGGGCGGCTTGAGAGGGAGTTCTCATTGGAGGAGAAGGTACCTGTATTTGTGTCTGTCCTTGTTGTTCTTGTGTGTTTGTAGGGGCCTGCAGGGGCTGGGTGCTGGGAAGGACGCCGAGCCCTGAGTAGGGGGCGGGGCTTGGCTGATTAGGGGGCCCATAAAAGCGGCCGCCCAGCCAGGCAGCTGCACAGCTGCGAGCAGCGGCACCGGAGGCAGCAAACAGGGCGGCTAACAGGGGAGTTTGAGAGGGAGCTTGCAGGGGGAGGTAAGGGGGGAGGCAGGAGGGCACGGTGTGGTGTGTGCTCTGAGTCCACAGGTGCTGTGGGCAGGGATTGCAGCAGCCATGAGCCAAGCAGCAGGAGCAGACAGAATGCAGATGGCTGCATGTGGAAGCTGTGGTATGTATATGGTCCTAGCAGGGGAGCTGGAACACAGGTATGTGTGTATGAAGTGTCGCCTGATAGTGTTACTGGAGGAAAAGATTAAGGGGCTAGAGATGCAGGTAGATACCCTGGTGGAGTTTAGGCGGGGGTTTGAGCAGCTGATGGAGGACAGGCAAGGAGGGGCTGAAGGAGAATGCCCTGCGGTGCAGGTAGAGGCAGAGGACGGTGAGAGGGGAATGGAAGGAGGAGAACATGGGAGGTGGAAGCATGTGACTGTGAGAAGCAGGCCAAGGAAAAGAAGGGCCAGTGAGGGGGGAATAGAACTCAGGAATAGGTTCGAGTGTTTGGATAGCGAGGTGGAGGGGCAGCAGGTGGCGGCTGAAGGTGGGAGAGTGAGGAAGAAGAGAAGAGCAGCTAGTCCGAGAGAGAGAGGGGAGGAGTTGATGGAGACAGCACCAATTCTGGGCCCCGGGAGGAATCAGGAAGGCATAAGGGGGAGCATAAGGGAAGATAGGAACAGGCACAGGTCAGGACTAGAGGGATTAGAGACTAGATTACTAGATCGCACTGTTGCCAGGCGAAGGCAGGTGTATGTAATTGGAGACTCTTTACTGAGGAGATTGGACAGGCCTGTGACCAGGGCGGACCCGGAGAACAGAAGGGTGTGCTGTCTACCGGGCGCAAAGATACGCGATGTGGACCTGCGGTTGAAAAGGATCCTAAAAGGAGCAGGTAAGAACCCCTTGATAATCCTTCATGTAGGAACAAATGACATGGCTAGGTTCTCGTTAGAGAGAATCAAGGGAGATTATGCCAGGCTGGGGAAGACACTCAAGGAGATAGAGGCTCAGATTATCTTTAGTGGGATTCTGCCCGTTCCGAGGGAAGGGCAGCAAAGGGCTGATAGGATTGTGAGAATAAATAGTTGGCTAAGAGAGTGGTGCTATAAGGAGGGCTTTGGGATGTATGGCCACTGGGAGGCTTTCGGGGACAGACACCTGTTCTCACGGGATGGGCTTCACCTGAGTAGGGAAGGAAATAGACTTCTGGGAGGGAGGCTGGCTCATCTTATCAAAAGAGCTTTAAACTAGGAAGTTTGGGGAGAAGGTTGGGAGATGCACAGTTAATCTCCACGCCAGATTCCAGTATGGAAAAGGTGAGTAAAATGAGAGGAGACATAGCCAGGGAGATGAGATTGGACATAGGAAGGACAGGGGGGACGGACACAAGGAGGCCCGCAACATATAGTGCTACTAATGGGAGACAGGCTAAATGACATACATTAGGGTGTTTATACACCAATGCCAGAAGCCTAGGTAATAAAATGGAGGAATTGGAGCTCTTGGTCCAAGAGCTGAAACCAGATATCGCAGGAATAACAGAAACGTGGTGGAATGGCAGTCACGACTGGAACACAGGTATGGAGGGGTATGCGCTGTTTAGGAAAGACCGGAACAAAGGTAAAGGTGGGGGGGTGGCATTGTATGTCAATAGTGAAATAAGCTGTAAAGAAATAATAGTTGATGGATTAGATAACACAGAGTCCGTCTGGGCAATACTCACACTGGGTAATAGGACTACTAGAGCCTCTCCGGGGATAGTGCTTGGAGTGTGCTATAGACCGCCGGGATCGACCCAGGATATGGATAAGGAACTATTTAATGTGTTTAGAGAAGTAATTACTAATAGAAACTGTGTAATTATGGGGGACTTTAACTTCCCAGATATAGATTGGGGAACAAACGCTAGTAGCAATAATAGGGCTCAGATGTTCCTAGATGTGCTTGCTGATCAATTCCTTCATCAAGTGGTAGCTGAACCGACGAGGGGGGAGGCCATTTTAGATTTGATTCTGGTAAGTAGTGAGGACCTCGTTGAGGAAGTGGTAGTGGGGGACAATTTGGGCTCCAGTGATCATGAGCTAATTCGGTTTAAAATACATGGGAGGAGTAACAGAATTAAGTCAAAGACTAGGGTTTATAATTTTAAAAAGGCCAATTTTAACACATTAAGGGGACTGGTAAGGGAAGTGGATTGGGCAAACGTATTAATGGATCTAAAGGCAGAAGAAGCCTGGGATTACTTCAAGTTAAAGATGCATGAGCTGTCGGAGGCCTGCATTCCAAAAAAGGGAAAAAGATTACTAAGCAGGAGATTTAGACCGAGCTGGATGAGCGACCGACTCAAAGGGGCGATTAGGAAAAAACAGAGCGTACAAAGAGTGGAAGAGGGGAGGGATTAGTAAAGAAACTTACCTTAGTGAAGTCAGAGAATGTAGAGATAGAGTGAGAAAGGCCAAAGGCCGTGTAGAGTTGGACCTAGCGAGGGGAATTAAAAGCAATAGTAAGAGGTTTTACAGCCACATAAATAGGAAGAAAGCAAAGAAAGAAGAAGTGGGACCGCTGAAGACTATTGCCGGAGAGGAGATTAAAGACAATCTAGGCATGGCGCAATATCTCAATGAATATTTTGCATCGGTGTTTAATGAGGCCAATGAAGGTATTAGGGATACTAGCACCACTACAGAGGGGCATTCAGGATGGGGGATTACCGTATCCGAGGTAGAAACAAAACTTGAATGCCTTAATGGGGCTAAGTCGGGAGGACCGGATGATCTTCATCCGAGAATATTGAAGGAATTGGCGCGGGAAATAGCAGGCCCATTAGCGATAATATTTAATGAATCTGTAAACTCGGGGGTGGTCCCGTTAGACTGGAGAATAGCTAATGTGGTTCCTATTTTCAAGAAAGGGGAAAAAGTGATCCGGGTAACTACAGGCCTGTTAGTTTAACATCTGTAGTGTGCAAGGTGTTAGAGAAAATTCTGAAAGAGAAACTAGTTGAGGACCTGGAGGTTAGTGGCAATTGCGATAAATTACAACATGGTTTTACGAAGGGCAGATCGTGCCAAACGAATCTGATCTCCTTCTTTGAGAAAGTAACGGATTTATTAGATAAGGGAAATGCGGTGGACCTAATATACCTGGATTTCAGTAAAGCGTTTGATACTGTACCCTATGAGGAATTATTGGTTAAACTGAAAAACATGGGGATCGATATGAAAATCCAGAGGTGGATAAGGAATTGGTTAATGGGGAGAATGCAGCGGGTCGTATTAAAGGGTGAACTGTCAAGTTGGAGGGAGGTTACTAGTGGAGTGCCTCAAGGTTCGGTTTTGGGACCCATTTTATTTAATCTATTTATAACTGACCTCGGAACCGATTGCAGGAGTGGGCTGATAAAGTTTGCGGATGATACGAAGGTGGGAGGCGTTGTAAATTCGGAGGAGGATAGGGATATCCTGCAGGGAGACTTGAATGAGCTTGTGAATTGGAGTATCAGAAATAGGATGAAATTTAATAGTAAAAAGTGTAAGGTGATGCATTTGGGGATGACTAATAACAATTTTAGTTACAAGATGGGGACGCATTGGTTAGAAGTAACGGAAGAGGAGAAGGACCTAGGGGTCCTCGTAGACCGCAGGATGACTGAGTCGACAATGCGACGTGGCGGTGAAAAAAGCCAATGCTGTCTTGGGATGCATTAGGCGAGGTATATCTAGTAGGGATAAGGAGGTCCTGCTTCCGTTGTACAAGGCGCTGGTGAGACCTCATTTGGAGTACTGTGTGCAGTTCTGGTCTCCCATGTTTAAAAAAGATGAACTCAAACTGGAACGGGTGCAGAGAAGGGCCACTAGGATGATCAGAGGAATGGAAAACCTGTCGTATGAAAAGAGACTAGAGGAGCTTGGGTTGTTTAGTCTGACAAAGCGAAGGCTGAGGGGGGATATGATTGCTATCTTTAAATATATTAGAGGGATTAATACAAGGGAGGGAGAAGAATTATTCCAGCTTAGTACTAATGTGGATACGAGAACGAATGGATATAAACTGGCCGTGGGGAAGTTCAGGCTTGAAATTAGACGAAGGTTTCTGACCGTCAGAGGAGTGAAATATTGGAACGGCCTTCCGAGGGAAACGGTGGGGGCGACGGATCTGTCTGGTTTTAAGATTAAGTTAGATAAATTTATGGAGGGAATGGTTTAATGGTAAAACATAGTAGTCAAGGAAAGCCAAGCAATGGTAGGTAAATAGTATAATGGCTGACAGGGGTCAGGCTGGAGACTCTTGCCTATATGCTCGGGGTCTTACTGATCGCCATATTTGGGGTCGGGAAGGAATTTTCCTCCAGGGCAGATTGGCTGAGCCTCTGGAGGTTTTTCGCCTTCCTCCGCAGCATGGGGCAGGGATCTCTAGCAGGAGGGTCTCTGCCGATTGAAGTCACTTAAAACAGGATTGGGGACTTCAACAGCAGAGTCCAGGGAAGGGGTAGGGACGGTTTTATGGCCTGCAGCATGCAGGGGGTCAGACCAGATGATCATAATGGTCCCTTCTGACATTAAAGTCTATGAGTCTATGAATCTGCTCTAGTTCAAACAGGAATTATTTGGAGAAACTTCAACAGGAGGTCAGACTAGATGAACTGTGGTCCCTTCTGGCCTGGGAATCTATTCTCTTTCCAGACAAGGACTGTGAGGCTACTGTAGCTGAAAATAAACCCTGAAGTGGAGAGTTTGACTGCAACTTTATCCAGTTGCTTTGTTTGCAAGCAGAATATGATACTTGATACTTCAAAGTGGCTGAAAAGAGCTCAGACAAATTCACAAGTCCAGTTACTCAAAATGAGATAATAGAAATCATAGCTTTTAGAGCTGAGGGATATTTCTGAGAAAATTTCTGGGAAATGGCATACAGTTATGATAGCTGAAACAACTAACTACTCCAACAAAGAGCAAGTGGTCTTATGCCTGCAATATGTGGATGATGACATGAATGTTCTTTGGTACTGAATTATATCAAAAAGTCCTAAGCATGGTAGACAACCTATCCAAAACTCTGCAAGGGTCAGATGTTTCATCAACAGAAGGCTGGTCTTTGATGAAATTGACACTTAATTCACTGCAGTCCATCTGATCGGATTTAAAAGTACAACTTATTCTGGGAGCAAATGCACCCAAAAAGTTTAAATTTGGAGCTAGGAAGAAAAAAAAAATTCCCAAGAAAATACAAATAGACACAGGTGACCCCAGCTACCCAAGGTCAGCAAATGAATTTTGTAAGTACCCTTGTTTTGAAGCAACTGATTGTCCACAACTGAATCAAGATCTTAACAGAAAGGCTGCAACATTATTCAAAATCTTGAAACTCTCATAACAGAGCCACAGGTAACAAGTTCAAGCCAGGCTTCAGGTGTACAGTTCCAATTTCAGCCATGATCAACAGATCACTCAGCTGCTTCTGTTACAGGCCAATTGCCAGTTTACTGAAAGATCACTGAAGGCAGTTCAGAAATATGTTTGCTCAGCCAAACTGAATGTTGGCTGTTTTTGAAGTGGTGAAGGTGATAAAAATGATTTTGATGGTACCATAACCAATGCTGTATGTGAATATAGTTTCAATGCTCTATGTGGTATTAAAACCTGGCTTTGATCCACAATGGAGCAATCACAAGTCAGCTACTATATGATTTTACTTGTACACAAGGACAAAACTGATGACTTGCAGATTATAGATGTTGCAGAAGAATTCATTTCAACTAACCCAGGATGAAGTTCATTGTTTGGAACCTTTTCAGATGAGTAAGTCATTCTTTTTACTCATGTTTTAAAAGTAACGCTTGAATGAGTAGCTTTGTATTAGTGAAATGAGTGAGTGAAATGAGCTTCTGTTCCAAATTCATTGTTTTCTTTATATATTAATGCAATCACTAAATGGTGTGTGAAAGCACCCCCAAGGCCCCAGATGTCTGTGCCCACGCTAATAAAAATGTGCTGAATGACTATCAGCATCCCATAAAAGCTCTGCAAAACTGACACAGCTGAAAGCAATGTCAGAGGAGCAAGCATTGTTCATGACCCTTTAACAGTTGCAGAGATGCCATCGACCTAGTGGGAACAGCTGGCCTGCTCCGTGCTTTGGAAAAACAGACATCACTGTATCAGTTATTCTCTGGGAATGTGTTCAAACTACTTTGCAACCATAAGGGCTAGAAACATGAGCCCAATTTACAAATACACCCTCTAATTTGGGGGACCTCCAATTCTGGGTGCCCAGCCTCAGACACCCAATATGGGGCCTGACTTCCAGAGGTGCATTCACAACTCCCTTTTACTCCAATCTGCTACGTAGCCAAAGCAACTTGTGGAAATGCGGCCATCGTTGTTTTGAAATGGAGGTTGAGCTGGTGGCATACAATCCTGTGGTGGTGTGAGGCAGGGAGTTACCTTGTAACCTGGGATTGGTTGTTCAAGGAGTTACAATCAGTGTGGATTAGAAGTTCCTAGAAGAAAGTAGATTGGTCAGCTGTATAGTGCTATTGTTTTCTTCCTGCGAACAACATAAACATGCAACACCCGCAGACAGGATCTCACACCTTCACGCACAGAGAGAGATTCATGCCTATATAGCAACCCTGCTTGAGCACCTGCATGACAGTAAAGTCTTGGCTTACCCTGTCTCTTATCTTTTTAGTGTGGAAGCCCCTGCCTGTCCCAGTACACATGATGGACAGTGCTCAGCATGTCCGTGTATCCTCATCAATCTAAACTGTGCCCTATACCTCAGCCCATGGGCACCATCCCAACCCTGCACACTGCTGCCTCAGTCCCTGAAGCGAATGGGGCATGGATGCTCTTCACTCAAATCTCATTCACTGCCCAGCTCTGCCTCATTTCCCGTCCACACTGCCCACAGAGGGTGACACACCCTTGTGCACAGTTGGCACAAAGCCAACTAATACCCACTAATGTCTCTGTGAATCCTACTTTGTGCTATCTCTGTCGACAGTGATGGGTGTCATGCAGAATAAGGCAGGGAACCTGAGAAAAAGCAGGATGTGGTCACATGCTTAAAGCCTGCAGCCCAATTTGCCAGTGCTCTGTGACTGCTTCATGCTACTCCTGCAGCACAACACAGCCCAGGCTCAGTGGATTCAGCCAAGGAAGATTCCCTGTGTGCAGGGGGTCCCTGGGCACAGCAGGGCCACTGGAGCAGTTCCTGTGACAATTAGGTGTAGCCACAGAGAAGGGGGTGTGGAGGTGGTGACCCAGCTGCCATAATGGCACCAGGGGCCTTTGGTGAGCACTGATTCACACAGGGTCTGACTGGTACCCAGGGGCCCCAGAATCCAGGATTGCAAAGGTAGTTTAAAGCTGCTATTGCATATACCCTTCTGGCTCTGCACAAGAGACTGGAGCCCACCACACTAGCATATGCACCTGGGGACATCCGCTGCAGATGCACGAGTCCTGCGTAATGTTGTAGCTCTTTGCTAATGACAATACACTACCAGAGAGGCTGCAGTTACACGGGATTACTCACAGGCACACGCAGTCCTGCGCACAGAACAGAAGGCCCTATGCCACAGTCCATCCCTGTTCAGCAAGGTATATTTCACGGACTTAAGCACATGCCTAAAGTTAAGCATGTGCTTACCTGCTTTGCTGAATACTAGGCATATTGTTAAAATGCTTTTCTAAATAAGGGCCCCAAAAGATGAGGTTTTCATACTAATACCCCAATGTACATTGATAGTAGGGTTACCATACGTCCGGATTTTCCCGGACATGTCCGGCTTTTGGGGGTTCAAATCCCCGTCCGGGGGGAAATCCCCAAAAGCCGGGCATGTCCGGGAAAATCGGGAGGGAGGGCTCGGCCGGGGCCTCTTTGGCTGGGCCGGGGTCGCGGGGCCGGGGGCATGGGGCCGGGCCGGGCGCGGTGCCGGGCCGGGAGCCGGGCAGTGCGCCGGGCCGGTGTAGCGGGGGGGTGCGCCGGGCAGTGCGCCGGGGTAGCGGGGGGGGTGCGCTGGGCCGCGGTAGCGGGGGGGGTGCGCCGGGCCGCGGGGCCGGGCGGGGAGCCGGTCCGGGGTAGCGGGGGGGGGGGGTGCGCCGGGCCGTGGGGCCGGGCGGGGAGCCGGTCCGGGATGGCGGGGGGGTGCGCCGGGCCGCGGGGTCGCGGAGCCAGGAGCCGGTCCGGGGTCGCGGGGCCAGGCCGCCGGGGGGTGCGCTGGGCCGTGGGGCTGGGCGGGGAGCCGGTCCGGGATGGCGGGGGGGTGCGCCGGGTTGCAGAGCCAGGAGCCGGTCCGGGGTCGCGGGGCCAGGCCGCCGGGGGGTGCGCTGGGCCGCGGGGCCGGGAGCCGGGAGCCGGTCCGGGATAGCGGGGGGTGCGCTGGGCCGCCGGGGGCCGGCAGTGCTGGGCGGGCCGGGGGTGGTCGGCCGGGGCCGGCACCCCAGGGCCCGAGCCGACCCAGGCTGGAGCCGCTGGGGGGCTAGCCTGGGCCGCGCCTCCTCCCGCCACACTCCCCCTTACCTGCTTCAGGCTTCCCGCGAATTAAATGTTCGCGGGAAGCAGGGGAGGGGGCGGAGACTTCGGGGAGGGGGCGGAGTTGGGGCGGGGGCGGGGTTGGGGGCGGGGCCGGGGCCCGTGGAGTGTCCTCCATTTGGAGGCACAAAATATGGTAACCCTAATTGATACCTGCCATACGCACATCCAGTTACAGCCCTAGAGGTACACATACACAAACACAGACATATTTTCTTGCCTATGCTTGTACAGATATGCACTTACACCTACACAAACACACAGACTGCGATGTACACTCACCCCTCCTCCCCCCATTCACTCCTGCCTTTGCATACACAACCACAGATGTACTTGCTAGGGTTGCCAATTCTGACTGAAGCTATTCTGGGAGATTTTTTCCCCAACATTACATAATGTCATTTTAAAAAATATCCTACTAAAATCTCCTGGATTGCTTTCAATGGTCACAGGGAGTTCGATGCTGATTCTGGGAGACTCCAGGACACACACACACACTCACTCACTCACTCTCACTCTCACTGTTCCAGTAGCTACAGGGAAGTATACAAATTGGCTCTGACCTCACTCACTCTGTATGTATTGCCTGCTGTTGCGGGGCCCATCTTGCCCCCTTTCCTGCATTGCCATGTGTCCCTCTGTGTGTTGCTCACTGGGGTTGGTTGTGTGACATGAGGAATTGGGGGATGTTGTAGTGCTAAGTGCTGGGTTGGGATTTCTAAGAGAACCCCCTCCTGTCTGGAGCAGAGTTCAGTTGCCATGGTAATGCTTCCATGTGAGGGCCTTATAAGGCACAGTGGCTGCCTATGCCTCTCTTTGGAGGCTAGGACATTCTGTGCATTGTAGCACAGGGAATTGGGGGCTGCTCCTTTTCTATCTGTGACAGATAGGGTTGCCAACCCTCCAGGATTGGCCTGAAGTCTCCTGGAATCGGCATAGATCTCCTGGTGACTATTGAAAGCAATCCAGGAGATTTTAATAGGATATTTTAAGAAAATGACATTATGTCATGTTGGGAAAAAATTCTTTGGGAATAGCTTCAGTCAGAGTTGGCCACCCTAGTGACAGAAAATGCCACATATCCCTAGCAGAGGGAGAGTCCTTGCTTGAGTTGCGTCAGATGGATGCAATTCCCCTTGGTTATACAGGTTTTAGAATGGACCCTGTCCTCCTACTAAGGCCCTGAAAGGTGCCTCTCTTCCATGCACAGACTGTCTCTGGGGAATTGTCTTCTGCTTGCACCATGGAGATCCTGCTATAACTTATCTCCAGGCAGCTCAGCTCGCTCCTGGAGGTACCTGACTCTGCCCAGACACACTGGAAACTGCGGGTTTCACTTTTAGAGTGATGGGAAGAGGGAAGGAAGAATTGCAGTCAAAAATCGTAGGGGTTTGTAAGAGGATAGGGACATAGGGTGTGTAGCATGCCATTGAAAAGTGTACAGAGAATGACATGGTAAGTACAACGGGTAAGGAACACAGATAAGGTGCTGGAGGCAGAAACTTTTCACCTGCATGGAACGAAGTGGGGTTTAGTGGCAGATACACCAGGCTTTGCAGGTCAATGAATGTGACCAAACACCAAAGTACTTTCCTTTCTACACATATTTCAAGCTAGTACATGTTGCCATTGCTAGAACAGCCCTTTGTTCCCAAAGCCAGTGATTTCAAGTCCAGACATTGGAGCTATGCCACTGGGGCAATGGTTGCAGTCAGTGAAATACTGAGCAGAGTTAAGGGATGGTCATTTTCTGTTCCTAGCAAAGCTACTGAGATATTAATTTACTACTTTGTACTTAAAAAGACTTAAAAAGACTCCCAAATGATGTGTCCCAAGGTAATCCCACAGCAGAGGTGTGAATGAACCCACCATGGGACTGCAATCCATCACGAGCAAAGATTAGAGTTATAATGACACCTTTAAAAAAGTTTTTGTGGAGTAAAATAAGTCCCATTTGTAACTTCCGTGTATTTAAGTGATTGGTACAAAAAAACCTCTCCAAATTTCAATCAAACTACCAATGTTAAAGTGAACTTTCCCCTGGGCTATAAGCAGATTTGAACATATTTTGCAAAAAATTGGTGAATGTTTGTTGAATAAAGCCCACAAAGTCTCTCTGTATATAGGGTTACCAGACATCCGGGTTTTCCTGGACATTGCCTCTTTTTTGAGGCTCCATCCACTCTCTGGGCGAATTTTTCAAATAACAGGCACTGTCTAGGATTTTTGCAGAGCAGACATTGCAGCTCAGAAAGAGCCCCGATTGGTCTGTTTCCTGATTGGTCCCTCCCCTGCATCCACAGCTTAGTCCATTCCCTTGCAGCCACAGCTGCCAGATTCCTCCCACCCAGGTCCTGACTTCCAGCCCTGGGGAGAGGTCCCTCAAGGAGGCATTGACTGATAGCTGTCGCTGCATCCTGGGCTTGGGTCAGCCGGCCTGCCACCATGACAGGGAGTGACACTGACCACCATCCCCAGTGAGTACTGCTGCTGCAGGTACCTCCTCCAGCTACCCCAACTGTACCCCCTCCAGCTCCGCCTCCCCCCTCTCTCTCCTCCCCTCCAGCTTCCCTCCAAGATGGTAACCCTATCTGTATTGTCCCTCTTTTAATTGCTTCCAGGAAATATTCATACAAGCAAATTCTTGTTCATCAAAATGTACACAGAAAATGTGAATTAAGTGATCCCAGTACACAGCATGACTAGCGAATTCCAAACAGTGAATATTCAGGGCAGTTGTCATGGCAAATAGTTTGCAAGCAATTCAGACTGAAATATATTCCCATTAAACCACAAATTGAATAATTTCATTAACAAATCTCTAGCAAAATGAAGACTTTGCAAATATTTCACAAACAGAATAAAGACTACATTCATTCAATGAATTGCTTGCTGTGAATAATTTGCCTGGCTCTAATTGGAATGTTAGATTTCCATTGCTCAGTACATCTTTTGTAGCCTGTTCCTTTAGCCAAATTGCCTACTTTTTAGAAATCCTAGCTGTGTGCTGCCGATCATTTTGTGTGATACTTTTTCTCTGTTCCAGTGAACTTGTTAGCAATGAATTGCTGAACCTGAAAAAATGGAGCCAAGGAAATATCTACATAGCTGAATAGCATATTTTAATTTGTCATAGGTCTACAGGTTATCCAGTTTATTCATGAGATGAACAAACTTTGCTAAGTTCCTAATACTCTAGTCTTCATGTTGGGAGATGCACAGAGCCCTGATGAAGAAATGCAGGGGGCAATGGCAGAAGGGAATTAAGGGTGAAATATAGAGAAAGGAGCTGAAGAGTTTTGTCAGTTTCAACCACAATGTTATAGTGGGTAAAATTCATCCTCTATGTAACTCCCCGACCTCAGCAGAATTACTGCAGGGGTGAATTTAGGTCTCCGGGTTTATTGTATGAATTCGTAAAGATTAGGCTGAATGGGCTTCCACGGAAGGGAGGAAATGCAGTCAAAAGCAATGTCTGACGTACAGGATGGCTCCTGAGAGATTCAGTGGTATCAGAGTCATTGTTAAACCAAACAAGAACAGGCCAAAGCACAAGAGGGAATGACTTGGAGGGCAAGTCCTCCTGCTGTGATTGTTTCCAAGAAATGTGCACATTTTATTTTTAGAATAAAACCTCCCAGATAAATCCTGTAGTCCTTACTCCAGCAAAGCTCCCATTGACTCCAAAGGGCAGTGGTTCTTAGATTCTATACGACCTTCACAAAACATTTTAACAGATGGCACAAGCTACTGTACATCAATTTAATTCATAAAAGAAAGGTAGTGCCCAGCCTTATGGTTTGGAATGTAGAAAAAAGAAAATGCTATTCCACCTCAGTGAATGCCTTCTCAGCAGTCAATGAAAGAATGACAGCTGGGGAGCCACTTAGCCTGGCCGAGTGGGTGGCTTTTAAAAGTTGCCTGACATTGTTACACCCAGGTTTCATTTTTAATAAAGCCTGCCTGGTCTCAGGGGGTAAGTCTAAGTCAGGAGCATTTGGCATAATACACTTTTATTGTTTGCCAGGGGAATTGACCTCCATAAGGATCTATCTATCTATCTATCTATCTATCTATCTATCTATCTATCTATCTATCTATCTATCTATCTATCTATCCCCATACACCCCGTCTAGCTAGCTAGCTATCCATCAGTTTTCTCTAACTGGATCATTTGGATTGAGCCAAAACACTTTAAAAAAAAAAAACTCACAGGTCATTTTAAAATGGTTTATTTTCATTCTGATTTGGAAGGAAAACAAATTTCAAAATATTGGAATTTCCCACCAAATGAAAGTTCTGAGTTTTGGCCAGTTCTAGTGAAAACCTTTCAGGGATCCAGCTCATGCTGACTCATCTAGGCTAGAATTCCTTCAGAGAAACCCGCACGACCCCACACAGTAGACCAGAAAGCCGCTGGCCTGCACTGGTGGCCTTAAGCCTCCTGTCTAGGCAAGAAATATCACACTGCTGAGTGTTATAGAAATGGCGGGGAACAAAGAGAAAACCTGCAGAGGATTCAGGAGCGGGAATCCAAACTACCATCCCTTTAGGGTCTGTACTGCAGTGCTTAGGTGCACCATGGCCTTGTGTTTTCATCTAGTTCACACTTTTCCCTCCTGTCTTCCCATCCTCCTGGGAGACTCCATCCAACCAGTGATGTGGAGGTGAAAGGAGATGTGGGGCTAGTGGTGGGGCCCCTAATAACTCCACACAGAGAAAAGTGCTCTCTTTCGCTGGCTGACTTCCCACTGGGCCAGCAGAAAAGCTCTGCCAGTATATCTCTGCCATTGGGATTAGAATAAAGGGATTATCACACCTGCTAAAGTCTCTCTGAACTTCAAAGGCCTGAGGGGTGCAATAGGTTTGACTATCTTCCAGGGTAATTATGCAAAAGAACTTTTAAAGAAAGGCCCTTTGCATGTTTAAGGAGCTGCAGGGAGGGGCTTCTCGTTCCCCGCCTGGGAGGGAGATAAATCAGAGTACAGCCCCAGGCCAGTTCCGCTGGCTGGTTGGAGCAGGGTAGTCATGGAGGTATCTGTACTAGCCATGGCCTTGGCCCCTGGGAAGGCCACTGACAGAGCAGAAGAAGCTTCTGTTGCTTTTGGAGGAGAGCCCCTGGGACAAGAGCTGCTCTGTCCTATGCCCTCCCCAACCATGAGTTGATTTTACAGAGGGCTCCTGGGTTCAGGTACAACCTGGGCAAGTGTAGACCTGACTCACATGGGGGAATGGCTGGTGAAGTTCCACCTTGTGCCAAATATAGACTGGGGGTCATTCGTCTTAGTGGTTCTGTGCCTGCCCTGAGAACCTCACACCTGGAAAGGGGCTGGTCCTGCCCTCTGCCAGGGCAGCTGGAGTGCTGGGTTGGTCCAGGCCTGGCAACAGGGTGGGTTGCAGCGATATGTGTGTGTATGAAGACGGGAGGTAGAGATGAGCTGTAGATGGATGAAAGCACTCTGGAGCTCCGCCCTATGGGGACTGTCAGGCTACGTGGGATGTGGCACTGAGGGGACATACCTAAATGAAGGGCTCAGTGTGCAGAAGTCTACGTAGGCCAGTAACATGTGCAGAGGGAGCCGAGTGCTGTGTGCACAGGGAGCCAAGCACTGAGCCCTCCATGGGTAGGGCTGTGCCATGTGCAGATGGAGCTGGGCATAGGACCCTCTTTGATGTTGCAATCCATATGTTTTATGGAAATATATTTATAAATGTGAATATGATGTAACTGGAATATACTTCATGCAAAAGGTCTCTTGTAAGGTATCATTACAAAGCTTATGATCTACTGAGTGTGTTCATCCAGTTTGTTTGCATGTATTATTTTTATGTCTGGAGTTAGGAGAATAAGATATAAACTTGTATTACTGATGTAAATGTGTTAAGTGGAAGCCATTAAGGCTGTGAATGGGTTTGTTTACCTGCAAGCCTTCCTATGTACCTGTCTTCCAACTAATAGGTAATGAAGGAATCGCCTTCCTTAGAGGTTTTTAAGGTCAGGCTTGACAAAGCCCTGTCTGGGATGATTTAGTTGGGGATTGGTCCTGCTTTGAGCAGGGGGTTGGACTAGATAATCTCCTGAGGTCCCTTCCAACCCTGATATTCTATGATTCTATGATTCTAAGGAGGAGGTCTTACAGTGACACGTGATCATGTCACCTGAACTGGAATCCATCTTAAACCTGATGCTTTTTCATTTAGAAGGAGAGGTGGGGATCCAGAGAGACAAAAGATTCCTGCCTTGTGCCAAAGCTATAAAAGGGGGTGGAACAGAACAAAGGGGGCTGCCAGTCATGAGAAATCCCCTAGTTACCACCTGAGCTGGAACTAACAAGAATTGTACCAGGGGAAAGGCTTGGGCCCAGACTAGGAAGAAGTCTAGTCTGTGAAAGAAGCTTATTGGAACATCTCTAAAGGTGAGATTTACTTGTATTTTGTTTCTAAATGTATTAGGTTTAGACTTGGTGTTTTGTTTGATTTTGCTTGGTAACTTACTATGTTCTGTCTGTTATCACTTGAAACCACTTAAATCCTACTATTTATGCGTAATAAAAAACCTTTTGTTTATTAGTAAACCCAGAGAAAGTGATTAATACCTGGGGGAGCAAACAGCTGTGCATATCTCTCTAGCAGTGTTATAGATGGCGGACAATGTATGAGCTTTATACAGAGTAAAATGAATTTATTTGGGGTTTGGATCCCATTGGGAACTGGGTGTCTGGCTGCTGGAGACAGGAGTACTTGCTGAGCTGTTTTCAGTTAGTCTGCAGCTTTGGGGGCATGGTTCAGACCCTGGGTCTGTGTTGCACTAGGCTAGCGTGTCTGGCTCAACAAGAGAGGGTTCTGGAGTCCCAAGCCATCAGAGAAAAAGGGCTCAGAGGTAATTTCAACAAATAAGGTGACAGTCCCAAGGGGGTCTCTGTGACCAAACCCGTCACACCCTCCCTGAGCAGGGCTGTGCCATATGCAGAAGAAGCTGGGCACTGGGCCCTCCCTGGGCAGGGCTGTGCCATATTCAGAGGGAGCTGGGCTTTGGGTCCTCCCTGGGCAGGACCATGCTGTATGCAGAAGGAGCCAGACACTGGGCCCTCTCTGTGCAGGGTCATGTCATGTGCAGAGAGAGCTGGACACTGGGTCCTCCCTGGGCACCACCGGGCCATGTGCAGACAGAGCCGGGCATTGGGCCCTTGCTGGGCAGGGCCATGCTGCGTGCAGAGGGAGCCGAAGATTGGGCCCTTGCTGGGCAGGGTCATGCCATTTGCAGAGGGAGCCAGACACTGGCTCCTCGCTGGGCAGGGCTGAGCCGTGTGCAGACTAAGAACATAAGAACATAAGAATGGCTGTACTGGGTCAGACCAAAGGTCCATCCAGCCCAGTATCCTATCTACCAACAGTGGCCAATGCCAGGTGCCCCAGGGGGAGTGAACCTAAAAGGTAATGATCAAGTGATCTCTCTCCTGCTATCCATCTCCACCCACTGGCAAACAGAGGCTAGAGACACCATTCCTTACCCATCCTGGCTAATAGCCATTAATGGAGTTAACCTCCATGAATTTATCTAGTTCTCTTTTAAACCCTGTTATAGTCCTAGCTTTCACAACCTCCTCAGGCAAGGAGTTCCACAAGTTGACTGTGCGCTGTGTGAAGAAGAATTTCCTTTTCTTTGTTTTAAACCTACTGCCCATGAATTTCATTTGGTGGCTCCTAGTTTTTATATTATGGGAACAAATAAATAACTTTTCCTTATTCACTTTCTCCACATCACTCATGATTTTTTATACCTCTATCATATCCCTCCTTAGTCTCCTCTTTTCCAAGCTGAAAAGTCCCAGCCTCTTTAATCTCTCCTCATATGGGACCCATCCCAAACCCCTAATCATTTTAGTTGCCCTTCTCTGAACCTTATCTAATGCCAGTATATCTTTTTTGAGATAAGGAGACCACATCTGTACGCAGTATTCAAGATGTGGGCGTACCATCGATTTATATAAGGGCAATAATATATTCTCCGTCTTATTCTCTATCCCCTTTTTAATGATTCCTAACATCCATTTGCTTTTTTGATTGCCGCTGCACACTGCGTGGACGTCTTCAGACAACTATCCACGATGACTCCAAGATCTTTTTCCTGATTAGTTGTAGCTAAATTAGCCCCCATCATATTGTATGTATAGTTGGGGTTATTTTTTCCAATGTGCATTACTTTACATTTATCCACATTAAATTTCATTTGCCATTTTGTTGCCCAATCACTTAGTTTTGTGAGATCTTTTTGAAGTTCTTCACAGTCTGCTTTGGTCTTAACTATCTTGAGCAGTTTAGTATCATCTGCAAACTTTGCCACCTCACTTTTTACCCCTTTCTCCAGATCATTTATGAATAAGTTGAATAGGATTGGTCCTAGGACTGACGCTTGGGGAACACCACTAGTTACCACTCTCCATTCTGAAAATTTACCATTTATTCCTACCCTTTGTTCCCTGTCTTTTAACCAGTTCTCAATCTTTGAAAGGATCTTCCCTCTTTATCCCATGACAACTTAATTTACGTAAGAGCCTTTGGTGAGGGACCTTGTCAAAAGCTTTCTGGAAATCTAAGTACACTATGTCCACTGGATCCCCCTTGTCCACATGTTTGTTGACCCCTTCAAAGAACTCTAATAGATTAGTAAGACATGATTTCCCTTTACAGAAATCGTGTTGACTTTTGCCCAACAATTTATGTTCTTCTATGTGTCTGACAATTTTATTCTTTATAATTGTTTCAACTAATTTGCTCGGTACTGATGTTAGACTTACTGGTCTATAATTGCCGGGATCAACTCTAGAGCCCTTTTAAAATATTGGCATTACATTAGTCATTGGGTACAGAAGCCGATTTAAAGGACAGGTTACAAACCATAGCTAGTAGTTCCGCAATTTCACATTTGAGTTCTTTCAGAACTCTTGGGTGAATGCCATCTGGTCCTGGTGACTTGTTACTGTTAAGTTTATCAATTAATTCCAAAACCTCCTCTAGTGAACCTCAATCTGTGACAATTCCTCAGATTTGTCATCTTCAAAAGCCGGTTCAGGTTTGGGAATCTCCCTAACATCCTTAACCGTGAAGACTGAAGCAAAGAATTCATTTAGTTTATCCGCAATGACTTTATCATCTTTAAGTGCTTTTTTTCTATCTTGATCATCCAGGGGCCTCACTGGTTGTTTAGCAGGCTTCCTGCTTCTGATGTACTTAAAAAACATTTTGTTATTACCTTTTGAGTTTTTGGCTAGCTGTTCTTCAAACTCCTTTTTGGCTTTTCTTATTACATGTTTACACTTAATTTGGCAGTGTTTATGCCTCACTAGGATTTGACTTTCACTTTTTAAAAGATGCCTTTTTATCTCCCACTGCTTCTTTTACATGGTTGTTAAACCACGGTGGCTCTTTTTTAGTTCTTTTACTGTGTTTTTTAATTTGGGGTATACATTTAAGTTGGGCCTCTATTATGGTGTCTTTGAAAAGTGTCCATGCAGCTTGCAGGGATTTCACTCTAGTCACTGTACCTTTTAATTTCTGTTTAACTACCCCCCTCATTTTTGCATAGTTCCCCTTTCTGAAGGGGACTGAGCTGGGCATGGGGCCATCACTGGGCAGGGCCATGCCATGTGCAGACAGAGCTGGGCATTGGGCCGTGCCATGTGCAGAGGGAGCCAGACACCCAACCCTCCCTGGGCAGGGCCGTGCTGTGTGCAGGGGGACCTGGGCACTGGGCCCACCCTGGGCAGGGCTGTTCCATGTGCAAAGGAAGCCGGTTATTGGTCCCTCACTGGGAAGGGCCATACCGTGTACAGAGGGAACCAAGCACTGGGCCCTCACCGGGAAGGGCTGTGCCATGTGCAGAGGGAGCTGGGCATTGGGCCCTACCTGGACAGGGCTGTGCTGTGTGCAGAGGATCCAGGCACTGGGCCCTCTCTGTGCATGGATGTGTGGTGTGCAGACAGAGCTGGGCATTGGGTCTTTGCTGGGCAGGGCCATATCATGTGCAGATCGAGCCAGGCACTGGACCCTCTCCTGGGCAGGGCTGTGCAGACAGAACTGGGCATTGGACAAATTGGACAAATGTGGACAAATTTGAGAGAGTCCAGCGGAGGGCAACGAAAATTATTAGAGGGCTGGGAATTACAATGGACGAGAAGCTGCATATGAGTCAATAGTGTGCCCTTGTTGCCAAGAAGGCTAATGGCACAATGGGCTGCATTAGTAGGAGCATTGCCAGCAGATCGAGGTAAGTGATTATTTCCCTCTATTTGGCACTGGTGAGGCCACATCTGGAGTATTTCATCCATTTTTGGGCCCCCCACTACAGAAAGGATGGGGAGAAATTTGAAAGAATCCAGTGGAGGGCAACGGAAATAATTAGGGGGCTGGGGCACATGGCTATGAGGAGAGGCTGAGGGAACTGGGGTTATTTAGTCTGCAGAAGAGAAGAGTGAGGGTAGCCTTCAACTACCCGAAGGAAGGTTCCAAAGAGGACGGAGCTTGGCTGCTCTCAGTGCTGACAGATGACAGAACAAGAAGCAATGACCTCAAGTTGCAGTCAGGGAGGTCTAGGTTGGATATCAGGGAACACTATTTCACTAGGAGGATGGTGAAGCACTGGAATGGGTTATCTAGGGAGGTGGTGGAATCTCCATCCTTAGAGGTTTTTAAGGCCCAGCTTGACAAAGCCCTGGCTGGGATGATGTAGTTGGTGTTGGTCCTGCTTTGAGCAGGGGGTTGGACTAGATGACCTCCTGTCGTCTCTTCCAACCCTAATATTCTATTCTATGATTCTATTGGGCCCTCACTGGGCAGGGCCATGCCATGTGCAGCAGGATCCGGACACTGGGTCCTCCCTGGGCAGTGCTGTGTCATTTGCAGATGGAGGCAGGCATTCGGCCCTCACTGGACATTGGCCCCTTGTGGGGCACGTCCATGCCATGTGCAGAGGAAGCCGTGTATTGGGCCCTCCCTGGGCAGGGCCGTGCCGTGTGCAGAGGGAGCTAGGCATGGGCCCTCACTGGGCAGGGTCATGAGTGCCCCAAGGGTCGGTCCTGGGGCCAGTTTTGTTCAATATCTTCATTAATGATCTGGAGGATGGTGTGGACTGCACCCTCAGCAAGTTTGCAGATGACACTAAACTGGGAGGAGCGGTAGATACGCTGGAGAGTAGGGATAGGATACAGAGGGACCTAGACAAATTAGAGGATTGGGCCAAAAGAAATCTGATGAGGTTCAACAAGGACTAGTGCAGAGTCCTGCACTTAGGACGGAAGAATCCCATGCACTGCTACAGATTAGGGACCGAGTGCCTAGACAGCAGTTCTGTAGAAAAGGACCTGGGGGTTACAGTGAACGAGAAGCTGGCTATGAGTCAACAGTGTGCCCTTGTTGCCAAGAAGGCTAATGGCATTTTGGGCTGTATAAATAGGGACATTGCCAGCAGATCAAGGGACATGATCATTCCCCTCTATTTGACATTGGTGAGGCCTCATCTGGAGTACTGTGTCCAGTTTTGGGCCCCAGAAGAGAAGAATGAGGTGGGATTTGATAGCTGCTTTCCAGGGCCGGCTTTAGGCCGATTCAGCCGATTCGGCTGAATTGGGCCCCGCGCCAAGAGGGCCCCGCGCTGCAGCTGTTCACCCCGCCCACTTCCCCCTCCTCCCCTGCCCTGCACGCCCCGCCCCCTCCCCTGCTTCCCGCGAATCAGAGATTCGCGGGAAGTCTGAGACTAAGCAGCAGGGGCGGGCCGGCCGGCAGCATGAGGTAAGCTGGGGTGGGGGCGGGAGAAGGGCTCCGGGGAGGCGCGGCCCGTTCCCGCAGGCCCCAGCAGGGCCCCCGTGGCCCGGCTCCGGCCCGGTCCCCGCGGCTCGGGCCCCCCCATCCCCCCCCGCGGCTCGGCTCGGGGCCCCCCCGGCGGCGCGGCTGGGCTCGGGGCCCCCCCGGCGGCGCGGCTGGGCTCGGGGCCCCCCCGGCCCCCCCGGCGGCGCGGCTCGGCTTGGGGCCCCTCCGGCGGCGCGGCGCGGCTGGGCTCGGGGCCCCCCCGGCCCCCCTGCGGCGCGGCTCGGCTCGGGGCCCCCCCGGCCCCCCTCCGGCAGCGCAGCGTGGCTCGGGTCCTGGGGGCGGGGCTTGCTGCAAGCCCCGCCCCCAGGAATCGGGCCCCGCTCTTGCTAAAGCCGGCCCTGCTGCTTTCAACTACCTGAAAGGGGGTTCCAAAGAGGATGGATCTAGACCAGGGGTCGGCAATCTTTCAGAAGTGGTGTGCCGAGTCTTCATTTATTCACTCTAATTTAAGGTTTCGCGTGCCAGTAATACATTTTAACATTTTTAGACAGTCTCTTTCTATAAGTCTATAAAATATAACTAAACTATTATTGTATGTAAAGTAACTAAGGTTTTTAAAATGTTTAAGAAGCTTCATTTAAAATTAAATTAAAATGCAGAGCCCCCCGGACCAGTGGCCAGGACCCAGGCAGTGTGAGTGCCATTGAAAATCAGCTTGCGTGCTGCCTTTGGCACGCGTGCCATAGGTTGCCTACCCCTGATCTAGACTGTTCTCAGTTGTAGCAGATGACAGAATGAGGAGTAATGGTCTCAAGTTGCAGTGGGGGAGATTTAGGTTGGATATTAAGAAAAAAAAAATCACTAGGAGGGTGGTGAAGCACTGGAATGGGTTACCTAGGGAGGTGGTGGAATCTCCTTCCTTCGAGGTTTTTAAGGTTAGGCTTGACAAAGCCCTGGCTGGGATGATTTAGTTGGTGACTGGTCCTGGTTTGAGCAGGGGGTGGGACTAGATGACCTCCTGAGGTCCCTTCCAACCTTGATATTCTATGATTCTATGACTTACCATTGCCTCCCCCCGCCCGCCCTGACCTAGGGCCTGGGCTTGCTATTACATACTGTTATTGCTCAGCCCCTGCCTGAGGGTCAGAGTGCCTGACTCACCAGTGCCCCACCCTGATCTAGGGCCTGGTCTTACTGTGTCATTTCTACCTTCACAAAAGCTGCCGAGGACGACTCCTGTGGCCTGAGTGACTAATTCCCCGCAAGACCTATTCCCCAATTTAGTGAGGCGGTGGGGGTCCCGCCACCCCAGAGAGAGACGAGCCCCAGCTAACCTCTCTACAGGCCCTCCTTGGGCAGGGCCATGTGATGTGCAGAGGGAATTGGGCATTGGCCCCTCACTGGGCAGGCCTGTGCCATATGCAGAAGTTGCCAGGCACCGGACCCTCCCTGGGCAGGGCTGTGCTGAGTGCAGGGGGAGCTGGGTACTGGGCCCACCCTGCGCAGGGCTGTGCCATGTATAGCGGGAGCAAGTGTGACGTTATTAATATGAACTGTATAGATCATTGTTGCAACCAAGGTCATATAGTGGCACCAAATCTTGTACAAAGAAGGTCCAGAAGGTGTCTATGAAAAGGTTATGATTTAAGAAGCAACAGAGGGTCCTGTGGCACCTTTAAGACTAATAGAAGTATTGGGAGCATAAGCTTTCGCGGGTAAGATCCTCACTTCTTCAGATGCAAGTTGAAGAATGCTTATGCTCCCAATACTTCTGTTAGTCTTAAAGGTGCCACAGGACCCTCTGTTGCTTTTTACAGATTCAGACTAACACGGCTACCCCTCTGAGACTATGATTTAAGATTTACTGGTTATGATTATGCTATCTGTATGCAGATATCATTTTTGTATTTAGAGTTATAGGTATTGGCTCTATACCGTCTGTATTTCAAACTTGTGCTATGCTTCTGGGTGACACCCCAGACAATTTGGCATCAGCACTGCCTAGCCTGCTTGATGGCCTATTAAGGACCACCAGCTATACAATTGACCCATTGAGAGAATGCAGATACACCTTGTGACTCAGTAAGGCATGCAGGGACATGTCTGGACAGAACTCTAAGGTTTTTCCATGCCATGTGCTGGATGGCTTTTGTTTGGAACAAAGAAAGCACAAGCCACATGGCAAAAGGACTATAAAAGGCAGTATCATCATCTCCATTTTGTCTTCAATCCTGCTTCTTACTTCTGGAGGAACCTTGCTGCAAACTGAAGCTCTGGACAAAGGATGTACTCCAGAGACTTGATTTGAACCTGCAGTTTATTCCATCACTGCTACAAGCCTGAACCAAGAACTTTGCCATTACTGTATGTAATTGGTTCCATTTAACCAATTTCAGCTCTCACCTATATTTATTTCTTTTTATGAATAAACCTTTAGATTTTAGATTCTAAAGGATTGGCAACAGCATGATTTGTGGGTAGGATCTGACTTGTATGTTGACCTGGGTCTGGGGCTTGGTCCTTTGGGATCGGGAGAACCTTTTTTCTTTTACTAGGGTACTGGTTTTCATAACCATTCCTCCCCATAACGAGTGGCACTGGTTGTGATATTGGGAAACTGGAGTGTTTAAGGGAATTGCTTGTATGACTTATGGTTAGCCAGTAGGGTGAGACCGAAGTCCTCTCTGTTTGGCTGGTTTGGTTTGCCTTAATAGTAAAGGAACTCCAGCTTTGGGCTGTAACTGCCCTGCTGTAAGCAATTTGTCCTGAACTGATACTCTCAGCTGTGTCCCGCCAAAGGCAGCATCATTACAGCCGGTTATTAGGCCATCACTAGGCAGGGCCATGCCATGTGCAGAGGGAGCTAGGCACTGGTCCATCGCTGGGTAGGGTCATGCCATATGCAGAAAAAGTTGTACACTGGGTCCTTGCTAGGCAGCGCCATTTCGTGTGCAGAGGGAGCCGGACACTGGGTCCTCACTGGGCAGGTCTTGATGTGTTCAGATGAAACTGGTGATTGGGCCCTCGCTAGGCAGGGCCATTCCGTGTACAGAGGCATCTGGAGACTGGGAGCTCGCTGGGTATGGCTGTGCTGTGTGCAGATGCAACCGGGCATTCCACCCTTGCTTGGTAGGGCCATGCAGTGGGCAGAAGGAGCTGGACACTGGTCCTTCGCTGGGCAGGGTTTTGTCATGTGCAGAGGTAGCTAGGCACTGGGTCCTTGATGGGTATGGCCATTCCATATGCAGATGGAGGCAGGCATTTGGCCCTCACTGGGTAGGGCCATTCTGTGTCCAGAGGGAGCTGGGCATTGGGCCCTAGCTGGGCACAGCCGTTCCATGTGCAGTGGGTGCCAGGAACTCGCCCCTCACTGGGCATGTCCATGCCATGTGCAGACGGAGTTGGGCACTGGACCCTCCCTGGGCAGGGCTGTGCTGTGTGCAAAGGGAGCAGGGCACTGGCCTCTCGCTGGACAGGGTCATGCCGTGTTCAAAGGGAGCCAGGCACTGGGTGCTCACTGGGTAGTGCCGTGCTGTGTACAGAGGGAAGCAGGCACTGGGCCCTCCCTGTGCAGGGCAATGCCGTGTGCAGAGGGAGCTGGACATTGGGCCTTCCCTTGTAAGGGTCATGCTATGTGTAGAGTGAGCCATAGAAAGGGCCCTCACTGGGCAAGGTCATTTTGTATGCAGAGGGAGCCAGGCACTGGGTCTTTGCTGGGTAGGGCCCTGCCATGTGCAAAGGGATCCAGGCATTGGGCCCTTGGTGGGCAGGTCCATGCCATATACAGAGGTTGCCAGGCACCGGACCATCCCTCAGTAGGGCCATGCTGTGTGCAGGGGGAGCTGGGCACTGGGCCCACCCTGGGCAAGGCTGTGCCATGTGTAGAGGGAGAGGGTTATTGGGCCTTTACTTTTAGCAGGGCCATCCATTGTGCAGAATTAGACAGGCATTGGGCCTTCACTGGGCAGGGCTGTACCATGTGCAAACTGAGTGCACTTGGCACTTGCTGTGCAGAAACTTCATTCACAGACAAACTGCTTTTTTGCACACACAAACAGCTATTTCCTACCAGGTAGAGTCCCCCTCCCCTTGGTCATAGCATAATGGGTTAAACACAGAAAACTGCTCAGAGTAATACAACATACCAACATTGTTATAAACTGGACTTTCAAGATGATACAGTTTCTGCTGTTCTTCCATTGCTTTTTTGACTTGGAGCTGTGGAGGAAAAAGTTTGCTAGGGCCTAAACTTTAGTTGTCTCGGGCCTGAACTTTGGTTCAGACCTGAACATTAGTGAAGTCTATTGTAGGTGAAAGGTTTTTAGAGGCAGAATAGAGGAAAAGTATAAAAGCAGAACTATCTATAATTATAAGACCTGTGATTCATAGTGCTGCATTGACAGTTTTGGAGAAGTCTGGAAATCGCAGTAGGACAGACTGTGAAAAACAGGAAAGCTTAGAAACCGCAATAAGGCAGACTGTGAAAAACAGGAAAGCTTGCTAAGCTATATTCCTTTTATGGAGAGTGTATTCCAAATATGGCAATAATGCTGATAAGACAGTATGTATCATGTAATTGTGGTTTTATGCTATATAAGCTGTGCAAGATTCTGTAATCGGGGGGATTGCTAGTTTACTGGTACCCCCCATGCATGCATGAAAATAAAAAGGCCTCAGGCGATTCTGATTCAAACACAACGCGTGGTCATTTTTCCACAACAATCTTGGTGCCGTGACTTGGATCCACAGACTGTCCACCGGACCAGGAGACCGCGGACCATTCCCCTCCGAACCCAGCCGGCACTTGATAGGTGAGAGACCTTTTAAATCTCTATTTGGGTTATCGGTGGAGGACTGTCTGTAGGCCCTGGGTCGGGTGAGTAGCAAGCTGGATACGGACCTTTTGCTGCCAGACTCGCCTGACAACCTTTTGGTTTCCTGGGAGGAGCCACGGGTAAGTGGCGGGGAGTCGGGGTTCCCACAAGGATAGGCCTTGGTTTTAGGCCTTACCTCAGTGTTTGTGTGCAAGTGTGAATGACTGAAAACGAATGAGGGTCGTAGGAAGACGCCCAGAGCTTTCTGCGAGGCCTTGAGGCTTACGACCAGGAATGTCTCTAAAGCAAGCCCTATGACCCGTGTGAGTGGCCTGATATTGTTCAGGGAAAAAGGGATTATAGGTTTAGGAAGATGCTATCGGAAACCTAGGGATTGAGAGATTGGATCTCACAGTCGGTAACCTCGGGATAGCTGACCAAAACCCTATAATCAGGTAGACTCCAGGAAAATGGGGGGAGCTGAGGATCATGGGAAAAAGGGATTATAGGTTTAGGAAGATGCTATCGGAAACCTAGGGATTGAGAGATTGGATCTCACAGTCGGTAACCTCGGGATAGCTGACCAAAACCCTACAATCAGGTAGACTCCAGGAATCAGGGAAAAAGGGATTATAGGTTTAGGAAGACGCTATCGGAAACCTAGGGATTGAGAGATTGGATCTCACAGTCGGTAACCTCGGGATAGCTGACCAAAACCCTACAATCAGGTAGACTCCAGGAATCAGGGAAAAAGGGATTATAGGTTTAGGAAGACGCTATCGGAAACCTAGGAATTGAGAGATTGGATCTCACAGTCGGTAACCTCGGGATAGCTGACCAAAACCCTACAATCAGGTAGACTCCAGGAATGTAAATGTAATTGGTATACCAGAGATGATAAAAATTTGTAATTTCCATTAGAAGAAAGCTTTGACCTTGACAGGATTGTGCACCTCAGAGGCGCACTTCTTGCCAACAAAGTCGGACAAGATCAGTTTGATGTATATTTTTATTGGTGTAAGGAAACAGTAAAACGGCGCCATAAATCTCAAGTAGGGAGTCCCAAGGACTCCCAAGAAAAGCTTAAAAAAAAAAGACCTGTTATTGTCAATTTTTCTTTTAGTCCTTGTTTATCGGTTAACCTTTTGGGAAAAGACTTGCTGCGTAAATTAAATTGTATAATCTGCTGTACCCCAGATGGTGTGTATCTGGACGTGCCTGGTCCCGCTCACAATGAAGTCCTGGCAGTTTATGGGAGAAAACTGACCCCAGCCCTTCCTCGTTGCAACAGGAACTGCTGGTTAAGGTCTCTCCCTCCCTGTGGGCTTTGTGAGCCGATCATGCCAACCAGGTTGGGTGCATTGGGTCTGCCCAAGCCGTTAAGATTGGCCTAAACCCAACAAGAACCCTTCCCAAGGTGCAGCAGTACCCTATATCAAAACAGGCCAAGGAAGAATCCAATCTGTTGTTACCTCCTTGATTTAACAAAAAGTCATTATTCCTATGGTCAGTAAGTGTAACTCCCCCGTTTTATCATGCTGTTCATGCTGTTGTTCTTTTTTCCTCTCCCGTTGTCCCTAGCCCTGTTATTATTCTTTTTTATAATGCACCAGTGCTGAGGGGTTATTATCGCCTCAAGAAAAGATTGTATTAAGTCCAGACATAAAGAATTAAAGTTGTTATTAAGTAAGATGCATCTAGATGTAATGTGTGTATATAAATAGGTGTATATAAATAAAGAAAAGGGGGGTTAGTCATAATGCCCACCCTCCTTGCTAAATTGGTAGTGAAACAATGCCTGTGCCCATGGAAAGAAATAATGCAGCAAAGAAAAAAGGATCGGGCCCAAAACAAGCAGGCAATCACAGTTTGAGGAAGTTGAAAGAAAGAAAGTGAAAAGTTAACTCTATAGTTACTGGAGGGAATCAAGCAGTGAAACTTGGTAGGAAGGTCTGTAAGTAATCCAGGCAAGAGGTTATTTAAGTGGAATTATTCAACTATGAATAATTTAGTCGAATTTGCTGAAGAACACTCCTGCTGTGTAAAATTTTTATTTTATAAGTTTGAGATGAATTGGTATTGTTTAAAGTTGCAAAACTGATAATACTTTTGCCAGACACAGGAAACTAGTGTTGTTTAAGGTATTTAGCATTTAATCCTTAAGGTGACTTAATGCTTTATAAGATTTAAAATGTTTTAAATAAAGACCAAAGGTTGTGGCTGCAGCAGGGTAGTCAAAGCCAGGAGAATAAAAGATTTGAATTTGTTTCTGGGTAACAAAATAGCAGATAAAAGATCTGGTAAAGAGAGAGAAGGACAGTGCCACTGGTTCTGTGTGGTCGAGCTGTCACTTTGCTATGGTTGCATGGAGATTTTGTAAGCACAAAAGAAACAGTTACACCCTGTGTAGAAATTAATGAAGAGGATGTGCATTTTCCCCAGAACATGTGCAGTGTATATTGAAGCAGAAGTAAAAGAAATGCAAACCTATCAAAATAGGTTGTGTTGTCTTTTTCAGATCACTGTATGTTTGAAAATAGAAGTTAAAAGTTAATTGTGTCTCTTTTTAAGTAAGAGTCTTTAAGTTGTGAATAGCTTTCGATCCAGAAGCAAGCCAGAAAGCATCTGTATTAATGCAAATTATCTTAACTGATAATGTAGAAGCCACTGAAACCTGGGCTGCCTATGAAACAATTACAAGGAAATATGGGATAATTCCTCTGTTTTGCCTGAAATCAACAAGAGTATTTATATATAAAGGAAATATTTTAAGCAATGACTGACTACCCAGAAGGGGTAGGCTTCTGTTCTTTTGTCTTTCAGATCATCAGAGAAAAACAAATGCCAGCTAAATAGCATTCAGTGTACCATGCATTTACTGGTACAATAGGAATTATTTTTGTGTTCTGTGTCCTGTCTTGTGGTGTTTGTCTTGTGGCCAGAATTGTTGTTTAATATTTTTATAGGACAGTCTAGTTCAAAATTAAATAGAACGGTTAAATCAAAAAAAAAGTAGATACTTGTTTTATTCAACTTAGAATACAAAGTATTTGGATAAATGAGGAAAATGTGATATACTAAAGTCTAATACATTTGCTTAAGTAAGAAAAAGAAACTTCATTGGCCAGATCTTTTAATTGAAAAAAAAATGTTGTTAATAAAATTACCAACAGTCTTTGGAAGCAAGGATATGAAAGGTTAACCCACTCCCTATATTGCACATGGGATCCTTCTGGCTACCTCAGATTTCTAGCCAGAGGGCAGGGGAGGGAGGAAAGCTCTTGGACACCAGAGGTTGTACCAAGTGGACTCCTCAAAAGTGGGTGTACTTGTCCTGGTTTGTTGCTCCAAAGCTCTGTAATAAAGTTATTTTACTGGAAGGGTGTACATGGCATACATTAAGTAATAAAACTAATGTACTGTATAAAGGCAATATGTATGTGTTCATTGTTGAGAAAAGGTGTATGAGGGAGGAGTGGAAGTTTCCTTTGTAGGTTAAAAAGCCAAGAAGGGGAGAAGGAAGAAGAACAAAACGAATTAACTGAAAAAAAAAAATAGCTAGCAAGCTCAGTCCAAAGATAAGATGCTGGCCCCATTCAAGGACACTGCTACAGCTAAGACTTGGCTGACAACCAAGAAAAGGGGGGGCTTGAATGTGCCCAAGCAGCTGTAAAATATCTGCAAAACACTGCCAGGCATTAATGAAATGTGTTAGGTTTTTTCTCACAGGTAAAGAAGTGCTATCCAAAGACCCTAGCAGCCCTGCCATTCATTGAAACCAGAAGACTGAGTCTATGTAAAGTCCATCAAGGAAAGACTGCTTTGGCTCCATGCTGGAAAGGCCCTTTCCAAGTCCTGTTAATCACCAACACCGCTGTGAAGTGCCAAGGACTGCCTGCCTGGACCCATGCTTCTCACTGTAAAAAGACCCCTCGACCTCGGGAGGGCTCTCTGACTGATAAGCCTATTTCTCTTTCTAGCTCTGCTGTGCCTTCTGAACAGCAGGGAAAAAGGACAAGGTGAAGTGCTGGTAACATCTCCCTTGTCCACTGACAGACCTACTGTGCCTTTGGATTTTTCTGGAAGAAGCAAAACCATTACAGGGTGATGTGCTAGTAACCTCTCCCCTGTATGATGCTGAACCACGACTGTTCCAGGAAAAGAGAAGAAGGAACACTCGCTCCATTGAAATCACCAAAGTCCAGGGATTCCTGACTACAAAAGATATTAAGAACTGACCCTAGTAAAGAAACAAAGAATTACACACTGGCAGGAAGAAACTTGTGGGACCCATGCTTAGGAATGTGGTATTGATTGGATTTTGGGGTTTATTCTACAGGCTGTGCCCTGTGTTTTGGATAAGTCCTTCAGCATGTATTGCCCTCCCTAATTGAATTTTAAATGACAAGTACCAAAGGCACCTTGTTGCCACTGCCCCTGCCATCTCCTCCATTACACTATTACCCCTGTAACACATCCAAATACAGATAGTGCCATAGATTTGATAAAACCAATGGCCAAGGCCTTCACACTTTAGTGATTTATTTAAATATTGTTTAGAAAAAGAAATTATTTTTAAGGTTCAGGATATCCCATATAAGTGAACAATTGAATGGAAAACAAGTGGATCAGTGGAGATAAAAGTATATGATATCTCTACCAGTGAACCCCAAGAATTTGTAATTGCAATTGATGGGTTCTATAGCAAAGTAGACATGATGGCCATCCCCGGGGTTTGTAACACCTCAACAGGGAAAGGTCCCTTTTGTTATTTAGTCACCCAGTTAAAAGGGGGTCAAATATATACCCAAAAGCTCTGTTCAACCTCAAGAAATTTTAATTGTATTCACACAATTCCCGTGACCATTGATGTAACCTGTACCCTATTGCAGTATGCCCCACCCTATGTTTTTAGAGTTAACGATTTCCAAAAATATGTGAAGGTGTTCAGTCAGCAAATGTGGTATAAGACTAACCCTAAAAGGGATATATATGGAAATCGATGGACCATAATCAATGCCACCCTGGGAACCATAAGATTTATGTTATCTTTGTCTAGTTTCCAAATTACTTTTAAATATTATAACTATTCAAGGGGGGCTGCTCTCCGAATAGCTCAACTACGGGCATGGGCTTTCCCCAAATGAAAAAGAGATTTAACTGGACATCTGTGGGATGGAGCTAATGGTGTGGCTACAATTTGGAATATCTATAAAAACCAACAGCATGCAGAAAAATTGGGCCAATTAGAAAAGGCTTCAGGACTTATTACAGGGGCACAACTAACCCAGGTGCAAGCCGGGGTAGGTGAATTACATGTCATTTCCGCCCTTGGTTCCTTAACCCAGAGACTTCTGGCAGAGATGGTATGGAACATCACTGGTGCTGGGGAGGCATTGCAGTGGGACCACAGCATGTTCAGAGATCCAGGATTTTCTGAATGAGCAATTAGCAACCATTCGAAGTGATCTCAAACACCAGGCCTGGCCCACTGCCCTCACAGACACCTCAGGAGTACCATCTGATCTGTGGCCATGGAGACATACCTGGAGGTTTTCAGGGTGGAGATGTGTACAGTCCCAATGCTCCTTCCAGCCGTATGGACCAGTTAAAGGGAGATGGGCACCTACTTACCGAATCCTGCCTGGTCCATGGGGAGGATGCATCTGGGACTGGGTGATTCACCGAGATATATGGGAAATAAAACCACCTGGTTTACCTAGCCGATTTATAGTCGGTGCCCCTGAAATAACGCCCAATATTTGGATTAGATTAGGAAACCAATGGACACTCTGGCCATTGGAACCCTCACAGATCCAATGTATATGTAAACTCAAACCAGGGAAAGTTGTCACTGTCCATAACAATGTTTGTTGGGAAGGTAAGGGGCTGGGAAACCTGACAGAAGTCATGATCTTCCAGGTTAATAACAGCTGTGTATTTGTTAAGGCCCATATTGTACACAACGCCCATTTTAACCTCACTATGACTGCAGGCAGCCATGTTATTTATTGGCCTTTGGATAAAAATTTACAATCAACTCTCTGGTTCGAGATGCCCTTTAACTGGACACCCCTGGTACCAGACTGTTTCCAAAATCTGCTTTCATTGATACCCAAGGTCCAGAAAATTTCTGATTTATAGGGACAAATTCATATCCTCGAAAATGTGTATCAAACAGAAAAAGGTGCCTTTCAGACCGCCTATCGATTGTCTTCTTTGTGTACTAGTCAAGACATGTTGTGTGCAGTAACCAAAATTGTATACGAGACACACCATGTTGTTGTTATAAGCGGATTGATTATTGTATTAGGATTGTTTGGTTTAGGATTATGTTTTTGTTATTGTTGTTGCAAAAGATATTGCTGTGCCTGTAATTTTTCTGCTAAGCCTATTGCGAGAGAGCAGGTAGCCTTAATGATCGTTAATGAGGTTTATGATAAAAGTTGGGATGAGATAAGAGAAAAGGAAAAGACAGAAATTAGAGGGCTCATGAATGTGGAAGTTTAGGCCAAGGGTGGCGCTGGAAGCGCCAAAGGGGGGAATTGTGGAGGAAAAAGTTTGCTAGGGCCTAAACTTTAGTTGTCTCGGGCCTGAACTTTGGTTCAGACCTGAACATTAGTGAAGTCTATTGTAGGTGAAAGGTTTTTAGAGGCAGAATAGAGGAAAAGTATAAAAGCAGAACTATCTATAATTATAAGACCTGTGATTCATAGTGCTGCATTGACAGTTTTGGAGAAGTCTGGAAATCGCAGTAGGACAGACTGTGAAAAACAGGAAAGCTTAGAAACCGCAATAAGGCAGACTGTGAAAAACAGGAAAGCTTGCTAAGCTATATTCCTTTTATGGAGAGTGTATTCCAAATATGGCAATAATGCTGATAAGACAGTATGTATCATGTAATTGTGGTTTTATGCTATATAAGCTGTGCAAGATTCTGTAATCGGGGGGATTGCTAGTTTACTGGTACCCCCCATGCATGCATGAAAATAAAAAGGCCTCAGGCGATTCTGATTCAAACACAACGCGTGGTCATTTTTCCACAACAGAGCTTAAGTCTGGCAGTTTCTTGTTGCATCTGGCGAACCCTCTCCTCAGCAGCCAGCTGTTCCATACGCCTCCTACGAGCCCTTTCCTCTCTTTTAGCAGATCCTTTTTGTCTTTTAGCAGCTTCTTTTTCCAGCTGTACCAAGGCTTGCTTCTCTCTCATTTGAATTTCTGTCTGTTTCTGATTATGTTCAAATTGCAGGCTCTCTCTTAGGGCTTACAGTTTCATTGCTTCCGGTGTTGCTTTCTGGCTCATGGTCACTGATCTTTAACCCAACAAACTCTCAATACCAAAATTCCAATTTGGATAGTGTGGGGTTCTGATCCAAAGCTTAATTGACCTGGTTCTGTGGCTCCTATCATGACTACGCCACTGTAACGAAGTGGCTTTTGATGGGACACTACTGAGAGTATTCTGGGGCCTTGCTGGGTAGAGCTGTAGCTGTGTGCAGATGCAGTCAGGCACTGGGTCCTCACTGGGTAGGGCACTTTCCTGTGCAGATGGAGCTGGGCATTGCAGCCTTGCTGGACAGAGACGTGCAGTGGGAAGAGAGCAGTGGATGCTGGTCCCTTGCTGGGCAGGGCTTTGCCATGTGTAGAGGGAGCCAGGCACTGCGTCCTCACTACCAGCAATGGCCCAATGTCCAGCTCCTTCTGCACACAGCACAGCCCTGCCCAGGGTGGGCCCAGTGCCCACCTGGTAGCAGTGGTGGAATAAAATGCAGGTTCAAATCAAGTCTCTGGAGTATATCCACAGCTGGGATGGGTCATTCAGGTCTTTGTTCAGAGCTTCAGTTTGTAGCAAGGTCCCTCCAGAGGTTAGAAGCAGGATTGAAGAGAAGATGGAGGAGTTTTCAAGGCCTTTTTATATTCTCTGCCCGTGGGAGGACACCTCTTTGTTCTTACTGTGGAAAATCCCAGCAGCAACGTGGAGTCTGGAGTCACATGGGCAAGTCACACATCCCTGCGTGACTCAGTTTGCAGGCCGACGCCATTGTTTACATGTTAGTTTGAATGTTCCCAGGAAAGCTCGGATATGGATTGGCGTCTCCCAAAGTTTGTTGTCTGTTAAGTGTTTCTTGATTGGGCACTTACTGAGAATAGTCCCTTCTCAAGAAGCTGACCAAATGCTTCACTGAGGCTACTTAGAATCAAAACACCTTGATATACAAGTACATAGCCAATATTCATAACTTCAATTACAAAAATGATACACACATACAGATAACTTAATCATAACCAGCAAATCATAACCTTTCCATAAACACTTTACATGACAACCTTTGTACAATATTTGCTGCAAATATATAACAGTGGTTGCAACAATGATATATACGGTCACAGGTTATGTCAGTAACGTCACACACTGTCCAGAGGGAGCTGGGCATTGGGTACTCACTGGGAAAAGCCATGCCATGTGCAGAGGGTGCCAGGCACTGGACTCTCCCAGGGCAGGGCTCTGCCATGTGCAAAGGGAGCAGGGCACTGGACTCTAGCTAGGCAGGGCCTTGCGGTGTGCAGAGGGAGCCAGGCATTAGGCCCTTCCTGGGCAGGGCTGTGCAATATGCAGAGGGAGCTGGGAATTGGGCCCTCCCTTGGTAGGGCCTTGCCCTCTGCAGAAGGAGCTGGGCATTGGGCCTTCGCTGGGCAGGAATGTGCCATTTTCAGAGGGAACTAGGCACTGGGCCCACCCTGGGCAGGGCTGTGCTGTGTGCAGAAGGAGCTGGACATTGGGCCATTGCTGGGCTGGGCTGTGGCAGACGGAGCCTGGCATTGGGCCTTCGTTGGGCAGGGCTGTGCCATGTGAAGAGGGAGGTGGGCATTGGGCCCTCACTGGGCAGGGCCTGGCCTTCTGCAGAGGGGAGCTAAATTGTTAATCTGTATATTTTCGGACAGGCTTTTCCTGGATGTTGGGCTGTGGGACAGGTGACTTTTACATCTATTTAGCAGGTGACACTTGTCGGGGAGTCTTTTTGCTTTGCTGGGTGTACCTGTGAGCTGACATTTTCATGGGCAATGTTTTAACACTGTGGAAATCACCCAAGCTGTTCGGACAGAGAGAAAGAAAAAGAAATGCAAACGAAGAAAAAAACCCATCATTTTGTTCAGCTGGTAATTATGTTTCAGTACAGTCCCCTGTAGTGGGGTGGTCACCCCTCTCTGGCTCAGAAAGGGTTAAAAGCCAGCCCTTGGAGGGGGCTGGGGCTGAAAGCCAATCAGAGAAGGCAGGGAGGCAGCCAATCAGGCCAGTATAAAAGAGTGCAGGGCCAGAAGGCTGGCAGTCTCTCTCCAGCTTTGTAGAGAGATGGACCTGCCTGTCCAATAGAGAAAAGGGTACCTTGGACAGCAGAGTGCTGGGGAAGGGCAGGAAGAGCTGGGGAAGCTCCAGCCTGGCAAATCCTCAGGCAGAGGCCTTGCTTTCAGGGCTGGAGGAGGTACTAGGGCTGTGGGGAAGCAGCTAGGGAAGGAAGAGGCAGCAGGTCCAACCCCCTTGCTGCTGATGAATGGCACCTGACCAAAAGAGCCAGTGGGAGGGCTAGAACTTTTTAAAATTGGGGAAAAAACTTTCCCTTTGTCTGAGGTGGTTCTCTGGAGAGAGGGGACAGAGCAGAGACAGGGTAGGAGCTATGTTGTAAAAGCTGTGGGCCAGGTATGAAAATCACCAGATCATACCTATAACAACTCATTTGGAACCCCAGATTGTAGATCAGGAAATGTCTAGGAAGATGCAATTAGGTTTATCTCTTTTATTTCTTTATGGCTTGGGGACTCCTCTGTGCTAACCCCCAATGCTTTTGTTTTGCTTGTAACCATGAAGCTGGACCGCAAGAAAACCATTCTTGATGCTTAATTATTATATTTGCTCTTTTTAAATCTAGCAGTAGGCTAAGTTCCAGATGTATTTTCTTTCTTTTTGTTTTTAATATATATTTTTTTTTTTATAATTTGGGTGGTGGATGGGTAAATGCTACCAAGGTCACAGAAGCTGTAACCTTGGGAGTTTAATACAAGCCTGGAGTGGCCAGTATTAACTTTTAGAATCCTTGGGGGATCCCACCTTCTGCACTCGAAGTGCCAGAGTGGGGAATCAGCCTTGACTTCCATTTATTGTGTTATGATTAATCAATATGTTATTACATATATTCATTGTATGTTAATTAGAGTTAATTTGTAGGATTATAAAAGTATAAGATTGATCAGTATTTAGAGGAACCAAGTATTAGACTTGAGTAAGACAAGCTGAAATGCAAGAACCTGTAGGTGTAGGCCTGCAAGACTTTAGCTTAGCTATTTTAGGCCTTGGAGACAAGAAAGGATGACTTAAGCCAATGACCAAGAAATAACCCAATGCCCTAAGATTGAGGAAAGAGGTACAGTAACTCCTCACTTGATGTTGTAGTTATGTTCCTGAGAAATGTAACTTTAACCGAAATGATGTTAAGTGAATCCACTTTCCCCATAAGAATTAATGTAAATAGGGGGGTTAGGTTCCAGGGAAATCTTTTTTGTCAGACAAAAGACTATATTTTTTATTTTCATATATGTATACAGTATAAGTTTTAAACAAACAATTTAATACTGCACACAGCAATTATGACTGTGAAGCTTGGTTGAGGTGGTGAAGTAAGAGGGTGGAATATTTTCCAGGGAATACCTTACTGCTAAATGATGAACTAGCACTTGGCTGAGCCCTCAAGGGTTAACACATTGTTGTTAATGTAGCCTCACACTGTACAAGGCAGCCTGGATGGAGGGATGGGAGACAGCGTGGCAGAGAGAGGCAGAGACACACACCTTGTGTGTGAGAGAGAGACGCACTGCCCCTTAAAGTACGCTGCCCCCACTCTAAGTACATTGCCTTTTTAAGTAGATCAGCAAATTGAGACAGCAGCTGCTGCCAGCAAGCTACCTCCATCCTGAGCCCTGTCATGTCCCCTCCCCTTCCCCCTGCTCTGTGGAGATGGGGTAAAGGAGCAGGGGGAAGGAGGGGGATAAAGGGGGACACCCTGACATTAGCACCCCTCTTCCCCCTACCCCTGCCCCCTGCATAGCATTACATGAGTATCTCCCAGTGGTTTCCCCCAAGGTCCTAGTTTAAAGCTCTTTTAATCAGTTGTGCGGACCTCCATCCCAGAAGTCTATTTCCCTCCCTACTCAGGTGGAATCCATCCCATGTGAACAGTCCTCTGTCCATGAATGCCTCCCAGTGGTCAAATATCCCAAAAAACCTCCTTATAGCACAACTGAGCCATCTGTTGATCATCATAATCTTGTCTTGCCTTCATTCTCCTCCTCTAGGGACAGTAGAATCCCACTGAAGATCATCTGAACCTCCATTTCCTTAAGCGTCTTCCCCAGCTTGGCATAGTCTCCTTTGATACATTCCAGCAAGAATACTGTATCATTTGCTCCCACATGAAGGACAATCAGTGGATTCTTTCCTGGTCCCATTAGGATCTTCTTCAGCCTCAGGTCCACATTCCATATTATAGCTCCCCTTTTGTTCTTGCATCCCGTATTCTCTTATCTACATCTCATATCCCCTGTTCCTGTATCTTGTATCCACATTCCGTATCACAGCACATCCTCTTGTTCTCCAGATAAGCTCTGATGACAGGCCTGTCTGTTCTTCTTAGTAGGGAATCCCCAATCACATAGATTTGCCTTTTCCTGGTGATGGTGTGATTCTCTGGCCTTCCTCCTGTTCTTTCTGGCTGCAAGTCCTCTTGTCTTTTTTTTTTCTCCCTTGTAATCTTTTGTGAATCATCCTGTATATAAATAAAGATATTCTATCTCCTAGAACTGGAAGGGACCTTGAAAGGTCATTGAGTCGGGCCCCTTGCCTTCACTAGCAGGACTAAGTACTGATTTTGCCCTAGATGGCCCCCTCAAGGATTGAACTCATAACTGTGGGTTTAGCAGGCCAATGCTCAAACCACTGAGCTATCCCTCCTCCCGATGAGGTTTTGAAGTTTGGTATCTATTGACTCTTCCCCTCTTCTTATAGGACTAGCATCTCTTCTCTTCTTTCTTGCCCTCCCACCTTCATAGCTTCCAAGAACAGAGATGCTCACTGTGGTCATCTAGTCTGACCTACTGTACAACACAGGCCAGAGAACTTCCCCAAAATAATTCCTAGGGTAGATCTTTTAGAAAAACATCCAATCTTGATTGAAAAATTGTCAGTCTTTGATAAGTTGTTCCAATGGTTCTTTACTCGCATCATTAAAAATTTACACTTTATTTCCAGTGTGAATTTGTCTAGCTTCACTTTCAGCCATTGGATTGTGTTTGATCTTTCTCTGCTAGACTGAAGAGCCCATTATTAAATATTTGTTCCCCATGTAGGTGCTTATAGACTGTGATCCAGTGGCTCTGAACCTTTTCTTTGTTAAGCTAAATAAATTGAGCTCTCTGCATATATCACTATAAGGCAGGTTTTCTAATCTTTTAATCATTCTTGTGGCTCTTCTCTGATCCCTATCCAATTTATTAATATCCTTCCTGAATTGTGGATATCAGAACTGGATCCAGTATTCCAGCAATGGTCGCACCAGGGCCAAATACAGAGATTAAATAACCTCTCTGCTCCTACTCCAGGTTCACTTCTTTATGCATCCCAGGATTGCATTAGCTCTTTTGACAACACTGCACTGGGAGCTCACATTCAGCTGAGTATCTATTTCAGTGTCACTGCTTCCCAGGGTACAGCCTTTCTTCTGGAGGTACTTGATTACCTCTGATTTCATTCTTCAAGTCTTCGGTGACTGATTCACTTTGATGCCTCCTTGTACAAATTCTGTACAGATTAAAAATGGCTGCTAACAAAGAAACCCATTAAATATCAATCCTTTCATTTGTGAAATCTATGCCCTAGCATATCATTAAATAGGTCATGCTAGACACTTTCTGAATGACTTTGTGTACAGAAGAGCTGCCCATAATCTGTGATCCAGTCCATGCTGCTGGGCTATTGCCAACCCCTGTTTGAGCAGGAGAGGTATGGGAGTGTACAATGCCAGCTGAGCCCTGCCCTGCATCCACCTAATGAGATGCTTCATGTGTCTCCAATCTATATCCAATTTTGAGACTAGAGGAAACAGCATTTTGTCAAACATTTATGACTGTGAGCCCCTGCCCTGCCACTCTCTGTCTGGCCTCTTGGGCGTTTTCTGCATCTTGCTGCCTTCCCCAGTTGTCCCACAAACTCCTGGTGGAGAAGGAATGTTAGGTCTTTAACGAAGCAAGCCAGCCCTGAAAATTGCCTGTGGAGTATTGATCAGAGTCCAGGCTGTAGGGAGAAGGGTTTTTCACTCATTATCTGGGAGACGGCAGGACCAGGAAACTGAAGTCAAAACTGATCAAAAATAGAAATATTTTCTCTTGTTCTGTTTTCCTTTTTATTTTCTTGATATCGATTTCTCAGTTAACATTTACTGATAGTGAAACCTGCAGACTGCTGCTGAATGGGAGACGTATAAAACCAGAACAAAGGCTCTATAGCTTGCATTGTTTTTATCAGGGTAGCAGGGAAACAAATATGCCAATTCCATTTAATCTTCTTGTGTGCAGCTAATGCCAGCTGTGACGTTGTGCAGTCTATATGGTTTTATAAAAATATAAGTGAATATAATGTAACTGGGATATGCTTCAGGCAAAAGGTCTCTTGTAAGGTATCATTACAAAGCTCATAATCTACTGAGTGTGATCATCCTATTTGTAGAAATGTACCACTCTTGTATCTAAAACTAGAAATATAAAACATAACTCTGAGGGTCTATTGTAATTATGTAAAGGGTGGGCCATTAAGGATGGTTTGGAATCTTGATGACTCCCATTTTCTGCAGATGGCTGTATTTACCTGTGAGTCTTCCTGTATATGTGTGTGCTGGCAAGTGAGTAATGAAGTCTTGCAGTGACATGTGATCATGTCACCTGAATTGGAATCCATCTTTAACCTGGTGCTTTTCCAGTGAGGGGGGGGTGGAAACCCCAAGGGACAAAGGGTTCCCGCCTTATGCAAAAGATATATAAAGGTGTGGAAGAGAACAAGGGGAGGAGGAGCCATCATGAAGAATCCCCTAGCTATCACCTGAGCTGCAACAAGAGCTGTACCAGGGGAAAGAATTGTTCCCAGGCCTGGAAGGTGTCCAGTCTGAGAAAAAACCTTACTGAAGCATCTCTGAGGGTGAGATTATCTGTATTCAGCTTGATTAGGCACAGATATGCGCATTTTATTTTATTTTGCTTGGTGACTTACTTTGTTCTGTCTGTTACTACTTGGAACCACTTAAATCCTACTGTCTGTATTTAATAAAATCACTTTTTATTTAGTAATTTACTCAGGGTATGTGTTAATACTTGGGGGAGCAAACAACTGTGCATATCTCTCTATCAGTGTTATAGAAGGCGAACAATTTATGAGTTTATTCTGCATAAGCTTTATGCAGGGTAAAACAGATTTATCTGGGTTTAGACCCCATTGGGAGTTGGGCATCTGAGTGCTAAAGACAAGCACACTACTGTGAGCTGTTTTCAGGTAAACTTGCAGCTTTGGGACAAATGATTCAGACCCTGGGTCTGTGTTGGAGCCAGACGGGAGTGTCTGGCTCAGCAAGACAGGCTGGGGTCCTGAGCTGGCAGGGAAAACAGGAGCAGGGGTAGTCTTTGCACATCGGGTGGCAGCTCCCAAGGGGGTTTCTGTGATCCAACCCGTCACACCAGCCTTAGCATATTGCTCCCTACACCTAAGGAATAATCACACCCAGTAATGGTACACGGTGCTGGGGAGGAAGCCATCTCATCCTCTGCCTTGTGGGAGTCATGTTTGTCCTGCGGGATACACATCCAGGTTCCCTGCACAAGTTGCAGCTTTAACCCAACTGCTCAGCTCACCCCAATAAAGCAAAAAATATGGCAATGAAGGTTGCTCTCTGTCATTTGCCACAACTAGAACATTGTTCTCTGCTCCCAGGAAGGCTGAGGTCAGATCCAGCAGGCATCAGTGCCCATGCTGGAGTCCCCGTTCCATACATCTACCATTGGGCCTTTGGACAGCACTTTATTATCTGAAAACCTATTGAACATACCCTGCTAGATGATCCCTAAGGTCAGACCCTGTGCAGTGCCCAGAACCTTGGCTCTTAGGAACACAGTAATTGCCTGGCTGCGTCAGACCAGGGTCCATCTGCTCCAGGCTCCTGTCTTTGACAGTGGCAGCACCACTTGGGTCAGGGAAGGCGCAGGGATCCTACGGTATCAGGGAGGGGATAAGCTGCCCCAGGGGAAGTCTCCTCCCAAACCTACCAATTTGAGATTGGCTCATGCCTAGAAGTGGGAGTGTTTATAGAACCGTACAAATGATTTTGTTTTAGTATTTACTATTGGCCCTTTGAACAGTCCTATTCTCCATATACATGTTTAATCCCTGCCCAGATCCTGCTAAATTCTTCGCCTCGCTGCTATCTTGTGACAATGAGTCCCACGGGCTAATTGGGCATTATGTGAAAGAGCCATTGACCTGTGACCACAATGGGTACTGAGCACACTCAGCACCTTGCCAGCCCTCACTACATACAGAATCAGATCCCAACTAGGTGATGAGTAGCAGGACGCTTCCCTTCCCATTGCCTGAAACTCCTCTCTAGCGCCAGGAATTTCTATTCTGCCTGAATAACGGGGCTCATGGAGGCCAGAACAGCATTCTCCTACCTCCAAACCACATACCCAGCTGGGATCTTGGGTTTGAGGGTCGTTTCAATGCTTAGATCAGCTAATGCTCCCTACTGCAGTCTGAGCCTGCCCTGCTCCCAGTAGTATTTCTCAGCATGACTTGGAGCAGCTGTATCGTTTGCTTGAGTGTGTTGCCAGTGACAGACTCCAAGCGCACAGCACAGCTGGGAAACAGCTTTGCTGCAGTACGTCCCAGATGCAGACAGTTATCATTGCTATTTACTGTTTGTTCCATTTAACACAGCCAACGTGTGGGCTCTGGCCAGCATGCCTAGTCTTTGCCCCAATGGGCTCATGACCAAGGACTGCTCTTGCTGAGAGATTGCGCCCTACATGTCCAGCCCTTCTGCCCATCAGCCTGCAGGAGGCTCCTTGGGAATGCTGGGGGTTCCCTCTCCCTCCTGTCTGTGTGCCTGTTCCAGTCCTGATGCTCTCATCTCCCCAGCAGCCAGGTTTGCTCTGAAAGGTGTAATTTTATTTCAAGCTCACAGGGCTCAGGCTGCGGGGATGTTTCATTGCTGTGCAGACTTCCGGGCTCTAGGACTCTGCATGGTCCTAGAGCCCAGGCTCCAGCCTGAGCCCCGACTGGGCTAGCCCTATTGGGTTTTTTTTTTTTTGCTGTGTAGACATACCCCCTTTGTAACTCAAGGCTGTGCAGGCCCCACTACCAGCAGCTCCTGCACTGCACCCTGCCTTTCAATCAGGGCCGGCTCCAGGCACCAGCGAAGGAAGCAGGTGCCTAGGGGCAGCCAATAGAAAGGGGCGGCACTCTGTCCGTTATTGGGCGGCACGTCCGGGTCTTCGGCGGCAGCTCAAACACTCCGCTTTAGTCTTCGGTGGCAATTCGGCAACGGGTCTTTCACTCAGTCTCCTCTTCAGCGGCACTTCGGCGGCAGCTCAATCGGTTTTTTTTTTTTTCTTCTTTGCCGCTTGGGGCAGCAAAAATGCTGGAGCCGGCCCTGCTTTCAATGAGCCTTTCTGGGCAGCTCCATGATACTAAGACAGGCTGTGGGTGCATCCACTGAAGGTTGATAATAAACTGTTATTGGGTTCTTCCTCTGGCACTTTGTGCTACCTACATCAGTTCTCTCACCCAGGGAAGGCCACTACTCTGTCTCACACGCAGAAAGCCAAACTCCCAGCCGTGGCTGCAATTGCCAGCTGTGCTACACAGCTGCTCCTCCCCCCTCCTGGTTGAGCAGGCCAGGGGACCTGAGGCTTCTTAGCAGGAACAAATGTACCACCCCCCTGGGCTTACTGAGTGGGGAGGCTCCATCAGACAGGAAATATTGCCCCTCCCCTCCCAGCACTGCCCTACTCAGTTGTCTATGCCAGGATCATTTTCAAGATCATATCAATATTTATTTACTACAAAACAAATATAGTGTAAACATGCCATTCCCACCACACAATCAATACCTGCTTAATTAAATATTGGAGATTACTGTCACCTGGGGGCAATTCTGCTGATTTTGGCATCTTGGGATTTTTATGCTTCTATTTCTACTTTGGTTTTCCATTAACTTATTTTTCCTTTGTAATAAGGGGTTGTCAGTGTAATTTATACGGTGGTGCAGGAGGCAGCGCGGAGAGCCATTCACAGCTTGCCAGGGATTAACAAACGTGTACATTTTTAAATGTCACACTCCAGAAGAAATGAAAAAGGTAAACCACATAAATCTGTGGTGGAAGGAGGGTGCCTGCAGCTCAGCCTCCCAGCCCCCACGGCTGGGCACAGGGCACCCTCCTGAGTGTCTAGGGTCCAGGGCACCCGGAGAGGGCTGTGTCCAATAGAAATGAATAGCTAGTGGCAGGAAGCGACACTGCCCTGCGCATAGGCACTGACAGCACCTTATCTGTTCTGCAAGCAAGGGCAAATGACAACATTAGGTAGATCATGTGATTCAGGACCCCACTGCCTCAGGCCCCCTCAGCGCTGCTCCTGGCCTCCCTAAGGAGCAGTAAGTATGTGCATGTTCTCCACAGGCCTGGCAGGGCCTCTGCCCCCCTCACCTCGAGATGAGCCCCTTCTCATGCACAGTCAGCTGGGTGGGCTCTCACAGGCCTGGTCTACACTACGACTTTAATTCGGATTTATCAGCTTTAATTCGAATTTACCCTGTAACCGTCCACACAACGACGCTATTTATTTCGATGTAAAGGGCCCTTTAAATCGATTTCTGTACTCCACCCCGACGAGTGGAGTAGCGCCAAAATCGATTTTAACATTTCGAATTAGGGATAGTGTGGCCGCAATTCGATGGTATTGGCCTCCGGGAGCTATCCCACAGTGCATCATTGTGACCACTCTGGACAGCAATCTAAACTCGGATGCACTGGCCAGGTAGACAGGAAAAGCCCCGCGAACATTTGAATTTCATTTCCTGTTTGCCCAGCGTGGAGAGCACAGGTGACCACAGATAGCTCATCAGCACAGGTAACCATGCAGGCTGATAATCGAAAAAGAGCACCAGCATGGACCGTGAGGGAGGTACTGGATCTGATCGCTGTATGGGGAGAGGATTCAGTGCTTGCAGAACTTCGTTCTAAAAGACGAAATGCAAAAACTTTTGAAAAAATCTCCAAGGGCATGATGGAGAGAGGCCACAATAGGGACTCTGAGCAGTGCCGCGAGAAAGTCAAGGAGCTCAGACAAGCGTATCAAAAAACAAAGGAGGCAAACGGTCGCTCCGGGTCAGAGCCGCGGACATGCCGCTTCTACGCTGAGCTGCATGCAATTCTAGGGGGGGCTGCCAACACTACCCCACCTGTGATCGTGGATTCTGGGTCGGGGATAGTCTCATCAGCGACGCCTGAGGATTCTGCCGATGGGGGAGAGGAGGAGGAGGAGGAGGAGGATGAGGATGAGCTTGCAGAGAGCACACAGCACTCCGTTCTCCCCAACAGCCAGGATCTTTTTCTCACCCTGACTGAAGTACCCTCCCAAGCCAGTACCCAAGACTCTGACCCCATGGAAGGGACCTCAGGTGAGTTTACCTTTTAAAATATAAAACTTGTTGTAAAAGCAAACGGTTTTTAATGATTACTTTGCCCTGAGGACTTGGGATGCATTCGCGGTCAGTTCAGCTACTGGAAAAGTCTGTTAACGTGTCTGGGGATGGAGCGGAAATCCTCCAGGGACATCTCCATGAAGCTCTCCTGGAGGTACTCCGAAAGCCTTGCCAGAAGGTTTCTGGGCAGTGCATCCTTATTCCCTCCTCCATGGTAGGACACTTGACCACGCCATGCTTGCAGCAAGTAATCTGGTATCATTGCCTGACAAAGCCTGGCAGCGTATGGTCCCAGTGTTTGCTGGCATTCAAGCAACATCCGTTCTTTATCTTGTTGTGTAATCCTCAGGAGAGTGATATCACTCCTGGTAACCTGGTTGAAATACGGGAACTTAATTAAGGGGACAGAGGTGGCCGTTCCTACTGGGCTGTTTGCCTGTGGCGGAAAATAAATCCTTCCCTGCAGTTAGCCAAGCACAGATGGGAAATTGGCCCTGAGTTTTTCGCGTTTGGCTAGCAGGGATCTTCCCTGTTACCAGCCACGCGGTGGGGGGGGTGTACCGTGATCATCCCAGAGAATTCATGGCGGGAGGGGGGTGGCGGTGGGGGGGGTGGTTAGTTTGGTGCCTGCAGGGATCTTCCCTGATACCAGCCACGCGGTGGGGGGGAGGGGTACAGCGATCATCCCAGAGAATTCATGGCGAGAGGGGGGGTGGTTAGTTTGTTTTCTGCTGCTGCTGCTGAATGTTAACAGAAAAACCGCAGCACTCTACAGGCTATGCTTGGTATGTGGGAAAGGAGGGCGCAGAAGCTGTAAGACAATGGCTTACCATGGCCGCATGCAAGCCGAATTCTGTTGCCCAGACCTGTGATCTCTAGCAGCAAAGCCACAGGCACTCAGCATTAAGAGGCAAAATGCGACCTTGCACAGAAATCACATGTGCTATGTAATGTGAATAGTGTTGGTCACCGTGAAAGAGTATAAGCATTGTTCTGCAAAATGTAGCTTTTTAAACAATTCTCTCTTTTTTCCCCTCCCTACAGCAGCTGCAAATTCCTCAAGCCTCCCTCCTCCATCCCGAAGGTTATCACAGATAAGGCATCATAAGAAGAGAACGCGAGACGAGATGTTTTCTGAAATTATGGAATCCAGCCGCAGTGACAGTGCTCATCTGAATGAGTGGAAGGAAACAGTTTCAAAGTATAGGAAAGAAGCCAGTGAACGTGAGGACAGGAGGGACCAACGTGAGGACATGAGGGACCAACGTGAGGACAGGAGGGACCAACGTGAGGAGAGGAGGGACCAACGTGAGGAGAGGAGAGACGCTCGAGATGAGAGGTGGCGGCAGGAAGACCAGAGGAGGCAGGATGCAACGCTGGGGCTGCTGCGTGAGCAAACAGACATGCTCCGGCGTCTGGTGGAGCTTCAGGAACGGCTGCTGGAAAACAGACTGCCGCTTCAGCCCCTGTTCCACCCTCCCGCCTCCCCATGTTCCGTATCCTCCTCACCCAGACGTGTAAGAACACGGGGGGGGGGGAGGGGGGCTCCGTACACCTTCCCATTCCACCCCAGTAGACAGCCCAAGCAAAAGGCTGTCATTTTTTTAACCTTTTCTTTGTGGCTTTTTCCTTCCCAGCAATCCTCCTCCCAAATACCACCCGGATTCCCTCCCTCTTTTTCTAATCTATTAATAAAGAATAAATGATTTTTAAATGATAGTGACTTTATTTGGTTTGAAAGAAAGCTGGGGGAAGGGGGAGGGTGGGTTCCTTACAGAAAATGAGTCAATAAAGGGGGCGGGTTTTCATGAAGGAGAAACAAACAGATATTTCACACTGTAGCCTGGCCAGTCATGAAACTGGTTTTTAAAGCTTCTCTGATGCACAGCGCTTCCTGGTGTGCTCTTCTAATCGCCCTGGTATCTGGCTGCGCGTAATCAGCAGCCAGGCGATTTGCCTCAGCCTCCAACCCCGCCATAAAGGTCTCCCCCTTACTTTCACAGAGATTGTGGAGCACACAGCAAGCAGAAATAACAATGGGGAGATTTCTTTGGCTGAGGTCAGAGCGAGTCAATAATGATCACCAGCGACCTTTTAAACGGCCAAATGCACATTCTACCACCATTCTGCACTTGCTTAGCCTGTAGTTAAACAGCTCCTGACTCCTGTCCAGGCTGCCTGTGTACGGCTTCATGAGCCATGGCATTAAGGGGTAGGCGGGGTCCCCAAGAATAACTTGGCATTTCAACATCCCCAACGGTTATTTTCTGGTACGGAAAGTAAGTCCCTTGCTGCAGCCCTTTAAACAGAGTAGTGTTCCTGAAAACGCGAGCGTCATGAACCCTTCCCGCCCAGCCCGCGTTGATGTTAGTGAAACGTCCCTTGTGATCCACAAGTGCTTGCAGCACCATTGAAAAGTACCCCTTGCGGTTTATGTACTCGGTGGCTTGGTGCTCCGGTGCCAAGATAGGGATATGGGTTCCGTCTATCGCCCCACCACAGTTAGGGAATCCCATTGCAGCAAAACCATCCACTATAGCCTGCACATTTCCCAGAGTCACTAACTTTCGTAGCAGCACCTGAGTGATTGCTTTGGCTACTTGCATCACAGCAGCCCCCACCGTAGATTTGCCCACTCCAAATTGATTCCCGACTGACCGGTAGCTGTCTGGCGTTGCAAGCTTCCACAGGGCTATCGCCACGCGCTTCTCAACTGTGAGGGCTGCTCTCATCTTGGTATTCTGGCGTTTCAGGGCAGGGGACAGCAAGTCACAAAGTTCCATGAAAGTGCCCTTACGCATGCGAAAGTTCCGCAGCCACTGGGAATCGTCCCAGACCTGCAACACTATGCGGTCCCACCAGTCTGTGCTTGTTTCCCTTGCCCAGAATTGGCGTTCCATGGATAGAATCTGCCCCATTAACAACATGATCTCCAAAGCACCGGGACCCGTGGTTTCACAGAATTCTGTATCCGTGTCCGTGTCCATGTCCATGTCAATGTCCTCATCATGCTTGTCGCTGCATTGCCGCCGCCGCTGCCTCCTCGCCTCGTTTTTCTGGTCCTGGCCGAGCATAAACTCCACGAGAACGCGCGAGGTGTTTACAATGTTCATGACTGCTGTCTTGAGCTCAGCGGGCTCCATGCTTGCCGTGGTATGGAGTCTGCAGTGTTCACTCACCCAGGAAAAAAGGCGCGAAAATAGTTGTCTGCCGTCCGTTGCTTTCATGCAGGGAGGGAGGAGGGAGGGAGGAGGTGAGGCTGTACCCAGAACCACCTGCGACAATGTTTTTTGTCCCATCAGGCACTGGGATCTTAACCCACAATCCCAATGGGCGCGGGAGACTGCGGGAACTATGGGATAGCTATGGGATAGCTACCCACAGTGCAACGGTGCAGAAATCAACGCTAGCCCCGGTACTTGGACGCACACCACCGAATTAATGTGCTTAGTGTGGCCGCATACATTTCGACTTTATACAACCTGTTTTTAAAATCCGAATTATATAAATTCGGATTAATCCCGTAGTGTAGACATACCCACAGCTGGGTAGGGAAAGATGGCTCCAATGGATTTAAATGCGAATCCCTTGAAGAATCCTCTTCCAATTCCAAGGGCACTCGAAATAAAACAGGCATCGAGTCCCCTTTGTTTGTAGATCAGGCAGCTTCACTGAACCTCTCTGGTCACTTGGCCACAGGCACTTAAACCTGTTCACACCCACTCATTCAGACACACCCTCCCTCCCTGCCATTCAAACAGAGACACACCCTGTGACACTCACACCCACAGACACCCAAGGATCACCCAACGGACACCCAACGATCACCCCACGGACACATACCTGCACACTAGCTGCACACAAGCCCACGTGCACACAAACACAGGGACACAAACACAGAACCCTAGGATGACGACCTTTTGAGAAGTAACTTAGGCTATGTCTAACACTACAGCCTATGTCGGCAGAGCTTGTGTCGCTCAGGGATGTAAATAAACTGCCCCCTGACTGCCATAAAGTTACACTGACAGAAGCGCCAGTGTGGACGGTGCTATGTTGGCAAGAGAGCTTCTCCCACGACATAGCTACCACCACTCGTCGGGCTGGAGTAGTTAAGCTGATGGGAGAACACTCTTCTGTTGGCTTAGAGAGGCTATACTAGAGCACTTGTGGTTGTGTGGTTGCACTGCTGTAAACTCTCTAGTGTAGCTGTTCACTAGGGATTTTAAATATTTCGGGCTTGGGTGCCTGGCCTGAGACACGGTCCAGGCACCTGATGTTCAGAAGGTAGGTTCTCAGCAATCAGGCTGTGTTGAGGTGTCTCAAACTGGGTACTGAAAATCACTCATCTGACCTTAGCCCACGGTTCCCTCTTTAGAAAAGCTGGCGGTGGGAGTGGATCGGGCTCAGACTTCCCAGGACAGTGCCTCTGATGAGTGAGGGCAGGGCCACCAGAGAAGGGGTGAGTGGTACAGTCCGTTTTCCACTCTGATCCCAGAGCCACATCCTGAGGAGACAGTGGGACCTTGTCATGAATGAGTTACTACAGACAATTCTTTCCCAGGTGTCTGGCTGCTGAGTCTTGCCCACATGCTCAGGCTCTAACTGATCGCCATATTTGGGGTGAGGACGGAATTTTTCCCCAGGTCAGATTGGCGGAGACCCTGGGGGGGGTTGCCTTCCTCTGCAGCGTGGGTCACAGGTCATGCACAGGTTTAAACTAATGTAAATGGTGGATTCTCTGTAACTTGAAGTCTTTAAATCATGATTTGAGGACTTCAATAACTCAGCCAGAGGTCAGGGGTCTATCACAGGAGTGGGTGGGTGAGGTTCTGTCACCTGCAATGTGAAGGAGGTCAGACTAGATGATCATGATGGTCCCTTCTGATCTTAAGACTTTGTCTCAAATGTAATTGTCTCAAACACCCTATCTGCATAGATCCCCAGCTAGTGTGATTTCTGGGTGGCCACTGGCCCACCATCACTTATGGGGCAGGAGGAGGTAATGATTCTGACAGGCACAGATTGGCTGGTGTATGTCTACATGGGCATGAACTCCAGTGAGAAAGACCTCACCTTACTCCATTTGATCAGCATATGCAAAATCCAAGCTTAATTTAATGCTGTTTTCATTTTGTCTCTTGCCCATCTGCGGAAGGCTTTTGCACCTTATTTTATGATAAATGATCACCAGTAACAATTATACATAGGGGTCAAAGGGATGGAAATGACAAATGGAAAGAACCAATACTTACAACACTTTTGAGAAAGTAGCTGAGGTGCTATGAGGAATGGATATGCCGTGGTGGAGGCATCCAGCAGAAAATCGAGTGGGCCCCTAGCAAGAGCAGGAGAGGGGAGGACATTGACCCTTCCACAGAACTACTTGAACAGCTAATGCCTCATTCATCAGTTCTTTCCTACATAAAAGCACTACATCCCCAGGTTTCTGTTACTCACTCTGGGGAGATATTCTGTGTACTAATACTATGCAGGTGCTTAAAATTAGGCACATACAGTATTTCCAGTACCACAGAGGCTAAAATCATGACTCAAGCCCCCAAAGTCATGAGATTTTTAAAAGTAATACATTTTGGGTTCTTTTCTTTGCTCTCTGGTTTTGAGCCTTTGTATCACACTTTGGTCACATTTTCCAATTTTTCCCACAGTTAGGAGGGATACAAACTTACTTTTTTATTTTTAAATGAAAGCTGAGGTTCTAACATGACTCCAGGAGCTGGGGCTTTATGAAAAAACACCAAATATTGTGATAGTCACAATAAAATCACAAGCACTGGCAACACTGAAATATTAGTATCTGAGAGAATTGGAGCCTGGCTGAGTAATTAGCCAATTGGCAAGGCCTTCCACACAATTCAATGACATTTCTCTGTTTGTCCATCAGTTTGTCTATAACAATATAACTTTTGAACCCTGCAGTCAATCGATTCCAAAATTTCAGGGAATGTTCTAGGCATTGTTGGGCAGCACCTGTTGACTTCGATGAAATAGGAAACCACAGCAAGATGAGACAGCTGAGCCACAGGACATGGCATAATCAGAACTAATAACCTTCCTGCTGCCTGAAAGTCATGATGTTGATGTCTCAGGGGAGAACCACAGGCCCACACGACAGCACAGGACACCCCAGAGACTAAGAATACAGGTAGTTAGTTTAGTTAGTAGAACAATTATAAGTATTTGAAATTCTGTTTGATCTTAATGTTGACTGTTAATTGTTATTGTTGCTCTGTTTGGCTGGGGAAGGAAGATGTGGGGAAATGTACCTTTAGGGGGCTTGGGTGTGAGCCAGCTGGAACCAGTTATTGTCATGTTAGGCAGCGCTAGTTAGAGATCAGATACTGAAAAAAAAAGAGCTCAGTCAGTCCCCCGGTTCCCAGTGATCTCTGAACACCATGCCTACTCCTTTTTCTGTAGCAGCCAGTGACTATGAGACATAATTTAAAATCATGCCATGAGATGCATCTGTGGCACGCTGTACCTCGAAGTAGCACCCTGGAACTCCCATATTCACCCCTGTCATATAATTATGATATATTTCATACAAAGCATGCCATGTAAGATATCATATGAAAGGTCATGATCTGTTGAAACCCATTGTTCTGTCCAAATATGCATATCGTTAGTGTGTATGAAGTTATGAGATTTTGCTGTATGGTTGTTACTGAAATATGCTGTAAATTTGAGAGTCTCCCACTGCTTCTTTTCCAGTAACAACAAAGGAGGTGATCCACACCCAGGCAGATGTTAAATGACCATTGGTCAGCAGGGGAGTTGTGAACAAGGGATTTACAATGCTGTAAGAGATTTGCACAAGCACCACACAATGGGGGATTGCTCAACTCTGTGACTCAGCAAAGCCCACCAGAACATGTCTGTGCTAGTGTATTACAGGGACATGGACTGAGGATAAAAACAGGGGACAGTGGCATCATGCTTTGACCTTTCTCCTCCCCCACCTATGCTGGAAGCAACAAGAATGTTGGGAAAAGACTTGAACTGAGGATACTAGTCCCAGGCTTAAAGGAGAAGCCTGTGTATTAAGAACTATAACCTACCTGCAACATCCAGTGAGGTGAAAAAACAGCTTGATTCAAATATTGCCTAGTGTAATAAAGTTTAAGATTTAGACTGTGTGCTTACCTTTTTATTATTATTATTATCTTTTGGTAATTGTCTCTGACCTTTTATGCCTACTACTTATAATCATTAAAATCTATCTTTCTGTAGTTAATAAATCTGTTTTATATTTTACCTAAAACAGTATGTTTTGGTTGAGGTGCTTAGGAAATCTTAGCTCAGGTTTCAAAGGCTAGTGTGTGTCCTCTCCACACCGAGGGATGGGGCGGACTAGGTAATAAACTTACACTAGTCCGGCTTCTGACAGGACAAGACAGTATACTTCTGAGGTGCAAGGCTAGGGGCTTGCGAGATTTCTCTGTGAGATTTGTGAGTAGCTCAGGGGCAATTTAGCTGGGTGTGGGGCTCCACATGCTGTTGTGCTAAGTGATAACAGTGCCTGGAGGGGTTTGTTGCTTATCACTAGCAAAGCATTGTGAGAGACAGACCAGGCTGGAGAGTTAAGGGGGCACAGCGGTATCCTAGTTCCAGGTTGTATCCTGGTGATCCCGTCACAGCCTCCTTGGATTGGTCAGATTTAGAATGAATCATCTTCAAGAGGCTGATATGAAAAATTAAGGGTGGGTTTTGCAGAAGCACTCAATGATGGCCTAATTGCTCCCATTGCAGGCAGTGGTAAAATCTCCACTGAGTTCAATGGGAGCAAGTTAGACCAAAGCTGTGTGCTTTAGAAAATGCTCCCTGCACACATATCTTATTGCACTATACTACAGCAGGAAGCTGGGATATTTTCCTGTGGCTGGAATGAGATTGCTTAGGGAGATGGCCTTAACTCAGTGAGGTAAATGCTTACTTTTTACAGTTGACCTCTGCAGAGTGATGATATGCTGGGATCCAGAGATGATGGAGGAAACCTTCCATTAATCCACATAGGCCAGAGAAATTCTGCCAGCAGTTGGCATGTGAATTTCGAAGTGAATAACTAATTGGAAGACACTGAAGAACACTAAAGACAACGCTGTGGTGCTCTGGCAAGTTTCACCTGTGGCTTGAAGCATAGGAAGTGGTTCCTGAGTATTTGAACTCCAGACTCCCTTGGATTCTATGAAAACCCAGAGACATAGTAAAAGATTGTTTTGCAAGCAACAATATCCATTGCATCCTAATGGGTTCTAAGCAGTTTTTATCCTAAGAATAAAATACTTCTTTTGAAAAATGCAAGAGAGCAGTGAAATCTTGGACATCTACTGCCATATGATTTGTTTGACAGGTGGAATAATAGTATGTGAAGAAGGTTAAAACATGAGATGTGGCTTGATCACAGTCTATAAATACCTACACAGGGAGAATAAATTTAATAGTAGAGGGTGTTTAATTCAGTGAACAAAGATATAACAAGATCCTGTGGCTGGAAGATGATGCTAGAAAAATTCAACTGGAAATCAGGCACAGATTTTTAACAGGGAGACTAATGAATCTTGAGACCAACTTACATAGTAATGAGGTGGATTCTCCATCCCTTGGAGTCTGAAAAGTGAGACTGGATGTCTTTTTCAGGAAGATGTGCACTAACTCAACCAGAAGTTCTGGGCTAGATGCAGGAGTCCCTGGGTAACATTCTCTGCCCTGTGCTGCGCAGGTCAGACTGAATGACCAGATTGGCCCCTTCTGGCCTTAACATCTATGCCACAGTTTTTGAAGTTCTCCATATCAAGAGAGTAGCATATTGGGGTAAAGAGAAGCAAATGCAGCCAGACACTGGCATGTGCTCTCTCATGCCAATGACCAGTCATATGGTGCAGTGTCATATGCACTGGAAAGATTCCAAAGTAATCCCCATGTTTGCATCCAAACCTCTGGGGTTTGTTAATTGAATTCCTGTTCATATCTCTTCAGCAGGAAGCACAGGTGTGGACAGAATCCATGACTAACTTGCACAGGGTTTACAACACAGCGTGGCATATACCAACACTGAAATTCATTCTTTAAGTGAACCATCAACCTGGCCAGGTTGGCATGGAAAAGCCAACCTGGTGGACCTGATTACTAGAGATGAACATAGTGACAATGTGAAGGAGAACAGATGCTGGAGGCATGAATCTGATTAGCTGATCTGACCAAGTGCCTTCTTGGAGAAAAATATCTTTCTGAAGCAAATACTGTTGAACTGAGGCACACTACAAGGTTATTAACTGCAATGGTGAAGAATTGGTGCTGCCAACGCTGGATTTGGAGGAGTTAAAACCTCTGTTTGAAGTCATTGCATACATACAACATTGCACATAGGGTTTTGTTGTGAGGCTCTAGAGAAGCAGAGCACTAACAGTCGAGCAAATGTTGAGGCTGAGAGATACTCAATTCAGCTGGCAAAGAATGATACGTTTTGTATTGATTCATGTGTAAATCACAGACATGGACACATGTTATGGATTGTAATGGTCATTACTCATGGGGAGCATTGCTTAGTGGTCAGGGCTTAGGCCCTTTGACTTGCAGAGGGGATTTGGTAGTGGAATCTGGGTCCTCCCACTCCACCAGGCTGCAGCCCAGTGCCATGTGAGGTGACAAAGGGGTCTGACACCCAGGAGTGCCTTAAGTCTCCCCTCCCTGGGCCAATTCCCACCATCCTGCATCCTGCTCACCACTGGGCATCCCTTCATGGGTGTGATGTGGTAGCTTTCTCCCTCTTGGGGTGGTGGCTGCCTCCTCCCATTCCTTGGCTCTCTGGCCAGGTCACTTCCCAGTCTTGCTCCCATTCAGGGCCAGTCCATAAACCAAACACAGGGAATCAACACAAACAGACTGGGTTAGGGTGTGTGAAGGGGAAATGCCTTCCTCTCAGGGTCCATCAGAAGCAGGTCCTCCCTTCTCTCAGAGAGGGACTGTGACTGCATGCACCCTTGTATTCACAACTTGCACATTATTGTAATAATCTCTGTACAAAATATACCTTGTGAAGTATTACTTGAAAATAATAACTCACTGGTCAATAATATCATGGTGAAATGTATGTAGCAACATTATATGTAGCATTATGAACATAAACTGAAACTGTGACTGAAATGTGATTACCAGACAAATCTGGGGTGTGGATAAACCTGTTTCTCAAAAGGCAAAGAACAAGCTGACACCTCTAGCCAACTGACATCAGAGTTGATGGGCAAATTACCTGTCAAATGCTCATTCTTTGGCAAGGAAGGGGGACAGGAACAAACAGGTCTGCAATTTAGAAAACAACAGCATGGAACCTCTTTCACCATGAGACTTCATGACTCCAATCTCACAGTAGGAATGAACTTTACTTAGGGGGAACCTTCAGGAAAATGCACTTCACAGGGTGACTGGATTATAAAGTGAGGGGCAAAAAGAACCCAGGTATCTCTCACCATCAATCTCTCTTTCTTTTTATCTAAGAAGACAAAGGAAGCACCCATATGATTTTGGGAGAGATCCTGACCTGAAATTTGGCCAGCAATCAAAGAATCTTAGGAGGGGAAGAGTATTTTCATTTCTCCTTATTTGTCCTATTTACTTCAGACCATTTCTCCAGATTGTCCAGATCATTTTGGATTTTAATCCTATCCTCCAAAGCGCTTGCAAACCCTCCCAGCTTGGTATCCTACTGCTTGTAACAACCTTTTATGTACTTGAAAACTGTTACCATGTCCCCTCTCAGTCGTCTCTTCTCCATATTAAACAAACCCATTTTTTTCAATATTCCCTCAGATGTCATGTTTTCTAGACCTTTACTCATTTTTGTTGCTCTTCTCTGGACTTTGTCCCATTTGTCCACATCTTTCCGGAAATGGGGCACCCAAAACTGGACACAATACTCCAGCTGAGGCCTAATCAGCGTGGAGTAGAGTGGAAGAATTATTTCTTGTATCTTACTTACAACACTCCTGCTAATACATCCCAGAATGATGTTTGTTTTATTTGCAACATTGTTACACTATTGACTCACATTTAGCTTGTGATCCACTATGGCCCCCAGATTCTTTTCTACAGTAATATTATATAATATATGGAGATATACCTATCTCATAGAACTGGAAGGGACTTTGAAGGTCATTGAGTCCAGTCCCCTGCCTTCACTAGCAGGACCAAGTACTGATTTTGCACCAGATCCCTAAATGGCCCCTTTAAGGATTGAGCTCACAACTAACTGTTACTTATCACCTTATTATCTTCTAGGTAGTTGCAAATTGATTGCTTAATTATTTGCTCCATTATCGTTCCAGGTGCTGAAGTTAATCAGACTGGTCTGTAATTCCCTGGGTTGTCCTTATTTTCCTTTTTAAGATTGGCACTATATTTGTCCCTTTCTAGTCCTCTGGAATTTCTCCCATCTTCCATGACTTTTCTAATATAATTACTAATGGCTCAGATATCTTCTCAGTCAGCTCCGTGAGTATTCTAGGATGTATTTCATCAGGCCCTGGCGACTTGAAGACATCTAACTTGTCTAAATAATTTTTAACTTGTTCTTTCCCTATCTTAGCCTCTGATCCTACATAATTTTCACTGGCATTCACTAGGTTAGATGTCCAGTTGCTACTGACCTTTTTGGTGAAAACTGAAACAAAAAAGGCATTTAGCACTTCTGCCTTTTCCACATTTGCTGTTATTGTTTTTTCCTCCTCATTGAGTAATTGGCCTACCCTGTCCTTGTTCTTGCTCTTGCTTCTAATTTATTTGTAGAATGTTTTCCTGTTACCCTTTATGTCTCTAGCTAATTTAATCTCATTTTGGGTCTTGGCCTTTCTAATTTTGTCCCTACATACTTGTGTTATTTGTTTATAGTCATCCTTGGTAATTTGATCTAAGTTCCACTTCTTGTAGAACTCTTTTCTGAGTTTCAGATAATTGAAAATCTCCTGGTAAGCCAAGGTGGTCTCTTGCCAGACTTCCTGCCTTTCCTACACAGTGGGATAGTTTGCTCTTGTGCTCTTAATAATGTCTCTTTGAAAAACTGCCAACTCTCTTGAACTGTTTTCCCCTTAGACTTGCTACCCATGCGATCTTACCTACCAGCTTCCTGAGTTTACAGTCCAAGAACTTGTTGGATAATCTGTGCCCTGATGCATTATTTTCCCAACAGATGCTAGGGTAGTTGAAGACCCCCATCACCACCAAGTCCTGTGCTTTGGATGATTTTGTTAGTTGTTTATAAAAACCCTCATTCACCTCTTGTTTTTGGTTAGGTGGTCTATTGAAGATCCCTACCAGGACATCGCCCTTGTTTTTTACCCCTTTTATCCTTACCCAGAGACTTTAATCAAGTCTATTTCCTATTCCCATCTCAACCTCAGTCCAAGTGTATATATTTTAATAGATAAGGAACAGCTCCTCCTTTTTTTCCCCTGCCTGTCCTTCCTGAGCAAGGTGTACCCTTCTATACCAATACCAGTCATGCGTATTATCCTAACAAGTCTCTGTGATGCTCTATGATGTTACTGGGAACATGTGGTAAGGGATTTCACTTTGAACCAAGTCTAGTATGTTAAGTTATAGTACTAGGAATCGTTTTATATTTATTTCTCTTGTAACCATTTCTAACTTTAATGCCTTAAACTTGTACTCTCTTAAAATCTCTCTCTTTGTAGTTAAATAAACTTGTTTTATTCTTTCATCAAAACTAATCCAATGTTGCAGTTAAACTAGGCTGTATAGTAACTCCATTTAAAGTAGAAAACTGTTGGATATTGTTCCCTTACCAGAGCAACAGATCTAAAATATCTGAACTGTCCAGGAGAGGGCTGAATAGTGCAGAAAACACCTTTTGGGGGAAAATTCGGGACTGGGGTGACTCTGCAGGTAATAACCAAGGCAGCGGGGTGGACAGTGTTGCTGGAAGGCTGCAGGTCTCCACAGATATCTAGGGTGTGGTCTGCATGCTGGTTGGCTGTTTGTGAGGGGCCCAGGTTGGGAGCTACAGCAGCAAAGTATGGTGCCGCACCCCAGGTTGCAAGGCAGGTGATGACACAGTCCCTCACTGGTCTGGGTTTCACCTCAGAATGTTATAGGCACCTTTAGGCAGTTCTTGAATGGAGAGATCTTACCTTACTTCAGCCCTTTCCTCAGGTGCTGTACGGTAAAGGTAGAATCATAGACTCATAGAATAGCAGGGTTGGAAGGGACCTCAGGAGGTCATCTAGTCCAACGTCCGCTCAAAGCAGGACCAATCCCCGACTAAATCATCCCAGCCAGGGCTTTGTCAACACTAACCTTAAAAACCTCTAAGGAAGGAGATTCCACCATCTCCCTAGGTAACCTATTCCAGGGCTTCACCACCCTCCTAGTGAAAAAGTTTTTCCTAATATCCAACCTAAACCTCCCCCACTGCAACTTGAGACCATTACTCCTTGTTCTGTCATCTGCTACCACTGAGAAGAGTCTAGATCCATCCTCTTTGGAACCCCCTTTCAGGTAATTGAAAGCAGCTATCAAATCCCCCCTCATTCTTCTCTTCTGCAGACTAAACAATCCCAGTTCCCTCAGCCTCTCCTCATAAGTCATGTGCTCCAGACCCCTAATCATTTTTGTTGCCCTCCGCTGGACTCTCTCCAATTTTTCCACATCCTTCTTGTAGTGTGGGGCCCAACACTGGACACAGTACTCCAGATGAGGCCTCACCAATGTCGAACAGAGGGGAACGATCACATCCCTCGATCTGCTGGCAATGCGCCTACTTATACAGCCTAAAATGCCGTTAGCCTTCTTGGCAACAAGGGCACACTGTTGATTCATATCCAGCTTCTCGTCCACTGTAACCCCTAGGTCCTTTTCTGCAGAACTGCTGCCTAGCCATTCGGTCCCTACTCTGTAACAGTGCATGGGATTCTTCTGTCCTTTTGTTGTCCCTTGCCTGCCCAAGAACGCGGGGTTGGGGGAGAGGCTACAGGCACCCAGCCACTCCACCCTAGAGGATTGCCCAAGCAACAGAAGGCTGGCATTAAATAAGTTTTGAACTGTAGTGTGGCCTTGTCCTTCCCTCCTCACCCACCCCTCCTGGGCTACCTTGCGAGTTTTCCCTCTATTTGTGTGATGAATTAATACAGAATGCGTGATTTGGAAACAATAATGACTTTATTGCCTCTGAAACTGGTGATTGAAGCATGGATGTCAGTTGGCTTACAGGGAAGTAGAGTCAACCAAGGGGGCAGGTTTTCATCAAGGAGAAACAAAGAGAACTGTTACACCGTAGCCTGGCCAGTCATGAAACTGGTTTTTAAAGCCTGTCTGATGCGCAGCATGCCCAGCTGTGCTCTTCTAATCGCCCTGGTGTCTGGCTGCATGTAATCGGCCGCCAGGCAATTTGCCTGAACCTCCCACCCTGCCATAAACGCCTCCCCCTTATTCTCACAGATATTGTGGAGCACACAGCAATCAGCAATAACAATGGGAATATTGGTTTTGCTTAGGTCTAACCTAGTCAGTAAACTGTGCCAGTGAGCTTTTAAACATCCAAATGCACATTCTATCACCATTCTTCACTTGTTCAGCCTATAGTTGAACTGCTCCTTAGTACTGTCCAGGGTGCCTGTGTATGGCTTCATAAGCCATGACTTTAAGGGGTAGGCTGGGTCCCGAAGGATAACTATAGACATTTCAACATCCCCAATGGTAATTTTCTGGTCTGGGAAGTAAGTTCCTTCCTGCAGCTGTTCAAACAGAGCAGAGTTCTTGAAGATGCGAGCGTCATGCACCTTTTCCGGCTATCCCACGTTGATGTTGGTGAAACATCCCTTGTGATCCACCAGTGCTTGCAGCACCATTGAAAAGTACCCCTTGTGGTTTACGTACTAGCTGCCAAGGTGGTCTGGTCCCAAGATAGGGATATGTGTTCTGTCTATTGCCCCACCACAGTTAGGGAACCCCATTGCAGCAAAGCCATCCACTATGACCTGCACCTTTCCCAGAGTCACTACCCTTGATAGCAGCAGCTTAGTGATTGCATTGGCTACTTGGATCACAGCAGCCCCCACAGTAGATTTACCCACTCCAAATGGTATGGCATCTGAAGGAGAGCAGGAAAGCAGAGTTGCAGCGGAATCGGTGGATGATGATGGATGCCACGAGAATAGATATTTATACAGAAAGACGAGAGGACCTGCAAGGTGGATTCATGGCACCAGGAGAGCAGGAGAGCAGAGTTGCAGTGGAAGTGATGGAGGACAATGGTTAGTACTGCGCTCATTTCCTGAGGAAGAACACACGTACCCGGGAGCCCATGACAGACAACATGGAGAAATTCATTATCAAGGCAAGAGCAGGAGAGAAGAGTTTCAGCAGAAGCGGTGGAAGATGACTTTTAGCACCGCGCATATTTCCCGAGGAAGAACACATGTATCCGGGAGCCCATGACAGACAACATGGAGAAATTTGCTATCAAGGCAATAGCAGCAGAACAGAGTTACAGTGGAAGCAGTGGAGGATGATGGTTAGCAGTCCTACTGCACTGTCTGCTGCCAGCAGCACCCAGGACACAATAGAAGCAGTGTCGGTGAACTGAGGTGAGCGGGCTGCATGCTTGCCGTGGTATGGCATCTGCATGGGAAAAAAGGCGCGAAACAATTGTCTGCTGTTGCTTTCATGGAGGGAGGAGAGACTGACGACATGTACCCAAAACCACCAGCAACAATGTTTTTGCCCCATCAGGCATTGGGAGCTTAACCCAGAATTCCAATGGGCGGCGGAGACTGCGGGAACTGTGGGATAGCTACCCACAGTACACCGCTCCATAAGTCAATGCTAACCATGGTAGTGAGGACGCACTCCGCCGACTTAATGCGCTTAGTGTGGACATACGCAATCGACTGTATAAAATCGATTTCTAAAAATCAACTTCTATAAAATCGACCTAATTTCGTAGTGTAGACATACCCTTTGTATCTACTCCAGGGAGTTAGTGTAAAGGAAGGGGCTCTGCACAGTCCTCTGCAGTACAGGAGTACTGTTGATATGTAGAATGGACCATTCACCTCAGTGGGGTGTGCTCAGATGAATTAGGATGCTCCAAAGAGATGAATAGTCTAACACAATAGCTCTGGGTGGTGTGAAATGACCCATTCATTTCAATGGAAGTTCCCCTCTACCTCAGTTTCAGTTGTGGAATACCATTGTTCAAGGTACTCTCACTATGCATGTCAGTTTTAGAGCAACTGGAATATTAAAATTTTCTTTGGGGTGGGGGGGAATCTGAGGAGTGCCTGAACCAAATTATTCCAAACTTGCGTCTGTTGATAATCCTAGATAATCTCATTATGCATGTGGAATTTAGAGTACTTTGAAAATTAAGAGAGGATCATAACGCAGGGGGAGGACATATATTGGGAACCTCTTGATCAAATTACCTAAATTTGCACCATAAATTCTACCCCAGTTCCTGAATAGCTTTTTAATTATTGTTTCCCCAAAAGGGAAGTGGGTGGTGGAAATTATCCACAGTTGATCCCAAGAGACTAATATAAGGATCAGAGCCATAGTTTGAGCCCCAACTATGTGTAAAAAAATTTTTATAAGAAGTGTAAAATTTGGATGTTACATGATTGTTTTAGTGGGACTGTACCTCACTTAAACAACCTCAAAAACCTTGGCTACTAAACTAACCCTGTAGCTATTTTCAAGACAAGATTTTTTTGAGGGCCTCTTTCCCTAATCAGCTTTCTCTTATCCTAACCTATTCTGTTGTGCTCCCAGCACTCTGTTCTATACGTATCTAGGGGAGTAGCTCAGTGGTTTGCGCATTGGCCTGCTAAACCCAGCATTGTGAGCTCAATCCTTGAGGGATCCATTTAGGGATCTGGGGCAAAAATCTGTCGGGGGATTGGTCCTGCTTTGAGCAGCAGATTGGACAAGATGATCTCCAGAGGTCCCGTCCAACTCTCCTATTCTATGATTCTACATGGAAAGGGACAAATTTTCACACCCAGATCCAGTCTTTCAGCCTCACAAAGTCAGCAGTTGCCCTGATTTTGGGGAATTAGGAATGTAAAGGATAATTTTATTTTTAAAGGTGATCTGTAAAGAGCAGTAACTGAGACTGTGTCTTTGTTTGATTTTCTTCTGATGTGTAAAGAAGATTTGGAGGCCTAGGTATTTGTTTGTTTATGTGTATGTTTGTTTTGTTTGTTTTGGGGAGGGAAGGTACATTTATGTTGCCTCCTTTTATATTAAAAATCCAAGTCCTGTCTAGCCTGGGGGACTCATGCTTTGGCTTTGTCTAAACTAGAGTTGGTGATCCTGTTATAATTTGAGCAAATTGATCATAAATGCTAATTGTGTTGATAACTGAGGCTCTCCACAAATGTTTGTTCTGGAGCAAAAAGTTTTGTGGTTTGCCTGAGGCTGAGCCACCATGTCCTGATACTCTGTAAATGTTTGTGTCTAGATTAGCATTTACAGTCATTTAACAAGCAATTGGCAATTAATTACAACAGTAGGACAGTCCAGAGAAAATCTATGATAACAGAACTAGTGAAATGACAACATCACAAGAATCAAGAGACAGAAAATTGAAGAATGGAGAGGGGAAGGTAGGGCCATCCCTAGGCATACACAGCATACACAGCTGCGTAGGGCACCAGAAAATTTGGGGCACCATTCCCCTCGCTGGTTGTGGCTGGAATCCTCTCTTCTCTGGCCTCTCCCCCGTGCTGGGCCGGCAGGCTTCTCCCTGGCCCCACCCTCTCCCTTGCGCCTCAGCTGTCCGACTGAGGGCTCCAGCCTCCGGCTCTGCCACCCCAGCCCTGGGGAGCCCAGAGCGGCGTGATGGCCCGGCCCACAGTCACCCAGAATGGAGTCCCTCCCTGGATCCTGCCTGCCTGTGCCGCTCGGTCTCAGGCCAGGGCCAGAAAAGGAGGAGCGAAACTTCCATGTGAGTCGTGTGGAGGGGGGAAGTGAAAGGGGGGACTTAAAGTGATGCTCACTGTCTCTCACACTTCCCTAACACACACACAATCTCTCTCACACACAGACTGGCTCTCACACCCACATACACTCTGCCTCTCATGAGTCACAGCCCCCCAATATAGATTGTCTCTCTCTCACACACACACAGGCTCACACTCCCCAACACACACTCTGTCACACAGCCCCCCCAACACACAGTCACACACGCACTGGCTCTCTCTCACACACACATACACACACGCACACTGTCACACACACACATATTATTGTTGTTGTTATTACTGCTTAGTACTTCCTGTCAAAAGGCTCATGGTGAGCCAGGAGTGGCTAGGGGCTGCAGAAGGACCGTGGATTCTGGCAAGATGCAGCCCCCATGTGACAGCGCGAAGCCTGCCTTGAGCCACTGCCGCAGCGTCTGCTGCGTATGAAGCACAGTGTGTGTCAGCAATGGGGGGGAGATTCTGGGGGTCCGCGGGCAGGGGTGGTGGCTGTGCCACCTTGACACACTGGGGTCAGCAGTGCCGGCTGGGGTCTGCCATCAGTGGAGCATAGGGGCACCATTTTAATAATACTGTGTAAGGCCCCATAAATCCTAACGATGGCCCTGGGGGAAGGGATTTTAAATCACACCTTGAAAAACTCTGTTTTGTCTGATTTTGTTAACAGCTATTTAACTTCAGTGCCAAATGAGTATTTGGCAAAAAGGATGCATGGGTGCAAGGGAGGGATGAGAGACAAATTTGCCCCCAGATTTTTACTATCCGAGGGGGCCAGGACAGTCCCCCCTTCCCTCCCTAATGGCACCCCTAAGGACAGACACTTCCCCACCTAGGCAAAGCAGATCAACTTGGCACTGGGAGAAATGGGGGAAAGCAGTGGCAGTGACTCTGTATGCCCCCTATGACGTTGCACTCCATATGTTTTAAAGTGTGAATATGATGTAACTGAAATATGCTTCATGCAAAAGGTCTCTTGTAAAGTATCATTACAAAGCGTATGATCTACCGAGTGTGTTCATCCTATTTGTTTGCATGTATTATTTCTATGTCTGGAGTTAGAAGAATAAGAAATAAACTTGTATTACTGAAGTAAACATGTTAAATGGAAGCCATTAAGGGTGCTTCAGAATCAATGAACTGTGAATGGGTTTGTTTACCTGCAAGCCTTCCTATGTACTTGTCTTCCAGCTACCTGGTAATGAAGAAGGTCTTACAGTGACATGTGATCATGTCACCTGAACTGAACACTTTAACCTGTCTGGTCATTCAGTGACAGACCTGCGGGTGGCTATATTACAACAGAAAAACTTCAAAAACAGACTCCAACGAGAGACTGCTGAGCTAGAATTGATATGCAAACTAGACACAATCAACTCCGGTTTGAATAAGGACTGGGAATGGCTGAGCCATTACAAACATTGATTCTATCTCCCCTTGTAAGTATTCTCACACTTCTTATCAAACTGTCTGTACTGGGCTAGCTTGATTATCACTTCAAAAGTTTTTTTTCCTCTTACTTAATTGGCCTCTCAGAGTTGGTAAGACAACTCCCACCTGTTTATGCTCTCTGTATGTGTGTATATATATCTCCTCAATATATGTTCCATTCTATATGCATCCGAAGAAGTGGGCTGTAGTCCACGAAAGCTTATGCTCTAATAAATTTGTTAGTCTCTAAGGTGCCACAAGTACTCCTGTTCTTCTTTTTATCTTAATCCTGGTGCTTTTCCATTTAGAAGGAGAGGTGGGGATCCAGAGAGACAAAAGATTCCCGCCTTGTGCCAAAGCTATAAAAAGGGATGGAACAGAACAAAGGGGGCTGCCAGTCATGAGAAATCCCCTAATTATCACCTGAGCTGGAACTGACAAGGACTGTACCCGGGGAAAGGCTTGGGCCCAGGCTAGGAAGAAGTCTAGTCTGTGAAAGAAGCTGATTGGAACATCTCTAAAGGTGAGATTTACCTGTATTCACTTTCTTAATGTATTAGGCTTAGACTTGCGTGTTTTGTTTTATTTTTCTTGCTAACTTATTTTGTTCTGTCTGTTATTACTTGAAACCACTTAAATCCTACTTTTTATACTTAATTAAATCACGTTTGTTTATTAATTAACCCAGAGTAAGTGATTAATACCTGGGGCAGCAAATAGATGTGCATATCTCTCTATCAGTGTTATAGATGGCAGACAATTTTTGAGTTTACCCTGTATAAGCTTTATACAGAGTAAAACGAATTTATTTGGGGTTTGGATCCCATTGGGAACTGGGTGTCTGGGTGCTGGAGACAGGAGTACTTGCTGAGCTGTTTTCAGTTAGTCTGCAGCTTTGGGGGTGTGGTTCAGACACTGCGTCTGTGTTGCAGCAGGCTAGCGTGTCTGGCTCAGCAAGACATGATTCTGGAGTCCCAAGCTATCAAAGAAAATGGGCTCAGAGGTCGTTTCAGCACATCAGGTGACAGTCCCAAGGGGGTCTCTGTGACCGAACCCGTCACACTCCCCACCCCCAAATTGTGCCCATGGTGGACTCCCCTCACCCTCTCCTGACACTGCAGTGCCCCCCACCCCAGTCAGGCTCCCTCTGCCTGAAACAGGACTCACCTAGTGCTGCCTGCAGTCGCAGCATCTGGGAATTGGAGCTTGCCCAGGAGAGCTAGGTAGGAGGTGGGGCAACCCAGGTGAGGAGGGTCTCACCGTTGCTGATCAGGCTGGACTTCTGCAGAGCAGAGAGAGCCCTGTGCTCCCTCCCTTGCCCACCCCAACCCTGGCTGGAGCAATGGAGCAGTTGAACAGCTGATAGGTGATTAACACAGCCATCTATCAGCTGATCAATGGGGGTGGGGATGCCCAGGAACTACTGATCCCTGGCTGGGGCTGCAGCGCTATTGCTGGTCGGTGCTGAGCACAAGCTAATTTTTTTCCATAGGTGCTCCAGCCTTGAAGCACTCACGGAGTCGGTGCCTATGTTTGGAAGGCATAGTGCTGGAGAGCCAGGTGCCAGCACATAAACCAAGGATTTGTGTCTTTTCTGGTATTTAACCACCTCAAGAGAGCATGGTAGGTGACAAGCTTGAATGGATTTCTCAGGAGGTAATATTGTAGAGAGTCCCCTTTCACAGCGAACTCCCCCTTTTTTATTGTGGAATAGGCATGTGGTTGCAGATCTCAATCCATGACCAATTGAAATGTTGCTGGGGTACTAGGGTGGCCAAAGGGCATAGTCCAAAAATGCTAGCAGCCAAATAGCATAGAAAATGCAGTTTTCCCCTGTGATTCTGGTGTGATACACTGGGCCTTGCCAGGCCGGTCTAATAGTTTGTCTACTTGGGGCAGTGGGTAAACATCCAATTTGGAGATCGCATTGATCTTTCTGAAGTCTATGCAAAACAGGAGAGTGCTATCTGGCTTTGGGACCATATGACTGGGCTTCACCACTCACTGTGAGATTCTTCAGTGACCCCTCAGCTCTAACATCGCCTGGACTTCTTGCTTTGTGGCATCTCACTTTTTTGTGTGTGTGTGTGTGGTGGTGACGTTGCACTCCATATATTCTTATAAAAATATGTTTATAAATGTGGATATGATGTAACTGGAATATGCTTTATGCAAAAGGTCTCTTGTAAGGTATCTTTACAAAGCTTATAATCTACTGAGTGTGGTTATCCTATTTGTATAAATGTATCATTCTTGTATCTAAAACTAGAAATATGAAATATAACTCTGAGGTCCTATTCTAATTATGCAAAGTGTGGGCCATTAATGGTGGCTTGGAATCTTGATGGCTCTCATTAACCAGGACAATTGGTTGTAAATGGCTCTTTATTTGTAAGTCTTCCTGTATACGTGTGTGCTGGCAAGTGGGTAATGAAGTCTTACAGTGACATGTGATCATGTCACCTGAACTGGAATCCATCTTAAACCTTGTGCTTTTCCATTTAGAAGGAGAGGTGGGGACAATTGCGGATTTACCATAGTGCCGGTGGTGCCATTGCACCAGGCCCACACTCTGAAGGGGCCCAGGCCGGCCGCTCTTCTCTGCTACCTGCTCTCTCTGAAGCTTGGCGCTGCTGGTGCTGGGCTCCTGCTGCAGCAAGGCAGGCTCTGCCAGCAGCAGCCAAGTTCCTCCCCCACCTCTTCCCCCAGCCTGCTGCGTACCCACCCCTCCCTGCTGCCGATCAGCTATCTACCAGCAGGAGGAAGGGGGAAGAGCTGAGCTCCAGCAAGCTCGCCGCTCCTGGGAGGAGGAGAGGTGGGGGTGGGGCCTTGGGGAAGGGGGTGGAATCGGTGCATGCCCCTCCAGCCATAGGGGGCACCCAGAAGTCAACTGTTTATGGGGCCTGTGGTGGCCAGCAAGCCATCAGCTGTTTGGCCAGGGCGGTGGGGGTGGGGGGAGAGATGATCAGCAGTTTTTTTGCAGAGCCAGCAGCAGGAGCCGCCACCGATCAAAGACGTCTTTTTCCAGCTCTGAGTTGCTGATCTGCGTGGCCGGTGTAGTGTAATACACTACACTAGCAGTGCTGTTTAGCTGTTTTTTTTGGCCACCAGCCAATCAGCGAGGGGAACTCTGCTCCTGGAGCAGGGGCTGAGCGACCCCACTGGTGCAGCCCCGCCTCCTTCTCCTACCTGCTTCTTGTAGGCAGCAGGCGTGCTTTCTCTGGCTCTGCAGCTGAGCAGCTCTCAGCCTCCCTTCAACCTCTCACCCAACTAAAGGCAGCCAGTAGCAGCAGCTGGTAAGTGTATTTCAAAGGGGGTCTTGGGGTGAGGGTGGCTGGGGGGGACTGAAACCCCTTCCCAGCTGCCTGTGCTGAGAGCCGGCACCTGGCTGCTGGCGCGGTGGCCATCTGTATGGTGGTGGGCACCAGCTGCCACCCAGCTCTCTGCATCTAGCAGGGGGCTCAGTCAGAGGCATCTCCAAAAGCATCCTCTGCACCCCCGTAGCACAGAGAGACTGAGAGTACCAGCCCCTGCCAGGCAGCTGGACCAGGATGGGCATGGTGTGTGTGTGTGTGGGGGGGATCGCCTGATCTCCTGCGGGGTGTGGTGCCCCCCTGCTTGCCCTCCCTGCCCAGGCAGAGACTCCTGCCTCTCAGAGACAGTGGCCATGTCCATGTAGTGCGCTTGGTCCCCGTCCCTGGCACCTGGGTGATTGCCTCTTAGGAGGGTGGTAGGTGAAAGGGAAGAGGCAGTGGGGAAGGGATTGGGGTGGGGGGGTAGGAGAGGGAAACTGAGGTTATCAGGGGAAACATTCCTAGCAGTGCAAGCTCTGCCTTGGGGTGTGGATGGAATTGTCTCCCAAGGGAAGGATGGAACTATCTCCTGTTTTTATATATTTAACACCATTATAAATGCTGGAGGCAAAGCGGGGTTTGGGGTGGAGGTTGACAGCTTGTGACCTCCCAAGTAATAACCTCGCAACCTCCTGAGGGGTCCCGACCCCCAGTCTGAGAACCCCTGGTATAGAGTGTCACAGCTAGAAACCCCAAGGCTTGGGACTTTTAAAAGGAGACTGAACAAAACATCAGTAAGGATCAGCCCTGCATTGGCAGGGAGATAGACTGAGCCAGGATGATCACAGAGGGCTTTTCCCCCTGTAACTTCTATAATTCCATCCCACTCTCCTGGGAGTACAAATTCTGGTACTAAAGACCTGGTGCCTGGAGCCCATATTACCTTGCACTGGGATTGGGGATTAGTGCCCTGACATGCAACTCCTCCTATTGTGCCAGTGTAGATCCTGCTGTTAGTACAACTATTTGCAGGTGCCCTTGTGTTTAGCTGAACCTTTGGACTCAGTCCCTGAGTGTATCCCCACTAAACTGAGAGCTAAACTGACACTACTATCCTGCTGTGTGGATCCCAGTGTGCTTGTACTGTGAATTTTTGGCATGCACATGTGGCTATATTTATCTCATTGTGCTGGTAGTGCTACTTCCTTGGTGTGATGATGACATTATGCTAAGATGAATCCTGAAAATAGTGTCCTGGTGTGATGGTGGTCACTCTGTGCTGTTCATGTGAATCTTGCATTTTTGTATGCTAGGTTGTTGTAGCCCTGTTGTTCCCAGGAAATTAGAGCAACAAGGTGGTGAGGTAATATCTTTTATTGGAGCAACTTATGTTGGTGAGAGAGAGAGACGAGCTTTGGAGCTTTCACAGAGTTCTTCTTCCTGAAGAAGAGTTCTGTGAAAGCTCAAAAGCTTGTCTCTCTCACCACCAGAAGCTGGTCCAATAAAATATATTACCTCACCCACCTTTTTTCTCTAATGTGTATAAATATGCTGAAAATAGCCTCCCCCCAAACTGGTAGAGGTGCTCGGAGGAGGGGGCACAGAGGAGCAAGGGTGGGCGGGGAGGGGGAGGAGCAGAGTGGGAGTGGGGCCTAGGGAGGGCACCCACCAACAAAACCAAACATCAGCACCTATGCCTCCAGCCCCCGGTTGTGAGTACCCCATGACCTGAGCCCACACACCCAGCCATTTGCCTTGACCCCTGCACCCCCCCATACGCCCCTAGGCCCTGCACCCCCTCACTCACACAGAGCCCCCTGCCCTGACTCCTGCACCCCCATGCATATCCAGCACCCCCATGGCCTGACTCCTGCACCTCCCCACATCCCCACCCCCACCCTGAGCATCAAATGGGGGCTCCTCCACCCCTCACACCATTCTATTGTTAATAAAACCTGTGTAGCTATGTGCTGTGTCAAAGACAATTTCTGTGTTGATCTCCTGTCTTTTACCATCATTCCCCTGGAGGGTCCACAAATATGTTTGGTGCCGGGCCCACAAAAAGTTAATCCGGCCTTGGGTGGGGATCCAGAGAGACAAAGGATTCCTGCCTTGTGCAAAAAATATATAAGTGAGTGGAACAGAACAAAGGGGGCTGCAGTCATGAGAAATCCCCTAGCTACCACATGAGCTGGAACAAGGACTGTATCAGGGGAAAGGATTGGGCCCAGACTAGAGAGGAGTCTCGTCTATGAAAGAAGCTGATTGGAACATCTCTGAGGGTGAGGTTTCATCTGTAATCGGTTTCTTACTGTATTAGGCTTAGACTTGCGTGTTTTTGTTTTATTTTGCTTGGTAATTTACTTTGTTCTGTCTGTTATTACTTGGAACCACTTAAATCCTACTTTTTATACTTAATAAAATCACTTTTTGCTTAATTACTTACTCTGGGTCAATTAATAATTCCTGGGTGAGCAAATAGCTGTATATATCTCTCTCAGTGTTATAGAGGGCAGACAATTTATGAGTTTACCCTATATAAGCTTTATACAGAGTAAAACAGATTTATTTGGGGTTTGGACCCCATTGGGAACTGGATATCTGGTTGCTGGAGACAGGAGCACTTCTTAAGCTATTTTCAGTTAAGCTTGCAGCTTTTGGGGTGTGAAAGTGAAATGAATTATATTAAAGAAATAGAATGAATTAAAGAATGCTGTATGTACCTTTAAGTAGAAATGAGAAATGCTGCAAGCCAGGGGGCAGGAAAGCAGACATTAACTGCTTAATGAATTGCCCCACTTAAGGGCAATTGGTGAAGCATTAGCCTTAGATTGATAAGAGTTAATAAGGAAGCAGGATATGCATATTGTGCCCTATGCAAATTTTACAATTTTGCTCTCTCTGTCCCTTTGTTTAGTTCGCACCCTTTTATCTGTATAAATAAGACTGTTTGAATTTTGCATGGGGGCTCACATTATCTGAATGTATTAGCAGAGCACTGTGCTAATAAAACAGAGTGGTCTGACAAACTATGAGTCCTGAGTCTAACTTTGACAATTTGGAGGTCCCACCGAGATGGCAACCGTCTTCACTGGGGCCGTGTGATTCCTGACCATTTTTGTAGGATGACTGTGGCAGCTGGCACCTGGCCCAAGCGGTCCTCCTCCTGAACGACCACAGTGAGGTCTATGCCATTGAACCTGTTGGTTCCCACTCTATTCTGGTAGGGATCCCGGGATTTGACATCAGAAATCTGGTCAGGTAATTATTTCTGTGTTTTGTCCGGACTGAGGACTGTCCTGTCTCTGTGTCTATTCGTCCTCCTGGAGTGTTTGAGTCTGGGTGCCATCTCCATCCGGGGATCGGCCGACCAAGGGGTTCCTGTCCTCGTGGTCTGAGTGAGTGAAATCTGCACAATCGCAGCCGCACCGCACCTTGGGTAAAACCCTTGGTGTGAAAGCAAGGGCGATTGAGACAGTAGCCTGTGGGCTCCTTTTGTGTGTTGCACTGGGCATCGCTCTGACGAACCCGAATTTCCTTCTTGTGTGATTGGTGTGGTAAAGTCCTCCTGTATTGATAACCAGATGTCTAAGTTGGGACAGTTCCCCAAAGGAATGCCGGCTCAGTTTTAGGAAGGGTCCGGACTCCTGTAAATTTCTGGAAAAATGGTCTAGGCTAACTCAGGGAGATCCCAAAACTCAGTGGCCACTGTTAAAATCTTGGAACAAGGACCGAGAGGACATCTTAAAAGACAAACTCAGCCAATCTAAAACTAAATTGGAAAAGGAGAGGTTAATTGTTTCATGAAGTGGTGGGAAGAGGCAAATCGTAGGTGGACAAAATCAAAGCTCGCCTCTCTCAAATATTCAAATAATAAGTTAAAAGCTTTATTAAAAGCCTCCTCTCCCACCGCCAGACCGAGCGCTCCCCTTTACCCCGTTCTCCGAAAAAAACCCCAACAACCCCGGATCGATCCCAACCCTGTCCATACTCCCATCTCATTGTAAAAAGGACAAAAAGCCCCTTGTTCTGTTCCCGTTCATTGAATGCCTCAGAAACTGATTCTTTAGTGTTCCACTACCAATTCAGCAAGGAGGGTGGGCTCCTCAACTCCCCTTCCTGGTCCCTTTCCTTAAACATTTCTTTCAAAATTGTGAAATGACCACAATATCACTCACAAAAACGGTTCATTGGAAAAAGCAGGATCGGGCCCAGACAAGCAGGCAAGCAACAGATAAAGAAACTGAAAAACAGGTTGGAAGCCCTAAGGACATAGTGTCAGGAGTAAGTGCAAGCATGAACCCCTGGAACAATACTTAAAATGGTGAAATCTGAGTTGATAAAGGTGTCGTCTTGGGAAATAAACAAATGATTTAAGGAAAGAGAGTGAAAAGTTAACTCTACAGAGGCTGAAAAGAATTAAGCAGTTAAACCTTGTAAAAATGTTAAAAAGGACCTTGTTAAAAGAATTCTTGGTTTCTTTGCAGCCATTCTGAAGGAAAAATGGGCCCTTTTCCAAAAGAGTGTCTGTAAATAATCCAGATAAAGAGACTATCTAATTAAAATCATTTGACTATGGACAATTGAGTCAAATTTGTTAAAAGAACATAGGGGGGGTTCTATTGGAACTTAACTGCTCCAAATGTATAAAGGTAATGTAATTTATGTACAGCTATGTAAAAACAAAGCAGTGTAAAAGGGATGTTAAGTAAACGAAAATGTGTATGTATCCATCTGTCTGTGGGAATATGTGAGGTTTGTAAAACTCCTGTTTTGTAGGTTTAAGATAAATTGGTTTTGTTTTGTTTATAATGCCACTAAAAATCCATTTGACTCTTTAATTCAAAGTTGCAAAACTGACAGACCTTTTTGCCAGACACAGGTAATCAGTGGTGGTTGGCTTTGAGATTTGGTATTTAACCCTTAAGGGGTAACTTGATTCTTTACAAAATTTAAATGTTTTCAAATAAAGACCAAGTCATGACTGCAGCAGGGCAGTCAAAATCAGAAGAATAGGGAGGGATTCTGGATTCTTTTTTGTTTGTTTGTTTGTTTGTTTTTGTAACAAAATAGCAGATGAAAGCTGTAGTAAAAGAATAAAGACAGTGCCCCTCTGAAGCAACAGCAGGGGTGAGGTGCACAAAACAAAAAGAAGCAATGTTAGAAACACTGAGCCTTAAAATGGCTCTGTGTAATCAGACTGTCACTTTGATAAGGGTACATAAAACTCTGTAAGAACAAAAGAAACAGTTACACCTTATGTAAAACTTAATATGGCTAATGTTTTAAAAGTTAAAGTATAGAAGGAATGTGCAGACACGTGCAGTGTATATTATAGAGGGGGTAAAAGAAATGCAAAGGAAACATGTTACTTAATTAAAATCCTATTAGGGCTCCAAAGGAGCCACAATAGACTGTGTTTTCTTTTTCAGCTCTCTGTGTGTTTTGGAAGCAAGAGTTAAAAGTAATCAAAACTCTGGTAAAAGTTAATTGTGTTCCTTTTAAGACAGAGTCTCTGAGCTCTGCTGATGGCTTTGAATCCAAAAGCCAAGCCTGTGTTGATGCAAATTACCTAACTGATAAAGGAAGTGAGAGATCTGCCAGCGCAAATAAGTTGCAAATAAAGAACATACCTGGTCAGCAAACAAATTGTCTAAATAAAAGGCACGGTATAACAAAATACCTTTAATTAGAATAAATTTAATGTTAATAAGTACCCCTGTAACAATGTATAGTGTGTATGATTTTTGGAAAAATCCTTTATGGTAATGATGCTTTTCAGCTGTTACCTGTAAGCAAACTTAGAGCTTAACACAGCAGGAAAGACATTGTAAACTTGGTCTGCTGTAAAGGGAAAACTGAGGTACACCACCTCATGGATTTAATGACTGAACAGTGGGATAATTTCCCCATAACTCTTAAAAGATAGAAACCATTGAAACCTGGCCTGCCTATAGAACAAAAACACAGGAAAATATGGAGGTAATTCCTCTTGTTTTGCCTGCAATCAGCAAGGGTATTTGTAAAAGAAAGGAATATTTTAAGCAATAATAAATGCCACCCCAAAAGGGGTAGAAAAATGTTATTTTTGTCTTTCAGAAAAAGCTAATATCAGCTACAGGACAACCTAATAAGAAACAAATAAAAGTGGGTATGATTATCCATGCCTGTTGCTCCAAAGCCCTGTAGTAAAGAATCTCACTAGGATCCTGTATGTGGGATAAAATGAATAATGAGAACAAAGTACTGTATAATGGGCTATGTGTATGTGTTAATTCTTGGAGGAAAAGTGTTTTAAAAGAATGGAAGTGTTAGCAACCTTCCAATAGACAAATGTAAATGTAATGTAAGTATTGTGTTTACAAAAGGTAAAAAGATAACATAGTTCCTAAAACAAACAAAAAGGCAATGTGGGAAACTGACCCATTCATATTATACACGCAAATGTGAACATGTTAAGAATTGCCACTGCAGAAAGACATAACTGCTTTCCATTGATATAACATATTTTCTGAATGGTCTCCCACAACTAACGGCATACTAATGTTACTAACCCTAATTGCTTTTGGTTTTAAATTGTATGTGGGTTTAATTGGAATGTTTGAAATGTGCTGTTGGATAAAACAAATGTATGCAAAGCTAGAGGCACAGGCCCAAATCTCCTCCCAGTATTTTCTATTACATGGACTAAATAAGAAGTGACACTGGCGATTAATAATCTTAGTGTCAAAAGGGGGGATATGTAGGAGCAGGATTTTATAATGTCCCATAAGAATTAATGTATGATTTGATTTCATCCTGTCAGCCACCCTTTTTGAATAGCAGAAAGGAATGACAGACCAGAACAATCCTTATGACTGATTATGGTCACCCTTTTGTTTTAGAATAAGTTATAATGTCTACTGTGGTTTCCTATATATATTACGAAGTAGGCAGTCTAGTTAAATATACATTTCTTTATTTTAAGGTTTAGTAAGTAAGAAACAGGATTCTCTATTGTGTCTGTTAAGTAGATTAGAGGAACATTGAAGGCCTGGGTCTCAATGTAAATTGTCTTGGTTATTGATTGTAAAACTTAGCAAGGTTTAATTTGCAATGCCTTTTTGCTCGATATAAAATACTACTGTTTGTATTCTCAATCTGTGTGAATAAGGAATGTATGCATCAGGAAAAGATAAGGTGTGAAGGCCATTGTTATAGCCAGAGTCAAGGAAGAAGTAAAGAGACTTAAAGGACATCAAAGAATCATCAGGTACTGCTTACTATCCAGATGGCTGTTAAACTGTCTGGCATCACAGCGTGGATACATGCTTCGCAGTGTAAGAAGGCACCACCCCCAGCAAATCAATCATCACCTCAGGACCACGCAGAGTCAATTTTGACTCCAGAAGACGACCTAGAGGAACAGCCTGCAATACCTTACCATCTACGCTCTTGTAAGGGTTGCCAGAAGCAGACAAGGACCTAAAGCAAGGCCCAAAAAGAAGCAGTAGTGAGCCTAGCGCCTGCTGCCTGGTGGATGTAAAACCATGACTGCGGTTCCCTCAGTTGAGGTTGTCAGAACCAGAAGGGCCTTGCCTCCAACATGCGCCTCTGGTGGTGCCTGTTCCTCCGCTGCTGGTGTCTTAAGGTCTGGGGAGTCCACAATGACAATTCTTTTATCCAGCAGCAAGTGTGGATAGCTCAGACCCTTAATATTTCTAATTGCTGGGTCTGCAGCCACATCCCAGCCCACTCTCAAGCTGGTGTTCCTGTCCTGGCAATCCCACTCAATTCCCCAGACCTCACTGGAGGACTTTGTCCGTTTAACAAAACATGGAACAATAATGACACTTGAGAAACAGTGGGAATAAATGTATCTAAATGGATAAGTGTGGTGGAGAGAAAAGGTCATTGGTGTTGGGTGTGTAATGGACAGGGCTGGATCTGGGAAAAAGCTGTTGCCTTCAGCATATTGCGGCCAATGGTGTATGGGATTATTCAAATAAAACTAAAAAGTGGCGGGGTGGGTATGGGGATATGAATTTTTTCTTGACCTGAGGATCAAACAGAAGAAAAATCAATTTCATGTTCCCCCTACAGTAACTTTAGTGAAAACAATACAATCTTTCAACACCATGCAAAAAGGCTCCTGAGGTTACAAGCAGTAGTTGAAATAATGGCAAATGAAATCGGAGAGAGTTTAAAAAACCCTGGCCAAAGAAACAGGGGCGATCTGACAGATGACCCTCCAAAACCGTCAGGCATTGGACATAGTGCTGGCGGCCAAAGGAGGGACCTGTGCTCTCACTGGAAAAGAATATTGTGTGTTCATACCTGACGACACCAATGAGGTAATAGATCACGCTAGTCACTTAGAACAAATTGCATATCTTCCCTATGAAGAGCCGAGTTCTTTATGGAAGTGGCTAAGTAACCTGTTCAATTTCTCTGGCATAGGAAACTGGTTGTTTCAGGGAGCCCTGACTATCCTGTTTGAAATCTTAATTTTTGTATGTTTTCAGCTAATCTCCTGTTGTATCCAGAATTGTGTAAGGTATGCCACCCAAGTGACTGCCCCAAAACAGAGTGCTAATATGATGATTTCAAAATATCACTGATGAATGAAAAGATAAAGAACGATTAATATGTGGAACCCAGTAATTGTTGGTCTTTGCATAAGCTTGACCAAAAGGAGGGATTGTGAAAGCGAAATGAATTATATTAAAGAAATAGAATGAATTAAAGAATGCTGTATGTATCTTTAAGTAGAAATGAGAAATGCTGCAAGCCAGGGGGCAGGAAAGCAGACATTAACTGCTTAATGAATTGCCCCACTTAAGGGCAATTGGTGAAGCATTAGCCTTAGATCGATAAGAGTTAATAAGGAAGCAGGATATGCATATTGTGCCCTATGCAAATTTTACAATTTTGCTCTCTCTGTCCCTTTGTTTAGTTTGCACCCTTTTATCTGTATAAATAAGACTGTTTGAATCTTGCATAGGGGCTCACATTATCTGACTGTATTAGCAGAGCGCTGTGCTAATAAAACAAAGTGGTCTGACAAACTATGCGTCCTGAGTCTAACTTTGACAGGGGGATATGGTTCAGACCTGGGTCTGTGTTTGCAGCAGGCTAGCATCTGGCTCAACAAGACAGGGTACTGAAGTCCCAACCTGCTAGGGAAAATGGGCTCAGAGATAGTCTCAGCACATCAGATGGCAGTCCCAAGGAGTTCTCTGTGACCCAACCCATCACAGACTGTATGGCTGGAGGTTCTCCTTGACTAGCCACCCTGGTTCCATTTGGATATGGTGGTGCATGAAATGGGTCTGCCCCAGCCAGGAGGAGAACACCAACTAGAAGGCTTTTATGAGGCTTCTCAGCTGGGCCCTTTGTTCCAGGCAGAGGTGTTCCCCCCATCTGTATAGAGTCTGAGGGCAATGAGGTGAGCACATGGGCCCCCAGTTCTGGGTCATAAACATAAGGGGAAATAAATAAGCCTTTTCATTCCTTCCACAGCTTTAGATCTGTCCTTGTTGGTCTTCCTAATTTCAAAGTTAACTGGCCTGACTTAGCATACCACTTCATAGAGTCCTTTTCAGTTGGCAAGTAACTTGGGAGCAGGAGGAGTACTCAATCACCAGGCTTAAATAAGTGCACATGCACCCCATAGTTGTAGGCTCACTTCTGGGTACGTTGAATATTGATGATATATATATTTTGTTTTAGCAAAAGGTCTCAAGGATCTCAAGCCTATCCTCGAGCTTCAGCAAATTTTGTAGGATATTTTCTGTCCTAGGAGCCTGCCCTTCCCACATGTCTCAGATCAAGTTGAGAATTCTCCAGTGTCATCTCCCATACAAGAGTTAAAATGGGAAGAACCCAGCAGGTGATTGAGGTGCCTCATGAATAGCAAATAACAGGGGAATCAGCTGATCTCAGTGTTGGAGGTCCTCAGGCATAAACTTTTTTAACATCCACTTCTGGGTCTGGTTGAATCATTCAACTAGACCATCTGTCTGTGGGTGATAGACCAATGTGCATAAAGTCTTTATGTTTAGAAAACCACAGAACTCCTTTAGCAGCTGAGACAAAGTTAGTACCTTGATCTATGAGGATATCCTTAGGTAACCCTTTTCAAGCAAAGACTTACAGCAGTTCTGCAGCAATAGTCTTTGCACTGGTGTTGTGCAGTTGGATTGTCTCAGGATAGCAGGTAGCATAATTGACTGTTACTAATATGGATTTGTCGACAATGGGGAGGGGGACCAGAGGGGCTTTTGTCCCCCCTCTTGATCCTACTAGTTGGCATTCAGGGCAGGAGATGGAGAATTTTTTTAACTTTCTGGTGTACTCCAGGCCAAAAGGAAGCCATCTAAAATCTGGGCCATATTCTTCTCTTGTCCGAGGTGATCTGCAGAGGGGATAGCATGTGCTAGGCACATGACTTCGCACTGGTGATGCCAGGGGATTAGGAGTTCCTATCAAACTTCCCTTGTTAGTCAGTCTTTCTTCAGTCAGTACAGTTGCTCCCCCTGGAGCTCAAACCAGGGATAGTGTGCCACTCATTGAGGGTCTGTCAGTTCCACGTAGGGTGACCAGATGTCCCGATTTTATAGGGACAGTCCCAATTTTTGGGTCTTTTTCTTACATAGGCTCCTATTACCCCCCATCCCCTGTCCCGATTTTTCACACTTGCTGTCTGGTCACCCTAGTTCCACGTTACATGCCAGCAGTTGGTCACACACCTGATTTAAGATTTTGTCCTCCCTCTGGTCCTTTAAAAAGTCCATCTCTGTGGTCAGTATCTCCCCATATGGTAGGGAATCAATATTTCCCCATTGTTAGGAGGCCCTTCCAGCAGAGCTTCCTTTTGGCCAAATCCCCCATCTCCAGTGTTCAGCTTCTCACCTATACCTGTCACCATTTTAGGCCATGGGGTCCCAGGTTTTCTCTGCTACTTTCTCTGGTGTCTCTGGAGTTGATTTAGCCCCTCAATACCTCAGAGAAATGCTCTCAATCCTGACCCAAGATAATGTGGTAGGCTAGTGTTGAGGCCAGGGCTCTTCAAGGGACTTTGTGTTCTCCTATATGGTCAACTGCACACATTAAGTGGTATAGGGTTTAATGTCTCCATGAATACATTGCAGGAATATAGCCTCCCTGGGGATTTCAGGGTTTGGGACCAAGTCAGCCCAGATTACATCTACCCATTCCCAGAATCCACTAGGCATGTTACCGCAGTTCCATTTATCAGCATTTATCAGCATAGGTATTGCTACTTTCACTGGAGTGTGCTTACAGGCATGCTTTCTGCCATCCACACTTGTCCATACTCACACTCCATATAGGGGCATTCATGATACTGCTGACCCATATTAGAAAAGTCATGGAAGATGGGAGAGATTCCAGAGGACTGGAAAATGGAAAATATAGTGCCAATCTTAAAAAGGAAAATAAGGACAACCCAGGGAATTACAGACCAGTCTGCTTAACTTCAGCACCTGGAACGATAATGGAGCAAATAATTAAGCAATCAATTTGCAAATACCTAAAAGATAATAAAGTGATAAATAAAAGTCAGCATGGATTTGTCAAGAACAAATCACGTCAAACCAACATAATAGCTTTGACATGTTAACAAGTTTTGTGGATGGGGGGAAGCAGTAGATGTGGTACATCTTGACTTTAGTAAGGCTTTTGATACTGTCTCGCATGACCTTCTCATAAACAAACTAGGCAAATACAACCTAGATGGAGTTACTATAAGGTGGGTGCATAATTGGTTTGAAAACTGTTCCCAGAGAGTAGATAGCAATTGTTCACAGTCAAGCTGGAAAGACATATTGAGTGTTGTAAGCAAGACACAAGAAACAATTCTTCCACTCTACTCCATGCTGATTAGGCCTCAACTGAAGTTTTGTGTCCAGTTCTGGGTGTCACTTTTCAGGAAAGACGTGGACAAATTGGAGAAAATCCAGAGAAAAGCAACAAATATGATAAAGGGCACTGTCTAGATGAAGTCAAACAGTTTTGACTGGACAAAGGTAAATGATTTGGCCTGAGCCAGGCATAGTGTGGAGGGATCCGCAGGGCAAATCTTCACCCTTGCTGCTATTCAGCTCCTGATCTGAAGCATCCCCCACTCTTCCTGTCTTGAACCCTCCACCCCCAACTCTGTCAAAGCTTCCCAGTCCTGACTTGCACTTTCATTTGCTGACTCAGTTTAACCAATGGGATTGAAGTATGCAAATTAACTGGCAGTGGAATGATTGGCACAGTTACTTTTCATGCCGGCCTCTGCATCCACTAGGTGGGTGCTGTGTGGAAATCAGCTTTGTCAGGGTGCTAGTTTTCTGACTGTCACCAAAACCAACAGGGTTCTTCTGATGCAGGCTTAGAATGTTCCTGGACATTTTGGAATTGATCGTACATAGTCTTCAAAAGCTTTTGCATCTCAGACAGATAGACTGAGCAATGCCATCAAGCTGAGTGTTTAGCCCACAAAGTGTGGCTTGTGATTTATTAAGTAGCAGCCCTTCCTCCCCTCTGAACTCTGCCAGTGGGAATTCAGCCAGGCCCCCCACCTCACACCATATGTCATGAGTTCTGCTCCATGTCTTGCTGCATGTCCTGCCTTCTCTTTCTGGCTCTCAGTGAGACAAGATGCTCTGTGTTCTTGGCTCAGCCCTCTGACCTAGTCACATGTGTCCTCCCCTTCTGGGGCATCAAAGTCTCTTCCTACGAATAGGCTCAGGCAGTCTGTGCCTTCACTGCCCAACCCGTGCCACACACCCCAGGGGCTGACAGGGGAACCCAGGCCCACTCTCTACTCCCGATTCCAGCTCAAGGACTCTCTAATCAGCAGCCCAGGTCTGCTCCATTCTGCACCTTGCTGCCTCTTCCCTGAGCCTTTCCGTACCTTCTGGCTCCCCCCTTCTTTGGGTTTGCCAGCCCCAAAACTCCCTCCTCCCCAGGTGTGATTGTAGGCTGTTTGGCTGTGCAGCCCCCCCAACACAGCTCCCTTCTCCCAGGGAGTGACTGTAGACTGCTTTCCTGTACCCCCTTTCTGCCAGCTTCTTGTCCTTATGAACCCAGCTCAGCTCGTCCTCCTCAGCTGGGCTCCCATGTTATTCAATCAGGGAGTTACTTCAACCATTGGGAGTTCCTCCCAGCTGTGGCCTGTCTAGTTAATTGGCCCACTTCTTTGCCTACATTAAACCTTCAGGGCAAGTGTGGGATAAGCCCCCCATCATACCATGCCTCACTAGTATTTTTAACTACAAGGTTGCACATTTTGTTGCTTCTGCTGGCTGAGCACATTGCACACACTGGGGCTCCTTGAATCCCTCCGCTCCCCCTCACAAGTTCCCTGCAGTGCCTTCCCCGCACCATGCCATGGCTCTGTGTGTCCCCTTCTGTAACAATGCGATTCTGGCGGGACCCAACTGAGAGTGCCAATTCAGGACAAATTGCTCAAACTGGGCAGTTACAACCCTAGGCTGGGGTTTTTCCACCTCTAAGGCAAACCAAACCAGCCAGACAGTGAAGACTTTGGTCTCACCCCACTGGTTAACCACAAGTCACACAAGCAATTCCCTAAGATACTCCAGTTTCCCAGTATCACCACCAGTGCCACTTGTTATGGGAACAAATGGTTATGAAAACCAAATCCCCAATGAAAGAAAAAAGGTTCTCTTGATCCCAAAGGACCAAGCCCCAGATCCAGGTCAATATACAAATCAGATCTTACCCATAAATCACGCTGTTGCTAATCCTTTAGAATCTAAAATCTAAAGGTTTATTTATAAAAGGAAAAAGATATAGATGAGAGTTAGAATTGGTTAAATGGAATCAATTACATACAGTAATGGCAAAGTTCTTGGTTCAGGCTTGTAGCAGTGATGAAATAAACTGCAGGTTCAAAATCAAGTCTCTGGAACATCCCCAGCTGGGATGGGTCATTCAGTCCTTTGTTTAGAGCTTCAGTTTGTAGCAAAGTCCCTCCAGATGTAAGAAGCAGGACTGAAGACAAGATGGAGGAGAGGCATCAGCCTTTTATAGTCTTTTCTAGGTGTACAAACACCTCTTTGTCCTTACTGTGGAAAATTACAGCAAAATGGAGTCTGGAGTCACATGGGCCAGTCCCTGCATACTTTGCTGAGTTGCAAGGCGTAATCTGTCTTCTCTCAATGTGTATAGCTGATGGTCCTTAATGGGCCATCAAGTAAGCTAGGCAGAGCTAACACCAACTTGTCTGGGATGTCTTCCAGAAGCATAGCATAAGTTTGAAATACAGATAGTCTGGAGCCAATATTCATAACTTCAACTACAAAATTGTTACACACATATAGACAGCATAATCATAACCAGTGAACCATACCCTTGTATAAGACACCTCATTTGACCCCCTTTATACAAGATTTGGTGCCACTACAGGACCTTGGTTGCAACCATGTTCTATATGGTCCTTGATTATATCAATAACATCACACCTTCCCCCTCCCTACCATGCCAGGGGCTCTATCTTTTCCCATTCACTCCACTGTCACATGCCAGGAGCTCTGTGGGGCATGTGCACAGCGAGCAGCACACCAGACCAGTGAGTCTCAGAGCCCAGGTCAACAGACTCGGGCTGGTGCAGTTTGTGCTATGACACCAAACACAGCTGTGTGGGTGTTTGGGCTCAGGCCAGAGCTGGGAGTCTGAGGCTCATTCCCCTCCCCAGGCTGAATCTTGCTGCTGCATGCTTCTGCTCACTGCGCGGTTGCCTCCTGAGTGTCCCCATGTTCCCATGCCACCCAGGTCCTCCATCCCCACCTTTCTCCCATACCATTGTCCCCAGTTCTCCCCTCAGGCCTGGGGTTCTTCCTGTCCCCAACGCCCCTTCCCCCCATGCCAGGATCCCCCTCTGCCCCATTCTCTGTCTCGGAGGAGTCTTTCAGCCTCTCAACATTTTAAATTCTATTGGGTTGGTGGGCAGAGCTGAGATGGGGTTGCTGTTATTAGCTGCCTCAACCAGTTCTCTGAGCTATCGATCAGGGGTTCTCAAACATTTTTTGATGGGCCCCCCTTTGCAAATATTTCAGGCTGTGATGCCATTCCTGCCCAAAAGTGATAGCAAATTACTGTACATACTGATAGAAGCACTAAATGAAGCATGTAATCACTATCCCTGCAGTCAGAGATGCTGAAGGCTTTCAAAAAGTGTAAAGCAACAGTTTTCAGGAATAAATAGGTGGACATTTAAGAAACATGTTTTCTGAAAAAAAAATTTGACAACAGGACACAGTCTGGGGAGTTGGAAGCCTTTTTCAGTGATCATAACATTGTCCAAGGATTGTGGCTTTATACACAACTATGTACAAACAAATATCTTGACCCTTAATGCGAGGGGTGCTGTTGTTTTGAAGCACACAACTTTTTTAAAATCACAGCTCCAGGGAACTGAGGCAGACACTTAAATTGTTCTCCACATTTGCTGTCAGGCCACCCGGCTCTGAAGGCAGTGCCGCTGCCAGCAGCAGCACAGAAGTTACGTGGCATGATATGATGTATTGTAGCTCTCATGGTCCGTGCTACAATAATTTTGCAACCCCTTTTTGGGTCGGGACCCCCAGTTTGAGAAATGCTGCCACAGAGATGGCTGCAGCTGCTGGCTCTGTTAACCAGATAACCAAGGGCTCCGTGTGTCCCCTATTTCCCCCTTTTGGTTTTTCTAATTTTCACCAAAATCCATACGGCTCTGCCCACTGATGCTTAGAACATTGCCTGGCATTCTGGCATTGTTTAGCTATGGTGGTGAAAAGTTATCAGGTTACAGACATAAGAACATAAGAATGGCCATACTGGGTCAGACCAAAGGACCATCTAGCCCAGTATCCTGTCTTCCGACAGTAACCAATGCCAGTGCTTCAGAGGGAATGAATAGAACAGGCAATCATCAAGTGATCCATCTCCTGTCACAGAGAAATGTCATTGAATTGAGTGTTAAACCTCACTTCACTCAACCAGTCCTGTTTACTACAGTCGTGCCTAGGGACTAACTAAGAACAAGGCCTTGTTGTACGGTGCCAGGTGCTGCACACACACAGAGCAGCAGACAGTGCCTGTCTCAAAGAGCTCACAATCGGAGCAGACAAACCAGACACTAGAGAGAAGGGCTAGACCACACCACAATGTGATGTCTCCTGTTTGGGCATTGCTGAAAAGCTCCTGCTCCCAGCAGCCCCTAGTGGGACAGGGCAGATGGGTGTTTCAGGAGCCTCTGAACACACTGCAGGTACAGGACAGATTCTCTTCTACATCCCAGCACTACCCAGGCAGAGCATTGGGGTGGGTGCCTGGTGGAGGTGCCAGCTGAAAACACTCACAGGGAGAGCATAAAGCCAGGTGTGAGGGGAGGGGCAGGGAGAAGGTGTGGCTAAATCCCACTCTGCTATGCTGATCCTCAGCCGGCAGAGGGTCCCTTGGGGTATAGTTTAAGCTGGTAGATGCCTTCTGACTGACCTTGAGGCCAGGGACAGCACAGACAAGCCCCCAGAGTTAGCCGATGCCATGGCTCCCTCTTCTACTTCCCAGCACTATGTTCACTCAGGCATTGGGCTACCTGCCCTGTGCTGCATGTGCGTGAGCCTGTCTGGGGAGCATTGCTGTGTGGACATGATACCCAAGTAGGAGGATAATTTGATAGTCAAGCAGGCTGTGCAAGCAATGCTTCTGCTGGAGTTTCCTCATGTTGTGCCCAATCCAGCTGTGGTGCAGAGAGCTGGCATCCTGCCTCTACACCACATAATCTCTGAATTGGACTCTGCTAGGCACCGGCCCACTGAGCAGTCACACAAGGGTGCCAGTGCACCCCTGTGCATTAGTGCCCCGTGCCCTCCATTGCAGCATTGGTGCCATGACTCCAGGCACTATCCCAGTAGGAGGGGGCTTCAGAGTGCAAAGGGACTGTAACACTGACTCCAGTCCTCCCCACTGTGGTGAAAAATCCCTGCAGGTTTCTGAGCTGCAATGCAGAGAGAGTGCCCATGCCCCCTCTCCCACATTTCCCCCCGCCCCCCCTTAGGCCTGGATCTAGATTCACAGGGAGGGGACTCCACTGGGTATGGGAAAGAAAGAGTAATTCTGCATCTATGACACTCCCCTGCTGCAAGCTCTGGGTTTATCCCTGCCTCCCACTGTGGGTGGAGGTGATGATTTGGGAGACTGGGCAGCTCCATTAGTAAGTCCCTTCCCCTTGGTCTCCCTGTCTTTAAAGCCAGCAACTTTCACCAACAACTAGGCTGCTTCAGTGCTGAACTTCCAGAGGCCCCGCAAGGATGTGGCTGTCTATAAAAAACTGGTAGGATGCTCACACTGTGGAAATAACATGTTTCCTTTCAAACCTAGACTCTAAACTGTGGGTTTTAATTGCATTGATTTTCCTAATGGAAATGAAAAATGCTGCTGTATCAACCTGTCCAAAATGTTCCAAGCAGATGTCATAAATTACCCTGGGAATTGTACCCTGAAATATGACTAAGATTATTCCAGGTAGCCCAATGGCTTTCATTTAAAATATTTAACCTTTTCTTTTAAATTTGTGGTAGCTGCATTAAATGACAATTTAAAGATGAAGCTTCATTTTAGCTTTTACAAACTCTATGCCTGTGAAAATGAATGACACCTACAAATGTAATGCTGTATATTATGAATTACAACCTCTCATATTGGTCATGGGGAATCTTTGAAACACTAATTTCTGGAGTGAGCAGCAGGAAGATGTGCACAAACTCGGAGAAACCACAGAGCAAAACTCCAGCAAAGAAACTCCCCTGAATTCAGCCTGGGAAGCTGCTTTGAACATAAGCTTGGAAAGAATATCTTAAACAGCAAATGATGTCTAAGACAGGGCCTAGTCCAGTGCTTGCAAGCTAGGCAAAGCTCCCGGTTCAGCTCTCAGAAGACTTGCTGCCATGGAAAGTGAATCTCTGATATGTTAGCCTATGCTTTCTCCCAAACTAATTGCAGAAACAACCAGACTGCTATATTCATCTGGTGAAACGCTCGGTATTAAACAAACATGGAGCCAGCCTTCAGGCTGACAGTGTAATGGTGACTGGCAGTATATCTATTTTATTACTGGTGATGGTAGTCATATTTTGATGCATGTATTTATTTACAGTACCACCCACTACATTCTAGGCCCCTTCCAAACACTCATGAAAGAGGAGAGAGAAGAACATTCCCAGAGCTCACGATGGAAGGACAGACAGGCAAGTAGGCAGAGTTTAAGGGAAGAAGAAACTCCAACAAGCAATTTACATACATCTCCACCCCATTTTTGATGAGGTTCAACAAGGACAAATGCAGAGTCCTGCACTTAGAACGGAAGACTGCTACAGGCTTGGAACCGACTGGCTAACCAGCAGTTCTGCAGAAAAGGACCTGGGGATTACAGTGGACAAGAAGCTGGATATGAGTCAACAGTGTGCCCTTGTTGCCAAGAAGGCTAACGGCATATTGGGCTGCATTAGTAAGAGCATTGCCAGCAGATTGATGGAAGTGATTATTCCCCTCTATTTGGCACTGGTGAGGCCACATCTGGAGTATTGCCTCCAGTGTTTCGCCTCCCACTACTGAAGGGATGTGGACAAACTGGAGCAAGTCCAGCGGAGGACAACAAAAATGATTAGGGGGATGGGGCATATGACTTATGAGGAGCGGCTGAGGGAACTAGGCTTATTTAGTCTGCAGAAGAGAAGAGTGTGTGTGTGGGGGGGGAATTTGATAGCAACCTTCAACTACCTGAAGGGGGGTTCCAAAGAGGATGAAGCTAGGCCATTCTCAGTAGTGGCAGATGACAGAACAAGAAGCAATGATCTCAAATTGCAGTGGGGGAGGTCTAGGTTGGATATTAGGAAAAACTATTTCACTAGGAGGGTGGTGAAGCACTGGAATGGGTTATTTAGGGAGGTGGTGGAATCTCCATCCTTAGAGATTTTTAATGCCCAGTTTGACAAAACCCTGGCTGGAATGATTTAGTTGGGGTTGGTCCTGCTTTGAGCAGGGGGTTGGATTAGATGACCTCCTTCTATGAGTCACTAAAGGCAGCACATCAGAAATGGGTCCATCCCTTTGATCATCTTCTTCACTCACCTCTGGCTCCCTTCCAGTTTCTCTCCATCCTTTCTATACATTGGTGACCAAGAGTAGACACACTACTCCAGCTGAGGCCTAACCAGCACTGAATAGAGTGGTACTATCATCTCCCATGACTTGCATGTTATGCCTCTGCTAATGCAACCTAAAATTGTATTTGCTTTTTTTTTACAGCAGCAAATACACACATTTTTTACTCATGTTGAGGCTGTGACCCACCACAACTCCCAAATCCTTCTTAGCAGTGCTGCTGCCAAGCCAGTTATCCATCATTCTGTATTCGTGCTTTTGTTTTTTCTCCCCTTGTGTAGCACCTTACATTTGTCTTGTTGAATTTAATTTTGTTCTCTATAGCCCAGTTCTTCAATTTATAAAGATCCCTCTGAATTTTAGCTTTATCCTCCAAAGTGTTGGCAACCTCCCATTCAGCTCTGTGTCATCTGCAAATTTGATCGGTATGCTCTCTATTCCTACATCCAGATCATTGATAAAGGTGTTAAACAAAACCAGCCCCAGAACAGATCCTGTGTAACCCCACTTGAGATCTCCCTCCAATCTGAGATAATTCCATTAATAGTTACTTGTTGTTTGTGGTTGTTTAACCAATTCTGTATCCACTTAATGGTAGCTCTGGCAAACCTGCATTTCTCCAGCCTACTTATCAGAATGGGAGGGATAGCTCAGTGGTTTGAGCAAGGGCCAGCTAAACCCAGGGTTGTGAGTTCACTCCTTGAGGGGGCCATTTAGGAATTTGGGGCAATAATCTGTCTGGGGGTTGGTCCTGCTCTGAGCAGGGGGTTGGACTATATGACCTCCTGAGGTTCCCTTCCAACCCTGATATTCTATGATTCTAATGTCACGTGGGACTGTGTCAAGAGTCTTGCTGAAGTCCAGGTACATTATGTCCACCCTATTGCCCCTCAAGCAGATGCTGGGCCCTTGAGGGATCTTACTAAATTCAACCATTAATGGATTCATGTTGTGCATGGCTATAAGCTCTTAAACTGGGGCCAGCCTGGAGTGGGACTATTCACACAGTGAGAGGGACCCTGTGACAGTTCAGGGGACCCAGGAATGAGAATCATCTTGCAACCCCACATCGCCGGTATGAGGAAGACTTGCTTGTGCTGACAACATCAGTCTGTTAGCCACCCCAGCACTCTCCCTTGGGCTATGGCAGCCCTTACTTTGCACACAGGTTAATTGTTGGAGCACCCCAGTCCCCAAGTCCCTTTGGAGCATTCTTCTGGAGTGTCTCTCCCCTCCTTCTCCACTGAATACTCTCAGAAATAACAGGGCTGCGATCCCCCAGGGAACAGTGCACACAACAGCTTGTATGAGTCAATGAGGATCAGCTCGCTGCTTACTGCCAGAGCATTGGGATATCTGCATAGTGAAACGGATACGTTTACTATCCAGGATACAAGAGGTAATGAGTAAGGAGAATGGCAGCAAACGGTTACATATAAACCAAACTCAGAACATACTTTCCAGAGACTCAGCAGTTACCCTCCTCTCTAAAGACATTTATCTCAGTCCCAATGTCCTCTGCAGTATTTCAGCCAGGGCTGATTGAGATCTCGTTTTCAGGGATGTAAACGCACTGCCCATTTCCTTCCCCAGTGCCAGATAAAGGGGTGTTGTCCTTGCTTTCTCCTGCTGTCCCCCAAAGTTCACTGTCTGTCCCCAGTGTCAGGGTAACCCCAGTGTGCGGCCTCCCTGTTGATTTCATATCTCCCCAGTGACTGTGTATGTAAATGTCTCTCCACTGTGTTGGTTCACAGGGCTTAATTCACATGCTGACAGAGAGAGGGAGCTGTTGTCAGCTTGCTGACTTTAAAGCCTGGTTTCAGTAGACACAGCATGTAACACTTACATAGTGTCTGTACATGCATTTCCCAATTATATTAATGACCTGTGTGACTCTGGCTTTCATTTAAGACCTCACATGAGATCCTTTGGTGCACCGGAATGAACATACCAGACTGTGTTCCAGTACACCGAAGGATGGCATTATTGAGGCCATTCTTGTTACCCCCTTGCCAGATGGCACTGAGCATTTTTTGGGGCACAGACCCCTTCTGCAGTGACTGATGGTCTTTTCCCATTGATTAGGCTCTGCCCTGGCAGGACAAGAGAACCCTACATTTTTCAGTAAGAAGGGGATTGTGCTGTCCCTTTGGGTGCCAGGATGGGTGCAATACTGGAACCAAAATTCTGAGCCTCAACCCCTCCAAATGGCTTCACTGCATGAAATCTCATGGGACTGATGCTGGCACTTTATTAACAGAAGAACAGACTGCCCAGTCAGTTGCTGGTGCTGTAACCAGTACCAGGCACCAGGCTGGGACTGCAAAGTCCAGCAGTCGTGAGAGGTTGTGGGGCACCAAAGGGCTGATCTGGGATACTGAGCCAGCCATATGGGAACAGGTTTCAGAAGGGTAGCTGTGTTAGTCTATCAGCAAAAACAACGAGGAGTCCTTGTGGCACCTTAGAGACTAACAAATTTATTTGGGCATAAACTTTCATGGGCTACAGCCCACTTCATCAGATGCATGGAGTGGAAAATACAGTAGCAGGTATATATACATAGTACATGAAAAGATAGGAGTTGCCTTACCAAGTGCGGGGTTAGTCTAACAAGATAATTCAATTAACAGTAGAATACTAAGGGAGGAAAAATCACTTTTGTAGTGGTAATGAGGATGGCCCATTTCAAACAGTTGACAAGAAGGTGTGTGTAACAGTAGGGGGAAATTAGTATGGTAAAATTAGTTTTTGTAATGACCCATCCACTCCCAGTCTTTATTCAGATATTTATCCATATGGGAACAGCATTGTTGTTTTAAACTGTGGTTGTTTTCATCCTCACTGAGAATATGTACAACTTTTTTGAAGGTGAAATCCTGACTGAACTCAGTCCCCAGAGTTCTCTAAGGCTTGAGAGGGCAGATGGAGCCCCTTGCCTGGCGCTGCTAGCCTCTGAGGTGTACTTGGCTCCATGGATGATATTCTTGGCAGCATACAAACATCCAGCAGACTTTCCCCAGAGCAGAAACAGAATGGGATGAGTGTGCGTGGCCCTAACTGCTCCCCTCACAGCCCCAGCACAGGGGCAGGGTGTGTGTGGGGGCAGCAGGGTTTGCAGTTAATCTTCCAAGGACAGGATTAGAGATGAAGGGTGGTGTTTACTATAGAGAGGGTGAATGTGTGGCCGCTGAAGTACAGGGTGTGACAAAGTGGGGGGTTCTCTTGTTTTTTTCAATGGTTTGCATGCAGAGGGGGTGGGATTCAGTTTCCCTGGGTATTACTGGTTTAATGAAGTGATGGGAGAGGGAGTTTGTTGTTACAGAGGACCAGCAACAGAACTTGGTACCCCAGCCAATGGCCTGGAGAATGGATACCCCAGAGACTGGTGACCTGGTGACTGGGAGGCCCAGCTCGGAAGTCACAGCTGGTTCTGGCCAGTGGGAGGACAATGATCTGCGAAGAGAGAACCACGGTAACCTGACCAGCCAGTTCCAGCCAGAGGGGGACAGAGAATGGCTGAGAGGAGAGGAGGCCCAGGCAACCCTGTTTACCTGGATAGAAGACAATGGACAGAGGCAGGACTTGGAGCCGGTGATATCAGATGCCCAGCTGGAAAAGCACGGAGGCTCGGGACTGGAGAGAGCAGGCAGAGCCCACCTGGATGCAGGAGAGACTTAGATGTGCTGTGCTGGGGGAGGTCAGGCCTGAGGGCCCTGAAAGTTTCCTATGCTGGTTCAGATGCTCAATAAATCCTCCTGTTTTATGCTGGCTGAGAGTCACTCCGGTCTAGAGAACAGGGTTGCATTATTCCCTCTGGGAGTGGAGGCCCCAGGGGTCCAGAGTGAGTGACAGTGAGATACAGGCATGCTAAGGCTCAGAGAGGTGTGGTTCCAGGAGGCGGAGGGTATTAACCCCCAAGAGAGAGTGGACCCCCAAGAAGGGCTGTCACACTGAAGAGGTTCCCCCCCAGGGACTGTATGGGCCAAGAGTGGGCACAACCTGTAAGTCCGTGATGCAGGGTTATTCCCCGTACATTGCAACCAAGAACCACATGAACAACATGAAGACTGTCCAGTCGCTGATAAAACTCCTTTTCCAGCCCTCCCCAGAGAATTGGTTTTTCAGATTAATTTCTCCAGCTGTATTAATTAGCATGTTCCTAGCTGGATATACATTTCTAGCTCTCCTGTCTGGCTCCCTACTCAGTCCCTCTCCCCCGTCCTCTCCCCATTCTTTGGCATTATGTTTGTGATACCTACCCACTTAGTGTTACCTACAAACTAAATCTGCCTATTCTTGCCCTTTTCTAAGTCCTCGCTTTCCCCAAGGGCTGCCTTACGGCAATGTCTCTGACATTAGTCTGTGGTCCACTCTTGAGCAGACCTGCAACTCAGCCATTAGTACCCATGTTCTCTGCTACGTGCTTTGGACACTGAAGCCAAATAGCCAGTGTGACGGATGTGGAGATGCTGTGCAATAATCTAAGAACATGGAACTGGACTAATTGGCTGAATACTTAATGAGGGGAAGATACTGCATAGCTATGGGGGTGCATTAGAATTTCCCGCAGGAATGTATTTATCACACCAATGCACAGTGGCTGCAAAATGCTGCATTAGTGTAAATGACTCCACATAGCAACAGTAAATTGCGACAGAGGTGTGTGTGTGTATGTGTGTGTGTGTGTGAGAGAGAGAGAGAGAGGCAGTTGACCAAGATAGCTACTGCAAAATAAACTATCCTGAATAGCTCCCTGTATGGACACTCTAATCCAATCTAAAAGTCACTTTATTCCCTATAATACTCTGAGTAGTGACTTTTATTCGGGAAAAGTGTCCACACAGAGGCCCATGCCAGAATAGCTATTCTGGACAATTTCCCCTTGGAGACAAAGCCTCAGATGGTAAACTCTTTGGGGCAGCCACTATGAGGATCTTTGCATTTCTGGGGAAAGCTCACAGATCTCTTCCTTTAATTCAAGAGCCAGAGACCTGTGTCTGTTTCACTGCAGGGCCAGGAACGCACTCTTTGACCCGCAGGTGAGCATGGTTTCAAGTAGAGTGTCAATGACCTCACCATGGTTAAGGCAGCAGCCAGGGGTCCACTGATTTTGAGACCCCTTGCAACACCTCCCACGTTTACATTTTGGGGATTCACTCACTGGCAATTTGGAAGTGCTCTGAACGGTTTGAGTAAACTGAGTACTTCTTGAAATTAAAATATATTAACATGGCTCCTTCTGGACAGTTTGTGAAGTGTCTAGAATGTTGCGTGTCCCTTTGTCGGGCCCAATGAAATCACATTGCATCACGAAATTCAAAACAGAAGCTTTTCCTGGCTCCCCCCAGGCAGCCTGTCTGGTTTATAATCCACTTACTTTGATTCCATGGTGCTTTGATTCAATGGTGATAAGGCTTTAAAAATGCTAATTGAGAGATTAGATAGAGTTTTATATTGGTTCATGCAGGGCAGGGATAGTCAGACATTTATGAAATTGCTATTATTTAACAAACAGACAAGATTCTCCACCACTGAAGCTAATGCAGAAAATAAAACACTGATGGAAAATATAATCTGCAATGACTTCTGTCTTTGGTAAATTCTTTCAACAGCCAGGCCAAATCCACAGCACGATGCCACGCTTTACAGAGCTGATTCTTTCCTCAGTGATGTCCAAGCTACTAAGGAATATGGATTCAATTTTCCAGCCATCATTAAGTCGACCAGCTTCTTTTTCTCTCTGAGGAGAATGGTCCTATGCCTGGGGCGTTAGCCCAGGGCTTGGGAGACCAGACGGCTCCACTACTGACACAAAAGGTGGGTTTTTACAGTGAGGTAATGAAAGCGTGAATAGGTGTTATAAGCGCATTACAGACATGCATAGCCGCTGTTATATACACTTATAAGTTTTCAGTAAAAGTTGTTGTAAGCCATGGTAGTAAGCAACCTGTTAGGCTCTAACAATCTAAAACAATTGATTAACTATTTTCAAAACATCTATTAATCACTTATTAACCCATATATTTATAAAAGGAGCCTTAATATAAATATAAGAATATAAGAATACTGGGTCAGACCAAAGGTCCATCTATCCTGTCTTTGAACAGTGGCCAATGCCAGGTGCCCCAGAGGGAATGAACAGAACAGATAATCATCAAGTGACCCATCTCCTGTCGCCCATTCCCAGCTCTGGCAAACAGAGACTAGAACACCATCCCTGCCCATGCTGGTTAATAGCCATTGATGGACCTATCCAAAAACGTATCCCTGTTATTGTCTTGGCCTTCCCAACATCCTCTGGCAAGAGTGCCACAGACTGTGCGTTGTGTGAAAAAATACTTCCTTTTGTTTGTTTTAAATCTGCTGCCTATTAATTTCATTTGGTGACCACTAGCTCTTGTGTTATGAGAAGGAGTAAATAACATTTCCTTCTTTACTTTCTCCACATCAGTCATGATTTTATAGACCTCTATCATATTCCCCCTTTAGTCTTCTCTTTTCCAAACTGAAAAGTCCCAGTTTTTTTAATCTCTGCTCATATGGCAGACATTCCATACCCTAATAATTTCTGTTGCTCTTTTCTGAACCTTTTCCAATTGCAATATATCTTTTTTGAGATGGGGTGACCACATCTGCATGCAGTATTCAAGATGTGGGCATACCATGGATTTATATAGAGCCAATATGATATTTTCTGTCTTATCATCTATCCCTTTCTTAATGATTCCCAGCATTGATTGCTTTTTTTGGCTGATGCTGCACATTGAATGGATGTTTTCAGAGAACTATCCACAATGACTCTAAGATGTCTTTCTTGAGTGGCAACAGTTAATTTAGACCCCATAATTTTATATGTATAGTTGGGATTATGTTTTCCAATGTGCATTACTTTGCATTTATCAACATTGAATTTCATCAGCCATTTTGTTGCCCAGTCACCCAGTTTTAAGTAGCTTTTCACAGTCTGCTTGTAACTTAACTATCTTGAGTAGCTTTGTATCATCTGAAAATTTTGCCACCTCACTGTTTACCCCTTTTTCCAGATCACTTATGAATATGTTGAATAGGACTGGGCCCAGAACAGACCCCTGGGAGACACCACTATTTAACTTTCCATTCAGAAAACTGACCATTTAGTCCTACCCTTTGTTTCCTATCTTTTAACCAGTTGCTAATCCATAAGAGGACCTTCCCTCTTATCCCATGACAGCTTACTTTGCTTAAGAGCCTTTGATGAGGGACCTTTTCAAAGGCTTTCCGAAAATCTAAATACACTAAATCCACTGGATCCCCCTTCTCCACATGCTTCTTGACCGCCTCAAAAAATTCTAGTAGATTGGTGAGGCATGACTCTTCCCCAACAAATTATGTTCATCTATGTGTCTGACAATTTTGTCCTTTACCATAGATTCAACCAGTTTATCTGGTACTGAAGTCAGGTTTACTAGCCTGTAATTGCTGGGATTGCCTCTGGAACCCTTTTAAAAAATTGTCATCACATTAGCTATCTTCCAGTCATTTGGTACAAGTGTGACCAAAAGATCCAAAAAGCAAAGAAGCCAAAAGACATCTGTCTTGGTAAGAGCAGCTGTCCCCTGTGTGGTGCCCTTTCACATGGGCATTGCAGCAGTGAGTGGTTGAAGTTAAGGGCCAAGGCAGGGATACGCGCATCCTGGAGATGAGTGTTTGGCTGCACAAATTATAGAATCATAGAATATCAAGGTTGGACGGGACCTCAGAAGGTCATCCAGTCCAACCCCCTGCTCAAAGCAGGACCAATTCCCAACTAAATTATCCCAGCCAGGGCTTTGTCAAGCCTGACCTTAAAAACCTCTAAGGAAGGAGATTCCACCACCTCCCTAGGTAACCTATTCCAGTGTTTCACCACTCTCCTAGTGAATAAGTTTTTCCTAATATCCAACCTACACCTCCCCCACTGCAACTTGAGATCATTACTCCTTGTTCTGGTACTAATGGGAGGGTTTTGGCCTTCTTGGCCATGAGATACTGTTCTAGGATGCTGGGAAGAGATGGGGTCCACCTGACCAAGAAGGGGAAGAGCATCTTCATGCATGACTCATCAGCCTAGTGAGAAGGGCTTTAAACTAGGTTCAAAGGGGGCAGGTGACAAAAGACCACAGGTAGTAGAAAAAAAGACAACCTTAACTTAGGGCTAGGTGTTGGGGGGGGGCATGGAAATTACTGTAGGATCATAGGAACAACAAGGGGGAAACCAATGGGTTACCAATGGGCTCAACATCTCCAATGTCTGTACCCAAATGTAAGGAAAATAAACAGGAAGAACTGGGGGTATTAGTACATAAGCTAAATTGTAACTTAATTGGCATCACAGTGGGATAATTCTCATGACTGGAATATTGGGATAGAGGAGATAGCTGTTCAGGAAGGAGAAGTAGGATAAAGAGGGATGAGGTGTTGCATTATCCATCAAGAATATATACACTTGTTCTGGGGTACAGAAGGAGGAGAGAGGCAGACCAGTTGAAAGGCTCTGGGTAAAAATAAAAGAGGTAAAAAGAGCGGTAATATCGTGGTATAGCATGAATATGAATATGAACCAACAATGTGAAGCAGTTGCAAAAAAATATAATTCTGGGGTGTATTAACAGGATGCCCTATGTAAGACATGGGAGGTAACTGTCCCATTCTACTTGGCACTGGACAGGTTTCAGCTGGAGTACGGTGTCCAATTCTGGGGACTACTCTTTAGGAAAGATGTGGGCAAACTGGAGAGAGTCCAGAGGAGAGTAACAAAAATGAAAAAAAAGGCTTAGAAAACCTGACCTATGAGGAAAGGTTAAAAAATTGGGCAGTCCATATATATTATGTACTGTTATAAAGAGGACTAGAATCAACTGTTCTCCATGTCACAGAATCATAGAATCATAGAATATCAGGGTTGGAAGGAACCTCAGGAGGTCATCAAGTCCAACCCCCTGCTCAAAGCAGGATCAATTCCCAACTAAATCTTCCCAGCCAGGGCTTTGTCAAGCCTGACCTTAAAAACCTCTAAGGAAGGAGATTCCACCACCTCCCTAGGTAACCCATTCCAGTGCTTCACCACCCTCCTAGTGAAAAAGTTTTTCCTAATATCCAACCTAAACCTCCCCCACTGCAACTTGAGACCATTACCCCCTGTTCTGTCATCTGCTACCACTGAGAACAGTCTAGATCCATCCTCTTTGGAACCCCCTTTCAGGTAGTTGAAAGCAGCTATCAAATCCCCCCTCATTCTTGTCTTCTGCAGACTAAACAATCCAAGTTCCCTCAGCCTCTCCTCATAAGTCATGTGCTCCAGCCCCCTAATCATTTTTGTTGCCCTCCGCTGGACTCTTTCCAATTTTTCCACATCCTTCTTGTAGTGTGGGGCCCAAAACTGGACACAGTACTCCAGATGAGGCCTCACCAATGTCGAATAGAGGGGAACAATCACGTCCCTCGATCTGCTGGCAATGCCACTGCTTATACAGTCCAAAATGCCATTATCCTTCTTGGCAACAAGGGCACACTGTTGACTCATATCCAGCTTCTCATCCACTGTAACCCCTAGGTCCTTTTCTGCAGAACTGCTTCCTAGCCATTCGGTCCCAAGTCTGTAACAGTGAATGGGATTCTTCTGTCCTAAGTGCAGGACTCTGCACTTGTCCTTGTTGAACCTCATCAGGTTTCTTTTGGCCCAATCCTCTAATTTGTCTAGGTCCCTCTGTATCCTATCCCTACCCTCCAGCGTATCTACCACTCCTCCCAGTTTAGTGTAATCTGCAAACTTGGTGAGAGTGCAGTCCATGCCATCCTCCAGATCATTAATGAAGATATTGAACAAAACCGGCCCCAGGACCGACCCTTGGGGCACTCCGCTTTATACCAGCTGCCAACTAGACATGGAGCCATTGATCACAACCCATTGAGCCCGACGTTCTAGCCAGCTTTCTATCCACCTTATAGTCTATTCATTCAGCCCATACTTCTTTAACTTGCTGGCAAGAATACTGTGGGAGACAGTATCAAAAGCTTTGCTAAAATCAAGAGTCCCCTACTGAAGGTAGGACAAGAAGCAATGGGCTTAATCTATAGCAAGGGAGATTTAGGTTCAATACTAGGGAAAACTTTCTAACTTTCAGGGGAGTTAAGCTCTGGAACAGGCTTCCAAGGGAGGCCGTGGAAACCCCGTCACTGGAGGTTTTTAACAACAGGTTGGACAAAGCCGTTTGGGTTGGTCTAGGTTTCCTCGGTCCTGTCTCAGCGCAGGGGGCTGGATTTGATGACCTCTTGAGGTCCCTGCCAACCCGATATTGCTATTATTCTCAGCAGAGGGGTTATTTGGACAGGCTTGGAAGTGGTGCAATAGAATGGTTTTGGCAGCTCCTATGCAAGGCTTGGAGTATTTGCATGTGTGGAAACAAGGTGTTTTGCAAGTACTGTAGGCACTAAATGTTCCAACTGCCAAAGTGAAGATTCCCATTTTCTTTGGTGTAGACCAGCCCTTAGGCCTGGGACATGCTTCAAAATTTTGCCAAAATAGCAAATCCTGTTAAGGGCTTGCCTACATCGTGTCGACACAGCCTTGTTACTAATAGTCAGTGTGTGTAATCGCTCTTTGTCAGCACTTTTGCTGACAAAATACTTCTTGCCCCACAAGTGGGGTTAGCTTTGTTGGCAGGAGACTGTCACTTGCATCGGCAAAACTTTTGTCTTTTGTGGGGGGGCTTTTTTAAGTACCCATGAAAGACAAAAGTTTTGTCAACAACTTCACAGTTTAGACATACCCTAAGAGTGTGCAAAATCTCCCCCCATACACAATGGCAGGCATAGCTGTGCCAGCCGAAACCCTAATATAGACACGGTTATACTGGTAGCAAGGTGTTTTTGGTGATATAACTTGTTTTGTTCAGGGAACTGGTATAATCTATAGTGCCAAAAGTACTCTTTTGCCTATATACACTCCACTATGAACCTCCACTAGGGAGAATCATAGAATCATAGAATCATAGAATATCAGGGTTGGAAGGGAGGTTTGCTGGCATAGCTATACTGGTACAGATCTCCAAGCAAACCCTCACTAACATAGGCGCCAACTTTCCCTGGCGCCAATGGGTACTTGGGCCGCTCTCCCACTCCTCGCCCTGCCCCGACTCCACCCTTTCCCCGCCCCACCCCCATTCCAACCCCTTCTCCAAAGTCCCCGCCCCAACTCCACTCCCTCCCTGCCCCTATTGGACCCCTTCCCCAAATCCCTGCCCTGGCCCCGCCTCTTCCCAGAGTGTTCCGCATTCCCCCTCTTCCCCCTCCCTCCCAGCGCTTGCCGCGTGAAACAGCTGTTTCGCAGCGCAAGCTCTGGGAGCTAGGGGGAAAAAGCAAGCAAGCGGCACACTCAGGGGAGGAGGCAAAGCAGAGGCGGAGGTGAGCTGGGGGGGAGGCAGGGCAGGGAGCTGCTGGTGGGTGCAGAGCACCCACCAGTTTTTTCCCATGGGTGATCCAGCCCCAGAGCACCCATGAAGTCAGTCCCTATGCTCACTAGTGTAGACAAGGACTTATCCCCATGTATTCCTTTACCCACACATTCTTTCATGTGTACTCACTTGCACTCATGTGTGTGCTCATATACACAGTGAGTTTCCAGAAGCATCCTTCCCAGGCCAAGCACTGAAAGTCCGAGCACTGGGGAAGACATGCCTTAGTGAAGTCTCCCTGAAGCAGTAATGAGTAATGCATTGTCACTCAGAGGTCATATGAAATGACATTTGTTATTGTTTCAATTGGGTTTCAGCATTTGCCACCCGCTGCTTTTACTTACACATAGCTATTTTATTTATATTGCTAAAAGCGGAGGGACAACCAGAAGTAAAATTAGCTGCATACAGACTCTTTCCTAGAGCCCTTCCCATTAAAGCCAAAGACAGAGTCCACAAACAACTCTACTTTGGATAAAGTGATGCAATCTACCATCTACCAATGGTCCATTCACAGACACTGCCCTCACCCTTCTCAAAAAATGGTCTGATCAATGGAGAATGTTTGCACATTCTGGAATATGAGGGTAGTGATACCAAAGACCTAGGACAAAGGAGGAATTATCCGAACAGCCACCACCAAGGCATCTTGAAAATGCAGAGTTTGGCTAATGGTTGTGTTTGGTGGACAGGTCTAGACCAGGATAGAGACCTCTGGAGAGTCTACCAAAACATGCCAAAAACTGCTCCATGTCACCTATAGAAATGAGCCACTAAATCCTTCCAAAGACTGTTCTGAAAAAGCAAATGTACTTTGTCATGGTTGAGATTTATTGTGGGAGTGAACATGAACATGGCTGCTGCTCAGGTTAGTGAGACAGTGCAGGATATCTTGCCTCTAGGGCTGTCAAGCAATTAAAAAAATTAATTGCAATGAATCGCACAATTAAAAAAATAATCATGATTAATTGCACTATTAAACAACAATAAAATGCCATTTTTTAAAATATTTTTGGGTGTTTTCTACATTTTCAAATATATTGATTTCAATTACAACACAGAGTACAAAGTGTACAGTGCTCACTTTATATTTATTTTTATTACAAATATTTGCACTGTAAAAAACAAAAGAAATACTTTTTTCAATTCACCTAATACTGTACCTAATACTGTAGTGCAATCTCTTTATCATGAAAGTTGAACTTACAAACATAGAATTATGTACAAAAAATGCATTCAAAAACAAAATAATGTAAAACAAAATAATGTAAAGCCTACAAGTCCACTCAGTAGTACTTCTTGTTCAGCCAATCACTCAGACAAATAAGGTTGTTTATATTTGCAGGAGATAATGCTGCCCTCTTCTTGTTTACAATGTCACCTGAAAGTGAGAGCTGGCGTTTGCATGGCACTGTTGTAGCCATCATCACAAGATATTTATGTGCCTGATGCACTAAAGATTCATATGTCTCTTCATGCTTCAACCACCATTCTAGAGGACATGCATCCATGCTGATGACGGGTTCTGCTTGATAAAGATCCAAAGCAGTGCAGACTGATGCATGTTCATTTTCATCATCTGAGTCAGATACCATCTGCAGAAGGCTGATTTTCTTTTTTTGGTGGTTTGGGTTGTGTAGTTTCCACATCAGAGTGTTGATCTTTCAAGACTTTTGAAAGCATGCTCCACACCTTGTCCCTCTCAGCTTTTGGAAGGCACTTCAGATTCTTAAACCTTGGTTCGAGTTCTGTAGCTATCTTTAGAAATCTCATATTGGTACCTTCTTTGCATTTTGTCAGATCTGCAATGAAAGTGTTCTTAAAATGAGCATGTGCTGGGTCATCATATGAGACTGCTATAACATGAAATATATGGCAGAATGCAAGAAAAACAGAGTAGGAAACAGAAAATTCTCCCTCAAGGAGTTCAGTCATAAGTAATTAACACATTATTTTTTAATAAGCATCATCAGCATGGATGCTGTCCTCTGGAATGGTGTCTGAAGCATGAAGGGGCATACGAATGTTTAGCATATCTGGCATATAAATACCTTGTAATGCCGGCTCCAAAATTGCCATGCGAATGCCTGTTCTCATTTTCAGGTGACATTGTAAATAAGAAGCGGGCAGCATTATCTCCTGTAAATGTAAACAAACTTGTTTCTCTTAGTGATTGGCTGAACAAGAAGTAGGACTGAGTGGACTTGTAGGCTCTAAAGTTTTACATTGTTTTGTTTTTGAGTTCAGTTATGTAACAAAAAAAATACATTTATAAGTTGCTCTTTCATAGAATATCAGGGTTGGAAGGGACCTCAAGAGGTCATCTAGTCCAACCCCCTGCTCAAAGCAGGGCCAATCCCCAGACAGATTTTTGCCCCAAAGGGTCCCCTCAAGGATTGAACTCTTAACCTGGGGTTTAGTAGGCTAATGCTCAAACCACTGAGCTATCCCTCCCCACTAAAAAGCTAAAGATAGTGCACTACAGTACTTGTATGAGATGAATTGAAAAATACTGTTTATTTCATTTAACATTTTCACAGTGCAAATCTTTGTAATACAAATAATACATTTTTTAATCGTAATTATTATTTTTTAATTAATCGCTTGAGTTAACTGTGATTAATCGAGAACCCTAGTTGCCACACATGGTTTTCCTGAAAAGATCATTTCAGATGATGGTTCTCATGTTGTAGCCATGAAATTTCAAATATTCCTTGGGAGTCTTTCAGTGAAGCACTCTAGATTAGCTGAATGTTGCCCACTGCGCCATGGTGCACATAGCAGGGAGCATTAGAGAAAAATGAAGAGAGCTTTAAGCCTGAAACATTGGGCTGCAAGTTTTCTGTAATCATTTAGGTCTGCACCACTACTTGGCACATGGCAACATTTCAGCAAGGAAAAATGATCCTGAAATTGAACCTGATTGCCATGTCATTTCTGGGCAGGCAAGAGACTGCTTTTTACTGGCCTGAAAATCAAGTAGGTGAAAATATCACTACAAAAGGTGAATCTTCAAGAGGAAGAGCAAATGCCAAACATCCTTGCTGGCAGAGACCTTTGGCCATGATGTGAATACAGATGCTCACCAGACTTGAGTTGTAAAAGACATGTAAGAGGAAGAAGTGAGCTGCATGTAAATTGTGAGGCCTTTGGGCCAGTCCTCAGCTGGCGTAGGTCAACACAGTTCCATTGACTTTGAGGAGGTGATTCTGATTTACATCTGCTGAGAATCCAGCCCAGTACTAACTTTATCTCGCTGGCCACACCTGGTGGAACACTAGCCTCAGGCAAGACTGCGATACTGAGGGAGCCGTCACAAACACTCCTCAGTTATTCCTGGGGCATTTGACCAGAGCTGGGGAAATGGGACAATTCTTACTTTTCCCTGTTTGATGAAGTGCATAGTAAAATACCAGCCATGCCACTGCACAGCGGGGTACTGCACCAGCGTTCCCTGCTCACTGGTGGAAGCAGAGTTTGTGTGCTCGGAGGTAGCAGGAGCTATTGTCCATGAGGTGATGAGAGGGCTGTCAGCGCAAATAGTAGTTTGTGCCTGGTATCTAGCAAATCCAGCTGCAATTGGGTGTCCTGTACCCTTAAGGGTACCAGGGCTTAGGAGTCATCCTATCCCATTCTGTGGCATGGCCCATTTAAGGTTAGGTACCCGAGAGCCTAGGAAAATGATGAAGGCAGATATGGGGAGAGAGGAAGTGGCCCAGGGGAACAGTCTGTGGGTTTGGGGGAAACCTGTGCCATTCTGCCCATCATGTTTCTGTGCCAGAGATGGCTCAGCTACAGAACTTCTCCCTGAGTGAGGTGCAGCCCAGATCTTTAGCTCCTCTAAGGTTTGTGCCTGTGCCCGGTATGGCTGAAGTTCCTTTACATAAGGTGTGTTGCACGTGGTGCCACCAAGTGGATGAGCAGCACAATACAATTTAGCATTCATCACAACTCCTACAAAGGCCGGGGACCAGGCACCCTGAAAAGAGGGCAGGCAAGGCTGCCATGTCTCTGACCAGAACCAGTGCTGGGACAGAGAGGGCTGAATCTATTGTGCCTCTTTCCTCAGAGCAGGAGACACTGGCATGGAAGGGGGATGCCTTCAGGGTTCTCCCAGCCCAGGGAGAAAATGGACGAAGGTGAGAAGAGGCAGCTGGGAGGGGCTGGCCTGAGGTAACAAGCACAACCCAACAATGGGCACCATCTGTCTGTGCAAAGGAGGGAGCAGCTTGAGAGGCAATCCCCAGCCCCAAACTCTGGGGCAGGGTGGCCAGTACTGAAATGCCCCAGCCCCAAGGAGGAGGGCTGGAAGAGACCTTCTCTGGGGGAAGCTGCATAAGTTAAATAACTCAGACCCCCAGAGATGAGGAGTGTTGTTTAAAGACTCTGGAGGTGATTTACTTGTGAACCACAGCTGAGGGTGCCTGGAGAGCCTGGCTGTGCCCCATGGGGGTGGTGCTCTGGAATGGCACCCTGCCCACCATCTGAGCTCATCAGGAGCTGCCCAGGGGACATCTCTCTGAGCTTGCCAGAGGATGCTCTGTTTCTATTCTTCTCTCCCTAGACCATGTAGTGTTGCAGTGAATATCTGCCTCCTTCCACCCAGTGGTGGTCAGGGATGAGCCCTGCTTGTGGTTGGGTTGGGGCACAGCAGGCCTGCCGGGTGTTTGTCCCACAGGCTGGAAGAGACAGTGTGAATGTTGAATGTTGCTATTTATCTGGGACCATCCTGGTGCTGTGCGTGGGGTAGCACCTTATCTTGCACCTCATCCCAGGGCTTCAGGGCTGAATGACTTACTGACACTGGCCTTAGAGTGGCAGAATATGGCCCTTGATCATGACAGGCTACATTCTGCCTAGACAGTTTGCAGGTGCCCCAGCCCCCAACACAGGCAAAGCAGAATGGAGCACAGGGACAGCTCCCTAATGCCTCCCAGGGACAGAGTCAGCCCTGGGTCTGCCCCAGCTGTAGCACCACATGGCTCATAGAACATCTCTGCTGCTGCTTCTGGGAAAGGGGCTCTGCACTGCCCAGCACAGGGCTCTGCCTAGAGGCATGGCTACACTTGCAGATGTAGAGCGCTGTGAGTTAAATCCGCATTCAGAGAACACAGTAGGGAAAGTGCTGCAGTCCATTCACACTGACAGCTGCAAGTGCACTGGCATGGCCACATTTGCGGCACTTGCAGCGGCATTGGGAGCGGTGCATTATGGGCAGCTATCCCACAGAGCACCTCTTCCCATTCTGGTGCTGTGGCTTGTGGGAAGGGGGCGTGGAGTGCAGGGCATTCTGGGTCCTGTCCCAACACCCCATGATGCATCAGTTCACATCCCAGCATTCCCTTTGCTTCTGTCCACATTTGGCACCATCTTTCAATGTTTTTTGTACTATGCGCTCTGTCTTCCCTTCTGGTCTGCGGGAATGGAGCCCAAACTGCTGAGGAGTATGCTGACAAGTCTCGCCAGCACGTCACGTTTGGCAGTCGAGTTATTCCTTATGATCCAAAGTGAGAGCTCCGACGATGATATCGACTCGAGTAAAACATATGACACGAGTTTGCTTGTGGCATTCACGGACATGCTCACCACCTTGGAGCTTTTGGGCTTGGGAAACAAGCACTGAGTGGTGGGATCACATCGTCATGCAAGTCTGGGATGACGATCAGTGGCTGCAGAACTTTCGAATGAGAAAAGCCACTTTCATGGGACTGTGTGAGGAGCTCCCCCCATCCTGCGGTGCAAGGACACGAGATTGAGAGCTGCCCTGATGGTGGAGAAGTGGGTGGTTATTGCAATCTGGAAGCTGGCAACTCCAGACAGCTACCGATCGGTTGCTAACCAGTTTGGAGTGGGAAAGTTGACCATTGGAATCGTGTTGATGCAAGTTTGCAGGGCCATTAATCGCATCCTGCTCAGAAGAACTGTGACTCTGTGTAACGTGCATGACATTGTGACTGGCTTTGCACAAATGGGTTTCCCTAACTGCGGAGGGGCGATAGATGGCATGCATATTCCAATTCTGGCACTAGCTCACCTAGCCTCCGAGTACATTAATCGGAAGGGGTATTTCTCGATGGTTCTCCAGGCGCTAGTAGATCACCAGGGGCGTTTCATTGACATTAACACAGGCTGTCCCAGAAAGGTGCATGACACATGCATCTTTTGGAACACTGGCCTGTTCAGGAAGCTGCAAGCCAGGAATTTTTCCCCAGACCAGAAGGTCACCGTAGGGGAAGTCAAAATGCCCATGGTGATCCTTGGAGCCCCTGCTTACCCTTTAATGCTGTGGCTTATGAAACCCTACACAGGGAGCCTTGACAAGGAGCGGTTCAACAACAGGCTGAGCCGATGCAGAATGACTGTGGAGTGTGCTTTTAGCCGTTTAAAGGGCTGCTGGCGCTCTCTGTATGGGAAGCTGGACCTGGCCAATGACAGCATCCCCACGGTTATATCCGTGTGCTGTATCCTCCATAACATTTGTGAAGGGAAGGGTGAAAGATTCACTCAGGCATGGAACTCGGAGGTTCAATACCTGGAGGCTGAATTTGAACAGTCAGAGAGCAGGGCTAGTAGAGGGGCCCAGCGCGGGGCTGCAATGATTAGGGATGCCTTGAGGGAGCAATTTGAGGCTTAAAGCCACCAGTAATGTCTGGTGCCCTGCACGGGAGTGAAGTGCAGTGGTTCCAACGTTAGTACACTGACTTGCAGCGCCTGTTTCTTTCCTGGGCTAAGGTATCTTTTACTTTATGCAAATATAAAGAATGTTTTCAAAGCCAAAAAATCCATTTATTGAAAAGAAAATTCATTTATTGAAAAGAGACACAACTGCTTGGGAAACAGAAAGGGCAAGGGGGTGGGGAATGGTACAATCACAGATTTGCGTATGTCCTGTTATCATACTCAGCCTTCCTGTCTGGAGTGCTGTGCAATGAGTGCTGCACTTCAGGATGGTTATACTGCATGGTGATGGGGATTGAGTGCAATGGTTAAGGGTCATAGTTTTCAGGGCTGGGTGGTGAAGCTACAGGTGTTGGAAGCAGCTGGTGGCGGTAAGAACCTGGATGTTGGGGAAAGTGGGTTGGAGGTGACATGGGGCCACATGGGAAAGAGTTTTGGGACAAGGGCTGCGGGGGGGGGGGGAAAGATGGGGGTGGTAGTGCTCTGCCTGCATCGTTACGAGCGCCTGTATCGAGTCTGCTTGGCACTCCATGATGCTTAGCAGCCGCTCCGTGCTTTCGTGACGGTGATCTGCATTTTGCTGGTGGACCCTCCTTTCACTCTCCCGCCACTCCTGCACTTTTTGATTTTCATTGCTTGAATGCTGCATTACTTCATGCAACGTGTCTTCCTTGCTTCTATGTGGCCTCTTTCTGATTCTTTGGAGTCTTTCAGCCGGTGATAACACAGATGGCTGAGATCTCAAGGTTGCACCTGTAAAGGCAAAATGCAACACTTAACAGAGGCAGCATTGTTCACACCAGACAGAGCAATGATTCCCCTGTACTTAAGGGCAAACACAATCTACACAATAGCATAATTTGCCCGTCCCAAAGTGAGCGCACATAACCCATGGGCAGAGCCGGTGCAAGGAAGTTTCGCACCCTAGGTGAAACTTCCACCTTGCGCCACCCCCCGCACCCAGCTAACCCCACCCCCCGCGGCAACTAACCACGTCTACCAGCCCCCCCACCAGAGGACCCCCCCCCCCGCAGCAGCTAACCCCGCCCGCCACCCAGGGAGCCCGCAACCCCCCCACACCCAGGGAACCCCCCCCACAGCAGCTACCCCCCCCCGCAGCTAACCCCGCCCGGGGAGCCCCCCCACGGAAGCTGAGCCCGCCCCAGCTCACCTCCGCTCTGCCTCCTCTGCTGAGCACGCCGGCACCGCTCTAATTCTCCTCCCCTCCCAGGCTTGTGGCGCCGATTGGAGGAGAATTAGAGTGGGGGCTGTGTCCTCAGCGGAGGAGGCAGAGTGGAGGTGATCTGGGGCGGGGAGCGGTTCCCCTGTGCGCCCCTCCACCATTACTGCGGGAGACCCTCCCCGCGCCCCCTCCCTGCCCCAGCTCACCTCCACTCCACCTCCTCGCCTGAGCGGGCTTTTAGGCACCCTCAACCACTAGGCGCCCTAGGTAGCCGCCTAGTTCGCCTAGTGATTGCACTGGCCCTGCCCATGGGAGCCCCAAAATGGTGAGTAAGCACAGGGTCAAGCGTGACTGGTTGTTTCATGGCTGTAATGTCCTCTGGGTTTCTATGCCTTGGGTAGAGCCAACAGTGGCAGGGGGCCCCTATACTGAACACTGTCCCCACATTTTCCACAGGAGTTTGTCCTAGAAGATATCTTGCTGCTGAGGGTGACCTGGGAAACAAGAGAGGGTCTTCTACTGCAATGCGGCTTCTGCCCTGGCCCATATGCAGCTTGCCTGTGCGCAGCAATGGTCCCCCCGCTCCTCAGTTAGCGTGACTGGGACAAGGACCACAGTGGCTCTCCCGAGAAACCTGCGCGAGTGCATTGCCCAAGTTCTGGATGAGACCTTTGAAGAGATCACTGAGGCCGATTACCGCAATGTGAGAGAGCACATCAATGCCCAATTTCGCAGCTAGGCATGCATGCAGCCCTAACCCTCCTCGCCCCAAGAGCCCGCAGCGAATAACTTCCTTCCCAAAATAAAAGCCACTTACCGGGAACCTCCTCTGGTGTCTGTCCTTCCCCAAGCACCGGCTGCCACAACTGGCTACCTTCCTCCTGGCTTGAGAACAGCTCCTGGCTGCATGCATCTAGGGATTCCAGGGTGTCTTCCTCCGCCTCAGCACCCTCGCTCCTGCTTTGCTCCTCCTCCTCCTGCCTTGTTGCACTGGGCTCTGAAGTGTCCATGGTGGTCCCCAGAGTGGAGGTGGGGTTGACCCTCAGTATCGTGTCCATCTCTTTGTAGAAATGGCAGGTCACAGGGGCAGAACTGGAGTGGCGGTTTGTCTCGCAGGCTTCGCAATAGGCATTCCGCAGCTTCTTCACTTTAACCCTGCAAGTGAAAAGCCTGATGTTGTGTCTTTATGTTCATTTGCTGGGTAATTTATCTGTGTTTGTGTTCACTAGCTAGTTGATCTCTGAATCTGCACTCGTTCTATTAAATTAACTTTTTGTTTATTTCCATCCCAAGCCCACCTGTGGTGTGCAAATGGTGTGAAGTGTGTGCACTGCACTAAATTGGTGTCTCGAGGGCTGGTTTCACCCCTTGCGGGGTGACAATCTGGAGGGGAATGGTCGAAGGTCTGGTAATTAAGAACTCAAGGTGGATGGATTTGGGGAGACCCAGGACTTGGAGGGCCATTGGGGGTCACCCTGCAAGGAGTAATTAGGCTGGTGAGAGCCAGAGCTTGTGCTTGTGGGCTGACTACTGATGTCAGGGAATTGAACGACAGCAGCACAGAGTTACAAGGCAGGTGGTCACATACCCTTTACTGGTCTAGGGGGTCCCCAGAATGTCACAGATGCCTGCGCCCTGAGGGTGTGCTCACGGCCCCTAATAAAGGAACAATGCTTGGGTCCCGAGCAGGTTCTGGGAGGCTTGAAGCCCCTGGGAGCCCAGGTTTGGGTCCCTTCACAGCAGCCAGCGGGGGAGGCTGTCCAGGCCTGTGACAACAATGTGAGTAGGGCTAGCTTGGTTGCAGGGCCGGCTCTGGCTTTTTTGCCGCCTCAAGCAAAAAAGAAACAAAAAACCTGTAGCGCGGCCGGAGCGGCAAAGCAGGAAAAAAAAAAAAAACCTGCAGGGCGGCCGGAGCCAGAGTCCAGGGGGACTCCCTGCGCTGCAGATGTGCCCTGGCTAGTGGGGGGGAGGGAGCGGGGGGAGAGAGAGAAGGGGGGCGGCCAGGGCTTCAGTGGGGCGCTGCGGCCCTGACCGCCGCGCTGCCTGCCAGGAGGGCTCCGCACCGCTCCGGTCGGCAGGGAGGGAAAGATGCGGGCTGCCCTGCTGGGCTTGCTACAGACCTGGCACTGGCTGGGGCAGACGGAGTGCACAGTCCACTCCCAGCAGGGCACTCCCTTCCTCCGCGCCACTGCCTCCTACAGGGCAGCCGGATCGGCGAACCAAACAAACAAAAAAAAGCGGCCGTGCCGCCCTAGGATTGGGCGGAATGCCGCCCCGTAGAATCTGCTGCCCCAAGCACGAGCTTGCTCGGCTGGTGCCTGGAGCCGGCCCTGCTTGGTTGGAGTTTTGTGAGGAGACTGGGGTAACCTCTACTCCTGTGCAAGGTAGGGAACTGAGCACAGGCTAGGAGGAGGAGGGGGATCCTGAGCTGGCAATGGGATCAAACAGCTGGCAGGCGAATGAGGAGGCTCAGAAACCAGGAGAAAGGGAGACAGAATGGGGGTGAGGGGCAGGGGGCAGCAGCATCATATGGGCTCAGCAAAGAAAGCGAGGTTGGGGGAAGGGCAGCTCTTCTGGACAGGCAAGGGCCAGGCCATCCTTGGCTTTTTATTGGCCCTGCAGTGCACTGGCATCCCTGAAACACCACGATTCCTGACAGAGTAATGGCCCTAGGCAGTGTGAACTGGGTGGGCACCTGCTGCCAGCCACAGATCCACTGAGACCAGTGCCAGACTCTTCTGCCATATGCCAATATTCTTTGGCATAACAGTACCCCAAGCAGGAGAAAGCTGCTGAAAGGAAAGTTCCTGCTTTCCCCAGAGTCTGCCCCAATAGCCTGCTACCTGATTGTCCCTGTGCAATTCCATTATGTCAATTAATCCATTGCTCATTCTTATCAGCTGGGATCTGGCCCTATCGAGCTAGGTGCTGTACAGACCTACTGGGAGATAGGCTCCCTGCTGCATTGTAGTGTCACGGCCCAGCATATCCAGGAACATGAGTCTGTTCCCTGGCACATCAAAGAGAAATGCACTCCATGCAGAGTGGCGAGTGCCTGGACCACAGCCAGACCCAGTGTAAAATGGGGCAAAGGTAAGAAAATTTGCCTTTTCTAAACCCATTGAACATCCCAGTGACAGGTCTCCTTGGTAACACCCTGGTGACTGGTTCCCATGGTAACACCCAGGTGACTGGTCTCCCTGCTGCCCTGTGGGCAGTAGATGCGCAGCCATGGTGTCACCCCAAAAGCCCAATCATAACATGCCTTTGGAGAGGCTTCACCCTACGTGGGGGCTGTGCAGCTCTCCAAGGATGTGGGGCATGTCCATTGTCCAGGCAGCCTCTGGATAGGGAAGGGCCCATATCAAGCCTGCGGCAGAAGCCAAAGGAGCCTGCATTGGAGTCACCTGAGGTCAGCTTCACAGGACCCTCCTACATCCCAACACTACTCACAGTCTCTTCCCAGCCAGCGCCCAGTGTCTGAGTCAGCTCACTGGCCTAGGATGGCCCGGAGAGCCACGCTGGGAGAGGGCTCAGAACCCAGCCAGTCACAGCACTCTCTTCCCCGGTCAACATCTCCTGAGCCCTGCACTCCGCCCCTCATGGAAGCCTTCCCCCTGCACCCCTCCTCTGCCATGTCCTGCTCCCCTCCCACTCCACAGGAGTCTTTCACCCTACACCCTCCTCCCCTATCCAAGGGGCTTTCCCTTTACAGGCAGTGGGTGAGGGGCTTCAGTTGGCTTCTGCAACCCTGTGGTGCTGCTCTGCTCCCATCCATCCCTGTGTTGTCTCGGCATGGAGCTGCATAGCAAATCTGAATTAGGAACCTGGCATTAGCACTGCAGTGCTGTGAGGAGGGAGCTGGCTCCAATCCCCCCAGCAATTAGTGGGTGACAGTTCTGATAAATCAACTGTTTTATCATAAACACGTGTGCTCAGCATTAACTCTGCAGGCACCCAGCTCGGAGAGGAGATTCCTATTCAGCAAACAAACTGGCTAGCGAGTGGGAAGTCCTCTGACAATGCACTGCAGCATCCCAGCACGGCTACCCAAGACACCCATTAATTACACCTTTCTCACACCCACATACACATCCTCACACTTGCAAACACAGGAACTGACTTGGAAATGTGTCTGCTGAATGGCACGCTAAGCATCTATGCATATGCCTGTGCATACACAAACATATACACACAAAGCTCATGTGCATCTATGCCCTCCGGTAACCCAGGAGTATAAACTCAAACAGAACTACTCCCTCACCTTAGGACCCACATGGCTACACCAAGGCTATATCTGACCCTAACAGTGATCTATGCAGTGACCCCGGGGAAACCGCCACACATGCACTCTGGAGGAGGTGGCTGGCAGAACGCTCTCTGGGGTTTCTGTCCCTTCACGGCCCCTGGGCTGGGCGTTGGGGGCCATGACACCCACTGAAGCTGTAGAGGCTGTGGCAACCAGGGTGTTCTTTTTAGGCAGCTCGGGCTGCCCTAAATGGCTGAGGCTGAGCCAGCTGCTCTTCTGAAGAGCTGCCTCCCTCTGGCCACAAGTCGTACCAGCTCTGGAGAATGAGAGTCCACTTGACTAGCTATGGGACTAATCCCAGTCTGACTCAGATCCCCTCCCTGACTAAATGCAAAGTGCCAAAAGCTCCCACTGACTTCAGTAAAGGCTATGAGGGCTCAGCACCTCTGACAGTCAGGTGCCTCGCTATGGATTCAGCTACCTAACTTATGCACCTATGTTTGAACCTGGGCTCAACATCCTCTCTGTGCCTTAGTGCCCATGTCTGGGCAGCAGGGAGACCAATACCAACCCACTTCCCATGGTTGGTAGCAGAGCCATGCACTCCACAGGATGCCTGCTATCTGGAAAACCACCTGCCCCAGCATCCAGATTGGCTCCTTGCAGAACTTCGACAGATGTTGGCATCTGCACACAGAGCACTGCAGCAGGAGACCAGGCGAGGGAGGGAGGAACAGCCTAAATGGCCATGGTTTACGCAAATAACAATAATGATGATTAATAATGTGTTTGTCCTACAGGGGCATCACACTGGGCTGGGCACTGCCCAGACCTAATTAGAGGCTAATGCTGACTGTGGGGTGGGCTCTCCAAGAAATGCGGGCAGACAAACCACACAGCCCTGGGCATGACATGCCGAAGGAAATACCAGCACAGCTGCGATGCTACCCACCGCACCACTAGCAATCCTGAGTGCAGCAGTGGTTCCACTTGCACTCCTCAGGAGCTGTGGGAGGTGCCCACAGTGGGTCCTGACCTGCTCTCGGGGTTTGCGATGCTCGCTGTAGAGCAGGCACTGTCGAAGACGGGGCTAAGTGAATGTAACTTGGGGCTGCCAGCCACTGCCAAGACTGCCCTCAGTTCTGTAAGAGGTGGGCGTGGTTCTTGCTTGCTGCAAGGGGCAGGGATGGGGCCTTGCCCACTCAGATGGACTGTGAGTTGAACAGAATGGCTCAGGCCAGTCAGTGGATGAGCAGCTCGTGGTGTCCTGACTCATTCCCTTGGGTTACAAGGTATTTCAGTGGCAGGAGCAAGCAGCTGGCTCAGTGGGCGCATCTTGGAATTCAGAATTAAGGAGCATGAGTAGAGCAAGTTTAGTTGATGTTATAGCCAGAAGGACCCATTATGAACATCTAGTCTGATGCTCTGCGCAGCCCCAGGCCACTGACCACCATAGCCAGGACCAATGACTTATGAAGGAATCAGAGGCCTGGGCCATGCAGAAGGTCAGTGACCTGTGATGTTCTCTAGGTCAGTGACCTGGGAAATCATTGAGCATAGCCTGACCACTAACCCCTTGCACATATCAGCCCTCTGACCCCTTGCAGAATTTGGGCCTCTCACCCCCTGCAGAGCCCAGGCCACTGATTTTCCTCATAACTCACTCTGTGATTTCTATATCTATAGGATTAGTTAAGCCACTGAGCCAGGGGTAGCAGTGAGAGCTTTCTGATTCCCATCATTGTTCCTCCAGCCCATGCCACCTCCAAGTTATGTACTGCATGCGCAATGGTGGTTGTCCGAGCATTGTTACCTGTACAGGTCTTGGAGTATTTTCACGGGGACAGTGCAAGGCACATCACAGCCCCCAGACCATCCTGCTGCCAAATTTCATTTTCCTGCTCCAAATCCATGAGTTGCTAGAATTGTTCAAAAAACAGTGAGAAAATAATTTAACATTGGCAAAGATCCCTGTTTCTCACTAGTCTAATTCTGGGAGATGAATAGCTGAACTGTGCTCACTTAATCTTCCAAATAAAATTTCAGAAGAGAACATTTGATCCTAAACAACTGTAGTTTGTCAAAGTTATCAGCAACTGAAAGCAGGGGGTTATAATGGAAAGAGTCAGCCACCTTGTCTACAGCTCCACTTCTGCTGGTGCCATGATTTAGATTAGCAAGCTGCTTTCTAAATGCATCAGGAGCTGAGATCCCTGTCCTGAAGTGCTGACAATCCCAGCTAAGTGATAGGACCAGAGGAAGTGGCTGGGCAGAGGCCGTAGGGGTGAAAGGCAGCACATGGTGGCAGTAGGTTTTTAAATTTAACTGACAGGCAAATATTTTGTTAGGAAACAGCTATGGATGAAATGTAAAAACACCTGGGTGGGATTTTCCAAAGTGCCACAGTGAGTGAACAGTGAATGGCAGTGGGACTGGATATCAGCTCCCGTGGGCACCTGAGAATAACTCACCCTCTGTGTCTAAGAAAAATATGTTACAAAACCCACCCTGCTTTGGTTTGATACTAAGTGTGATCTTCTAGCATGGGGAAGCATGGCATTACTGGGCTGAAGGAGCCATGAGACAGTGGGGCACCTCCTCCTGGTCACTTTGGGGCTTAGCTCCTTCCAGGTGCTGCACGCTCCTCTGGAAGTCTCTGCACCCTTCATCCTCTCTTACCCTGCAGCCCCTCTCACTCGAGGTGCTGCAGCTTCCTCTTTGTGACTTAGCTCTCCAGCCAGGTCATTAGGGTCCTCCCCTTCTGGGGTATCCAAGTCTTTCAGGGCAAACTGTCCAAGGCAGGCCGCTCCCCACTGCCTGGTCTGTGCCACTTCCCCAGGTTCCAGTCTAGGGACCCTCTGGTCAGCAGTCAAGATCTGCCCTATCCCAACTCTTGCTGCTTTTCCCTGAGCCTGTCCTTACCTTCTGACTCTGCGTTTGTCAGCCCAAACTCCCTCCTTCTGGGGAGTGACTGCAGATTGCATCCCTGCTGCCCCCAGCTAGTCTCAGCTCCTGGGCTTTACACAGGCGCCTCCTGTTCCCAGCCATCAGAGCCTCATCTTATTAATCTTGCTCCCTGGCTTCTCCTCCACAGGCAGCCTGGGCAGTTAATTGGCCTGCCTCTCCGGCTTAACCCCTCAGGCCTTGTGTGGGGTGATCACCCATCACACAGGGGAGGTTAGGATCCACTGGAAGGAAGAGGACAGGGAGGATTGAGCACCTTATCCAGGGAGGGTGTCCCAGGAATGGGGAGTGAAGTGCAGATGGCACAGAGGCACAGGTGGGTAAAGGGCACAAAAGGTTTGGTGATGCTGCACGAGATGGCAGAGCATGGAGCTAGAGGTGGCAAAGTATCATGCAGAGCATTGGAGGATCTATCTATCCCCATACACATCCGTCTGTCTGTCTGTCCCCATACACATCTATCTATCTATCTATCTATCTATCTATCTATCCCCATACATGTCTGTCTATCTATCTGTCTATCATCACCAATGTGGTATCTCAGCAGCAAGCTGAGCCCCCGGCTGAGGCCCTGCCCTGGTCTGGTTGTAGCATGGGGTTGGCAAGGGCAGCCCTGCAGCCCATCCAGGAATGGCAGTCCCCTTAATGAGGAAGGAAGTTGGCATAGCAGCCGCTGGCTCTCCTGGGCCATAAATCACTGTCTCCTGTTGCATATTAGCAGCACCTCCTCGTTCAGGGTATGTATGTATCTGTGTATTCCTTTTGACGTTTTTATTATTACGAGATAGTTCCCCTAAAGGGGGATGAATAATGAAAATGCAGCTTTTGCATGTACAGTAAATATGGAAGCAAAGTGTAAATGTTCTGCCTAGAGCCTTGTTGCACTAACACCCCACTGCCCCATCCCGAGGCTCTGGGTCCTCCTGCCCGAGTTCTTGGAACCTCCTGCCACATATTCCCAGGACTGCCCTCCCTCTTGCACACCACCAGCAGCCCTGTCCTCCTCTCCCTCCCTGCCCACAAGCCCTTCTCCCTGATATCACCTCCCTAGGAAACTCTCTGCTCCCCAGCACACCCCTGTCTTGGCACTCCTCTTCCTCCTACTAGCAGCTTTACAAGCCCCTGCCATATACACATCCTGTCTTTGCACCTCTTGGGGCTCTGAGAGGCCCCTGCATGGGGAACTCCAAATCCCATTAGTTTATTTGGGATAAAAAAGAAAGATCAAGGATAGCATGGGTCCGCTACTCAATGGAGAAGATGAACTGGGAACAGAAGATGATAAGAAGGCAGAGCTGCTAAGTGCCTATTTTGCTTCAGTCTTCTCACAAAAAAATAACGTGACTGGACGACTAGCCAAGTTACCACAGACAATAAAGGGCAAGGGATGCAGATCAGGATAAGTAAAGAAGAAGTCAGATTTTCTGACCAATTTCACTGAATTCAAGTCAGTGGGGCTTGATGCTATTCACCCCAGGGTACTGAAGAAATTAGCTGAAGAAATCTAGGAGCCACTGGCAATGATATACACTGGTCTACAATTTTTGAGAAGTCGTCTGCTTCAGAGATAAAATCTGCTATTTATTATGTATTTTGATGTGCTGAATTCAAATATGACAATTAAAACAACTGATTGACTACTGTTTCCAAGATATTTAAGTTTTTACATTTTATGTCTATGTATATTGTGTAGATAGTAGAGTTTTAATCATAAATTGTAAACCTAGGTCTTTTCAAATGTTTATGGTTGCTTTACATGATAATATTTCACCTGTCCTGTTTATGTAACTCTTTAAAAATCAGCAAAAGGGTTATATAAATAAAATGTATTATGAAACAAAAGGCAACAAACTATTATGTACATAGTTTAGTTCTATTCAGTGTCTACTCGGCGCTTCTTGGCTTGTCTCCTGTATTCATTAAATGGAGCATCTCTTGTCACTGTCCAGCAATAGTCTGCAAGCATTGATGGGCTCCATTTGCCCTGATAGCGTTTCTCCATTGTTACAATGTCCTGGTGAAATCGCTCGCCGTGCTCTTCGCTCACTGCTCCGCAGTTCGGTGGAAAAAAATCTAGATGAGAGTGCAAAAAATGTATCTTTAGTGACATGTTGCAACCAAGGCTTTTGTATGCCTTGAGGAGGTTTTCCACCAACAACCTGTAGTTGTCTGCCTTGTTGTTTCCGAGAAAATGTATTGCCACTAACTGGAAGGCTTTCCATGCCATCTTTTCCTTGCCACGCAGTGCATGGTCAAATGCATCATCTCGAAGAAGTTCACGAATCTGAGGACCAACAAAGACACCTTCCTTTACCTTAGCTTCACTTAACCTTGGAAATTTTCCACGGAGGTACTTGAAAGCTGCTTGTGTTTTGTCAATGGCCTTGACAAAGTTCTTCATCAGACCCAGCTTGATGTGTAAGGGTGGTAACAAAATCTTCCTTGATTCAACAAGTGGTGGATGCTGAACACTTTTCCTCCCAGGCTCCAATGACTGTCGGAGTGGCCAATCTTTCTTGATGTAGTGGGAATCTCTTGCACGACTATCCCATTTGCAGAGAAAACAGCAGTACTTTGTGTATCCAGTCTGCAGACCAAGCAAGAGAGCAACAACCTTCAAATTGCCACAAAGCTGGCACTGATGTTGGTCATAGTTTATGCACCTCAAAAGTTGTTTCATGTTGTCATAGGTTTCCTTCATACGGACTGCATGACCAACTGGAATTGATGGCAAAACATTGCCATTATGCAGTAAAACAGCTTTAAGACTTGTCTTCGATGAATCAATGAACAGTCTCCACTCATCTGGATCGTGAACGATGTTGAGGGCTGCCATCACACCATCGATGTTGTTGCAGGCTACAAGATCACCTTCCATGAAGAAGAATGGGACAAGATCCTTTTGACGGTCACGGAACATGGAAACCCTAACATCACCTGCCAGGAGATTCCACTGCTGTAGTCTGGAGTCCAACAGCTCTGCCTTACTCTTGGGTAGTTCCAAATCCCTGACAAGGTCATTCAGTTCACCTTGTGTTATGAGGTGTGGTTCAGAGGAGGAGGATGGGAGAAAATGTGGGTCCTATGACATTGATGGTTCTGCACTGTTCACACAAGTACGAGGCATCTCTGCTCACTTTGGCTAAACAATTTTAAGCTTCATTTTCATTCTCAGTGACCCAGAATTAGTAAAGTTTCACTACATTTATTTCAGAAGCATTTTGGCTGTAGAGCAGTGTTATTTGCCATTGTTTAACCAATTCTGTATCCACTTAATGATAGCTCTGCCATTTCTCCAGCTTACTTATAGGGGTGTCACATGGGACTGTGTCAAGAGCCTTGCTGAAGTCCAAGTCTATTATGTCCAAACACTTCCCCCATCCACCAAACCAGTTACCCTGTCAAAGAAGGAAATCAAACTGGTTTGGCAGGATTGTTCTTGGTAAATCCATGCTGGCTGCTAGTGATCACCCTTCATAATCCAGGATTTTGAAAACTGAATGTTTTATACAGTGCTCTAGTAGCTCCCCAGGTATCAAGGTCAGGCTGACTGATCTATAGTTCCCCAGCTCCTCCTTTTCCTCCTTTTTAAATATGGGCACTATGTTAGCCTTCGCCAGTCTTCTGGGACCTCCCCCATCATCCATGAGGTTGCAAATAAATGTAGTCAAACTTTACTAATTCTGGGTCACTGAGAATGAAAATGATGCATAAAATTGTTGATTGGCTCTAGTTTTCAAGATATGCTATTGGGTCAGTATATACAACCCTTGACTTGGGAATGGTGGAGGATAAGTGAGTTATAAAGGGAAGGGATCTCAATTTAAACCAGAAATGACTAAAATACATCTTTGACTGGATCTATGAATAAATCTATGACTGGGTTTGGACAGTACTTGCTTTTTAGGCAAAACAATGAATGATGCAATCTGAAGCTGGTATTGCGTCCTACATGATATGAATTGCATCATGTTATTCCTAGAAGTCATGGATGATGCAATCATAACGAAGCTTACATCACTCTGCTGAACAAATTGCCCTACATCAGCTCTAGAAATCATACAGTGTCGTGCTCTCTTATTTGTCAGTGTTTGATTTTGCAAAGGGACACATTTCTGTTTAGTCAAAGTGAGCAGAGATGCCTTGTACTTGTGTGAACAGTGCAGATAACTTCCGCTATGTTTGTGGTGAAGTGACTTTTGCATCACAAAAGTGCAGTATAACCACTATGGTTAAGAAAGCCTATCACCTTTATTTTGGCTTCAAAATTGGAGATCAGGACAAGAGGTGGGCCCCACACATATGCTGCAACACTTGTGCAACAAATCTTCGCCAGTGGTTGAACAGGAAAAGGAAATCTATGCCTTTTGCAGTGCCAATGATTTGGAGAGAGCCAACATCATACCAGCAATTGTTACTTCTGCATGGTGCCTCCAGTTGGGAAAGGTGTGTCAAAGAAGAAAAAGTGGATTGTGCATTATCCAAACATTCCATCAGCTATACACCCAGTACCCCACGGAGAAGGACTGCCGGTTCCTGATGCACCAGAATCATTCTCACTTGAGTCAGATGAGGAAGAGGAGGAGGATGAAACTTCTGGTCCTGAACCATCAATGTCACAGGACCCACATTTTCTCCCATCCTCCTCCTCTGAACCACACCTCATAAACCAAGGTGAACTGAGTGACCTTGTCAGGGATTTGGAACTACCCAAGAGTAAGGCAGAGCTGTTGGGCTCCAGACTACAACAGTGGAATCTCCTGGCAGGTGATGTTAGGGTTTCCATGTTCCGTGACCATCAAAAGGATCTTGTCCCATTCTTCTTCATGGAAGGTGATCCTGTAGCCTGCAACAACATCGATGGTGTGATGGCAGCCCTCAACATCGTTCACAATCCAGATGAGTGGAGACTGTTCATTGATTCATCGAAGACGAGTCTTAAAGCTGTTTTACTGCATAATGGCAATGTTTTGCCATCAATTCCAGTTGGTCATGCAGTCCGTATGAAGGAAACCTATGACAACATGAAACAACTTTTGAGGTGTATAAACTATGACCAACATCAGTGCCAGCTTTGTGGCAATTTGAAGGTTGTTGCTCTCTTGCTTGGTCTGCAGACTGGATAACACAGTACTGCTGTTTTCTCTGCGAATGGGATAGTCGTGCAAGAGATTCCCACTACATCAAGAAAGATTGGCCACTCCGACAGTCATTGGAGCCTGGGAGGAAAAGTGTTCAGCATCCACCACTTGTTGAATCAAGGAAGATTTTGTTACCACCCTTACACATCAAGCTGGGTCTGATGAAGAACTTTGTCAAGGCCATTGACAAAACACAAGCAGCTTTCAAGTACCTCCGTGGAAAATTTCCAAGGTTAAGTGAAGCTAAGATAAAGGAAGGTGTCTTTGTTGGTCCTCAGATTCGTGAACTTCTTCGAGATGATGCATTTGACCATGCACTGCGTGGCAAGGAAAAGATGGCATGGAAAGCCTTCCAGTTAGTGGCAATAAATTTTCTCAGAAACAACAAGGCAGACAACTACAGGTTGTTGGTGGAAAACCTCCTCAAGGCATACAAAAGCCTTGGTTGCAACATGTCACTAAAGATACATTTTTTGCACTCTCATCTAGATTTTTTTCCACCGAACTGCGGAGCAGTGAGCGACGAGCACGGCGAGCGATTTCACCAGGACATTGCAACAATGGAGAAACGCTATCAGGGCAAATGGAGCCCATCAATGCTTGCAGACTATTGCTGGACAGTGACAAGAGATGCTCCATTTAATGAATACAAGAGACAAGCCAAGAAGCGCCGAGTAGACACTGAATAGGACTAAACTATGTACATAATAGTTTGTTGCCTTTTGTTTCATAATACATTTTATTTATATAACACTTTGGCTGATTTTTAAAATGTTACATAAACAGGACAGGTGAAATATTATCATGTAAAGCAACCATAAACACATGAAAAAACCTAGGTTTACAATTTATGATTAAAACTCTACTATCTACACAATATACATAGACATAAAATGTAAAAACTTAAATATCTTCGAAACAGTAGCCAGTCGTTTTAAGTGTCATATTTGAATTCAGCACATCAAAATACATAATCAATAGCACATTTTATCTGTGAAGCAGACGACTTCTCAAAAATTGTAGACCAGTGTAATGAGTAGCTGTTAATGGAATGACATCAGATTGTAGGGAAGTCTCGAGTGGGGTTCCACAGGGATCTGTTCTGGCCCAGTGTTGTTTAACATCTTTATCAATGACCTGGATGTTGGAATAGAGAGCAGACTGATCAAATTTGCAGGCGACACAAAGCTGAGTGGGGGGTTGCCAACACGTCGTAGGATACTGCTAAAATTCAGAAGGATCTTGATAAATTGGAGAACTGGGCTATAGACAATAAAATGATATTCAACAAAGACAAATGGAAGATGGTACATTTAGGAAAGAAAAACCAAATGCACAAAATACAGAATGGGGGATAACTGGCTCGGCAGCAGCACTGCTGAGAAGGGTCTGGGAGTTGTGGTGGATCACAGCCTCAACACGGTCAGCAATGCAATCCTTTTGCAAAAAAGCAAATGCAATTTTAGGTCGCATTAGTAGAGGCATAGCAGACAAGTCAGGGGAGGTGATAGTACCACTGTATTTGGCGCTGGTTAGACTTCAGCTGGAGTACTGTGACCAATTTTGGTCACCAGTGTATAGAAAGGATATGGAGAAACTGGGAAGGATCCAGAGGTGAGCAACAAAGATGACAAAGGGGATGGAATGCAAGCCATATGAGCAAAGGCTGAAGGAACTAGTTATGTATAGTTTGGAAAAGAGATTAAGGGGGGATATGATAGCAGTCTTTAAATACTTGAAAGGTTGACCTAAAAGAGATGAGGAAAAGTTGCTTTCTCTTACCACAGAGGGCAGGACAAGAGAGACAGTGGGTTCAAACTACAGCATAGCAGATTTAGATTAAATAGCAGGAAAAATTTCCTAGCTGTAAGAACAGCAGAACAATGGAACAGACTGCCTAAGGAGGTCATGGAAGTTCCTTTGCTGAAGGTTTTCAAAAGGAGGCTGGATTGCCATCCATCTTGGATGGTTAAACACAACACATCCTGCATTTTGGCAGAGGATTAGATTAGACCCTTTTGGTCCCTGCTAACTTTCTGGTTCTATGATTCGCTACTATCCTGCTGCCTTTGGAAACTGGAAACATTGCTCTGTGTGCAGCAGGGTTGTGCTAAGCATTTACAGCCCGCTCACACCAAAGCCCACGACTCACATTCCTGACCCCAGGTTTCTGCCTCCCATGGAGTCTCAGAGATTTAGATTATTTACACTAGAACCATGAACTTGCATTATCCAAGCTGAATGCCACTGTCAGGTTCTCAGCACATAACAGGATTGTCCCAGGGGCTGGGACTGCATATGTTCTGTCTGTGACAGGTCCTCTGGACTATCATGCGGAGGGCACAGGGCTCAGCAAATTCCACATGAACTTGCATTGCAATATAGGCTCAAAGAGAGTTTGGAGTGGGGTAGTTAGAGCCAATGAGCCACAGAGCAGGCAGCCCCAGCCTTCATGCTGCAGCACATCCAGGTAATACGCAGCCCCCACAGCCTAGCTCCTTCCTCTTTAGACCCCCCCCCCCCTTTCAGGTAGTTGAAGGCTGCTGTCAATCCCCTCTCACTCTTCTCTTCTGCAGACTAAACAAACCCAGTTCCCTCAGCCTCTCCTCGTAAATCATGTGCCCCAGCCCCCTGATCATTTTCATTGCCCTCTGTTGGACTCTCTCCAATTTGTCCACATCCTTTCTGTAGTGGGAGAAGTTAATTATTGACATGAACTGTGATCGTATAAATCATTGTTGCAACCAAGGTCTTATAGTTGCATCAAATCTTGTACAAAGGAGGTTAAGTAAGGTGTCTATGACAAGGTTATGATTTGCTGGTTATGATTATACTACCCTGTTTCCCCGAAAATAAGACATCCTCCGAAAATAAGGCCTACTTACAGTTTTGCCTCTCGTTGTAATATAAGGCATCCCCCCGATAATAAGACCTCCCCGATAATAAGGCATCCACCGATAATAAGGCATTTTTCATTTCTGAAAAATAAGACATCCCCTGAAAATAAGACCTAGCGCATCTTTGGGAGCAAAAATTAATATAAGACACTGTCTTATTTTCGGGGAAACAGGGTATGTGTATGCAAGTATTATTTTTGTATTTAAAGTTATAAGTATTGGCTCTATACTGTCTGTATTTCGAACTTGTGCTATGCTTCTGGGTGACACCCCAGACAGGTTGGCATCAGCACTGCCTAGCCTGCTTGATGGCCCATTAAGGTCCATCAGCTATACAACTGACCCATTGAGAGAAGGCAGATAGACTTTATGACTCAGCAAGGCATGCAGGGACATGCCTTTGGAGAGGACTCTAAGGCTTTCAAGCCACGTGCTGGGCAGCTTGTGTTTGGAACAAAGGAAGCACAGGCCGCATGGCAAGAGACTATAAAAGGCAGATGCATCTTCTCCATTTTGTCTTCAATCCTGCTTCTTACCTCTGGAGGAACTTTGCTACACTGAAGCTCTGAACAAAGGACTGAATGATCCATCCAAGCTGTGGATGTATTCCAGAAACTTAACTTGAGCCTGCAGCTTATTACATCACTGCTACAAGCCTGAACCAAGAACTTTGCCATTGCTGTATGTAATTGATTATTTTGACCAATTTTAACTCTCATGTATATTTCTTTCTTTTTATGAATAAACCTTTAGATTTTAGATTCTAAAGGATTGGCAACAGAGTGATTTGTGGGTAAGGTCTGACTTGTATATTGATCTGGGTCTGGGGCTTGGTCCTTTGGGATCGGGAGAACCTTTTTTCTTTAAATGGGGTATTGGTTTTCATAACCATTCCTCCCCATAAGGAGTGGCGCTGGTGGTGATACTGGGAAATTGGAGTGTCTGAGGGAATTGCTTGTATGATTTCTGGTTAGCCAGTGGGGTAAAACTGAAGTCCTCTCTGTTTGGATAGTTTGGTGTGCCTTAGTAGTAAAGGAACCCCAGCCTTTGGCTATGACTGCCTTGCTCTAAGCAATTTATCCTGAATTGATACTCTCAGTAGTGTCCTGTGTGATACAGGAGGGCCAGGGAGCAGTGGGAGAGTGGTAGAAGGGAAGTATATAAGCCCTAGGCTAATTAAGGAATGGTTATCTGTAGACTAGGGAGGGTTGCTACAGATTAATTGGAGCACCTGTAGTCAATTAAGGCCCTGTTAGCAACCTAATAAACCCCCCTGCTTCAGGCAGTGAGGGGAGAGGGAGGAAGGAGAGAAGACTGGAGATTAGAGGTGTGCTGTGAGACTTGGAAGATCAGAAAACCAAAGTAAAGGAGACCCTGCCCCAGCAGGAAAGGGAGATTCCCTCCCCCAGCATTTAAGGACTGAAGGTACCCCACCCAAGGGGGAAGAGGGTAAGAACCTGCAGGGGTTCAGAGGGGCTGGGACTCAGAGTGAGGAGCAAACCCAGATCCCTCCCCCACTTCCCTCCTTTACCAACTTCCCAGGTGACTAGTGGGGCCCTTGGTGCCCCAAGAGCAGGGGCAAGGGGTGGCATCTTAGCCCCCTGCCAAGAAAAGCGCAGGACCCACCAGACTACATCGGCCATCTTGTCACACCTGCCATAGGCGGCAACGTTACAGGGGCCCCAAAACTGAACGTAATACTCCAGATGTGGCCTCACGAGTGCCGAATACAGGGAAATAATCACGTCCCTCGATCTGCTGGCAATGTTCCTTCTAATGCAGCCCACTATGCTGTTAGCCTTCTTGGCAACAAAGGCACACTGCTGACTCATATCTAGCTTCTCATCCACTGTAATCCCCAGGTCCTTTTCTGAAGAACTGCCGCTTAGCCAGCCAGTCCCCAGCTTGTAGTGGTGCATGGGATTCTTCTGTCTTAAGTGCAGGGATCTGCACTTGTCCTTGCTGAATCTCATCAGATTTCTTTTAGCCCAATCCTCCAATTTGTCTAGGTCACTCTGTACCTTATCCCTACCCTCCAGCATGTCTACCTTTCCCCCAAGCTTAGTGTCATCTGCAAACTTGCTGAGGGTGCAATCCATCCCATCATCCAGATCATTAATGAAGATGTTGAAGAAAATGGCCCCCAGAACCAACCCCTGGGGTACTCCACTTGATACCAGCTGCCACCTAGACATCGAGCCGTTGATCACTAGCCATTGAGCCCGACAATCTAGCCAGCTTTCTATCCATCCAATCCATACTTTTTAAACTTGCTGGCAAGAATACTGTGGGAGACCGTATCAAAAGCTTTGCTAAAGTCAAGATATCATGTCCGCTGCTTTCCCCATAGCCACAGAGCCAGTTATCTCCTCATAGAAGGCAATTAGGTTAGTCAGGTATGACTTGCCCTTGGTGAATCCATGCTGACTGTTCCGGATCACTTTCCTCTCCTCTAAGTGCATCAGAATTGATTCCTTGAGGACCTGCTCCATGATTTTTCCAGGGACTGAAGTGAGGCTGGCTGGCCTGTAGTTCCACGGATCCTCCTTCTTCCCTTTTTTAAAGATGGGCACTATATTAGCCTTTTTCCAGTCATCCGGGACCTCCCCCGATCACCATGAGTTTTCAAAAATAATGGCCAATGGCTCTGCAATTACATCTGCCAACTCCTTTAGCACCCTCAGATGCAGTGCATCCAGCCCCATGCTCCTGTGCTCATCCAGCTTTTCTAAATAGTTCTGAACCACTTCTTTCTCCACAGAGGGCTGGTCATCTCCTCCCCATTCTGTGCTGCTCAGTGCAGTAGTCTGGGAGCTGACCTTGTTTGTGAAGACAGAGGCAAAAAAAGCATTGAGCATATTAGCTTTTTCCACATCCTCTGTCACTAGGTTTCTTCCCTCATTCAGTAAGGGGCCCACAATTTCCTTGACTTTCTTCTTGTTGCTAACATACCTGAAGAAACTCTTCTTGTTACTCTTAACATCTCTTGCTAGCTGCAACTCCAAATGTGATTTGGCCTTCCTGAATTCATTCTTGCATGCCTGAGCAATATTTTTATACCTCTCCCTGGTCATTTGTCCCATCTTCCACTTCCTGTAAGCTTCTTTTTTGCATTTAAGATCAGCAAGGATTTCACTGTTAAGCCAAGCTGGTCACTTGCCATATTTACTATTCTTTCTACACATCGGGATGGTTTGTTCCTGCAACCTCAATAAGGATTCTTTAAAATACAGCCAGCTCTCTGGGACTCCTTTTCTCCCTCATTTTATTCTCCCAGGGAATCAGTTCCCTGAGGGAGTCAAAGTCTGCTTTTCTGAAGTTCAGGGTCTGTATTTTGCTGCTCTCCTTTCTTCCTTATGTCAGGATCCTGAACTCAACCATCTCCTGGTCACTGCCTCCCAGGTTCCCATCCACTTTTGCTCCCTCTACTAATTCTTCCCTGTTTGTGAGCAGCAGGTCAAGAAGCGCTCTGCCCCTAGTTGCTTTCTTCAGCACTTGCAGCAGGAAATTGTCCCCTACACTTTCCAAAAACTTCCTGGATTGTCCATGCACCGCTGTATTTCTCTCCCAGCAGATATCGGGGTGATTGAAGTCCCCCATGAGAACCAGGGCCTGTGATCTAGTAACTTCTGTTAGATGCCAGAAGAGAGCCTCATCCACCTCATCCCCCTGGTCTGGTGGTCTACAGCAGACTCCCACCATGACATCACCCTTGTTGCTCCCACTTCTAAACTTAATCCAGAGACTCTCAGGTTTTTCTGCAGTTTCATACAGGAGCTCTGAGCAGTTATACTGCTCTTACATACAATGCAACTCCCCCACCTTTTCTGTCCTGCCTGTCCTTCCTGAAGAGTTAATATCCATCCATGTACTCCAGTCCTGTGAGTTATCCCACCAAGTCTCCGTAATTCCAATCACATCATAATTCCTTGACTGTGCCAGCACTTCCAGTTCTCCCTGCTCATTTTCCAGGCTTCTTGCATTTGTGTATAGGCACTTAAGATAACTCGCTGATCATCCTGCTTTCTCAGTATGAGGCGGGAGTCTTGAGGTCTCCTGCTCATGCTTCCTCCCGGCATTCCACTTCCTCACTTACTTCAGGGCTTTGGTCTCCTTCCCCCGGTGAACCTAGTTTAAAGCCCTCTTCACTAGGTTAGCAAGCCTGCTTGCGAAGATGCTCTTCCCTCTCTTCGTTAAGTGGAGCCCATCTCTGCCTAGCACTCCTTCTTGGAACCACAGCCAATGGGAGCTTCAGGGGCTGCACCTGTGCTTAGGAGCCAAATGTGCCAGCTACTTCCAGGAGCAGTGCGGAGACAGGGCAGGCAGGGAGCCTGCCTTGGCTCCACTACACCACCGACTGGAAGCCGCCTGTGGCTGGAGCCCAACCCCTGGCCTCAGGTTGGAACCCCCTCCTGCACCCTAACTCCCTCCCAGAGCTCACTCCCCAACCCCCTGCCCCAACCTTGAGCCCCTTTCCAAAGTCCACATCCCGCACCTCCTCCCATGCCCCAGCCCTGAGCCCGTGCTCTGACTCCGAACCCTTGGCTTCAGCCTGGAGCCCCCTCCTGCACCCCAAACCCCTGCCCCAGCCCAGTGAAAGTGAGTGAGGGTGGGGGAGAGTGAGTGACAGAGGGAGGGGGCTGGACTGAGTGGAGTGTGTGGCCTTGGAGAAGGGGTGGGGCAGGGGGGAGGCCTTGGGAAAGCGGCAGGGAAGGGGGAGGGGCAAGGGTGTTCGGTTTTGTGCGATTAGAAAGTTGGCAACCCTAACAGGAAATGCCCAGTCCCCACATTCTGGCACATCCAGGTGGCATCCAACCTCCTGAGCACTGGAACATCCAGTCAGCCTCTAGCCCTCATGCCCTAGGTGCTGCTTTGGGTGGCTTCACTTTAGGGTTGAGCAAGTGTGTGCTGGGTTGCAGGGGCCTGGAGCCCTCAACTGGCACTCAGCTTTGTGCAGTCAGGGGGGTGTTTCCTCAGCTCTCCAGTGTGGCCAGAGGCGGCAGCAGGAGGTGACAGACTGGGGAACAGCATGTGGCTCCCAGTGGCCCTCCAGCCATGATGCAGCCAAGCTATTTCAGTTCCCTCCAGCTGACCCCACACCCTCCACATCATTAATGTGACACATTTCCGGGGATGAAAGGCATCGCAGCCTCGTTCCTTTCAACCTTTATTTCTCTTTGATACCACGGCTGCTTTCTTGCCGCACCATGTACACAACAGTGGCTAATGACGTCCAAGGGGATTCGATGAAATGCAGAACAGCCTGGGGAAGCTACCAGCTGCCGTGTGGGAAGAGGATGGTGGCATGTGATTTGGGGGAGGGGGTACTCCTGAAGAGGGCTTGACGGGGTGGAGCTGTGTACAGGGACAGGCCATGGCCACACAGATCAATAGCCCAATGCAAAGGCATTTACAACACTGCAGCAAGTGTGTGCAGCCTGGGATCAGTTACATGGAAATCTCAGTGGTGGAGTATTAATTGGGTTACTAAGTATGTCACTATAAATGTACTTTATAGACAGCACAAATCACTGTGTTAATGAGGGGCATAACTGCTTCTCTCTCCTGCAGCCTGCCTGCCGGGCCTTGCTTTCTAATGCCCTTACCAGACAACTCACCAGGGCTCCTTGTCCCAGAGCAAGGGGCCATCCTGCAGTGCTGCAGGGGGAGGGGCAGTGAGAGACCTGGCAGGGCAGGGAGTTGCAGCATGTCAGCTCCTGTGAAAGGGGCAGGGGGGAGGGGGAAGAGTCAGGTCTCCCTGCCCTGCTCACAGGAGGGGAAAGCACCTGGGATCTGGGGAGAGGTGCTTGGTACAATGGGAGGGGAGGGACAAGTGAGCAGAGAGCAGCTAGAAGGAATTAGGACAGAGGAGTGAGACACACGGGGTCAGAGCTGGAGAGGAAGGAAGGCAGAGGCCCTGCAGCCATACATGGTGGGTGGGCAGGCCTTGTGCTTTGAATATGGGGCATGCTGGTTTCTCAGGCAGCCGAGGGTGGTGCTGGCCTTGGGCTGGATCCTCAGAGGCAAAGAGCAGAGGACAACTGTGGGAAGGGTATGCAGGGTCACATGCCCTCCCCGGTTGCTCAGTCACATAGGGTGGCTGGGCTCGCTGCATGTGGAGCAGCTAAGCCAGGGAACTCCTCGGGCAGGGAGAGGCAGAGGCAGGAGTTGAGGAACAGTGGAACTGCTGCTTTCTGGGGGGCTCCTGCTTTCCGGAAGGGGGAGGACTGCCAGGGGGGTACATGACTCGAGCTGTTCCACAGTTGTGCTCCCGCCAATGTCAGCAGGCATGGGTCATCTATGGCAGGGAGTGTTGTGGGGGGGTGGGGCTCAGTACAGCTGATAGAGATGTTTGGATACAGGCCTGAGGAGACAGTTTGCCTTGTTGGTTCATCTCAGCATTTTCCTGATTCCTTTGATGTATGTTATACAATATTCACTGAAGCCCAGAAAGCTGCAGAGAAGTTTTCCAGAAGGAGAGTGTTGGTTTTGGTTCCTTCAGCACAGAAGTCAAGTTGCATAAAGTCAGGAAGTTGCATAAAACTGAGCTCTGGCCTCTGTGCTGTCCACTCAGCTCTTTCCTGTGCTCATTGCTTCGCCCTGCCAGGCTCATACGGGTGATGGGAAATTTCCAGTCCAAAGCAGCATTTAAGTGATGGTTGCTCTGTAACGCTGAAGAATAGCTGTGCCAATGATACTGGGCATTTATCAGTCCAGAGCTGGCTGGGGGCAGGGAAGAGATTTTGGTCTTGAAGGGGTTAAGGTGTTTTAGAATCCTGGTTTGACATTAAACAATTAATTGTGGCACCATGTTTGCCTAAATTAGAGCTGGCTCATGTCCATTGCAAACAAGTATCCTAACAGGGTTTGAGCCAGCTTGACACAGATCTAAAGAGAAGGGAGGAAAACAGCATGTGAAGTGTAAAGTTAATTAAAATTTAGGGTTACCATACGTCCTCTTTTTCCTGGACATGTCTGGCTTTTCGGCAGTCAAACCCCCATCCAGGGGGAATTGCCAAAAAGCCGAACATGTCCGGGAAAATAGCGGCTCTGCTCCTCCCCGACTCTTCGGCTCTGACCTGGAACAACGCTTCCTCAGCTCTCGTCCACTCATGCCCCTTCTCTACTTACGCTATATTGATGACATCTTCATCATCTGGACCCATGGGAAGGAGACCCTGGAAGAATTCCACCATGATTTCAACAGCTTCCACCCCACCATCAACCTCAGCCTGGACCAATCTACACGGGAGGTCCACTTCCTAGACACCACCGTACAAATAAGCGATGGCCACATTAACACCACCCTATACCGAAAACCCACCGACCGCTATGCCTACCTTCATGCCTCCAGCTTCCACCCCAGTCACACCACACGATCCATCGTCTACAGCCAAGCACTGAGGTACAATCGCATCTGCTCCAACCCCTCAGACAGAGACCAACACCTACAAGATCTTCACCAAGCATTCTCAAAACTACAATACCCACACAAGGAAATAAAGAAACAAATCAACAGAGCCAGACGTGTACCCAGAAGCCTCCTGCTACAAGACAGGCCCAGAAGAGAAACCAACAGAACTCCACTGGCCATCACCTACAGTCCTCAGCTTAAACCTCTCCAACGCATCATCAGTGATCTACAACCCATCCTGGACAATGATCCCTCACTTTCACAGACCTTGGGAGGCAGGCCAGTCCTCGCCCACAGACAACCTGCCAACCTTAAGCATATTCTCACCAGCAACCACGCACCGCACCATAACAACTCTAACTCAGGAACCAACCCATGCAACAAACCTCGATGCAAACTCTGCCCACATATCTACACCAGCAACACCATCACAGGACCTAACCAGATCAGCTACAACATCACCGACTCATTCACCTGCACATCCACCAATGTTATATATGCCATCATATGCCAGCAATGCCCCTCTCCTATGTACATTGGCCAAACTGGACAGTCACTACGCAAGAGGATAAATGGACACAAGTCAGATATCAGGAATGGCAATATACAAAAACCTGTAGGAGAACACTTCAACCTCCCTGGCCACACAATAGCAGATGTAAAGGTAGCCATCTTACAGCAAAAAAACTTCAGGACCAGACTCCAAAGAGAAACTGCTGAGCTCCAGTTCATTTGCAAATTTGACACCATCAGATCAGGATTAAACAAAGACTGTGAATGGCTATCCAACTACAGAAGCAGTTTCTCCTCCCTTGGTGTTCACACCTCAACTGCTAGCAGAGCACCTCACCCTCCCTGATTGAACTAACCTTGTTATCTCCATACTGATTTATACCTGCCTCTGGAGATTTCCATTACTTGCATCTGAAGAAGTGAGGTTCTTACCCACGAAAGCTTATGCTCCCAATACTTCTGTTAGTCTCAAAGGTGCCACAGGACCCTCTGTTGCTTAATGGAGGTGAAAATCAGCTTTCTAGTGACCCGCTGTTTGCTCTGGGGGGATGATTGGTCTCGCCACAATAACGCAATAGATTGTAATACAAAAGGAATTCCACTTTTCTTCCATGAGTCTAAATATGCTGCACTTTAGACCCTGCTCTCTATTTCATGCCTATGTGCATGGGGATTCAGAGATGACATTTGTCTTGGCACACTATAGAAACAAGGGCCAGCTGTGTCATTCAGCTCTGCCTTGGGGTTTGGATCCCTACCCCTCCAAAACACTCCTGGGGAACCCTCGGCTTTCAAGCTTAGGAGTGCCCCAAGACCAAGGTCCAGACAAAACAATTGGACAGCAGCTGGTTTTTCTCAAGTAGGGATCCCACCAGTCAGGAAGGGACTACCTGCTGTTGTAGAACTACTCTAACCAGCTCCTGCACCTCCCACTCTGTGTCCGACCCCCTATGCAGGGTGTGTCTGATGGCTGGACAAGGGGAGTGTGCATGGCCAAAGTGGGCTGTGCTCTAGTGGACTCCAGAGGACAGACAGATCATTGCAGCTCACAGTCAGCCAAGGCTTGCGGCTGCTTTAATCTGTGGCAGGGCTGGTGTAGAACCAGCTCCAGAGTCAGGGAGCAGCAAGCAGCTTCTTTGACGCTCTGTCTCTGTGGAGAATCTAGTCTTAAATTGCAACTGCTGCAGCCTTTGGGAGCTTTCCAGCACATGGACTCCTAGAAAGCTGAGATGCACCATTTGGGGATGAGGACACGGTGGTGTCTGCATGCATTCAGGCAGCATGCACAAATATGTATATGCAACTGCATACATTTTTCTTGGACAATATTGCCAGGATGTTTATATTTATTATATTGTAAAGCAAGAATGAGTGATCAGGAACAAAGGAATACAGTCAGCAGCTGCCTAAAACATAAAAGAAGACAGAAACATTGCTTAAGAAACATACTCCATAATATGTCATATGGGAGTCCAGCATATTAACACTACTGCAGTGCAAACAACTGATAATAATGAAGCATGACCATGGTTATTAAAAAGGCCTTTAAGATAGTGAGAAATTCTCAGCTGAAAAAACATTGCTAATTTACAGTTAAGTTTGCTAGATAAAGTAACATTCACAAGTAAATAAAAACAGTTACTAATTGGGAAAAATATCCTACCAAGTCAAAAATGTGATTATAATTTAAGGTTTTCCTTCTGTGTGTTCCTATCAACATGACAGAGGCTATCCCATAGACTTTACATGGACCATGCCTTAAACAATCTTTGTTTTGACCTTAAAAAAAACCCACCAGCTAAAAACAAAGTTAATACCAGCCAAAATTAAACGTGCATATAATACAAGGAGTCCAAAAACACTTACAGAACACATGCAAGAAATACTTTGCCATCCTTCTTGTACAGGCCCCACACCTACACAAACTATCCCCTGAACAGACATTTACAGCTATCAAAGATCAAACTCTAAATTCAAGTTCTACAGGCTACTAAAAAAAAAAAAAAAAAACCACCAATCAATCAAACCCAGGTGCTCTCCTGTTAACCTCTTTATGACGCTTCCTCCTAACTGCAAACTGTTGAGGCCTGATGTGACAGCAGGGATTAAGTGCATATTGGGAAAGTAATGTTAGTTACCAACTACCCATGTCATGGTTCTAATGCTTTCACACTTTCATGGAGTTGCAGGCCAGAGAGACCATTAAGTCATGTAGCCTGACCTCCTGCACATCACGGGCTGTTGCGTTGCACTCAGATACCCCCTATGGAGCCCAGTGACTTCAGTTAAACCAAAGCATTTGAGTCCTCAGAAGATTAAACTGTTGTAAACCACAGGCAGAGAACAGGAGAGACTAAGGTCCCTGTGACGGCAGGGAACTGATTAAGTGAAAACATGTTGAGATAATGAACAGATGAACTACACCCCATGCTACAGAGGAAGACAAAAAATACCCAAGATTCCTGCTAATCTGACAGGGGGGAAATTTCTTCCTGACCCCAAATCTGTTGATCATTTACACCAGTGGTGGGCAACCTGTGGCCCATCAAGGAAATCTGCTGGCGGGCCGTGAGACAGTTTGTTTACACTGACTGTCTGCAGGCAGGGCCACCCACAGCTCCCAGTGGGTTCGCTGTTTCCGGCCAGTGGGAGCTGCGGGAAGTGGCGTGGGTTGCAGGGCCATGCTGGCCACTGCTTCCCACAGCTCCCATTGGCTGGGAACAGCGAACCCACTGGGAGCT